>NC_142164.1:96157592-96797015 GCF_024610735.1 Ursus americanus
GAATAATTTTGCTGAACAATCGTAAAGCATGCCCCTCACATGGACTTTGTATTTCATTAGGATAAAAGTCTAATATACTTCTGAAGGATCCGAGGTACCTTCTTGGCCTGTGTACATTGACTTGACTTCTGAAGTAGGGAGGCCCAACCAAGTTTCCCTCATGGGTTTCCTTTCTTTCTAGCTCATCATTTTACAGACAAAATACTCTTTCATGGTATTGTGGATTTAGAATCATTTCAGATTCTATAATTTGTTCAACTGAGTGGGACAGATACACCAGTCCTGACAAAGACAAAAGACCCCTAAGAATAACTGAGATGGTCCCAGGGAACAATGACACCTCTAGTTCCCTCATTCCAAGGTTGTAAACAGTGGTCCAGACAGTTCTCAATTCCATATGCTGAATTGTCTTATCATTTCAAACGCCTGTACTAAGAATTATCTACCACCACTGAAATCATGAATCAGACCTGACCAGCTATGGCTGATATGCTTATTGCTAGAGTGTAACTATAGAAAGGAAACATTTAAATTATAGAGGCATGATAATGGCTGTTTCACACCATTTTCAGAACTATGAGTTACCCTGCTCAGTAATTTCTTGTCATTGTACTGAACACTTTATTTATTTATTTATTTTTTTTACCAGCTGAGATAAGGAATAGGAGCCCAGCATGCAGGTGAAATTGGTAAATGGGAGTCATTAAAATTTAGAAAAATTCTAGAGATCTGCTTTACAACATAGTGCTTATAGTTAACAGTATGGTATTGAGCACTAAAATATGGTATTGAGCACTGAAATGTTAAGAGGATGCATCTCATGTTAGTGTTTTTAATACACACAAAAAAGGAAGCACAAAAGAACATAAGAAAAATTCTGGAGGTGATGAATATCTTTAGTACCTTGATTGTGGTGATGGTATCACGGGTGTATGCCTGTATATAAACTGACCAAAATATATAAATTCAATATGTACAATTTTTCTATATAAATTATACTTCAATAAACCTTACAAAAGCCGGAAGAGTCAGGATAGCCTTAGTCAAAATACTTGCAGCGTAAGAAATAAACAAGTAAACAGGTTGCTAGCCTGATTTGCCTAGCTCACATTTTGGATATTTTGATAATGTGATATCCATTTCAGGGTGTCTGAAAACAACCAAATGGATGTGGGGAATTATGTTATACATCTTGCCTTATTCTGCCTCTGGCCTGGAGCTATGGTTTGCTATTAGCTCCAGACGTTTTCAGGAAAATGTAGAAAAGCGTATCAAGAAGAATGCTCCGACTCTCTTCATAAAGACAATAGTGACTTTTTATTGAGGGCTTCCTATGTGCCAGGCCCAGTGCTAAGCTGGGTTGTATTCTTATTGCCATTTTATTTGTGAAGAAATGTGAGCACTAAATCCTGCGTATAGGTTGTCTCAGCTAATACGCAGTGCGCTCAAGATATGTGCCCAGACCCACTTCCTTCAGCCTCCGCCAGATCCTGTCTCTTCTCTACTCAAAATGTGCCTCAGCTCTGAACCTGCAGCTTTATAGGAAAGGAAATTCAGAATGGAACTGCTCGGTTTCGGTCACTTACAAATTCTCTTCCTTCTCCTCTTCTTTGTCTCTTTCCAAAATCCTCCAAGCTTTGATTACAGTCGTCTTTCACTCTGAATGCTGCGGAACTGCTGAGACAGAATTATTAAAAGAGCTAAATTCCAATTAACTTTGCCATTGATTACCGTGTGACTCTGGAGGGGGGTTCTTTCTTGCAGGTTAATTGGGACTTTATAGTATATCTCAGAGATTGAAAATAACACTGAAGGAAGTAGCAAACGAGGATCCCTTTCACACTTCACCTTTTACTCTCCTGTGCTGCAAATGAGCATAAAGAATGGCTATGGAAAGTTTGGGGGAGAGGTGGTGTAGATGAAGTTTCCTGTAGAAGGGTCACTACATTTTCAATAGCCTTAGAAAGTACTGGTTCTCCAATACAATCACCAGGTCGAGGATTCATTCAGCAGTTTTTCTAGAGCTCTGACTACATAGTGATCGCTTGAAAAGCATAGAGTAACCACCTGAAGTTGAATAGTTGAATAAATTATAATTTTCACTTAGGCATTTCAGTTTCTTAAAGGAACTTTTATCACTCAACAAAGCATTTACATTCCTGTGTCACCATTTGAATTTTCCAGAGACATCAGTGAACCCAATGAAAAGAAATTAGCCTATGATTACAATTGACTCACAAATTATGTCAGCATTCAAGTAATCACTGGATCTAGTACATAGGATTTTTGAGCAGCCAGGTGAACTCTTTCAAACAAAGGAAAATAACATCATTTGAAGACAAATATCAAACTAGTTACCCCACCCTGCGTGGCTTCACCCTCATAGAGTATCCTATAAAATTGTAGCCTAACGCAATCAAGAATTCTTTGTTTTCCTACTTTGGAGTATAACTGTTTAAGTTCCTTTTTGTTTTTTTGTTTTGTTTTGTTTTGCTTTGTTTTTTTAAGATTTTATTTATTTATTTGACAGAGAGACAGCCAGTGAGAGAGGGAACACAAGTGGGGGGAGTGGGGGAGGAAGAAGCAGGCTGCCAGCAGAAGAGCCTGATGTGGGGCTCGATCCCAGAACGCTGGGAGGACGCCCTGAGCTGAAGGCAGATGCTTAACAACTGAGCCACACAGGCGCCCCTGTTTAAGTTCCTTTTTGAATCTCTGTGACTATTTAAAAAAAAAACATTTTATGAGTAGCCTTTGAAAAATTAAACATCAAATTTGTAGTCAGAGTCTCTTAGCATCCTATACCAACTTCCACATCCACTGTTAGCACCCACCCTTCCCTTGAGCGAAGCCTTAGCTCTGGGTTCCTCCTGTTCTGTTCCTACACAGGCTGGGCTCTGTCTTGCCTCTGGTTTTGCTTTTGCTGAAATGTCTGAATGGGCTCTCTGTTCCCCTGTTTCTGTTCACATCTCTTGATATATAAACCCAGTATAAATTACCTTAATCCTGGAGACATGCTACAATATTCTGGTGATGTTTCATGATGTCGAACACCTTTTCATGTACTTGTGTACAGTATTGCTGTTTCTCTAGTATAAGAGACAAACAACAAATCAATTCTGATCATTAGATAATCTTTGTTTTATTGCTAAGTACCTTCCCCTCCTTGGAGCATTTCTCTTCTAACATGTTTCCTGTTTAGCACACATCGCAGCTTATAATTCTCCTACTACTGCTGCTACTGGTACTTATTATTGTTGTTGTTGTTGTTGTTGTTATTTCCACTGCTTGAGTGAAAACCTCATAAAGGCAGAAACTGTGTTTTCTTTTTCTTACTAATTTATCTTCAGAATAAAATACTGTGTTTAACATGTGGAAGGAAGGAAGGAAGGAAGGAAACATCCAAAGAACAAAGAATGCTAGGAAGGGAGGGAAGAGTAGATAAGGTTTAGACAGGATGTAATTTAGACAGGGACAAAATTAACATTAGAAGAATAATTAGATACTCTTTTAATATTCAAGATCTAATTTTAGAGTCCTTCTTTAAAATCAAGATATATCTTCTCATACTAAATCAAGTTTATATATAACATAGTTGTCTTTGGAAATACTTGCTAAATCACCAGATTGTGGAATTTCCATAAATGTGTCTCTTTTTTTCGTTTTGGGTCTTCCCTTTCAATGTGAAATAAAGATTGGACTACCCACCAAAGATCTGATGACATTCCACCAAATTAGAATGATTATCACAGTAATGAAACTATTCACTGTTAATAATAATACAATGGAAAACTGGCGAAACCAAATAAACGCCATTGATGTAAAGTTGAGAACTATAAAAGAAAAAACACAATGCAATAAAAACAAAATTATTCAAACCCTTTAAGGGACATCAAGTGAGCTCTATGCAGAATATGACTAATTTACTTGGTGCCTTTCAGAAATCAGGAAATGGGCTATTTAGTTGTGAATCCCAGAAGTTTAGAGAGGTGTGGGAAATAAAGAACAGGTTACCAAATAAAGAACAGGTTACAATCTCACAGGTTAAAGGATGGAACAAATAGGACCTATTTAATTTGGAAAAAAATCAGACCTAAGGACATCATAGCATTGTACACACAGTAATAACCACCTCTTCCACAGTTTCTCTTCCTGTGTGACCTTTTGACTTTCACTTCCCTTAAGATAATACATTCTCTGAGCTCGTATTTATGATAGACCAATGTAGCAAAATGGAAAAGAAATTGTTTGGGCCTTAAAAAATGCACGTGCATGCTCTCTCTCTCTCTCTCTCTCTCTCTCATACACACACACACACACACACACACACGCACGCACACACACACACACACACACACGGACATACACATCCAGAGATCTTGCCTAGACTTTTACGTTGTTTTCTCTCATTCCACTTGTAATTATGCCCGTTTCTTCTTCTTTCTAGCAATAAACGTTGTCATTTTTGTAAGCAAATTCTACTTCCTTCTCTGATTCTTTCTGCCCCTTGCTCAAAGTCAGCATCACAAGAACCCGGAAAATTGGGTGGCACAGTCAGTTAAGCATCCAACTCTTGGTTTTCAGCTCAGGGTCCTTGGTTTGATCTCAGGGTCCTGAGGTCAGGCTCCACACTCAGTGCAGGGTCTGCTTGAGATTCTCTGTCCCTCTGCCTCTGCCCCTCCTGCTTGTGCACTCATGCTCACTCTCTGTCTCAAAAAATAATTTTTTAAAACATTTTATTTATTTATTTGTCTCAGAGAGAGAGAGAGAGAGAACAAGCAGGGGGAGCAGCAGTCGGAGGGAGAAGCAGGCTCCCTGCTGAGCAAGGAGCCCAACACAGGAGTGGATCCCAGGGCCTTGAGATCATGACCTGAGCCAAAGACAGAGGCTTAACCGACTGAGCCACCCACGTACCCCTCAAAAAAATGAATTTTTAAAAAACCCAGAAAATGACCAGGGTATGATTCTCTTTAATAGTTGCAAGGACAAAGTTGCAAACAATCAAAAAATTAGTTATTTTTATCATTGTGACAAATGAATACAATAAAATATAAAAACACTTTTCAAAGTAATATAAATTTCTTATTTGATTTAGCAAGTCACTGAAAAGACTCTGATCAAAGAGAAGACATTCTTACAGGGGCCACAAAGGAAGAGAATCAGGGGCTAATTGAACTCACCCAATCATTATACCCAATGTTCTATTTTTGTTAAGATGGGAAAACTGAAGCCCAGAGACCAGGAAAGACTTCCTTGAGAGTTGAAAACAAAACTGAGACCCAGTGTGGCAGCTGCCTAGATTCTAAAGAATGGTGATGCCTGTGATTTTTACATTTTTCAAAAAAGGAGTGGGTCTTCCAGAATCTGGCAAAGAATTCTTATAAAATTTTAAGCTCTTCCTTTGCCTCAATAATGAAATTTGATGTTCTGAAATTGATTGAGAAGATTTCATGCTAGCTTGTTTCAGGGTGGACTGTTTTTACAGCATCTACTTTTCAAATACAGTTTTTCAGTGCGTGAAACTGAATGTCATCATTGTTTTGAAAATATCCTTAATTTTTGCTGAACAGGCACAATCACAGACCTGTGGTTATACCATAAATTTAAATAAGGATTACTTTGTTTTTTGTTTTTTTGTTTTTTGTTTTTTTAATGTTTTTTTATTATATTATGTTAGTCACCATACAGTACATCCCTAGTTTTTGATGTAAAGCTCGATGATTCATTAGTTGCGTATAACACCCAGTGCACCATGCAATACGTGCCCTCCTTACTACCCATCGCCAGCCTATCCCATTCCCCCACCCCCCTCCCCTCTGAAGCCTGCAGTTTGTTTCTCAGAGTCTTCTTTAGTTCATTTGCCAGAATGGGAAACCCTAGCCTTTTTTGAGTTAGAAGGAACTTTAGTGATCATCGAGTCCCAACTTCTCATTTGACAGAGAATTGAGTCTGATATAAGTTAAGTGATTCTTTCCTGTGAGCGGCTTGTTAACATTAGCTCTGAGACTGAAACACAGACAGTTGGGCTCCCAGGCCAGTATTTTTTCTACTCTGCAATGCTGCCTTCAGTGTGGTTTTAAAATAGCAGCATTTTCACCATACTTCATGTTCTTCCAACATTCTTCCTCATTTTTTTGCACAGGGCAACTCGATTTTAGAAGTAGAAAAAGGAAATATGTCTTTGTGTCTGGCTCATTTTCTTTGTCCCTTGGTCCCTCTCTTCTCAGTCTCTGTCTCTCTTTGTATCTCTGTCTCTTTCTCTCTCTTAATGGCACTGCTGAGAGGGTAGACTATTAGAGCACATATTATGCTGTCGCATTCCCTTTACGTACAGAAAGGAATGGGCAAAGTGAAAAATGTTCCTCTCCAAATGTCCAACCTTCCATAGGCCATTTCCATAGTCTCAGCAATGTCCTATATGGGGCCTTAGGGATGTGTAAGCAAATCAGTGAGTAGTCAGCTAATTCTAGCTTTAGCAAACATTTTTCATGAATTCTTTGTGGAAAAACCACTTCCCCAAAGTGAAAAAAAAAAATGTGCACAGGCAACTAGATCTTTTAAGCAGAAAAAGGCTCTGGGTCATTTTCATTTTCCCTCCATAGTGTCTATCTTTCCTCTCATGTCCTCACCCCCACCATTCATTCATTCATTCTCTCTCTCTCTCTCCCCCCCCTACACACACACACACACACACACACACACACACACACAACTTCATTATGGATATTTGTCAATAATATAGCTTGTTATGCATGGGTTTATGAGTCTGATGGAAAAAGTATATCATTCCCTTTGTGCATGTAATCCCTCCCTTTGACTTGGGTATATAACATTAAAAAAGAATAGAAAATGATGAAGGGAGAATAAGGTATAGATCCTGCCTTCAGAGTATTCACAGAACTGGGGAGATGGGCATGGACAAAGATGTAAACAACTAGCCATTTTAGGTAATATAAAATGCCGGTTATGAAAAAAGCATATACATATGTGTAGATGCCAGAAAAGATGAAATTCAGGAGGATTTCACTGGGGAGGTTTCATTAGAACCCAGCCTTAAAAGATGAGAAGGATTTAAGAAAGTTTAGGACATAGGGGACCTTTGGCAGAAGGAACAGAGTCACAGTGATAAAAGTCAAGGTCATGTTCAGGAATGGCTTTGATAGAGGGCAGGAACAGCAATGCCCTTGTAATGGGACAGTAGATGGGAGTGTTCTGCTGAGAGCTTTGGCAGCCATGCTAAGTGGTGAAAGGAGCCAAAGGAGGGAGAAATGTACCTTTCCTTACGTATTTATCTTATTCACATACCTTTTGAGGGAGAAATTTATTCAGTATTAATCTAATAAATTACAGTAAGACCAAATGACAAAATTTACAGGCAGTCATGTTTCAGCACACTTTATTGAATAACTTCCTCATAGTTATTCTCCTTAGTATTTCGAGCATAACAAAGCCGTGAGCTGAAACCCTCCCAGCCAAAACTGACTCACCATCTGTCAAGGTTGCCTAGATGGAAATTCTACATTTGATAGGTAGTTAGATTCATTGGCCGCTTCGTTCCCTCCTACTCTAACATACAGGAGTCTATGATAATAACTATTATACCTTCCTGCAGTTGGATTCTCCATTTCTTCTTTTCAATTAGGCAAGTTCCTAAAATGGTTTATGAAGGGCAGTGGTGTGGAGGTGGGTAAGAGAGAAGAGGGAAAGACTCTGGGAAGCTAAACTCACAATTTAGGACTCATTACTTGAGGCTGCCTGAAGTGTTTCATCCAGAAAGAGGCATTTTAACCCTCCTTGTGGGGTTTGTTTTTATTCTCCAGCAATATTGTGTTGGTGGAGACACGCTTCAGTGCGTAATTAAAGAACCCATTTCAATTACAGTTGATCCACTGCTGCTCAAGGTACTGCAGATACTTGGGTCTACCGCTGTCATCCATTCCCAATTAACGTCTGCCTCAGATTTATTTCAATATGCTCTGTTATAAAACTTGATTTTTGTTGATCCCACCTTCCCACTCAATTGCAAGCAGCCTTCTTGATGACCTGGTAAAACCAATGGAAAGCTAAGTGAAAACATCTTTAGACCCTAGTATAATGCTGCAGATTTTTTATGTTAGTCAGGGCATATTGATGCCACAATTTTCATGTAATACCACAACAGACATTCTTCTTTGGGTCCTTTTCTTTGATTCTGAATATCTAAATCAGAAGACCAATAGAATAGGCTGACAAAGAGAAGGGACTACAGCTCCCAAAAAGTGACAACTTGGGGTCTGGATCAGAGACTCCAGTAGACTTTGTATTCCAGAGTGGCAAGGTGATTTGGGCAGGTGGCTACTGATACAAGGGAGAAACTATAGGTTTTTTTTTAAGTGTTCCATCCATTTATTGGGATTGAATTAGGATCAAGAACCTGAATTTCATCCCCTGGGGTTAAGGATCCTATTTAAGAATAAGACAGTTATCCTAAGTGAGATAAGTCAGACAGAGAAAGACAAAAATGTATGAACTCGCTTATATGTGGAACCTAGAAAACAAAACAAATGAACAAACCAAACAAACTCATGGATATGGAGAACACAGTCTTGGTCGCAGAGGGAGGGGGTGAGAAGAGGTGGGTGAAATGGGTGAAGGGGGTCAGGAGACACAGACTTCCAGTTGTGAAATGAAGAGGTCATGGGGAGGTGGTGTGCAGCAGGGCATCTATGGTCAGTGGTGGTGAGAACTTTGTATGGTGACAGACTGTGACTACACTTATTATGCTGATCATTTCACAGTGTATACACCTGCTCAATCATTATGTCATACACCCGAAACTGATATAATGTATATACGTTACCTCAAAGAAAGAAAGGAAGAAAGAAAGAAGTTGTGGGCCTTGGTTTTTCCACCTAAGAGCTATAGGAGAAAAAGTATATAGTTCTGTGTTTTAACTTTCATGAGTGAAGTGTATCTAAGGATTGGTTATTGTGGGAATTTACCTGCTCAAGTTAAAAGCCTGGATGGCTCCCTAAGTAAGAAAGCTGATTTTGCTGGTCCCCCCCTCCTGTGTTTGATACTTTTGTGCTACACTTGCAGAAAAGAAAATACTTCTTCTTGAGGCTGAAAGTCCTAGGAACAGTTTTTTCTACTTTTCCCAAACCGTTTCAAAGTCTATTTCAGTTATTTCATAAGTACCGTTACAATGAGCATACAGCCACATTGGATTTTGTCCTGTGAATACAAAGACCTTTATTTAAGGAGTAAGGGGTGCTCACACCTTCCACCTAGAGATCCCCTGTGGCAGACGGATCCTGGTCAGGTTTACTTGGGAAGATCTGTCTGCTGCCCCAAGTGTCATAGATCAGTAAAATTCTTACTTAGACTTGCCTCTCTTAACTTCTCCAGGGATGCTTGACACTAGACTTCTAGTTCCTATCCCTTGATTATAAAGAATAAGCATGTGAAAATATTTTAGATAGATTTCAGTTATCCTAGTTCACTCGAAACCTAGGATTTAAGTGTCGGTAGATCCTAAATATCGATATTGAAAGAGTGTGGAAGGAACTGATCTTCTCTATGTTCATTTATTCCAGCCATTCTGTGTATCTGCTATTTGCCAAGAAAAGAAAAATTATTCTCGAAATTTAGTGCTCGTGTACTTGACATCATACAAAATAGGCCATTTCTTTTAGTTTTCAAAATTATTCATTTAAAAATTAATCTACATTAAAATTATATCATTATGCCTATATTCTAATCCTATGGCAGGAGGTCGATTTTGTGATTTTTTTCTTTTATGTGAAATATATAATTGAAATAAAAATTACATCTAAGTTCCCAAGACGCATTTTTGCTATAGGAATGCACATCCATAAATTATAGGGTTGTTTCTTCATCAGCTTTCTTATTATCCAGTTTCTGTCTCTTCATGATGATAGAGATGGATAATAAACATAGAAAGAAATGTAAATGACCACTTTAAGATATTTCATTATGTGTGAATGTGTCAAACCTACACTTTACTTTTAGAAATATTTCTCCATTTGAAAAGAATTATCAGTCATTGTGTTATCAAGAAGGCAGCCTAAGGCAATGTAGACAAAAGCTGTATACAGGATTCATATTATTCACATGAAGATGTGTCAGAGAACACTGTAGGTATGTTCTATTACACTATTTTACCAGGCTGCCAAAAAATCCAGCGTGTTTTTATTCGAGCTAATTTAGAGAAACTTACCTAATCTATACTTCCTCTAATGGACATGAAGGTTTTAAAAAGTAGTTTGGAAAAGCCCAGGTGGTGAAACATTTTTAACAGGCTTAAAAACATCTAATTTATCTTTAACATTTTTTGATGCTGTTGATTCTAACAGATTCTCTCCTTAAAAAATATCATTCCTTATAGGATATAAGATTTGCACTTATAGTCAATAATTTCTATTCTTACTATATAACACATTCACATGTAAGTAATACACTTGCACATTTAGTAGGCTTAACTGTCCATTTTAATACAGCCGCAAATTCAAAGCTCTCATTTATTAACGTTACTAGAATTATTTTAAATTAAGCACAGGTAGCATTGATTTAGATAAATGGCATACATGGTGGTCAAATTTTATTTTCAATTGTGCAGTAATTCTGGAACTTAGGCACTATAGTTTTGTAAAATATGTATTTTCTTATTACAATAGATTTCCACTCACTTGGCATAAAGAGAAGATAGAATTTTCTGTAGATTGAAGTAACTCCTTAGAAGTGTATTTTAGATTCATAGAATATTTGGTTTAAGCAGGAAAAAAAAATACACACGTCATGTTCAAGTCTGAAAATGACTAGTCACTTCTGGTATTATACTAAAGGTAAATATAATCAAGATTCTAAAAGATATTTTCGGACCCACACGTTTGTTTTGTTAAAATGTATAATTTTCTATGATGTGTTTCTTTTTTTAAGTGTTTTTTTTTAAGTTTTTATTTTCATTCCAGTTAGTTAACTTACAGTGTTATATTAATTTCAGCTGTACAATATAGTAATTCAACACTTCATACATCACCCTGTGCTCATCGTGACAAGTGCCCTCCTTAATCCCCATCGCCTATTTGATGTGTTTCTTTTTGTTCATACTGTAATGATTTTAATTAAAAATAGAAATGCTTTTCTTTTATTAAGAAACTAGCAGAATCTGATTTGGGTAAATACGCTTAACTAGGAAAGTAACCATTTGAAGGGGATTATAATTTATAGAGAAGTGTGGTATATGGCCAATTCATGTCAAGGTACTGAGTATAACTCAGAGTGAGTGAACAGCATTTTGTTAGTAATGGGTTATATTGTAAGGAATCCCTTACTAAGAATACAAGCATTACTGAAAAGGATGTTTTCTTCCTCAAAAATGTGAGTTTTGCCCAAGTGCAGAATCTTACCCAATTAATTCTCAGTGATTACTAAAGCCGAACACCTTCCATTTTACAACTCATTCAAGCAGCATTTTGGGGTCCTTAGGCTGGTAGATGTAAAGAGCTGTGAAAACTCTTAGTGGTATCTGATGTGAACTGTGAATCACCTTGACCCATCACTTCTTCCTCTGGATCTTGTATACATTCCCACTGCTCTGGTGGATTGTATATGTTTGAAACGTGTGTTTGTGGAGGGGGATCGCTTATAGAAAATGGAGAATCCGAAGGGATAAGGAATTCATCTATCACTTCCGGTCTTTTGTTTTCACTTGGGATTCAGAAAGCCTTTTCCTGTCAAGCCTGTCAAACCATTTCCATCTGGAAATTATATATGTACTAGCATATATCCCTACGTGCCTCTTTATGCCTGTTTCCTTGGAGTTATGGTTGTGCGCGCATACCAACTTATCTCGTCTTTTGTCTACAATAGGTAAAAAAAAAAACAGTTCTGAATGCTTTCTATATTTATTTCCAATAAGGGTAAGAATTTTAAAAATATGTGCAAGAGTCAGTGGAACAGTATTCCCTGTTGTGAGAATTCAAAGTGAATGCTTGCTGTTTGTCTCAAGTCCCAATTAGATCTGGCTTTGAGATTCCTTCACCACCAGTCATCTGCTCTCCTCACCCTAATTTGAGCTTTCCTCCTGGTATGGTTTGCTCATTCTAACACCTCTGTAGTCCAAACAATGCCAGTGCCTTTTAGTCCCTTCCTTGTTATTCTTGTACCCAGGTATCTCATAGATTACTCTTTCTTTTCTTGATCACTCTGTCCTTCCGGAGCTTTAAAATCCAGCTTAGGTAGTTTCTTCTGATTTTTTTTTTTTCTAAAATGTCTACCTTTCACACCCCCCCCCAAAAATTTTTTGCAGTGCTACCTGAGACCCCCGTCAACCTCTGTCCACATAGTTTCCCTACATTCAAGGACTACTGTTGTGTATCTAAAGATTTCAAATCTTGAAGATAAATCTCAACGATCGTTCAGTTTTGTTCTCATTCTACCAATATTTGTTGAGCAGCTCTGTGCCAGGTTTTGTTGTAGGTACTGGGTATACAGCCATGAACAACGCAATGTCCCTTTCTTGTGGAATTTACATTTTAGCAGGGGAGGCAAACAATAAGCAAACAAATACATGATGAAAGAGAAGATAAAAATGCTTTAAGAAATAATTGGGGTACAGGAGAATGGAAGTGGTATTTTAGACGGAGTGGTTAGGGAAGGAGGCTGAGAGCATGACATCAAAGCAGAGATATAATATAGTAAAGAAACAGACTAGTCGCTAGAGGAAGCAAACCGGGATGAGGGACCAGTAAGTGCCAAGGCCCTGAAATGGGAATATGCTATTCCAAGAATAGCAAGGAGACTGCTCTCCACGCCCTAACTTGAGCATTGGTTGGTATGTTATGATAAATGAGAAGGAAACTTATGATAACAAATAAAATCTGTCATGAGAAAAAAAAAAAAAAGCATACATGGCAGCCGAAGCCTCAGTATGAAAAGACACAGTTCAAATATTTGCTCTTGTGTTTAGTTTGCTGTGTGATCTTGGGCAACATGTTAGATTTTGCTAAACTGCATCTTCCTCATTTGGAAAATGAGCATAATGACATCTATCTCATTGATTTGTTGTGAGGAATATATATGAGATGTCTGGCATTATATCATACACTTAATAAATGATAGTTATGTCAACTTATTCATTATTATTTTTATTATTATTTACATGCATAGACATGTTCATAAGATAAATGAGGCAGAAACTGAAGATGTTATTAGGAGCTGGGACCACTCAATTCAATGTATTTGTTTTAATACAATCAGCAAATGTGTGAGGATACCGGTAATTAAATTTCAATAAATTCTTCCATTTTACATATTTCTATAAACTGATGAAATACCAGAATGTAAACGAGTAAATTGCATACTCAGTCTCACCACAGATATGTAAAATTATTTGTAAAATTAGCCGTCGGCCTTCCAGCTTCTTATTGTCATATTCCATGGAAGTGCATAATCTTTAAACTTGCATTTTAAAGGTCTGTAGAACTACCTTATGTAGGGTCTTGGTGACTGCCTCATGTCTGTCCTCCAGAGATAGTGGATTAAAGCACTGGTTGATGAACAATCTATATTCACTAACCACATACAAGGGACAAAGAACAGAATGGCCCACAAAATACCACAAAACTAAAGCACATTCCAAATGAGATGCATTTATTTTTTATTCCAAATAATGTTTGCTAGACTATTTCCAATATCTGTAAAGATCTTAGGAATGTCTCAATACTTACACACCTATATATTTTAAATTCAATTACATGTCATATCTAAGCCTAAATCTTCTTATCTCTAATAATAAGATATAAATCTATCTTGCAATGTGTTTCTTAAGGTAAGAGAAAGAATTTATTGCACTCAAGGTAAAAATCTGTCTATCTCATCTACCTATCATCTATCTATGCATGCATCCATGTATCAACCCATCAATCTATGTAAATTACCATTCACCACATCATAGTAAATGTTAGTTGTAGAAAAATTAACAGTACTAGAAAGAAAGAATATTTAGGAAGAAAAATTTCCTGACGCATAAGGTCAATTATTTCTCTCCATTTTTTTTTTAGCATATGAAGCCTAAAACATCTCAGTTCCAATAATGTGAAAAGTAAGATTGTTATTACTAGAAGGTTTAAGTTTGGTAATTTGTGTGGTCTTTCAAATATATGAACTCTAAGCACTTCAGTATGCCAGCTATTGATTAAACAAGCACTATCTTGTGGGCTCATTTTTCTCAGTATGTAAAAAACAAAGATTGGAGTTATTATGATAATTGTAGTAGATGGGCACTAGGGAATTATGCAAAATAATTTGTCAATTTAATATGAAACCAAAACATCTGTTCAAGTCAATTTCCCACAGGTAATGTGGCAGAGAGTATGACTTACAGACCAAGGAAGAGAAAAGGTTCTTCTTCCACAGGGAAAGATACTGACTACGGCAACCATAATTTTTCTTCTTTATCTAAATGTTATTTAAAAGAATAACTTCTGCATTAAATCTACCTTTCTTACCTCTCTTATCAACACTGCTTTCCTTTTCACATCTTGCATCAAACCCCAAGCACAAAAAGACAGAATGCAATTATATCTGCCATTTCTTCATTCAGATTAATACACTCGATAAAATATTATTGAATTTCTAATGCAAAGAAAAGAACAAAACAAAATGAAACAGAACTCTCCATAAAGAGACTTGTCAATGTTTTACTTTCTGTGTGAGGAGAAGGGTAATAAATGTGGAAACGTTAATGGAATCCATGCTCTTGTAGTGATGTCAAGGGTTAAAGTGACAGGGAAATCATCACTTTCTACCCACTCCATTATATTAGCCCTAAGTGGCCCACTAACATCATATCTGTGCTGGTTTCCAAGGCATAAATGTAGGTAAACATTCTCCTAGGTATGCTGCCATTTATCAGGAGAAGATTCTATTCATTTAATTCTCATTTAGGTAAATTATTCTGTCACGAGGGCGAGAAATGACCCACAGGCCTTGCATTACCCACGCTAGAGTACACGGCTTTCACTGTTTGCGGGTGGGCAGCTTCCATTTATTTCAGCTGTCTCTTCTGCAGCAAGAACAGAGAGAAGTTGAGGTACATAGATTTATGAGGAGCTATGAATGAATGAATAAGTGAATAACAGGAATTAGTTGTCACTCGAATCATCCAGGTGTTTGGTCAGTTGCCAATAATTTTATTGCTTCTGTGAGATTAACCAGAGGTTATAGTTTAGAAATTATTTTTGGAAAGTCTTTAAAATCTTCATCACTCTGGTAACTAAGGGCAAAAAATCATGTCATTTTCTTCTTTTTTGTTTTTGTGTTATTTATTTTATTTGTTATTTATGTGTTTGTTTTTTTTTAACCTTTGTGTTGAGGGCTGACTTTCAATAGATGGCAGCGAGGGAGGGAGCTGTTCTGCTACGTCTGAAACCCCGACCCAGAAGCAGGTTATCTAGGAATGGTTTAGTACCAGGTTCCCCATCATCTCATTTTCTTATGTGTAGTCTTACTTTTTTTCTTCTAAATTTTATATTGAACACATATATCAAAGGGTTTACAGGGCTATAATTTGTTTTGAAGCAGAGATCACTTCTTTTTAAAAAATCTTTTAAACATTTTTTGAAGATTTTATTTATTTATTTCAGAGAGAGAGCGCAAGCATGAGCAAGGGGGAGGGGCAGAGGGAGAAGCAGGCTCCCTGCTGAGCAGGGAGCCCGATGCAGCTCTGTCCCAGGACCCTGGGATCAGGACCTGAGCTGAAGGTGGACGCCTAACTAACTGAGCCACCCAGGCGCCCCGATCATTTCTCTTTTTTAACATGAAAGTAAAACACAGAGTAGGTGCAGTTGGAATAAAACTGTTGGCAAAATGAGAATAGCAAAGATAGGTGGGGTAAGTAGGCCCATTTCCAATTACATATCAAACATCCTGTCCAAGTCACTGCATTTTCATATCATTTATACTTTATTAGATATGAACACAAGAAGATTAAAGAATACCATTTCTATTTTAAAGCCAGTGGATGGCATATTAGCACTGAAATAATAAGAATAGTAATAATAACAGTAACTATAATAATATTAGTAAAAGAAGTCTAAGGCTTTTTAGTTTTGAGTGTTTTTTGTTTGTTTGTTTTGAGTAGGTTGCTGACTTGTGTGTGACTTCAACAAATCATTAGCACTCTGGTCCTCAGCCATCTCTTACTGAAAGGAAAAGGCTTCATTTGCACTTCCTGGGACCACCATTTTCTGATTGTATTCACAGTGCCTAGTAGCCACCTGAGTATTGACCTGACCCTACGTAACTTTGGAACTATACCCAGTTCCTTTATGTGCTTCTTTGGTGTTGAAAACTCAATATTAAGCAAAATTGCCCCTTCAATCATTTTTAGATTTTTTTTTTTTTGAGAGAGAGAGAGAAAGAGAGAAAGAGCAGGCAGGAGGGGCAGAGGGAGAGGAAGAGAATCTTTTTTTTTTTTAATGTTTTTTTATTATATTATGTTAGTCACCATACAGTACATCCCCGGTTTCCGATGTAAAGCTCGATGATTCATTAGTTGCGTATAACACCCAGTGCACCATGCAATACGTGCCCTCCTTACTACCCATCACCAGTCTGTCCCATTCTCCCATCCCCCTCCCCTCTGAGGCCCTCAGTTTGTTTCTCATAGTCCATAGTCTCTCATGGTTCATTCCCCCTTCTGATTACCCCCCCTTTCTTTATCCCTTACTTCCCCTACCGATCTTCCTAGTTCTTATGTTTCATAGATGAGAGAAATGATATGATAATTGTCTTTCTCTGCTTGAGAGAGGAAGAGAATCTTAAGCAAGCTCCATGCCAGCATGGAGCCTGACACTGGGCTAGATCTCCTCACCCTAAGATCATGACCTATGCCAAAATCAAGAGTTGGATGCTTATCCTACTGAGCCACCTAGGCGCTCCTTCAGGTTCTTAATATTTGTTTCCTGAAGCTGGTCAGTATTGTCTCCAAATTTACAAAGTGAAATAATATGTTGCTTAGCGAGGATTTTAATGTAGGCATTTCCTAGGAAGCCTACTCTGCTAAAATTTTCTACCTGTGAGAATGTCAGATTATTACCCCGTCTTCCTTAACAGTTTCATTATAAGTTGTTAACATCTGTATTAGAACAGTGACAATATAAAGCAACATTTTCTAGAAAAAAATAATCTATTTCAAAATTCTTATCAGTGGTAAGTAAGCATAGAAGAAGTCTGATACAGTGATTAAAATACATGGGCTTTAGGCACACTGCCTAGGTAAAAGTCCTAGGTTATTGTATCATCATCAGTATGACTTAGGGATAGCTAATGTATTTAAACCTCAATTACTTTTCCTCTAAAATGGATCTAATAGTAATCTCTCCTGATAATCGCCAAATTATTTTGATGATTAAATGATTCAGTGTATATAGCACACTTAGCACAGTGTCCGACATCCACTAAATGTCTTTATATACAATTTTTCTCTCTATTAGAATAATTTATGGAAGAGAAACTATCACACATTAAATCAACTAAACTAAAAGGCTTTTGCATTTGTCCATTTCAAAAGGAAATACACAGATATTTCATTCACCTTCTAGGTGCCTTTTAGAGTGGGACATCGCATGGTTAGTTTGTGTAAAGGTTCAGTGAATTTTCTCATAATGATTTTTTATTGAACATATGGAAGCCATTAAGCATTAGCAAAAGTCACTATCCACTGAGCTGTATCCAGAGGCTGACAGTTATGTCTATCTCTCACAAAAATAAACACATGAATAAATGTACTAAGAAATATATTACCTGTCACTTTCATCTCTAAGGGCATTTCAACAAACAATATCTGCATGTTAAATATACCCATTCTAGTCTTCATATGAGAAGTTTCTTTTTTCCTCTAGCATGTACTATGACACATCTATGGCGAAAATGTAATAATCTAATTGAGACCATTTCCTTTCATTTTATATTTAAAAGATTGTGCTGTATCAATTTATGTACTTGTATAGCCATAGGCAACCTCTAAAATATTTAAACTTCTTAAATGTCACATATTTCAGTTAATATTGAGATTATATAGTTGGTTTTGGCAAAAATGATAATCTATCAAAAATAACGCACATATTCTCATTCTTTTTAATGCCGTGCTTATAAATATAATACATGCTAATTATATATTATGTAATTTTTGATTATGATGACAATTATAGTTTCTATTTAATTTTATAATGATATATAATTAGCGTGCATTCTATAACCATTGACCTATTTAGATAATAGATATTATAGATATATAAAATTCTTTACAAATAATTAAATAATTTCCCATGCACTAAACAATGTGTTCCATACCAATAAACCACTAATGGAAATGTTTTTATGCTATAAGATAATTAAATCTTTAATTAGAACTTGTTAAAATAAGAGGTGTGCAGCAATTAAGAGCATGGGCATTGACATAGAGTTGGGTTTCTAATTCCTGGTTCCAATACCTACCACCATTGTGACATTTTGTCAATTACTTTGGTTCTCTATGACTCCATTTCTTAATTTTCAAAAAGGGAGTGTTAATATCTCTGCCACAAAATTATCACAAGGATCAATCAAGATAATGGATGTAAGCACTTAGCACACTGTTTGACATTCAGCAAAACCCAAAAAATAGTGGCCCTATACTATTATTATTATTATTATTATTATTATTAATTTTGTGTGGGTTTTTTTTTCCCCTGGGTAGAAATAAGACTCGCTCCAACCATAGGTTTTTCAACATTCTTCTATCACCACTGCCCCCCAGCCACAGAGATGATGTTAGCAGTTGGGCACTGCTTTGTTATGTGAGCCAGTGTGTTCATTCTTAGTTATAAAGTATTTTATCAAGATTATTAACTTAACTGTATCTAATGTAAAGACAGTGCAAATCTGAAAGTTTTAGAAACTCGAGAGCTATCATAATAATAAAAGACAGACATAAAGCGTGTCAATGATGAGACGATGGTTGGTGTAGTAGATGTATATTATGTCCGTCGTTTGACAATAGACATGATGTCAAGGACAGACAAAATGCACCAGTGTGTGGAGAATGTGCTGTGCTTCTAGTGATGTACAGGACAGGAGGAAAACTGAGAAAATGCCAAGAAATCAAAGATCAAAAGCTCAAAACTTTGAAAATATAGCTAGAAGAGAAACAACAGTACCGGATGCCAATTAGCCCAACATTAACTCAGGAGAAAGCAGAGAGTTGTTCTTCAAGGATTTGGAGAACCATGTGGCTGATGTCACTTAGGTTTTAAGCCACAGATGCCTCATGGGCTCTGGGCCCATTTGAATCTGCACCACCTGGCAGTAAGTGGGGAGGTCCATGCCTGCCAGGGCATCCCTTCCAATACTGTGGAGATCACTAGGAAAGGGGGAGAGACCTGCCTTGACAGATTTTCAACGTGGGCGAAACTGGTCTATTTTGAGAAAAGATGTTCAATAGAACATATGTCAGCAAGGAAGAGAAGATTATGCTAGTTTTAAAGCTGAGAAGGACTGGCTTACACTCTAATTTGGGGGAAATGCTTCCAGGGAATGCAAGCTTAATCTCCTCTTAGTCATTCTTTTGAACAGATGGATTGTACCCCTTTTTACTTGAGTATAGAAAACTTAACCATGTCCATCCCTGGTTTTCTACATCAGTTTCAATTTAGAATTGTTCCTCCTTTTCTCCTTCCAGTGCCAACATCTGTGTTTCCAAGTGTCCATGAAGCATATGTGGTCTTCAGAGAATATGTCTATATACACTGTTCTCTTGTGGATGCACGACCTCGTCTGTACCTTGGGTCTGGATATCTTTACTCTTGGACCTCCGCTGATGTGTCCACTTCCCAGTCTAATTGAAGGCCACATGTTCCATGCTCCTTTTCACTGACTGGCTCATGACTGGCTCTCTTTTTCTGCCAACTCCCTCACTCTTTTCAGGGACAGGAAAATTCTGGCTGCTGTCTTGCCGTACTCCAGGGCCTTAAGAGATTTGGTGGGGCTGCCTTTGCTCTTCCTTCCCATGAAATACTGCCACATCAGGGCCTCTCCTCAGAAACGCACTAGCATCTCATTTTCTTGCTTCCTCTCCTACTCTCATTTTCCTGCCTTTCGCACAGAGTTCTTATCTTTACTCTGACGGGGAGAAACTCATTCTTAAAATCTTTTTTTTCCCCAAATGTTTCTCTGGCTTTCACTTAAACTGAGGCATTTTTTTGTAAACAACCAAAGGCCCAAATTTTACTTAAATGAATTCCTTCTTCCACAGAGCAAATACCCCTTTGGAGCAAAAGTTCTAGTGATCCCGCTAGAGAAGTATCTCAAGGAACAAGGAGTGGAGAGAGATAGAAAAGAAGAATAAGGCATTGTTGGTTCGCCCATGGGATTACCATCTGGTGAGAAGGGGAGACATACATGCCACACACACACACATGCATGCATCTGAACACACACACACACACACACACACACACACACACACACACAGGCCAGGTTATGGAAGACTTTGTCATTCCAATGACCTTGGAGTTTACTCTCTAGGTCAGTTACCATGAAAGTAGGGTATATATGCCCCAGGAGGATGTGTGCTAAACAATTGGGTTGTGAGAAAAAAATTGCAATATTTTGATTTATGTTTATCTATTTTATTCTTTAAAAATTACTATTTTGAGTATGTACTTTATTGTATACATACTACATTAGTTTTATCTATGTAACTAAATTCTGTCAATGCAATTTAAAATTACATATGTTGGTGCATACATATTTATATAGGGTACATGCTTAAAATATCTTTACTGATGAGAGGTACATGAATGTTTTGAGATGTTCACTGTAGGTAAAAAGTAATCCTTTCTTTCTCTTACATATTTGAATATGAGTTGTGACCTGCTAAATCTTTATTCAGATCCTGCTAACCCATGTCTAGATTCACGGCATTACTCTTCTACTTATTATAGATAGCCTTCTTACAGACAAATGTTCTGGATTCTTGGACCTTGGGTACCCACGAGTTGACAGAATGAGATCTTGGGACATAAAGATCTATTGTTGAGTTTATCTTTGTGACAGTGCAATGGGTTTAACTTGTTTCATGAACACCATGTGCATTTTAGAAAGTGGAAAGACTTGGAATCGGGATATTTTTGAGCTCAAGCTTTGCTAGCTACTAGCTGTGTGATTTGAAGCAAGAAATGGACTTTTCTGTGTCTTTGTGTCCTTACCTCTAGAATGGGGGAGTGTGTACTTTCCCAAACTTCTCATAAGGCTATTGTGAGGATCTAATGAGATAAGACTGTGAAACAGCTTTGAAAACTTTAACACACACTATTGATATGAATTTGGAAATATCTTAATATTTTGCACATACCAGATTTTCATGTGCTACTCGTTTCTGGTTTCCCATGCCAGAACTTCCTACAGAAAAGCAAAGGAACATTCCTTTCAAGAGAAATAGAAGGGCAGAAGGTAGACTTAACATGCATTATAGCAGCAATAGCCATAGTAACTCTCACTTCTTGAAGGTCTATTATATACTCTGCTGGCACTGCATATGCTGTTTCTGTTTCCTTGTTCATTTTACCTGGAATGAATATCCCTCCTCCTTTCTCCTGGATTACTCTTAGTCACCCTGCTAGGAAGGCTCTGTGGCTCTCAGTTTCAGCTAAGAAATATGAGACTTGGAGAGGATCAATAACTTACATAAAACACGCACACATACACTCCCCCACACACAATACACACACACACACACACAATACACAATACCTGTCCCTGTCACATTTAACTTATTTCCTCCATCCAGGTGTTCTCTGTACTGTCTCCTTTTCTGATTATAATATTCTGGGTAAGCCAATCCAGGTGACACAGTTATAGGGAGATTGTAAACCCTATAGGTTCAGAGGCCTTCTATCAATGTCTAAAATTTTGTTTTGATTCTAGTCATCCTGTGACTATGCAATGACCACAAGTGAGTTTGACTTGAAGTAAATATTCCAAATACTGGACAAAGTAGGTATTTAATGATTTAATTTGATTTTTCCATTTGCATTGTTCTGTGTAGTGTAACATCTAGATTGAAATTCCAGAATCCTCCAATGGCACCTGTTTGCATTTCAAATAGTTCAGATGCCTTAGCCTGACCAAAAAGAGCCCTGATGCTTAGAGCTCTGTCCGCCCCTCTAACTGGTTTTGTCCCTGATGACCACGCTACTCAGAGGTGCTCTTCATCCCACCCATGCTGAGCTGCTAGAGTTTCTCTAATACCCCACACTGGCATTTCCTTTGTTCTCTGCATAAGATACCATTTCCCACACCCAAATCGCTATGTTTTCCTAATAGATTTTTACCCCATTTTACAGGATCTTTATTAATTGATTTATTTGGAGAGTGAGAGGAATAAGAAAAATTCTGGGATAACAGGTACATGTAAATCAGAAATGTCCCAGATGAACGTATGATCTCCCTAGTCCAACATCATGGCCTTAGGAAGTCTGTGCCAGCCAACCCAGGCAATTAGTAGATCTACCCTCATGACCCTGCTGAATTTTATACCATTACTATATAATTTTTTATTTCTGTCTGAATTCTTTCCTACACTATCCCTAAAGGGCAATGGTTATTTATGACTTATTTCTCTTTGTATCTTTCATATCCAGTGTAGACCTTGGCACATATCCTAGCTGATGAGAATATGTTTGTTGAATGAACAAGTGACCATGTGCTCCACCATATTACTCTGAGTTCTAATTTAATTTGGTTATGTGGTTGCCAAACTAAAACTGTAGCCTAACACATACATTTAGAAAATGCCTGCAGAACAAGGAAAATTGAAATAATTATATTTTTATGAAATTGTAGTGATTTAAAATAAATGGTAAGTAGTTTATTCCATATATAAACATAAGCCAGAAACAAAGGATTTCTAGAAATCTGAAGACTCAAGAATAACATCATTGAAGCAAAATGAATAAAAAACAGGATCTAGTATAGGTACTCCTTAATTTACTAGATACTGACTGTGTGTATGGCACTATTAAGGATATTATGGATACTTACAAAGAGAGGTGTCTAATGAGATTTTCTATGGAAAAATCTAATAGTACCAATAAAATGGAGCATTTCCAGAGATGGTATTCCTCAAAGCTTGGCATTATTTATGCACTGTTAACACTGTCGGTGTCGTTTGTTTGAATCAATGGAAGGGGGCTCTAACTGAAAATTATTTTAGTTAGTGCATTATATCTTTGATAATAAGAGCTTCAAGAATCTATCATTAGACATAATTATTCCTCGATTTATAACTCTCAACATTTATACAAATAAATGCTCTGTCTCTATCAGTCTATCTTTCCTGTGGAGATTTAGTAAAGCATACCAGTTTTACAAATGTAATTTTAGAGATGGTAATTAATTTGTAAAATATTTTCTGTTAACACTTCAGTGAATATGTTCTGTGGGAATATACTGTCACCACATTGCTGGCTCACGAAGACATGTGATATATGCATTTCCTTTATGTAATGGCATCCCATCAGCATTTTGAAAAGCGATCACATATTCTATGAGCATTTACATATTCTCTAGTATTCCCCATCATTAAAACAACCCTTCAATTCTATGTCCTCCTCTACTTATTTCCCTTTTGACTCTCCTTTACAGATAAACCTCTTGAGAAATATATCTACATTTGCTATCTCCACTTCATGCTCTTAGCCATGCTTTAACACACTGCATGTTGACTTCTACCAGTGAAGCTTCATGAGAGGTGCTCTCACCAAGGATACTGACGGTCCTTCTGTTGCTAAATTTGGTGGGTCCCTTGCCGTCTTTATCTTACTTCACCTCATTAGAGACCACTTTCAACGCTATCCTGCTTAAAACACTTTATTCTTCACTTATAGGACTTCACACTCTCATCTTCTTTGTGAGTCCCTCATCTGCCCTTTGTTTAAGTAGTAATGTTCTTCATCGTTTTGTTCTAGGACATCTTTTTCTCTTACTTGAAATTCTTTTTCTGGGTAATCTCATCTGTGAATGTAATTACCATTCTTACACTGATGACCCTTCAGCTGTTAACTCTAGCCCAGATACTTTTCCAGAGTACTCTATAACAATAAACAGAAGTCTACTGGATCTATTTGGATTTCTCAAAGATAATTGAGCTTAAAATATTCAAACCTGAGCTCATTGCTTCCCATATAAATCCTGTATCTTCTCTCTGGTTCCCTCAGTTATTTAATATGATCACCATCTACTTAACTGAACAAAGCAGAAGCCTGGATGTCATCTATTAATCCAATTAGCCACTCAATTTTATTGATTATGGGTTTTTTATATTCTCTCTAGAATGTCTTATTTTCTCCATCCCTAAACCCAATACCCAAAGCCAGATGACCCTGTTCTCTTGCTTAGATTTTAAAACATCATTTCTTGCCTAGATTCTAGAATTCCACCCTTGCTGTTCTCCAGTCTATTTCTACACAAAACCTAAAGTAATTTTTCTAAGACAAAGATCTGAATATGCTCATTTTCTGCCTAAAAGCCTTTAGCAATCCTTCTTTGTTCTTCCATGGGTAAAGTAACAAACTTGAGATGTGGTTTATTAGCCCTTTCTTTATGTAACCACAGCTTACTTCCTCAATTGTACTCTCCCCCATCACGCTTCACCAAAATCTCCACCATTCCACTCCTTGCCTTTGCCCTCCCAGATAAACTCAAATCCTTTTGTCCTCCAAAATGATTCCTTCTTTAGTCTCTCTTGTCGCTTTTTCTGGTGGCCCTAAAAACTAGTGAGGTTTACAAAAGGAAGAATGTCTGCACAAATTCCCAGGATCACAGTGATCCTAACATTTCACATTGTTTTCATGGGAACCAGAACTCATTCACAGTGGCCCCAACCATTACCACTGCCCACCTCTCCCATATCTGCTTTCCCTCCTCAGTTTGTACATATTCTTCAAGGCTTAGTTAAATATTCTTTCTGGCAAGAAATCTTTACCGGCCTTACCATCCCACTACCTGACCCCCACCTCTGATTAGGTGTATTTCTTTGTAGTCTTTGGAAACCTGTATTTCCACCATCACAGATCGTACCTCAGTGTCATACAGTAGCCTACTGGAATGTAACTCATAAGAGAGTGAGAACTATGTAAGTCACATCACACATTAATGGCCAGGACCTGGCCCCATATCTGACAAATAGCAAGTATTTGATTTGTTTTCAAAGAGTTTTAGCAAACTAGAAAGATTAAATAAAAAGTAACTGTGTTCATGTGTCCTTATTAGTGTCTGAATTGAGTAATGATCACACCACTTTATATTTCTCTTTTCCCTATTCCAATCATTTTTTTTTGTTTTTTGGGTTTTTTTACTTTTTAAATCAAATGTTTCTTGGAACTCAGAATCAGTTGAATAAAAAGATATGCTTTTTGTCTTTTGGAAAACCAACTGTATCTTGGATTCTTGATTAAGATATTATAAACAAGCTTAAAATGGTAGCTTTAGTATACAAACGAAGTACCTTCTAACTTTTCTAAGACAAAGTGGCTTATAGGTAGCAATAATATATTGTTCATCGGTGTACCGACTTCTAACACAGTGTCTGGCTTATAGGCACACATCAGTAAATATTTGTTAAACAGTATTGAAAAGTACATAGAAAATAAATAATTTTTACCTATAAAGCAAGAAATCACATTTTCTCCATTATAGTTCCTTAAGAAGAGAATTAATTTTTAGTTTTTAAAATGTTAAGTGTTTATTTTTATGTCCTATTTACATGGCTTTTTTCCATGAAAATTAATGTGCGAAAAATAGCATACATATCTTTCCTTACCAGAACATTTATATTTTGAGAACTGACTCTGGGTTTGTGTTAAAAAAGCAAAAATAAGTGTGAAATTCATGGTTGAGTTTATTTCAGTGTTTATTTCCACGTATTAAATTTCCATTTTAAATCTTCTTTGAAATACACTATTTTCAACACCATGAAACTGTATTAGATCTTAGCATGTTAAAGATGGTTAGCAGATTTAGAGCCATAATTATTTTAATGGCTACTTTCAGCATATACATTTCCATAGGCCAAACAATCTCAGGAACACAAAAAAATATAGTCTGTATTTTTGGTCTCAAAATTATAAATTTTAAGTAAAATAACATATTTTTAATTTGTCAGAAAACATAAACTAGTAGATAATTTATGTTGAGACTCAATGTTTAAAGACTTATGATCCTACAGTCAAATTTATATTTACAGGACTTAGAGCTATTCAACTGCATTTAAAATAATTCATTTAGAAAATCTGAGCAAATTAACAAATCCTACCTCTCCTTTTAAAGAGCTGTATTTGTTGTTTAGAGCTTTTTTCTTTCTAAAATGCTAATGAACTATTGATTTAATTATTGAGCTCGGAGACTCTTAATTATAGAGCCACAAATAAAGAAGCAAATGGATCCCAAAAGATTCAAACAATAGGAATGTATACCAGGGAAATGCTTTTGAATGTGTTCGTGGCTTTGCTTATGGCTCATGTTTGTCTAGTTTTCCTCCCCCAAGAAAATTTTAGTGCCTCTGAGAGTCTCCCAACTGTGAAAGCTATGTCTTATTGTTTAAAGGACCTCCCACACAAACTTAGTCCAGGAAGTGAAATAACTGATGTCTTTTGATATTCTTTCCCTATTACTGAGTCTTCTAAGTAGTCACATGAAATGAGAACTGCCCTATAACTTTTGTGGGACCTGGAGTAAGAGTACAAATGGCAACCTGCATACCAGCTATTTAATATTTATAAGGTCTAAGTCAAATCAACGGACTGTTAAATAAAATGCATTATATCTCTCTTCCTTGACAAATTTACCATCATGATGACCTGGAAGTCTAGATTCAATTTAGAATTCTCAGAATCCTTGAAGTTCTGTGCTGGAATGAGACATCTTGAGAAGAGCTGACTCCAAGCATTTTGCCAGGGACCCACTGCCTTTTCCTATCCACCTCCTGCCCTCCATCCTGAACTGTGAGGAACCTTGTGCACACAGATGTGGCCACCCCAGTCCACGCCCAAATGTTCAAGCTCTGCCCACTAATTCCAGGCAGAGACTTTCCCCTTGGCCATAGCTAGAAGCGGACCTGGAGCCAGTTGGCTAAGGAATTCAGGGATCCTGAGTGCCCAGAATATGGAAATGTAAGCTCTTGATGGGCATTTTGGCTTTGCCTTTCAAACTCCTCATGTCTAGAGAGTGGTCAGAACTGGGCCCTTTAAAAGCATGGGGCCAGAGGGTAGGGGCCCCTCTTCTCAGGGTGTAAACTTTTCCCAAAATAACCAAATTGAGCTTTTGTGTGCTAATGGCCTAAACTGGGTTAACCCAGAGGCAATAGCACTAAGGTAGTTTATATTTTAGTATCTTCCGCATACTTTCCCTATTTCTGTTACTATTTTTTTAATCTACTTTAATTTACATGTTTAATAAATAGTTAGCATGTACATTCCAGATTGAATGTATGAAAGACATTGAAAATATTTGGTGACCAAATCACAGTGAAATACTCTTAAAATGAGAGTGTCTATTCCAAGCCAGTTACGTGTGCAATGGAGGCAGTATAGGTCAGAAATCATAGCACTTGGGAAGTATTATTTGAAATAAGAATAAAATACATCCTAAATCAATTTATTTTCATTTCACTTGTATAAAATCTCTCAGTCTACCTTAACCTACTGCAACACTAGAAAGAAACATTAAATGTGTGTGTGTGTGTGTGTGTGTGTGTGTGTGTGTGTGCACGTGTACATATGTATATCCCCCCTACAGGGGATGTGGCTCATAAGAGATTATGTGTTGAACACAGATAATACTGAGGTTAAAAATAGAACTCGGCCAAATTGATGACAAAATGTTCAAATATATCAGTTCTTCCTACTAGCAAGTAATAAAATAATTCTGTATTAACTTATGCTTGAAGTATTAGATGTATAAAGATTTTTCGCGAATGGATGGTAGCTGAAAAATAAATTTTAAAGGGCAAAAAAATGAGGAAGTCAGAAACAATATTTGATTTGGGGGAGATGAATAAGACTCCTATAAAAATGAATTGTATAGTGTTAAACAGATTGTGTATGAAATATTAATGGCATATTGTCCTGAACTTCCCTTCTGCTGTTTCCATGTAGATGACTGAATTTCAAAGAGAAATATGCCAGGAACAATTATGGGAGTGAGTGTTACTACTTGGAATTGTTTAAAAAGTGTTTCTTCTTTTACCATGTGTTTGTTCTTTTGTAATTTCACTTCAGTCAGAAAATATTATGGACAAATATGTGAGAACAGCTTAATGTGCTTTGGAGACATTAATTAACTAATTTAACAAAAATATATTGATTGTGCGAGAGACATTCCTCTGGTGAATATGCGGATCATTGTTCTGGTGAGAACTCTTGTAAGGAGACCAGCTCTGATGGCTCCAGCAGGAAACATAGCCCAGGTCCGATGAGTCAATATAATCCAAAGTAAGAGGCTCAAGGTTGAGCACCTGACCTATCAAGAGTGAGTGAGGCTCAAGGAAATATACCGTGAAGGCTTCTGAGAAATTCTTTCGCTCTTGCTTTGGACAAAGTTATATATAGATGTGTTCCTTGGAGCTTCTGCAGCCATTCTAACCCCGAGAGAAGGTAACATGAAATAAGTTTGACACACAAGAGGAGGTCTAAGAGAACTGAGAGGCGCGGAATGCGATTGTTGATTGAACTTCACTTGCAGCCCGCCTCTGCACTTTTCAGTGAAGCCAACCAGAACATCCCCTTTGTGTTCTGTTAATTCGAGTTCAGTTTGCTGTACCGGGAAACCGCTAGCATGCTCGTGATCACAACTGCCCTCTCTGTGGCAGGCGCAGTGTGATCCTGAATAAAGCAGCACACACCTAGGAAAGCAGAGCGCAGAGTGCAGGCTCTGCAATTAGACTACCTGGGTTTGAATTCTGGCTCTTCCACTTACGAACTTTGCAAGCATTTAAGTCACTCACCCTCTCTGTATTGATAGCTACCTTGCAGATTTGTTGTGACAATTCAAGTACAACAGTGCTGCCATAAAACAAGTGCACAGTAAAGCCTAGCTACTATTTTTATTAGATTGCACTGTGGCATTTCATTCAAATCTTATAACCATGTTGTAAAGTAGTATCATCCTCGATCGATGGATGACACAGCCAAAGTTTTGGCTGAGTGGCTTTCCCAAGGTCATGTAGCTAGGAAATAACGGTGCCCGGTTTCAAGCCAAACCTCTTCAATTTCCTATTTCCTTCATCTCCCCTCCCTTGAAATGTGAGATTCACATGAGCAAGAGTATTTCACTGAACACTGCTATCTCTGCATTGCATAGAACAGTCTCTGGTCCATAGTATGTGTTGAATAAATATTTTTCGAGCTAATGATTCCCCTCACAGACTCTATATCTGGTAAAGAAGCCGACATATAAGAAAATTATTTTAAAATCCCACAGATTATGTTGTAATAAAGTCATGTGTTGGTGATGGGGGAGGGATGGATAAGTCTGCCTCAGAGCCTGTTGGGAAAAGGTGAGGGTGGGTATTTGCCATAAATGTTTCTCAAAGTCCAATAGCAGGTGTTTGACTTCCCAATATCCTCTGTCTTTGACTTTTATTTTCTCTGCATTTTTGCATTTTAACTGCCAGTATTATTGAAGTCTATAACCATGTATTTCAACCCCTAGCACTTTAGTATCTATCATCTTCTCTTAGGCATTAGAAAAAATTCTGAGACTTGTATTTGTAGTCAAGTAGTTTCCTCATGGCAATTGTATCTCTGGGACCAAGATCTGGTTGCTCACCCTGTGAACACAAAAATGCATTTCATCAACTGAGCCTAATCCACAACCACCAAACTGGTGGACAACGACAATAATGTCAGCGTAGTTATTTATCATGGACAAAGGTGACCTGAAAATAGTATGCTGTCATCCACAAGGACTGACCTTTTTCCCCATGACTAAGTTCACTTAGCAAAACAAATTAAAGAACAGAAGTTTGTTTGGTAGCATAGAATTAGAGGAAGGCAAGCAGATGGTTATAAGGAACATTTATCCAAGCTATGCCAGAACCAAAAGAAATTAAATTCATTCACTGTAAGAACTGTCTAGAATAAGAGAATTCATTTTTGGGGGTGTCAGCACTAACCAAGCTCTCGTTATGCTACCCTGAGTTCAATTCAAACCATTTTTTGCACGGTTACTGTATGTTGAGTTGGGTCCTATTAGGGCTTCCTTCTAGGAACTGACTGATAATCTTCTAGATTATTTTTTTTATTTCTCTCTCTCCACCTCATTTCTGATTCGAATGTCTTCCTTATTTCCTAGTTCCCCCCACCCCAGCAGAAATGGAGGCAAGAGGATGTCTACGTTAATGTCTATGGTGTTTATTATTTGCCTTAGGTTTTTTTTTTTTTTTGTAAGTTTGACCTTTACCTAAGTAAATTACATTTTCAGCTGTTTCTTGAAGTGATTTATTCAGTATTCTCAGAGAACTTTGAGACAAGTCAGGTTTAATCAGACGTTAGGAAATAATACAAATCTGTAGACTGGTACTTTTTGAGCTTAAAGGAAGCAGGAAATGGGATGTTAAATGAGGAGAACGAGCCAGCAGAACTGGATAGAAGCTCCCCCAGTCAGTTTCCCACCTGTTTGATCTCTGGCATATGACTTACAATCCTTGAACTTTGACACTCTCTTCCGAGAAAACTACAGGGGTGTGGGGAGAAATAAGGCAATTCCTGGACCGTAATGTGTTCAATAAAGAACATTAATTATTAAAATCATTATATTCCTTAGATTATGTATACGTCCTTGCCTTTTGAAAGACATATCGAGGAGTACTAACTAAAAACCATGTTGACTTTCTGAAAGGAAAATGTCTACATGAGTATGGGGAAAAGAAAACAAATTGTGTTTCTGCTGGTAATATGGGTTCACAGCGCTGCACAGCAAGGTCACTGGTATGCACTGTAACTACCTTTCCTTGCTTATAATGCAACTGTGGGACCTCATTAATAAGATACTTCTTCAGACACTTCCTTTGTGTTCAGTAAATTTTAGTTCCCTTCTTTCCTTTGGTTCACTTCAAGGAGGTCAGGCAACAGCTTCGTTGCCAAACCTGGAAAACATTTTTTTTTTAAGTCCTTATTATACTTGAGCATTCTGTAGCAGATTCTGTGGATGAAAACACCCTCCTTTAGAGAATTTAGCTTGGGTGACAACACATTTTCCTTGTCCTTGTACTGCTTTGGCCTTAGAAATCCCTACGTCTTGATCCCATTTGCAGGAATCTCTCCCTGTAGATATTCTTCCTATGCTGGTGTTCCTCCAGTTTTGTTTCAGACTCGTTATATCATAGACTCCCTTTTGGTCATTCTTGTCCATTCCATGGTTTCAACCACCATTTTTCATTCCAGCCTGAATCTTCTTCCTTCTAGACTTGTGTGTGTATCCAACTGCTCCCATTCAAATGTTTCACGTAGTTTTATTTTACTTTTTAAGATTTTATGTATTTATTTATTTATTTGCAAGGGAGGGGCAGAGGGAGAGAGAGAATCTCAAGCAGATTCCGCACTGAGCACAGAGCCTGATGCAGGGCTCTATCCCTCAACCCTGAGATTATGACCTGAGCCACAATTAAAAATCAGAAGTGCAACCGACTAAGCCACCCAAGAGCCCCTCATATACACTTTAAATTGCGCATGTTCAAAACCCGAGTTCATAATCTCCCCTCTACCATCAAGCATGTTTCTTCTTTTGCTTTCTTATTTCAGGCAATGGCCCCACTATCCCCAAGCCAGGCACATTCATTTCTCAGGTCCTGCCATATCTATAATCAACTATGTCTTGAATTCATCCACTCCTTTTATCTGCAATCACCCCTTTACCTGGGTAGGATGTACCTCCTACCTGCATGAATGCAGCAGCCTCTGCACTATGTGTTCTCCCAGCCTCTACTCTTGCCCCTCCAGTTTCTTCTCCACTCTGCAGAGTGGTTTCTATAAATGCAAATATGACCTTGGCACTTTCTTACTTAAAGACTCATTCGTATTTGCCTTCATGCTTCTAATTTCAAACCCAGGGTTTGCACATAGCAGATGCTCAGTAAATCCATGTTGAATGAATGAATGGATTGTGTAAATATTGGAGGATCTGCCATGCTCCTTTTTGGTTCAGGCAGGACATTTTGCAGTCAGGGAAGGCTACTTTGGTCCTTTAGTAGATATTTGATAGCCTTTAAGACATGATGGATGCTTCTACTAAGTTTTTCTGGCATAAGGGGCTGTCACAGTCATCCAAGGGATATCCCAAGACCAAGGAACTCCACAGTGTTTTTCCTAGGCTAACAGGCTAAAGGGTTCCATCTTGGATTTTTTTTTTTTTCAGCTCATAGTTGAGGGTGCCTGTAATGGGGTTGTAATCCTGAGTGGTATCCTCCTTTACTTCAGGCTGAGAATGAGGACTACAGCCAAGGGTGTTAAGAAAGAGTCCATGATTGTCGGGGAAGGAAACAAAGGAGAACTAGTAGAGATCTTCAGTTTTCCTGTCTTAGGGACTCTCGTCCTTCTTTACACCAAGCTTTCTTTCTCTGCTAGGATTTATTCTTTCTTTTCCTTATTTAAGGGAGGAGTGAGAGTTAAGAGGAATGGAGGCACCACATTTCTATTTTCACTTAGAAGTTAGAGAACAGAACCAGAGATATGAAAAATATAAAGTGGTTTCTTTTTTTCCAATAATATTCAACTCTTCACATATCTTTTCTCTCAAACTTACTCCATGGCATCAGCAACTATCTATCAAAATTTGTGCTCCACCTTTCATAGTGCAGAGTGCTTGCTAGGATCAGCTGCCAAGCCAATAACTACATTTCCCAGTGTCCTTTGCTTCTGGTTAGAGCCATGTGACTAGTTCTTACAAGTGGAATCTGAGTGGGAGTTACTTGCTTGCATGCTTTTGCCCCCTCCCTGCCTTCATCTGCTGACTTTCCCAGCTTTCTGCTGGGGAAAGATTCCAAAGCCTAGGGAGATGAAGAAGCATCAGATGGAAGGGCCCAGAGTCCCTGAATCAGTTTGTGGAGGAGACCTGTGCACAGTAATGCCCACATTGGAGTGTGTGCTTTTTTCCTTAGGCCATTAAAATTGTGGGATCTGTTTGTTTATAGCAACTAGTATTAACCTCACTAACCCACAGACATACTTCCGTGTGCTCCAAAGAGAAATATATACATTCTTTAGTAGTATAAAGAGGAGGAAAAAAACATATGTAAGAGGAAGATATTTGGATTCTCCGTTCAATTTTAAAACAGTGTGCAATGAGTGATACTGTATGTTTTAGAAGAATGTTAAAATCTTGGCCAGCTGAATTACATCAATTTTCAATTCTATATATTTTTGTCTTCAAGGTTTAGTATTCCTGATATATACCAGTTTATTTGTTTCTTTTAATTTCCAAATTTAACTGTGTGAGTTTGCCTTCGAGGCAGAAATTAAGTCCAATTGTTCAATGAGATTAAATCAACACTTCACAAAGATCATTTCAGTTCTTTGTAACCTTAAATGAAGTAAGCTAATAAAGCATTAAATTAGCATGTTGTAAAACTTCCTGAAGTTTTAATATGCTTTTACGTGGCCTGCTCTGAGCTTATTATCTCTAAAGCTAAAGTCAAAATCACTGTCTTTCAGTTGATAAAATGGAGATGAGGCATCATTTTATCAAATTTAACAAAATACTCTGCCTCTAAACCAGAAAATACAGATTATCTAATAATTTCCATATAAATGTATTTACCCAGAAATACATTTTTCTCTAATCAGTAGCCCTGGAGTCTTTGGATCATAAATGTGTTTTTTTTTTTTCTCAAATGCTTTAACCGTGACATTGTGCTTCAGACTAGCTCAACTATTTCTACAGAAATTATACACTTCATTCGCATTCAGCCAAGTGAAAATGTAGAAATGATTATAACGATAACTAGCATTTGTTTTGGGTTCCAAAGTTTGCAGAGGGCTTTTATATTCACATCTTCACTTATTCTCAAGAACTAGTTAGGTAGATAACTGTCATTACCCCTTTGTTACTGGGAGGGGCGTGAGAAGACTGCCTGACTCTTCAAGGTCATGCAGGCGCTAACTCAAACCGTAGTTTTTTCCTGCTCTGCTGCATTTCTCATACAAAAACCATATTGTGGACAATTTTAGAGAAGGATTTAAGAAAATAAAATCCTCCAGAGAATTAAATTTAAATTGTTTCATTAACTGTAGTGAATTTAATGAAAGGAAAAGTGTCCCCCAACCTGTATAGTATTTTACTATTGTTTGTTGTAGTGTTCTAGACACCGAATATTGGGAGTATATTTTCCACATAGTGACATATTCTAAATCAGTGCTATCTAGTAGAGGTTCGTATGATGATGGAAATGTTCTATCTCTGTGCTAATGCAATAGCCACTAGCCATTCATGGCTGTTGAAAAATGGTAGTATAGTCAGAGAGGCTAAGGAATTCAAGTTTTATTTTAATTCATATTAATTAATTAATGTTTAAATTTCAAGGGTCACATGGAACTAGTGGTGACCATATTGGACAGTGTAGTTATAGAAAATTGAAATTTATTTAAATGTTACACCTATCTTTTAAATGTTAATTTTAGGGTTAAAATATGCATTGCAAAATGCTTTTAAAATCTGATATTATTTAAGTCAAATGCAAGATTTCTATTGCTATTAGTACGTTCAATCCAGAGATAGCCTTCAAGTGTCCTTATACATTTTCTTTGTTGCTTTATTATGGTTTATTTTTTAACCACTTTAAATGCCCATATTTCACTTGGCTTTGACTTACTGAAGAGACTACTAAGTAGGGTAAATAGAACTACAGAGGTGGAGACCTGAGACTCTCAATCTGGTTCAAGCAAACCAATTCTGATTTCATTTCACTATTCGGGTCTCCTGTGACATTTATTACAGGAAAAAAAAAAAGGAATTTTGCAACCAAAAAGGTGACTGAGAGCAATTGCATTCATTGGACATCTGATCACTAAATAAGTGGGGATTTTCTGCATTTAGAGACTGAATTTCTGTTCATATGCTCTTCGGGAATACTGATGATGATGATGATGATGATGATGATGATGATGATGATGATGATGATGATATTGATCCCTCAAAGTTACAGTAATGCTTCTTCTGTGTCAGACCCTAGGCTAAACACTTTCTATACATTCGTTTAAGCAATCATCACAACAGTCTTATAAGGTAGGTTCTATTAATATACTTATTTAGCAAATAACGTAACTAAGTTAAGTTACCTGCCTGAGGTCGTGCTCACTTCAGCAGCACGTATACTAAAATATCTGCCCAAGGTTATACGGCCAGGACATAGCTTCCACTGTCCCTGCTCTTAACCGTGCACTCGACTGCCCATCTAGAGCTTAACCTACAGTTTAAATGCTTTTCCCTCTCTAAAAATTGAAACTGTATATTTCTTTTGATATATCCAAAGAGAAAGAGTATTTGCCCATTGCTATTTTGAGAAGACATTCCTGTCAGGTTTACTGTAATTTAGCTGCCTTTTCTTTTTAGGTGCACCGTTCTCTTCCTTTAGCATTGCGAATAAAATGGGTTTTGTTTCTCTGTTGTAATCAGTGCAGTTTTCTTAACTGAGAGGGATACGCATGTATTGATATTACTACTGGGTGAGAGTCTTCTATTCACTCAAACGTAGGTTATCAAACACTATCGGTGAGGAGGACAGGACAGCAGCACTAATGCTGCTTTCCCTCTTGGGCATTCCTCAGTGATAGGGTCAGACGGTAATACCGCCCAGGTCGTGGGCACTTGCAATATGCCAGGCACCCTGCATTTAATGTTCCTGGGACTCATTCAAAGTAGTAGGATTGGCAGTATAAAGTAGTTGAGAAAAGTAAAGATCATAGGTTAGGAATTTCCATAAAGTTGCAAAGAGGGTGAATGGAGAGATGCAAACCCAGGTTTCACTGACTCCAATCCCATTTCTTTTTTGCAATATAGTACATTGTTTTTCTATCCATACCAACCATTCTGTGCATCCCACATTCTGTGGACTGATCAAAATTCCTTGTCATATTATGAACTTCCTTTCCGCTGAATCTATGTAATCTATAAATGCAGAGAAAATACACACACATACACATACACACAAATGCATGTGTGGGTGTGCATGCTTCTATCCTAGTGTCAACTAATTAAAGTAAATTTTGAATTCAGTGTACCAACAACCTTCTCATTTCCCTTTCCTCTTAAAAATCCTGTGTGTTTTATATGTGATGTTCTGCTTCTAGTAGAATTTAGAAAATAGAGAATCTGTTAGACAGTCACACCTCATCTATTCAGATGATGTATTTGTATCAAACACTAAGTTAGATGGTATTTCTAGCTAATTGTATGGTCAGATCGTGCTCCACAAAGGAGAGATACTTGATGTTGGCATTCTGTAGCTTCCCAAATAATTGAATTAGTTTAGAACAAGTCTGTAAGCTTTATAGTTGCTGCAGGCAATTTTTTATACTAATCCATGTAGGATTTTATTGAATCTCACTTCCTTTCTCAGTAACTACTTGATAATATATCAACTAATCATGCAAATTTAGTTTTATGAAACTAGAAAAAAATTAGTTTTTATGAAAACCCAGGAAGTTTTTTTTTTTAATTTTTAAAGCATATTATCAAAAATCATGTGTGTGTGCATTCAGTTTAGTCACATGCCGTTATTTTTGGAACTTTGAAGTAATAGATAGCTACTACTTCCAAAGAAAGACAGTCAGAAGATCCACAACTGAATGCTACCTTGAACTACTTTACATTGTGTCTGAAGGGTAAAACTACTTGTTCTTGTGTCCGTAGTGGTGACAAACTGGATATTACTGTATAATTAACACTTATATGGTTAAAATGTTGACATTGAAACACACACACACACACACACACACACATATATATGTAAAATTTACAGGTAGGATCTCAAGCATGTGTCCAGTAGACACATAATGTGAGCCATGTATGTTCCTAGCTGCGTTAGAAAAAGTAAAAAGAAGCAGAGAAATTAATTTATTTTATTTAACCCAGTATATTCAAAATATGATCATTTAAGCATGCTATCTATATAAAATTATTTTTTAGGATTTTATTTATCTATTCATTTATTTATTTAGAGAGAGACAGTGAGTGTGCACATGAGTTGGGGGAGGTGAGAAGGGAGAGGGAGAGGAGAGAAGGAATCTCAAGCAGACTCCACACTGACCTCTGAGCCCGACAGGGCTTGATCTCACAAACCTGAGATCATGACCTGAGCCAGAATTAAGAGTCAGACATTTAAGGGACTGAGTCACCCATGTACCCCTCTATATAAAAATCATTAATTATATATTTAACATTTTTATGAATGAACTCTCTGTAATTTAGTGTGTATTTTGCACCTACAAGCCATTTCAGTTTGCACTAGTCACATTTCAAGTACTCAATAGCCACAAGTGCCAGTGGCTTACCTATTGGACAGCACAGTTTTAAAAAGTAATATAAATGTCTGGGTTCTGATCTTCTGGGTTCAAAAAATAGAACATTATCAGTATCTTGGAAGCCCCCCCTCCCTAATCACCTCCTTTTCTCCCCAGCTAAAAGTAATCACTTCTTTTGAATTTCGATTAAGTTATTTTCATGTCTATTTGTTTGGTTATATATTTTTACTACCTATGTTTGTATCTTTAAACAGTAGATTGTTTTGTTTTGCATGGATTTGAATTTTATATTAATGGAATCTCTTTGTAGTCTTCTCTGTAATTTTTTTCTCTCAACATTGTATTTATATATTTATGTTGATCAATATGTATCCCATTGTGTGAATATAACACAATTTATGTATTTCACATGTTGATAGGCATTTGAGTTTTTTTGCTTTGTTTTTTCTTAAAATCAGAAGTCACACTACATGTGTGTTCTTGTACGTGTTTTCTGGTATACTTGTAAGACTTTGTCAAGGAGATATATACATATACTTGCTAGTAGAATTGCCAGGTCATAGAGTATAAACACAGAAATAGAAGTGATTGATTTATTGCAATTTGTAGTACACACATTTGCTATTTTAAGTAAATCACATTTAAGACTGACTGAATTAAAAACTAGTTTATTGGAGCCAATTAAAGTGAGTTCGGTTTGTATTTGTTTAAATACAGCACAAACAAGATGCCTCTTTATGCTTTCCTGGGCCAATTCAGTTGGTTAACTTTATAGAAAGCTTTTCCTGTTATATAAAATATATCGATAGCTAGTTGTTACATACAGTTATTAATTAGAATTGTTTTGACTGCATATAAAAAATTCAAACTATCCATGGCTTAAACAAGGTAGAAGTTTGTAATACTCAGGTAAAAGAGGTCAGAGGTGGGCAGCCAAGGGAATGGGATTGTTTTATCCTTCTGCTCTACCATCTTAGCCTATAGCTTCCCTCCTGAAGTTTGTTCATATTCCAAGATGGCTGCCAGAGTTCTAGGCATCAGGTCTATATTACACTGTGGTCCTAAAAATGTACGAGGGAGGGCAAAGGGGCACATTTGGTAGCTGAATCAAAGGGTAATTCTGGGGGCGCCTGGGTGGCTCAGTCGTTAAGTGTCTGCGTTCGGCTCAGGGTGTGATCCCAGAGTCCTGGGATCGAGCCCCACATCAGTCTCCTCCGCTGGGAGCCTGCTTCTTCCTCTCCCACTCCCCCTGCTTGTGTTCCCTCTCTTGCTGGCTGTCTCTCTGTCAAATAAATAAATAAAATCTTAATTTAAAAAAAAGTAATTCTGCATGTTATTCATAACACTTCTATTTACATCTTATTAGCTTTAATTCATGGTATTAATCATATCATGTAGGATTTTGAAACTTAGTGTTGAATTAATGAGTATCTTGGCATTATAACATGGCTATGTCTAGCTGGAGAAGAGGCAAGAAGAGAAGTAATTGAGTTATTTGTTGGTTATTTATAACACAGTGGTAAAGAAAAGCAAGTGTTAATATTCATTATATTGATTTTGCTTTCAGAACTCAATCATACCAAAAAGAAATGCTATTAATCATTCAGGAGAATTAAATCAGTTTTAAATTGATATTGTGTGAGCATTTTCAAAGTAAAAGAAAAAGAATTTTGTCTCCAGACCCCTTGCTGTTCCAATACCCCTTCCCTAATATGGGCTTCAGCTTATAAAGACTAGATGAATTAAGAAATTCAAAGCAACTGACAAATTTTGAAAGTAACTTTATATATTTTTAATAGCTTTATTGAGGTATATTTCATATACCATACAATTCACCCATTTAAAGTCTACAACTCGGTGTCTTTTAGTATATTCAGAGCTGTACAATCATCACTAACAATCAATTTTAGAATAGTTCATCTCCCCCCCCAACAAAAAAAACCCTATACCCATTTACCCCCGGCCCTTCTCCTCTCACCATCTTTAGGCAAACATACATCTACTTTCCTTCAATATAGATTTGCCTATTCTGGACATTTCATGTAAATGGAATCATATAATATTTGGTCATTTGTGAGTGGCTTCTTTCACTTAGCAGAGTGTTTTTACAGTTCATCCGTATTGTACCGTATAGCGGCACTTAGTTCCTTTTCATGGCTAAATAGTATTCCTTTATGTGGACATGCCACATTCTGTTTATCATCAGTTGATGGATATTTGGGTGGTTTCCACTTCTTGGCTATTACGCATAACATTGCTATGAACACTTGTGTATAAGCTTTTGTGGGATATATGTTTTTATTTCGTATGCATGAAATTATTGGGTTGTTTGATAACTCTATGTTTAACTTTCTAAGGAACTACCTACCAAATTGTTTTCAAAACCAGTTCACCATTTTATATCCCCACAAGCAGTGTATGAGAATTCTAATTTCTCCAAATTCTCACCAACACTTCTTATTTAATGTCTTTTTTTTTTAATTATTATAGTCACTTTACTGGGTGCGAATTGGTACCTCATTATAGTTTTAATTTTATTTCCCTGATGATTAATGGTATGGAGTGTCTTTTCATGTTCTTACTGGCTATTTATTTATATATTGTCTTTGGAGAAATGTCTATTCAGAAATTTTGTCTGTTTTCAAGTGGATTATTGCATTTTTATTATTGAGTTATGAGTTTTTTTATATGTTCTCAATACAAGTCCTTTATCAGGTATATGATTTGCAAACATTTTCTCCCATTCTGTGGGTTGTCTTTTTACTGTCTTGATGGAGTCCTTTGACACACAAAAGTTTTTAATTTCGAGGAAGTTCAATTTCTCTATTTGTTCCTTTATCTTTTGTGTTTTTGGTGTCACATCTGAGAAGGCTTAAATGGACCCAAGATTACAAAGATTTATTCCTATATTTTAAGTTTATTTCTGCCATCCATTTTCAGTTAATTTTTGTGTATGCCATGAGGAAGGGGTCCAATTTTATTTTTTTGCATGTGAATATCCTGTTGTCCCAACACCATTTGTTAAAAATATTATTCATTCCCCATTGAATTGTCTCGGACCTCTTGTCAAAAATTAGTTGACCATCTCTTTTATCTCATTTCTCTCTAGAGTCTAAATTCTATCCCATTGATCTCTATTTGTGTGCCAGTATTTCATGTGTATTTTTACAGTGTATTCATCCATACAGTACATCTTTGTGTATGTGCGCACACACACACACACACACACAGAGTAGGTGTAATATATGGGTTTGTGTCTGTGTGTTACACATGTATTCTGTAAGTGGTGGTAAAGAGTTTGATTTTGATTTTGATTTTGATTTTGATTTTGATTTTGATTTCTGGGACTAGTTTGGAGCTTTTGAAATCACAACTACATCAAATACCAGCTGTGTCTCACTTTGAGCAAGCTCCTTTAACTACAGGAAAGCTCGCTCACCTCACTTACAAAGGTGGGATGAGAGTAGTGCCAACCTGATAGGGTTGTCATGAGGATTAGATAATTCATGTCAAAGCTCTAAATCTAGTACTTGATTCTGCAGTTGATTACTAAATGTTAGCTGCTGTTATTATTGATTCAGTGTTGTTATTTAAAAGATAGTTCCCAGAAAGTAAAGGCTGTTTCTTTTTTTTTTTTTTAAGATTTTATTTATTTATTTGACAGAGACAGCCAGCGAGAGAGGGAACACAAGCAGGGGGAGTGGGAGAGGAAGAAGCAGGCTCCCAGCAGAGGAGCCTGATGTGGGGCTCGATCCCAGAACGCTGGGATCATGCCCTGAGCCGAAGGCAGACGCTTAACAACTGAGCCACCCAGGTGCCCCATAAAGGCTGTTTCTTACTTACATTATAAATTTTGCTCATCAAGTCATATTTCTCTTGAGGGGTAGTTAAGCAGGATTCCATGTAGGGGCTATGAAGTAAAGGGAAGATAAATAGAGTAGTGAAGTTGCTCATATGTTTTGGGACTTCTAGGGCAATGCTAATACCATATATTTTGTTTTGTTGTTCGTTCATTTGTCAGGCCATGTGTGCCAAATCCTGATTTGAAAAGAAGGTGACCTTTGGAATAGGCTCTGAAATGTCACAAGATAAAGAGTTAAGCATGTAGCTTTGGGTCTCTTCCAACCTTGTTTTAAAGGAAGCTCTTGTTTACTTGTTGAAATCTATCAATGCTCTCCCCCTAAAAAATATGTTCCCCTTTTAACAACTCACTCCTGGGGCACCTGGGTGGCACAGTCGTTAAGCGTCTGCCTTCAGGTCAGGGCGTGATCCCGCTGTTCTGGGATCGAGCCCCACATCAGGCTTCTCCGCTAGGAGCCTGCTTCTTCCTCTCCCACTCCCCCTGCTTGTGTTCCCTCTCTCGCTGGCTGTCTCTGTCTGTCAAATAAGTAAATAAAATCTTAAAAAAAAAAAAAACACCTCCTTATGTAAGTTTTAATTTTATTTTCTTCAACCTCAGTATTTGTCTCTATTGCTTATATATTTGTTTGGAGGGTACCTCCCCACGTTCATTTTAAGTGTCCTCAGAACAGGAAAGAGTGTCCATATGTGTTTTCTAAGGTCGCCACACAAAATAACACAAAACGAGCACCTTAAACAATAGAAATTTATTTCTCACAGTTCTAGGGGCTGGAAGACCAAGGTATTTGGTTTCTCCTGAGAAAGGAAAATCCTTTGCTCACAAATGACCATGTTCTTGCTGTGTCCTCTCATGGCCTTTCCTCTGTGCACACACATCCCCAGTATCTCTTCCTCTTCTTATAAGGACCACAGTTATATTGGATTAGGGCCCTACCTTTATGACCTCATTTAACTTTAATTATCTCCTTAAAGGCCTTGTCTCCAAATATAGTCATACTGGGAGTTAGGGTTTCAACATATGAATTTGCAAGGGATGAGGGGCACGTTTCAGTACATAACAGTGTTTGTATTCTAAAGATAGCCCTTAATTCGTTAATTAATTAATTCCAATTTACTGAGAATGTCTTTTATGGGGGAATAAACCAATGATATAGGAGGGGCTGGTGATTTTCTCTCAAGTGTGAAATTGGTCTGGCCCAGCATGATTTTCAATCAAATGCTCTTTGGGGACAAGTAGGTTGAATCACTAGGAGAGAAGGTTTAAAAGAAAACAAGTTGTAACAGCAACTCTTAATTAAAAGAAAACCAGGCTTTGTTGACATGCCAACAAGACAAATAACTGGCTTTAATAGTTAGTAAGATAGCAGACTCAATTTACCATTACCATGACCTACTGGAAAATTTCAATGGCTTATCCATTAGAACTACAAGCCCTCTTTGCCCACATTTGAGGTGGGTCAATAGGAAAAACCAACATTTGCAAAAAAAAAAGAAGAAAAAAGCCACTATGTTTCAGAATTAGTACCAGGTACTTCATATCTATAATTTCCCCAAAATTTCGCAGCCTAAGATGTAAGTCAAATTGGCACCCTGTGTCAGATGAACATTCTAAAACAATTTATCTGAATATAGACAAATAGAAAAAGTTGAGATATTCTATATTAGTGTATTTTTTAAAGTAGAATTACAATTTCAGGAATTGGCATTGAAAATATGCATTAAGAAAACTCTGCTATATAGAATTTCACTGAGATGAGACAAATTGCTGCATGTCATGAAAAGAAATTCTAAAATAAATAAAACAGTTATCATATAAATTTTAAAACATGCAAGAAGAATGTGAATAAGATTATAATCATAATTGACCAAAATACAAAGAAATACTTTAAAAATTGGAAAGCACTTAGGTTACAAATATATAATTTTGAATATTTTAGACCATAATGCTTTTATATAACATTTTGACATTTTGGAATTACAATTTTAACTCCGTCTTTTTTTTTTATGTTTTGTTAGTCACCATACAGTACTTCGTTAGTTTTGATGTAGTGTTCCATGATTCATTGTTTGCGTATAACACCCAGTGCTCCATGCAATACGTGCCCTCCTTACTACCCATCACTGGCCTATCCCAATCCCCCACCCCACTCCCCTCTGAAACCCTCATTTTGTTTCCCAGAGTCCATAATCTCTCATGGTTCTTCTCCCCCTCTGATTTCCCCCCTTCTTTTTTCCCTTCCTTCTCCTGATGTTCTCCATGCTATTCCTTATGTTCCCATATAAGTGAAACCATATGATAATTGCCTTTCTCTGCTTGACTTATTTCATTTAGCGTAATCCCCTCCAGTTCCATCCATGTCGATGCAAATGGTGGATATTCATTCTTTCTGATGGTTGAGTAATATTCCATTGTATATATGGACCACATCTTCTTTTAAAAATAATGTATTTTGTTTTAAAAGAAAACATCAGCTTGTAAATCCTGAGAAATATCAAGTAGATCTATTGAAAAAGTAAAAAATTATGCAAGAAACCAACTTAAAGAAAGTAGATCATAAAGCTCAAGATACTCAGTTTTTCTGTTGATTGGTTTTAGAAATCCATGCATGTGATACAGTGCAAGGTAATCTAGCGAGCCAAAAAAAGCAGTTAGTGTTTCTTTCTGTCAAAATGAGCAATCTAATATCTGTTAAAGTTGCTTAAATAAAATTATGAATATACTTTTTCATCAAAAGAGAATCTATATAGTAATTTTTGTATTTATTTTCACTTTATAAAAGAGAAAATGCGCTTCACTTTAGATATGCCACAAACCAGAAATAAATCATTTATTATGTCTTTTGGACATTTTATTTTATTTTACATCATTAGTTTTTGATGTAGTGTTCAACGATTCATTAGTTGTGTATAACACCCAGTGCTCATCACCATATGTGCCCTCCTTAATACCCATCACACTGTTACCCCATCCCTCCACCCCCCCTCCCTTCTGTAACCCTCAGTTTGTTTCCCGGAGTCCAGAGTCTCTCATGGTTTGTCTCCCTCTCTGATTTCTTCCCATTCAGTTTTCCCTCCCTTCCCCTCTGGTCCTCTGTGCTATTCCTTATGTTCCACATATAAGTGAAACCATATTATGTCTTCAGAAGAAATGTTAATACAGTTTCACAATTATCTTACCTACATATAGGCTAGTATTTTTCAAGATGGTACATTGTAAACTAGATCTTGTAAGAATAAGCAAGCCTCCGTTTGAGTAAAAAGCATTACTCTGAGGTTTCCATTCATTCACTCAGACCTAAAGCTACCGTTTGAAGTTATTGCTGGAGAGACTGAAAAAGTTAAATACAACTCGCAAAGTCCCTGGAAGGGCTGTGATATTAAAGTAAATAAATATGCAGTGTGTACTGAAGATATCCTCAGAACAGTGCTACGTGTGACTGAGAGGTTCAAAGAGGTCCAGGATAATAGATTCATCTCCTTTAGAGTTTGTTTTCTCATTGGTGATATAGGATTTACATCCACCAAATAGGTAACATTCCAAAGTTCTGGGCTATCCATGTGAAAGTAAATGGTCTAGAAAGTGTGATAGTGTTGTTGTAATTTAAAGAATGAAGAGATCATGATGAGAAGTACTAGCTGAGGAATGCTTTCTAGAAGGAGTAGGATCTGATTTGGCTGGGGGTTGTGAGCAGAGTTTAAAGATAGGGAAAGTAGTGTTATATCAGAATCACTCAAGGTCCTTAAAAATACAAATTGTAAGGCCCTGCCCCAATTTGCCTTCAGCTAAAAGGAAACAAAATGACTTGAGCTCCCTTGCCAAGACTACAGATGTGGCCAGACAATGATGAGAATGGCAAGTCCTTGGGCATGGATAAAGGAGGACAGGTAGGAAGGGATCAGCACAAATTTGCGATGGGACAGGTTGCTAGTCTGAACAGTTTGGATGTGAGTCAGTGGCAAAAGGAGCCGTTGGATGCCTTTGAAAAGAACGTGTTAGAAAGTGATGCTTTTAGGAAGATTAGATCTGTAGTAGACTTCACTGCAACTTTATTTCATTATGCACCTGAGAGTGAGCGATGAGGGGAAAGTATCTCTATCTGGGGCAAGATCTGAAAAAGCAAAACTGTAATTCTTGCTAGATTATAAATTCTGTGAAGATCGACTTTCATGTTCATGGGTGCATTCTCAGTACTTAGCAAAAAGAACAGATACTAAATAAATATTTGTTGAATGGGTAGATTTCTGTATAAAATCAAATAACGAGTAGTGTTAGGAAAGGAAAAAAGAACATGGTATGATGTTAGCGCAACTGTCATTTGGTAGTGAGGTTGCAAAAATTGTTAAGATTTTACAAAGCCACCCATCCAAAGAAATATTCAACCACTTTCCAGAAATGCTGAAGGGGGTCTGTTTCTACCTTGTCAACACAATGGGCTGAGTGAGATCAAGAAGATATATGCGATGCAACAGAGGAAGGTTTTCTGAAAGACACTATTCCAGGAAGTTAATCTACCCTGGTGTCAGCCTGTCCTCTTGCAATATGGTACTGGCATCACTTCGGGGCCAGTTCCTACCGAGTCCAATGTCCCATTCACTTCTCATGTTTGCCCCTTTATCATTGTGTGACACCTCTTCGTCACGCTCATCCAAATAGTGATGGAGCATTTTAGTACGGATCTGAAATATTCTGTTTAAGAAATTAGATCCATGCATAATGGGTTTATTAGGAACTTTCATGTTACAAAAAGAGTTAAAATTAAAATGCTAACATACTCAGTGTTAGGCCTCCCCTAGCTGGAAGACGGTAGTATTAGAGAGATGCAGATGGCCAAGATTGTGCTGTGGTAGGCAATTAATAGTGAAATGTGCGCTCCTTTTTAATTTTACAGTGTCTGAAATTCATGAGGATGTCCCCTTTCCAGTTTTCGGCACCACATGTGGGCATGCTTCATTAAAGAGGCGAAAGGCACAGAATTAGAAATTGAGTTAATCATTTTGCTACGGTTAACATATTTTAGCAGAATGTAGGTTTTAAGGATGAGAAAGAAGTAAATGGTGTTTCGACAAAGTGTTCTTGACCCGTCCCCCTGATCTCCCCTCAGCTGTCTCTAAAATCTTAATTTGCCTCTAAACTGCTCTGTTTACATTCTTCTCTGTAAAATGTAATAACAGTGACAGTGTTTGTTGACCTGAAATGTGTCATAAAACATCAATACCATTTTGAGCAGTGCTTTTAAACTCTTACTTACCTCTTCCATCTCCTTTACTTGTATCCCTTTTTGAAGGCAGTGCAATATTTTTCGTCCATTTTATTATGCTTGGACATTCTTTATTTTAAAATCTTTTTTTAGGATTTTATTATCTTCAAGTTATCTCTATACCCAAAGTGGGGCTTGAACTCACAACCCCGAGATCAAGAGTTGCATGCTCTTCCAAATGAGCCAGCCAGACACTCCTATGCTTCTACATCCATTAAAAAATGGGTCATTCCATCCCCCACTTTTACTCATCATTGCTAATTAATGGTGAGTGCTTACCCAAACAATAACCAAGCAAAAGATATGAAGAAGAATTCAGGTATATCTGAGGAGAAACTCTTTGTGGAATGCAGGTGAATGGCATGGGAATTCAAACTGAGGAGACTCCAAAGGAAATACTAAATAGTCTCTAAATGCAAAAATATTCTCATCGTTCACCAAACTTTGTAACAATACTTTCATTGACTTACTCTGTTGATGTATTTAGCAGGCTCTAAGATAACATTAATAGTTATTTATCCCTATTACCCTATTATTTATTTTACTGAAGACTTGAGTATTTTTTTGGCATCCATATTGAAAGAAAAATACTGAAGTGCATTTGGTTTTCTTCTGAGTCCAGGGCTGAGGACTCTAGCCACTTGGTCACCACATGGTGCATGTGACAGACAGGCAGGAATGGATCTGCCTCCTCAGCCAGCTTCCCCCAGCCTGGGACAGGTGTTGTTATACTAGAACAAGTCTGTGAGCTCCTTGACTGAGCTAAATACATGTTTCAGAGTCGCACCGTATTAGAGCCAAACTTTGGCTCTGCCACTTATCAGCTGGGTAATCTAGGTCAACTTGCCTAACCTCTCTGTATCTTTGAAATTCTCATCTGTAAAATGAGGAAAATAATACCTCTCATCTCTTTAGGCTTCTGTGAAAATTAAATAACATCTGTTTTCTAGTGCCTCACATGGTGGCTAGTACATCAGTCACCGCAACTGCCAGTAGCCTTCTTTCCTGAAATAAATGAAGGGACGCATGTCCACCCCCATCAACCCTGAGGATTTGAAGGTGGAAGATGCCTCACAGCTGCTTATTCCACTGTCCTCTCGTCTCAGTCTTACTCATCAACTTTTCCACTCCTCATTCTAGAAAGAACCAAAAACATTTCACAGTTGGCTGTATACTAAAGGTCACTGGTCACCGAGTGAATTATGAGCTTCCTTACTGTATCTGTGTTGCCTTCAGCCTCCTCGTATCCCAGCAGTGAACAGGGCACTTTGGTTTGTGAACGTTTTCAGTACAATTTCCTAGGAATGGTTTTCCTGAAAGATTTGCACTTTCTCCTGTTCCAAAGCAAAAATATATGTGATCTCAGGATTCCAAGGTATTTTCTGAATGTCATTTCTGGGCTGCAGTCTCTCCCCATGCCCTTTACTCCCTCCCATCCTCAACTGTCTATCCTGTTAACCCGCATTATTTTCATCCCAGCTAAGTCAGGATGCTCTATTGTATTTTTTTTTTTATTGTGAATGTAATAGGTCAGGCACCAGACCCAGCAACTTTTCTAGGAACTCAATAAATACTTGCTGAATGAAAGGATACAAAGTAAAAGGCTCCTTTGTATCTGCCATTATAGATTCGTTACTTCTTTTGGCGTTGTCCCAAGTAAAGCAGTAATTGCAACTTGCCTATTTTAGAATTATAGAAAGTCAGAAATGGAAATAAGCATATGAGTAAGGGTGTTAATAACAGGGGCGCCTGGGTGGCACAATAGGTTAAGCATCAGACTCTTGCTTTCCACAGTTCGTGATCTCAGGGTCATGAGATGGAGCCCCACGTAGGCTCTGCACTCAGTGCAGAGCCCACTTGAGTTTCTCTCTTCCTCTGCCTCTCCCCCATCTCAGGTACGTGTGCAAGCGCTTTCTCTCTCTCAAATAAATAAATCTTAAAAAATAACAATAACAGCAGCAGCAATAACAGCAGTAGCATAGAGGCTTTAATGAGTGTTTGTTGTGTGTCAGGCACTGGTCCAACTGCTTTACGTGTCTCTTCTCATTTAACCCTCACAACAACCATAAATGACAGTTACTCTTATTATTTTTATGCTCCAGGCAAGGAGACTGAGGACCAATAAGTTTAAATAACTTGAGAAAAACATGTGAAATCATATAGTCCAGCTTCTCATTTCAACGGAAAAGAAACCAAGGGCCAGAGAGTTAAATCTACTAGCCTAAAGCCACACAGCAAAATGGTGTGAGACAGAATTTTAATCTAGATCATGTGAATATGAGCCCAAGCCCCTTTCTGTAATATCTCTGTCATACCTACATCATTGATGACTGAATCCCGGGTACATTTTAGTATACTTGAAAATGACACGGGGGGGGGCCTGGGTGGTTCAGTCCGTTGAGCATCTGACTCTTGATTTCAACTCAGGTCATGATCTCAGGGTCCTGGGGTCGATACCCCGTGACAGGCTCAGCACTCAGCGGGCACTCTGCTTGAGGATTTTCTCTGTCCCTTTCCCTTTGCCCCTGCCCACCCCTTGCATTCTCTCTCTCTCTCTCTGTCTCAAATAAATCTTTTTTAAAAAGATGACAGTGACTGTAAGAGGGGTTTGAAGAAGGCAAACAGTGCAAAATATATCCAGACTGTATTATTAAATATTACCTATTGGCATGTTCATTTTGTTCTATTTAAGAGTAAACAAAGTTATTCAGCCACACAGATGGAATTTCAACTTCAGAAAATTAGCATACTATTAATAAACCAGTTTAACAGCCCATTTTACAGAAACTCTTTTGTTTCATCTAGCAGATATTTACTGATCCCCAGTATGTGCCACATACACTCTAAAAAATGCTGACGGTTGAACTGGGAACCAAATAGATTCTCATGATGCCTCATGGTCAGGGCTAGCCCGCAGACATGGGAAAGATCCCTGAGAGGCAGAGGCATAAGCTCTGCATTCGGGAAAAGTACAGAGAGATTGCAAGGCATCTAGGGAAGACTCCCAGGACAGCAGAGGGTGAGGGTCAGGGCTTCAAGGAACTTCTCATGAGAGATGTTAACTAAGTCCCTCCTTTCTGCCGAGCTCTGTTCCAGGTGCCCGAGAGAAAGAGGACTGAGAGGCTGCCTCTTGTCCCTAGTGCTTGTGGCATCTGGGGAGGAGAGCTGGGTGACATCCAGGTCTCCGTGAAAGAAGCACAGTAATAGAAATAGAAACCATGAAGCAGGCAGCACAGAGGCAGGCACTGTGACTGTAGGCAGGACGTTAGGGAAGATCTCACTCTGGGGGTGACATCTTAATCTGGACCTTCAAATAGATGAGGAGGGGTGCTCCAGGAGCAGGAGGGAAATGGAGATTCTTTCAGAACAAATGCAAGGACATTTTGATGAGATAGAACATCCTAGAATCTCCAGATCTTTGAGTTATTGCTACTCATTAGGCTAAAGGGAATGTGCTCTCCTTTGTCTAAAATTTCAGTGCTGCGGCTTGTTTAGAGGAAGGTCATTTAATGGATCTCCAACCTAAGGCCTTCGTGAATTAGATCACAGAATACCTGCTATGGCCAGAAGAACCACTGCCTTCTTCTGCCAAAATTACCAACAGCACCAGCTCCTGCTGCTCCGCCCGCTGGAGGCTTGGGGATTGCCGCCTGGTGGTGCTCACCAGCTGATGTCCTGCCACAAGTAGGTTTTGCCAGGTTCCACAAACAAAATCTTAATGTTCCGTCAACATCTAATAAGCACTGCAATCATTAGTTAGATAAAAGAACCAATAGGTAAGGAGCAGAGTGGACAACACACAATCAGTTTGGCGAGTGTTGTCAGACGGTTGCTGGGTTCAGGGCAGCTGTGCATCCAAATAGAATATTTATGTCCTGTGCCTTACGTACCCGTTTCTCTAATCCCAGCATGATAGCGTAAGCTGCTGTAATAAAGTGTGTGGAGGTGAAGATGTCTTGAAATCCAGTAGTGAATTAAAGGCAAGTATTTAAAATGTAAATAAATCTAGTGATGACTTTAGATCTAGAGTAGTGGTTCTCAAAGTAAAGTCCCTGAACCAGCGGCATCAGCCTCACCTGGGTTCTTAATAGACCTACGTGGAACCCTCCCTTCCCAGATTACTTGAATTGGAACCCCTGGGGGTGGGGCCCAGCAGCCACATTTTCACCAGCCCTCCAGGTGATTCTGACGCACGCTGAGGTTTGCGAGCTGCTGAACCAGACCACGGCTACTCACGGGCAGCATGATCAGTTTCACCTGAAAGCTTGCTCCACGTGCAAATTTGGGGAACTTTTAACTATTCCAGGCCCAGGTCACGCACCAGAGCAATTAAATCAGCATCTGTGGACGTGGGACCCATGCGCCTTAGCTACTTTACTTCGAGGTAAACACTGGTCTAGAACTACAGGCATTCAGGTGTTTGAAGCTACCTAGAGAGCTTAGTCAAGCCACGGGAACATGAAGTACCACCAGCTCCGCAGAAGGAAACCGTAAGTCCGATATTCCAGCCTCTGGGCGTTGATTTCAGCCTCAGTCTTCTTATTTGAGCTATCCTGAGTATACACCGTTGGTATTATTGGGTCTTATTCCTAATTTATCATGTTGAGATGGGTCTTTCCATGAAATGGATCGAAACTTTTCGTCCTGGCCTCCAGCGTGCTTTACTATCTGGCCCCAGTAAAATTTTGCCAAACATTTTGTTAATACCTCCCCCACCTTGCCTCCCAATCCCCACTTGTGCTGCTTATTTTCTACACACTTGAAGTGGGCATTATCACTCCATGAACCTTTTGTTCAGGTAGTTCTTTCCCCTGAAGCGATCTCCCTGCCCCCTTTTCATTTAGGGAGAGCCTCCTCCTTCCTTAAGGCCGAGGTTCTCAGCCTTCAGTACACAACATATTCATGCGGGAAGCTTGGACAAATACTGATGCCTGAATCCTGTCTCTGAAAGTTCTGGTGTTCTGGGGCGAAGCCAAGGTGTGGGCACTTTTTTTAGAGTCCTTCAGGGTGATTTTAATAGGCAGCCAGTATGAGAACCACTACCGTAAGGGAAAGCCCAAACTTCCAGAAATGTGTTAATTCCCTTTAGCCATTACACATTACCCCATCTCTGAATCTTTGTAGTAAAGAGCAGCATCTAAATTAGCAAGTGTGTACTTTTTTTTTAGTTTGCTGATTGTTTCAGTGTGTTTCTTTGTAATCACAACCTAAATTCCTTAAGACTAAGGCCTTGTCACATTCCTTTGCCTAGGTAATGACTAGCGCGGTTGTTTACTACTAAGGGTTACTAACGGTTTGACTATTAAATATGAATTGATGCCTGCTATCAAAATACCATAGAAGTTGATGAGATCATCCAGGACTCTACATGTATTACAATAATCATAATAACCGCTGTTGAATAGTATGTGTCAGATTTTAGTATCTGGGCTTTTAGTATCACATGGGTCCTGGGAGCCAGGTGGGGATTCTCCTTGATTAGCAGATGAGAAAATTTTGTTGACTAGCTTAAGCAACTTGCCTAAGGTCATATGTGGCACCTAAAGGGGCATAGTTCTGGGGTTAAAATGAATCCAGTATAGTTGTACCGAAAGGTCCATATTTGCCTTATATCCTTGATTTGGAGGAGACCCAATGGGCCAATTTTCAATGCTTGAATTCTTGGATATGTATAGTTTATTTTAAAAATACTACCCCATGTGAAAATCTATTATGTATATCCTACACCTAAAGTATTATGTAAGTTAATCTGTATTTTTAAAGGGAAAAGAATCCTGTGTAGAGTACAATTAAAAATAAGATGGCACTTCATATTTACTGAAATTATGTAACATACTATCCAATGGCCAGTGTTGAAGAGGGCTAGAAAGCTTCCAAATACAAATGAAAGTTTATTCTTTAACTGCTCTTTTTGTAACAATTAAAATCTTCTCTCAAATATCAGGACTTTCCATTAGGAAGCACTTTAAAAAGTAGCAAGACTGTTATGCACTATGATTTCCATATAGATTAAATTGAACTTGTAAATGATTTTATAAAATACATTATAGAAACCAAGAGATACTCAACTTAGATATGTCAGAATAATTTGTGTATGTTTGAACAAATACCTCTTGAAAAATATATTTATTCTTTTCTCTTTCAATTATATGTGATTTCTTGTCTGTCTCTTCAGAAACAAAAATGTCCCCAGTCTGATTTGTTTCCCATTAAACCTTCTTAAGACCATGTAAATATGGTAACTTCAGTCCTCTTATTCCTGTTTATCTTACTGCAATGCTAATCTAGACATGATCAATGTCTGATCTTTTCTGCATTTTGTAGGCATCAGGATCCAGAATAATTGCATAAACTTGAGACAGCAATGGCAAGAGTGATGTTTTCTGTACCTAGCAATCATTCATTTAATGAATATTCATTGGCCACCAACTATGAGCAAAATACTACTTAGGCAATGTGGGATATAAAAAAATGTATGAATATAGCTCATGCCTTGAAGAGCTTACACCTGTTAGGAGAAGGCACATGCATAAATAAATAGAATGTAGGATAGAAAACACAGGTCCTGGAATGTACAGTTTAAGTGCAATTTAAGTTTATAAAAAGACTAATTTTCTGCTAGACAAATCAAGGAAGACTTCATGACAATGCAGACATTTGAGTACACACCTAAGGTACCAATAGGATCCGGCCACTGTTGGGGGAGGAGTGAACGGCTGTCCACATTAGAAAAAACATATTCTGGGGCAATTTGAAGAGCAGTAGAAAAACCAATCAGTGGAAATAGACCCAATTTATAATGCCTGCTTGTAGTATTTTATAAATATGGTGACAGCTGCAGCTTGCTCAGAAAAATATCAGTTGATGCTAGTTTTTCCTGTGTAATTATTTATTGTGCCCTCTTTCACTCTCAAAAGTGCCCTAGGCTGGATGATAAGTTTAATGATCAGTCTATTTCTAAGGGAACTGCCTGTGTCTGGTTCCTGTGAAAGGGTGAGTTCAGGTCCCACATAACTCTGCCCACTTTTTAGGCTGATGAGACCCAGGGCTTGGCATCAAAAGATAAGTTGCCTAATCAGATCTCTATCACTTTGTAGAAATAGGAAAGCCAGGAATCTCACAACAGGTACAGAAGCTACATAGCGTCAATTACATGACAGGGTTAGAGCCATGAAAGTTATGTATAAGTCAATTATGGGGGAAAGGGAACTGAATAAGCTGGAGCAGCCAGATAGTTGCAGAACCGAATGAGGCAGACACCCAGAGGGTAGCTGAGGAACGATAATGGAAAAGAACTGCAGTGAAAGTGGCTGAGACTATTACTGGCAGGATTCCTACTGATACCTTGAATCCAGGACCAGCTTCCTGTCCCGTCTGTGTGATACCCAGCCTTTAGACAGCTCCTCTTATTAAATTTCCCTTGCTGTTTCATGTGAAGCCTTAAGATAATCCCTTCTATCTTTCTGTCCATCCCACCTAACACCAGTTAGCTCTGGGGTCCATGTTCCTGGTGAAAGAGAAGGTAAAGAGGCTGAGGGCAGAGGGTCCAATGGCAGGATATTGCAGTATTTCCGGGAAGAGGCAATGGTATTTTGGTTTGAAGAATAGGAATGGAAAGGAGAGAAAATGATAGAAGTGGAATGTAGGAGACTTGGCAACTGATTCAATTTAAGGGATAAAATGAAAGGAGCCACAGATGATTTGGAATTGTAAATTTTCTTTTTTCTTTTTTTTTGTAAATTTTCATCACCTAATCAAACACCCATGCCACGAAGAAAGAAAATGGTTCTGAATCAATAATAATAATTAAACTTCCCTAAATAATTCCAAGAGAGGGAGTTTAATCGTGGCAGTGAGTTACATAGGTGATGAAGACCTTAGACGCCAAAAAGGTGGTAAAACAACCTAGAAATTAGCAACAGCAGGAGGCCCATCCTATGTCCATGGCTGAGGATTTAAGCACCAGGTGATGTTTCTAGATTTTGCAAGTGGGGGTCATGTGGCGGGAATTAGAATCAGGTGGGCCCTGCCTGGCAGGAGCTACGCAAAAAGGAGGAAGGTGTCTCCTGCAGGAAGCTAGGAAGCTGGAGCACCAGAGGAGATTCAGCCACTGCCAGAAAGTACTCTCCAGAGCGGGAGGAGGGAGGAAAAACTCTGTATCCTCCCTTTTTCCCACCATTTAATTCCCTCAGTAGTGCCTCACATTTGCCAAATGCATCCAGAAGTTAATTGGCAAATTAGTCTGGGAAATGTTTGTGGGAGGACATGAAATGGATCTTAAGGGAGGTAGGTAATGACTGGTACATCTGAGCTGCGTGAGGCAAGAGTGAAAAGTAGGAATAACAGAGTTTTTCCTAGAACACTTCATGCACAAAGACGCAAAAGGGGAAAAAAAAGTGTTCACTCAGTGAGCCATTCTGGCTGGCCGTGTAGGCGTCTGTCCTATGAATAAGATTTTTAGACCAAACAGATGACTTCAAATGTCACTGTTAGGTAGTCACAATAAGCTTGCCAGGCAGGAGTTAATGTTGACTTGATCTGTCACAGTCATCAACTATTTGTTGTAAACCAATGATCTTCCATGTGAATGTCTGTAAAAACTGCAGCATCATCAGGACTAATTGTGTAGAATAATGTAATAGATTCCCCCACTAACATTCAGAAATGCTTGTCAAGCAAAGAGCACCCGTGTAAGAGGGGTTGTTCTCTTCTTCCTCTGTTTCTTGGACTAACAATCTAGTTACCTTTCCTGTCTTGCCAGCATGTAAAAAACCAAATTGTGTTTATGTAGTTGTTCATAGAACTATCATTCATTGAGTATCTCCTGTAGGAGCAAGGTATGGCGACTATAACTGTGAATAAGAGAGTCCTTGTAATCCTGAGAGCTCTTGGGGGGATATACAAATAAGCAATTATTGTAATACATTGGGATAATATGATGGCGGTAACCACTGAATGATAACACCTGGAGGAAGCACCCGAGTCTGACTTGGAGGAATTAGAGATTGTTTTCAAAGGTATTGCGTCTGAGTTAGAGTTAGCTGCAGGACAAGATGCATTTCTGGGAGGAAGGTATTTCAAGCCAAGATGGTGGGTGTGCAGTGACCCAGAGAGCCTGAATTGTTGGGATGATTGCAAGTATTTCAGGTGTAGAGGAGACTGAAGAGATCAAAGTAAGCATAGGCCAAATGACAAAGATTGAAAACAGTGGTACACTGATCAGTGTAGAACAACTGGGTCCTGGGTGTGAGGGTCTGATTTGTAGGTTTTGCCAAATTTTGTGGCACAGATACTCCAACATGACCAAGTTCAAGCTACCAATGTGCTGACCTTGACTGTAGAGTTGGCAAGAGATGGGCAGTAGCATAGCTTTAAATGGTTATTTCCACCATAGATACAGTGGATAAAATATTTAAACGTATGTGCTTCATTTTACCAAATACTTGAAATATTCATGCATTCATCTATCCATCCATTCATTCACTGAAAAATATTTTGAGCCCCTATTATCTGTTGAGCATGGTTCATAGTCGTTGGGAGTTCAGCATGGGGGAAGAAGAACCTCTTTCTCCTCACTGGGCTGCAGCAAACATTATTATGCCCATTTCACAGGAGACAGCTGGTTTATGAAGATTAAATCACTTGGTTAAGATCACATTATTAGTATGTGGAGGAACCAAAAGAGGAAATCAGCCCCCAATCCTAAGTCCAGCAGGTCACTTCTACTATATCATGCTACTCACACAATGGAGCTGGATTTTTATCAGAGTATCTGTATTTTTATCTCAATGCGGTTGGATAAGTAAAATAAATTTCTGTGACCTTTCAAATAAATTTAGGTCTTTTTTTCTTGGAAGCTTATCTGGTGTGAACTTTAAAATACTGAAATTAATAATGATTATAATACCCTGAATCTCTGTAGCAGCTTCTTTCCAAGAACTCCTAGGAACCTCTAAATGTATTAAACTAAGTTCTTCAAGCTAATTAGTTATCCTCCGAGAGTAAAGTAGATGTTTTAAATTACATTAATTATATTAACACTTTGAGGCCCATAGGCTCACGTCTGGCTTTCTCCCAAAGAAAAATATTCCTTGCAATTTTCTCTCAAGAATAATAAACTCCTTTTCACTGACTATGTAATCAACAAAAATAATTCAATCATTAAATAACTTTAAAACATTTATAATCTATGCATTTAAACATATGTATAGATTCCAGTGATTTAAAAATGTGTATTGCTTTTCCTTTTTTACCCTATGTCTCATAAAAGAAAATTACAGTGAAGTTGTATGCTTTGAAAAAACAACAACAACAACAAACCATGGACTATAATGGAAGTACTTAAAAAGCCGTAAATCTGGAAAACTACTTGTTTGCCAGGAGACCCCCAACAATAGTAGCTGAAACTTTTGGCTAATTTGCCTTCCTCCTACCTGTAAGACTCTTTTGACCCCTTCTGCTTTTCCAGCCGTGTGCAATCTTGTTGATAACTCTTCCTTTCACTCATTATTGTCCCCTTCCACTGTTTCTACCTGTATTTAGGAATTCATCCCTTTGATTATTGGGTTGGCTAGCTTCCCGTCTCCACCTTTCTAGTCTGACTACACTATTTGATTAATCTTCCTAAGATATAGATATAGATTAGGTTCATTATATCAGTGATTTTCCAATCCTCACAGACTCAAGTTCACCCACATAGTCCAATTTTCACTCTCTGGCTTCAAGCAAACTTTCCAGCTTTGCCACTTTGAGTCCCTTAGGAAACCATTCCGTTTTCCATCATTCTGCATCATGCTGGAAGTCCTCCTGCCTCTTCCCCCACACAATCTATGTTACCTGGGCTTTGTTTCTTTTATTCCTCCCAGTTGAGCTCAGAGCCTCATTCCTCTATGAAATCTTGTGCTTTTTCCTCCCCCCACTTCTGACCTCCTGTAGCCCTTACTTTTCACACATCACTTTTGGGACTTAATTAAATCTACAGGTTAAAAAAATTTACACTTGCATTTCTTGTTCACACCAAAACTTTAAAGCCTTTTCATCTTGTTGTACAACTACGTCGTAAGGTCCTTTAGGTCAGAGAGGACAAGAGAGGAGAAGAGCAGAGTTTAAATCTGCTCATAATGGATAAGTTCAAGCAAGTTATTTGACCTTCAGAAGCCTCCAGTGCCTCATCTGTAAAAGAGGGATACTACTACTTACCTTACAGAATTGTTGGAACTAAATAAGGATGCGTATGAAAAAAGGATCATGTTTGGCACATAGTAGATACTCAGGAAATGGTAGTCATTATTCTTTTTCTTCAAAGGTCCACAGATGTATATTCATATTACTCTTTATATCCTTTGTAAAAATGCCTCCTGTTTCAATTCCTGCCACCCACTCTCCTTTCTTTTTTTTTTTTTTTAAAGATTTTATTTATTTATTTGACAGAGAGAGAGACAGCCAGCGAGAGAGGGAACACAAGCAGGGGGAGTGGGAGAGGAAGAAGCAGGCTCATAGCGGAGGAGCCTGACGTGGGGCTCGATCCCAGAACGCCGGGATCACGCCCTGAGCCGAAGGCAGACGCTTAACCGCTGTGCCACCCAGGCGCCCCCCCACTCTCCTTTCTAATCACCCCTAATGGGAAGGGAATACCTTTGAAGAGAGAACATCTATGCTCACTTCTCAGAGGTGCAAGCTGCCCTGCTTATTCAAGGTGTGTCTTTACTCACAGTTACATCCTTTTCTGCCATGACCTTATGCTCTCAAATGGGCAGGAGCAAATGTCCTAAGCATTAGTCGCAGCCTAGCTCTAGTTGTCATATGCAGTGACAATTTTGCATTTGTTCTTGGTGAGTGCTGTCTTACATCCGTGTCGATATCTTCACATTATATGAGAAAACATGTAAAAGAAAAATTCTTCGGTAGTCTTAATATTTTCGTTAACGGAGACTCCATATTTATCACTCAAACATATTAAAGACTTTTAGACAAATATTGCAGGATTAGTTGTTGTTTTTAAAATGTGAGGTTCACCCTGTTAAAACTTCCAGAACAAACTTCTTGCCATCTCTCATGGGTGACTAGTCAGTCACTGGGAAATGGATTATTATCTTAGCTGTTTCTCCCCACCTCTCGTGCTCTCGTGTTTTCTTCCTGGAATTTTCACCATTAGTCTATCTTTGAATTTAGAGGTCACCAGCTTTTGTTGGCACCCTTGGCTAAAATTTATGTATGCCTCAGTCACAAATGGATACTGAAAACAAACTTTTTAAGTACTTCGCTACTTAGAATAACAACTGTACTCCCTAAGTTAGTTTCCTAGGGCTGCTGTAACAAATTACCACAGACTTTATCCCTTAACAGAAATTTATTCTCTCGTAATTCTGGAGGCTAGCAGTCCAAGACCAAGGTCAACAGGCCGTCTGAAGTCTTTAGGGAAGTATCTTCTCTTGCCTCCTCTGTATTCTAGTGGCCCCAGGCACTCCTTGGCTTGTGGCAGCGTAACTCCAATATCTGCCTTCCTCTTTCATGTGGGCATCTTCCTTGTATGTCTCCCTGTGTCTTATAAGGACACCAGTCAATGCATGTAGAGGTCACCCTAAACCCAGGATGATTTCACCTCTAAAACCTTAACTAAGTATATCTGTGAAGACCCTATTTCCAAATAAGGTAATATTCTGAGGTTCTAGGTAGATGTGAACTCTGGGAAAAAAAAATTATTCAACCCACTACACTCTCCTTGACAATTCTGAAGAATGTAGTAATAAAGACATCTGATAAATTAATGTAGAGAGAATTCCCATTTATACATTACTAAAAAGTTTTACCACATGCTCTTAAACAGAAGGCCTTATAAAACAAATATCTGCTTGATTAAAACTTCATCTCTGACATTTGTTTTTGTGTTATTATTTTTAGACTTAGAAGGACTATTTTATGTAAAATAGATTACATAACTGAAGCTACATATCTCTTCATTTCCCAGGTGTTTATTATTTTTTTTTTTAAATCTCCATGCTACTTAATACATATTTGAGGGGAACTCATTTAGACTAAAATTCATCTTGGTAGTAGCATCCCGATGGCTTCAGGAAATAACCATAGGAACAAAATCCTCTGAGAAAAAGTTCCCCCCCGCACACAAAATATTGTGGAGTGGATTCCAGATAGATATATTGGTTAGGAGATGACCGGGAGGGAGAGATGCTATTATACAGATATGGTAGAATGGTATCAAGCTGTCTTTAAGATCTTTCAGTACTTGCCTTATTATCTCCGGAAAAATTATCCAGGACTCATATTTATGTTAAAACCAAAGCACCTCGGCGTCCTCCCCAAAAGCCAAGGTTTATTAGAAGATTTAAGTAATCAAAATCTTGAGAATGTTTGCAAGTGTGGCACATCGACCACTTCATTAAAATAGAGAATACCATGCTTGTTAGAAAACTACCTGGAGCACCATGCGTATGAGTATTGAAGACCATTTAATGATGATATCCCATATTACAAAGTAAAATGGAGAAATGAGGCACAAAATATGACAATTTTTGACATAAAATATTCTACAAAAATGCCATTTTTGCTTCAGAACAATGATGTTTGATACTATAAAAAATAAAGAGGGAAAATATTCCTGATTTCTCACCTTTATCCAGTTCTTTCATCAATACTACTCATCTCCATGACTAATCAGCGAGCAGTCCCCACTAGTTAGGGAATGTCTCCTTGAATAAGTGGTATCGATGTTTCTTCACATTTCCGGACAAAAAGAGCAGTGCTAAATCCTAGCCTGCTTAATTCTCAATCCTCATTATCCTAATAACACATCCATGCCAAGAAAGAATTCATCAAGACCAGAGGGGGAATACATAAAATTTTTTGTATAGTACAGTATTTAAAATGAAACTGCTTTTGGCCTGTGTGGTCTCAGTGGGTGTAAGGCGAAATTGAGGATGCTAGCTCATCTCACACCGAGTTTAATAAAGGGTGTCCTATAAAAAGCTAATTTCTTGCTGCTAAATTGCTTTTTAAGTAATGCTTGCTGTTGCAAGAGACCCTTTCATAGCACTGACTCTGGGAGCCATGTTTGAAAGGCTAGATGTGCTTTGTGAGATAAGGTAGGATCCAGGTGGAATTCTTCTCCTTATGGGATGACAATGTATATAACTAATATTGTCCTTTGAGACTAGTTTGCATGCAGTTGCTGGTATGGCACTGTTCAGCAGGCTGCTGCAGATAAGAATGAGTGATGATGCCCTAGATTTTAATGGAACTTTTCGAGTGCATGCAGCAGTGGGGTGCAGTCTTCAGCAAAGAAAAACGAGCTGACTTGCAGGCATGAGAGGTCATCAAGAAAGATAAAGAAATAGGACATCCACTCTAGGCTAGGCAAGGCTTTTTAGAGGATATTATGGAAATGAGCAAGAACCAATTTAATTTTTATAATGCCACTCCATTTAACTTTTTTTTTTCATTTAACTTTAAAATACAAGGTCAAGGTATGGTATTTTTCATAATGATTAAGGATTTGGAACACTCTTTCTGTTGAACCCTACTGTATTTGTTTGGCAGGAAAGGAATGTGACAAGGAATAAAACTGGGACCAGAAAACAGAAATATGGTTTGTCAACTGTGCAACGCTGGTTTAAAATGAAAAGAAAAAAAATTCTGATGGACACACATTCATCCTTAAGCTGATGGAGGGATTTCTTTTCCTAAGGTTCTATTCTTTAAAGTTAGTTTGATTCCAGGATTGTAACATAGCTCTTTTTATGAAAAAAAAAAGCATGAGTGAGATTAATTGAGAATCACATACCCATGGATCAAACAGTAGAGTCCTCCTTCTGGCTGAAAGTTCATTTTCACCCATCGTCTGGTAAACTTGTCATTATTAAATGTACTGAGAGATATACAGATATTATAAAATGATGATAGTTTGCATCTTGCTGGTTTTGTCACAGTTTCATGCCACTAATCATCAACATGGAATGTCCCTGATATGTGTGGTTAATATACTTTAGGAATAGAAACGAAAGTACTTTAAACATAGATATTTCTTTGTAGTATTTCTAGATGTGAAGGAGGGGTAACTGTGGTAAAGTGCAAAGGATTTTGAAACTCTATTTTGAAAGATTTAGTGTGGGCATAAGAATTTTATTTACTATGTTAAAGAGAAAAAAAAAAAACACCTGAGGAAAATGAAGATGATGAGAAAGAACTGAGTTGACCTAAGTACAGGAATATAAACATGTAAGATGTAAGCAAATGTGAGGTCAACTGATTTCATTTTTTTCCCTCACAAATGGGTTTAGTACAATTAAAAATTGTTAAGGTAAACAAGACAGCCAGTCTCATTCTGTTCCTTCCAGTCTAAGATTTGCCATTATTCATTCAGCAATTACCCACTTATTAAAAGAAAAGCACTGGGATAAATCTTGATTAGAAACTAGGAAGATCCTTCAGAAGCCATGTCTAGAATAGTCAAGGTACAATTTTGCTTTGAAGAGCCCCTGTTTTCCAGCACTATCCATTATAGCATTAAAGTACTTGGCCAAAATCCTGATTCTGTGGATATATCTGCCTGGAGTGCTGAAATTGTTGAAAAACTTTGGTTCAGCAATTTTACTCAGTCATATGACAAACAGTAGCTTGAGAGATAGCAGAGACATTAGGTGTCCTATAGTTCAACCACTTCACCAAATAGACAACAACATTGAGCTCCATGTCTTCAATTCAGCTATCTGGTTGAAGATACATAATAGCAGAGCTAAATCAAGTACCTCTTGGGATTAGAGATTTTGTTTATGCGTTACTTTGTTTTGGATTTAAGAACTGTGTTGTACACAACTGGTGAATCGTGGAACACTACATCCAAAAGCTAATGATGTACTCTATGTTGGCTAATTGCATTTAAATTAAAAAAACAGTGCCTGTTTGCTAAGTGAAATTGAAATTTTGCTTTCCGGTGGGGGGGGGGGGGCAACTACAAAAATAGACTTAACTTCCAAGCTATGGGTCACAACAAGCTAAATAAATTATTTCTGTAAAAATAGTCTAACACATTGGATAGAGCCAGAAAGGTTGGATGCAGCGGAGGACGAACATTGCCTCAGGGGCTTATTGTACATATGGAGAAGGCTGACTGAATGAACCAATTTCAAGAGAGCAAACCTTAATAGTAAGAACAATACTAAGAGTAAAGCTGTCACTTATTAATTGCTCATTATGGGCATAGTGACTAGGTGCTTTCTATCTGCTTTCTCATTCCATCCTCACTTTAAATCACCTATAGGACAGATCACCTCTTCAGTTAGAGGTCAAAGAATGGAAGGCAAATGCATGGGCGAACTAAATTTAGATGTATTCTATCCACCATGTGGACTGTCGGTAGCTAGGGGACTAGGGCTCAGTTCATCAGGGAAGACAGAACTATCAACCCCATTCTAAAAACAAAAAACAAAAAACACCAAGGCCGCAGACCTACCTGTGCTGCTTATAGACTGGAATGTGAGAGAAAAGGACACACGATTTAATCATGGATTTAACAAACTAAACCTTTTTTTTTTTTATTTTGAGACTGGGAAATTTAACTAACTTGAGAGTGTTTTTTACTACTACTTAGAAAGATATTATGTTGTTACCTGCTATAACCTTGATGAGGAAAAATCTGTGGGTGATCATTCTTTGGGGGAAGATTCAAATCCCTCATTGCTGTCGTTTGTTGAGTATTCACCAAGAAATGTAGATGGGGTTGTTTTTGCAGACCCTTCTAAGGATAATTTATTCTGCTGAGCAGAGACATACCTTTTAGCGCATAAATTGTTCCCTTTGCGCCCTTTGTGATAAACATCACCGACGAGAACAAACACGAAGTAATGACATTGAATTAAAAGACACCAGAGAGACAACAGTGATCCGCATTTATTGAAGCGAATAGACAATGTAAACAGATGTGCTTTGCATTCTGCTCTGGAGATTAACAGGCAGGGTCAGGCTTGGACCATCATGGTGGCAGGAGGATCTTCAAGTGGAAATCCCCAGTTAAGTTGTTGGGGCACCGAAAAAGAACAGCTTGCAGAAATCGCTTTCCTTTTTTTTTTTTTTTAAAGATTTTATTTATTTATTAGACAGAGATTGAGACAGCCAGCAAGAGAGGGAACACAAGCAGGGGGAGTGGGAGAGGAAGAAGCAGGCTCATAGTGGAAGAGCCTGATGTGGGCCTCGATCCCATAACGCCGGGATCACGCCCTGAGCCGAAGGCAGATGCTTAACCGCTGTGCCACCCAGGCGCCCCCGCTTTCCTTATACATGTCAAATTTTTGCCATTTTCTATCACAGGGTTTAGTTTCCAGGGAATGAGATCAAAAACTCATGATCTCAATTCCTAATTGACCCTCAGAATTTTTCAGAATAGCAGGTACATGAAATGGGAATTAACCACATAATATTTCTCAAGCCAGTGTTTTAGATTCATATAATATCAGTGAAACCATGTCAGACTAGTATAGCTGCGTGTTTATGCTTCCCAAATAAGCACTTAATAAATAGTGGATTAAATCAACAGAATTGATTTTTTTTCCCTCTGATGATTTCAAAAATAACATCCAAGACAAGCTTATTAAAGTTAACACTGTTCTTTCTGAACCTTTGTTGTGCCAGGAGGAACAGATGGCAAAATGAAAAATGATTTAGAGAATCAGTGGGGCGGGGGTGAGAATGGGGCCTGCCCAGTGAGACCCACTAGTGTCTTTCCTGAGCAGTATGGTAACCCATGATGATTTTGTGGCTTGACATCCCGAGACACACCTGATACTTTGTACTGTGATTTTCCAATGTATCTGACTGTTGTTTTTTTCAGCAGTATTCTCTGGTCTGCTCACTCCAAAACTCAAGGACCAAATTCGAAAATGCAAATAAAATCACCTTTTTTTCCCCTTTCCATTTTTTTTATTGAAGGATGATTTATAAACAATAAAACTTACCCTTTTTAAATGTATACTTCAAATTTCAACAAACATTTTTTAAAGGATTTTATTTATTTGAGACAGAGAGAGAGAGCCCAGAGCACAGAAGCGGGGGGGGGGGGGCAGAGGGAGAAGGAGCAGGGAGCCCAAGGTGGAGCTAAAGACAGGGCTCAGTCCCAGGACCCTGAGATCACGACCTGAGCAGAAGGCAGATGCTTAACCAAGTGAGCCACCCAGATGCCCCAACAAACATGTTCTTATGTAACCACCATCACAATTAAGACCAAGAATTTTTTTTTTAATAATCTCAAAAAGTTTCCCCATACCTTCATTACACTCAGTCCCTTCCTTACCCAGCCCCTGGCTAAAAGCATGTAAAAGCACTTTTAATCTGAAAAGCATACTGTACGTGTGGGTATGACGGTTATCAGTGAAAATAATAAGATCTATTGATTGGTTCTCTGAGTATGTACGTGCCCCAGTCTGGATGTAATGCAGCCTATAGCCTATAGCCCCTGCCCTCAAGAGGTAAACGAGTGGACGAGACAGATAAATGGGCAGTGTCACATCAGCTCTATCTGATAGAACATTCTGCAAAGTTAGAGATGCTCTTTAATGCGGCTGTTGAGCACTCAGAATGTGCCTAGTGGGAATGAAGAACTGAATGTTTAACTTTATTTAATTTTAATTAATTTGAATTTATATAGCCACATGTGGCTATTGGCTGATTTCTTGGAAAGTACAGTTTCTATCCAATGGGATAATTTGATATGTTATAAAGCAGGAATTTAGCCAAGAGCTAAATTTTGAACATCATCAGGGTTATTGGTGTTACCTTATATAGAGTAACCTTATAATAGGAAAAATTTTTCTTTAAATAGTCAAAGACCTGAGAAAGCATTCTTAAGGGAGTACACGTTGACTCTTAAATTCAAAATATGTAAGAAATGGCCTTTAAGGGTAATCCCTGAAAATTTTCTTTGGGTTTCTCATGCTTACTTTATTTTTTTTAAAGATTTTATTTATTTATTTGACACAGAGAGAGACAGCCAGCGAGAGAGGGAACACAAGCAGGGGGAGTGGGAGAGGAAGAAGCAGGCTCCCAGCAGAGGAGCCTGATGTGGGGCTTGATCCCAGAACGCCGGGATCACTCCCTGAGCCGAAGGCAGATGCTTAACGACTGAGCCACCCAGGCGCCCCTCATGCTTACTTTATATATAAATGTCTAATTTTAGGTGGAAACTTATAGATTGCTGTTTTATGTGATTTAGCATTTCATATAGTTCAACCTGTTCTGACCTAGAATAAGTAGAATTCCTCTAAGTTATCAGAATAATTTTTGCCTTCATGGTATAGAAGGCATTTTCAATGTTACAAACATTCACTCTTACAATAGGTCCGAAGTATGGTGTAACTCTGGCTCTCATAGTCCTCCAATCATGTATACAAAAGCTATTCTTAAATCTGTTTCTAATTGTGTGGGGGTATTTCAAGATACACAATTGGAAATTGCATTCTGGTTATCTGTTCAAAGAGGTTTTAATCATCTGGACATTATGAGGTCCCATAGTATAAAGATACCTTTAACCCATCAAGTATTTCTCTTAAATTTTAAGTTTTTTCTGAGGGAAAAAATTTACAGTTCCAGATTTTGAATACCCATTATCCATATAATTATGGTGAGAATTTGCAACAAACAAGAAAACATTCTAGGGAGGAACCAATTGAAAAGGAACTTGGTACCGAGTAAAATTTCACTTTAGGCAGTGTTGCTATTGAAACCATTGTAATTTGTCCCATGTGATCCCTAAGGTAGTTCAGAGCCACTTTTTGTCCATTAGAAACTCATTCCACTTACTGGCCCGTTACCCTCACAGTATAATATGAAGCATTATTGGAGCTCAAGAAGAAATGGATTGGCTATAGAGCTTTGCCTTTGCAAATTCCTTCTTTTCCTGTACATAGCAAGAAGAATTGTGTTAAAATTGTCTAGTTAAGTCCCTAGACTTTAGAAAAGTGGAGCTAACAGTAAGGTCATTATTCTTATGGGTTCTTACTTTTACAAATGGCCATTTACAACACAATAATTTGGACACTTTTCCTTTTACATTTCTATTTTGAAGCTAATGGCCGGTCAGTGAGTATGAGTAGCCATACTCAAAAGGGTAAATCCACGTTCAAATGGTAATATTTTATCTCTTTGCAACATTTTATACTTAAATTACATGAAAATATTAGGTGGTACTGGGGTGCCTGGGTGGCTCAGTCAGTTAAGCCTCTGCCTTCAGCTCAGGTCCTGAGCTCAGGTCCTGATCTCCCGGTCCTGGGATAGAGCCTGGCCTGGGGCTCCCTGCTCAGTGGGGAGTCTGCTTCTCTTTCTCCCTCTGCCCCTCCCCCATCCCCTCCCTCCCTACTCATGCATGCTCTCTCTCTCTCAAATAAATAAAATATTTAATAAAAGAGAAAACATTAGATGGCATTGCTATTAATTTTAGTCAGGATAAATTTCTCAGGGAAAAGTCCATTTTCATCAGTTTGTTGGATACAGGTAAAGAAATACATTTAAAAGATTATCCATTTTGTTTAATGACTTTGTAAATTCCAAGAGAGTCAATGCTAAAACTGAGAATAACTGCTTTAAAAGAGCAAGTGTGGAGTTAGAGTTTGCCTAGAAAAATAAACATTAAAGCTCCTTGCCATTGGTCTGTTGATGTCTTTGCTTGCACTTCACAGAATAGACTTGATTTTTTTTCGTTTATATTGATAATCATCAGAGTCAACTCTCTGCTTTAAGACAGGAAATATTTACCAGTAATTCCTCCATGAGCAAAAGCAAGGAGATAAATTGAGCATGTCTCAAATGCACACACAACGTCAAAATGTACAAAAAATGTCTTTGAGGGAGAACCATTGTCCTTATACTCCTGTCAGTGCGGTGTGACTATGTGGAAAGACAAACAATTCTGTTTACTAAATACTTGGTTTTTAAAATAAAAGGAGATTTTACAGTTTATGCTTTGTGGAATTTAGAAGTGCTCTTTTGTGCCTTTGAGTTCACCAATGAAAGTTTTATGAAGGCAGAACTTTTTATCTATTTGAATGAAATTGTAAGCCTTCTGTGAATTCTTTTATTAATTTTATTCTGGAGGAAATCTGACCAGGTTGAGGAAATCAGGTCAGGTTAAGACGTGATCCCAGTGGGAAAGCTTGAGTGCAGAGTGTGATTTAAAGTAGGAAAAAGATAGAGTTGCTTTTTTTTTAATCAGCCTTTTTAACTACCATGCAATACTGTCTTTATATCTTTTCCATTCATTCCATTAAGATGTGTTTACAGGTAAGCATTTAATTAATTTCCTTGTGATGATATTAAAATTAACTTCATCTGTCAGGCTGTCTGGGATAAAAGTACATAGTCCTATTTCGGTAACAGTTAAGTCTATGTAAATATGCCCCCACATATTGATAATGCTTACCATTTATTGTGAATGAAAAGCAATGTAAATATTGTTTGTTCTACTAAGAAAGTCCCATGTTTTAATTAAAATTTGTGTTTGTATAATGCTAGAGCATCTGGAAATTTTTAAGAAACAGATACTCTGTTCTTAAGTGCTGGGGTACTTGAAATCAATGGGGGGTGGGGAATAATGGTTAATTTAGCAAATTTCTGCCTCTTTGTTTTGATGTGTTAAAATATAATTTTTGGCACAGACTGAATAGCGTTAGACTACATAAACCCTGCGCTTCTGCATTGTGGTGCTGGGCTTACTCTCATCCTCTCACTGTCCACTGCCTTCTCATGGATACAGTGTGAACATTAATTAGATGAATTCCATAAAGTGCTTTAAGCTCTTTGGAGAAAGATAGTCTCTGAATAATTATTCTTAACTCCCATATGCTCTTATGATATAAACTGTTCTGCCAAGAAATCCTTTTTAGGGATTATCACTTAAAATGAAATTTTCATTATTAAAAGCAGGAAGAATATACATCCACTGACAGACTGAAATATGCTTTAGTCACCTGCTTTTAAACAGGCAGAAATCTTGAACTATGGAGCCATCCATGACCAAAAATATGAAGCAATACTGAAAATTGGTGGCAAATTTGGAATAGTAATCATTGCATTAGGTTGTGATTAAAAGAAAAACCCCAACTATGCCCCCTTTAAAAATAGGTGCACATGTCTCTTTTCCAGAGATGTATAACTTTAGGCATAAGAAAGTACAAAGAGAACTATTTCATGGCTCTCAAAGTATACTTAATTCACTCAATGGACAGCAAGTAGTTCTCCATCTAAGCTACACGTTGGGAAAATCACCTAGGAAGCATTAAAAAAAAAAAAGTACACCTTGAACCCACTTGGAGAAATTGTGATTTAATTTGTTGGTGTGAGGTCTGGGAATGAGAAGTTTTTAGATTTTCCTGTAGTGACTCTAGTGTGCAGCCTAGGTTGACCTAAATTAAACCCCAAAACACAAAGGAACTAACAATCACCTGATCCAATACCTGGATTTTATAGGTGAGAATCGTAAGACTCAGGAAGGCAAACTGATCAGTCCAAGAATGAAGATACAAATGATGCAAGATCCGGTAGAATACAAAGGGTGGCTTTTTTATTACGGCCACTGCAGGCATCAGAATGATCTTCAGGGTTCACCGACTGCAGACGCCTCTTCACAGCAGTACTTGACTGAGATTCTTATAATTGAGAGCAGAAAACGATTAATTGAAAAGAACTGAATCCACATTGTGGAATGGAAGATAAACAGTTCACAAGTTACAAATGATCACTATCCATGGAAATGTACTACTACCCTTCCCTTTTCCCTTGGTATAGATGACATCATTTTTTCGACATAGTTAGGGTCCGTTGTTTCTTGGTGCTGATGCTGGTTTGGAGACAGTTCATCATTTATTATCCTGGCTCATTATCTACATTAATTTATACACTGACTCACTCATTCAACACATTTTTATGGTTTCGGGTCTGCTACATGGTAGAACTGTTTTTGGTGCTAAGGATACTGCAGTGAACAAGCCCTAAAGTTTAAGGAAGCAGGCCTTCTGGTTACTGCCTTTTATCACAGCTGATATAAAATTGAAGGCCCACTTATTTTCTTTGTTAGCAATTGCTTAAAATTAAGTGCTGAAAATAAGGAATTTTGATTCAATTAGAGAAATTTCTGCAACTATGTTTCCTTGCTGGTTTTGTTCCTAATTTGCAATATACTAATCTATACAATTTAGAGTTTAGGAAAGGTGTGATGTTCCCTGTTTTGCCTTTTGAATGGTGTTTGGAGTTCATTAATCTCCTTTAAAGTTCAGAGTGAAGACTGCTAAATAAGAAATGTTTGAGAACTACATTGTTTCTAGAAGAGTCTTGCACATTCTCTATAGTTGTTTTCCCTGTGGATGTGTCCTGATGGTGATTTTTTTAAATTTTTTATTTTAAGTAGGCTTCACACCCAATGTAGGGCTCGAACTCATTACCCCACAATCAAGAATCACATGCTCTACCAACTAAGCCAGCCAGGCATCCTGCCCTGATAGTGATTTTCATTACTTGCGTAGGAAGATGTCCAGGAGCCCACCTGTAGAAGCGCTGGTATTTCCAACATTCACGCTCCATGTTGATTACATTAGCATGAGCACTCTTGACAAGATTCTATTTCACATTATTTTCCTTTTTCCAATTCTTTTTATACTGTCGCTGTGTTCTTTGGCAATCATAAAACCATGGTCAATTCAGTTTTGTTAAGGAGCTCAGCAGTCCTGTTTGTAAATATTTTAATGTGATTTGAAGTTCTTTTTTTGTCCCCGCCTATGTTTTTTTTCAGTTTCTCAGCAGGGAAAATGTAGACCAAAGAAGAAATAGTAATCAAATACCATGTGTACTACTGTGGGTGTCATTAGTGGTATGGGGAGAAATAGAAAGGAGTTGCATAGGTGCACTTCAAAAGTAAATGAGGTCTTTAGATTTACTGTGGATGCTGCTTTTTCTATGAAAGGTAGTTAACACGTACGTGCAAAGTCATACTGTATCAGCTGGGCTGTAACGTTTAAGCTGATTTGAACTGTGTTGTGAGATGCACAAAAAAGAAAACTCGTTTTTCGTAATTATTATCAATTAACATTTCCTGAGTGATGACCCATGAGAGAAACTTATTTGCTCCTGAACAGAGCTGGTTATTTGTATCATTATTCCTCCTTTACTCCTCCTTCTCTGCCTCTTTTCCTGACTTCCAACACAGAAAAATATATACAGCAATTGTGGGTTAGCCAGTGGTGGGCTTTAATATAAAATCTCCAAAGATGTGCTAGAAAGTATCCACAGAATGCATAACTTTTCTATTTCTGTTTGCATTTTATGTTTTTTTATTAGAAAACTAGATTTTTGTTGTTGTTGTTACTGGAGAATTTGGAAAAAAAATGGGAAAGCATACCACAGGGAAAAAAATAGCCCTCATCCTACGAAGTTACTGGTATTTTTTGTGTAGTTCTTTCTTGTTTCTAATGCATTTGTTATGCTAAGGCGTCTCTCCAGCTATTAGAGTATTCACAGGCAATTTTCAAATGTTCCTACTCATTTTTCAGCCTGTGGATTTACTCCACTTGCCCCTCTGCCACAAGTGAATAAACAAATATGTCAATTAATAAAAACAAATTTAATAACTTTCACGTGCACCTTGGAGCTTCAAGAATGCCACTCCCTCCCCAGAGTCACAAGTGCCCACACTGCTCACAATTTCTCATCTCATCAAAGAACTCTTTGGAGTTTGGAAGAAATGTCCCTAACCCCTTTGAATTCCTTACTTTCTCTTCAGTTCACTTTGAGAAGCAGGTACAAGTCAATTTCCTGACTTGGCCTTTTGAACCTGATAGAGCAGTGCCATTGAAGTTTTGTGGGCACACGATGACAACAGAGAGATCACCAGAGTGAAATTCGCATCCCTGTACATGTGTTGCTCACTGCTGCAGTGAGGTCAAATAGAAAACATGTGTCTGCTCCTGTGTATCTCGAAATACAGCAGTTTTCTGAGGGCTAATGATGCTCCAGTCTTGCCGTGCAAATGACTTATGAACAACTTCTGGTCCGTTTTTCTCGAGTTAGTCTGTGTTGGTGGGAATCCCAGTCTCTGGGGTAGCAGCCCCATTCCTTGTCAGGTGCTGAGCCCACAGAAGGTTAATGAGAAAAGAAGGCCTCTTGCCAGACTGTTCTCCAGATGACACATGCTATTATTAGTTTTGGCTCTTTCAGAAGATTTTTCTCAACTGTCCTACCAACTTCAGTGTGTTTTATCGATGTCAGGAGGCTTTAATGGGGAAGTAAAACACTTCAGGGAAAAGGAACAGCATTCATGGGAATTTTACCTACCTTACATTGGTATCTTTAGCTCACCTGGTAGCCATTTTACTTCTTGTGCCGTCAACTGAATTTTGTTTGCATACAGTGGCACAGCATTTTTGGTTCAGACCTGTCATGCCTATTTTTAGCATGGTGAGACAAAAACGGAGGCACTTAAATTGTCTTCCTTATCCAGTTTAAGTGCCACAAAATCTCCCAGGTGACGTCATGGGCAAGTGAGGGATGAAATCTGAGATTTAAAGGGGCCAGGTTTGCCATGCATCTAACAATTGTCTCTTTGGGTGTATAAGATTCCTCAGCTTTCTTCTGTAGTTTATGGAGTCTCATAGTGGGAATAGCAGGTTTTTAGCCAAAATTATTATGCTGTCGGGTTGGGTCTCGGGTGTATCCTGAAGAGTTTGCATTATTTACAGAGGCCGGGCTATCATTTTAAATCCTGTTGCTTCGATGCCTGTTATCATGCATGACAAACTCTTCTAGCCTGTGGTCTGTTTTCCTCTGTTTGCTTCCATTTATTCTCGCGAACAACCAGCTGAGCAAAGATTTACATAGCTTTTGTTTAAACAAATCCTGTACAGTTCACTCTTCAGCCAATATCACAAACACTTGTGAGACACAGTTACATTTTCCTATTTAGGTCCCAGATTCTGTTTATTTGCTGTAATTTTTTGTGTGCCCACATGCCAGTCTTTGTGAAGCCTCTTACAAACTCAAATGAAAAACCAGAAACCATGGCTACTCAGAAGTCATTAATAATGAGATTTTTAGCTACTGTTTCTGCTTGTAAATCTTCATTTCACGTAATAAAGTCTCAAAAGACCACAGAGAATTTAGCCTTGCTTATCTCTCTGTTGCAGATGACGGTTCCTAGTCTTACCCAATCCCAGTGCAGCTTGCTTGGCATCCAGGAGTCGATTTTGTTTCCATTGACATTAGTGTCTTAAAGAGATGGGAGATTGACAAGCAACAGTATTCTTAGTAGAAAAGTAATCAAGGTTTAGAGCCTGTGTGTTATGAAACGCGAGCATCTGAAAACGCCAAGGGGTTGGCTACCAGTGACCCAAGCACCTATTTAAGATTCTTCCCCGTGATAAGGGAACTAAAGTGATTAACATACTGATAAGATTTTTCTAAAATAATGTAATTATTTCAGAATTATTCTTTCAACTCTAAATTACAATCTTTTACTTTTCCCAGGTTCTTCTTTCTACCTCTGCAACACATTTAATTACCTATATTCTCCAACCTGTGCCATATTAAATTTTTTATGGAACTTTTATAGGGTAATTTATTGGAAGGATGGCCTTGAGTGCCGTTATGTTCAATGAATGCCCTATTTTGACAAAGGAATTGCTAAATTATATTGAAATCTTTTTAATCCACCGTGCTTCTGCTTAGATGTAAATGCAAATCTGTTCTCCACATTTGTGATTGAATTGAACTTGAGAAGTACTGCCATATTGATTCCTTCTGCAAATAAAATATAATTAGATTCCCCCAAACTTTCTACATTCTCCCAAGAGATTGGCTGGTTTTATATCATAGACTTCTGGTGAACATGAGGGGCAGTGCCCGGTAAGATTTCTTTTTACATCAGGGAAGAATTTTAATTTATTTCTAGTATCATTTGCATTCATACCCACCATCTCTGCCTGACTAAAGTATAAGATCTAAGAAAAGGAGGGGGGAAAGCATAATGATAGCCTATAATCATTCTAACATATCCTAATGTTATAAATTTTTTATGGCTATACATTGAAGCCTAGGTGCTCGAGTATGAATCTTTTTCCAGTTCTCTTATGGAGTACTTTTGATAATCACTAGTATCTGATGAAAAGCTACCAGAATCTTAAATACGAAAGGAATTGCCAAGAAATCTGGGATGCGTGTAACAAGAATTTTCTAAAGATAAGATTGTATTTCTTGTTGTTGTTTCCTAAAAATTGATCTAAGGTAGTATTTTAAAATATTATAGGCATCAAGAAGTCAATTTGTGTGTTTATTGTCTTAAATGAGAAAAGCTATCTAAGCTTATATGAAGAAAAAAATTAAGACACGTTTCCTGCTCTCCAGAAGATGCTGTCTAAAAAAGTGATATGGAGTATAATGTACAGATAATCATTACAAAGTACACTGGCAATTCTGATGCTAGGAAGATTTTTTTTTATTAAACACAGCATGTGAGATTTAAGTCGACCTTAGAGGTTAGGAATATGAAAAAATGGCCTTTATACAGGATAAGAGTGAAAGTCAGCATAGAGATGGAAAAGTCACTGTACAACCTACTTCCTATGGCCCTACGTATAAAATTAAATTACCAGTACATAAGGGATATATGTACAAGGGTATCTGTTGCAGCATTGTTCATAGTGGAAAATAAGAAAACATTAAAAGGAAACAAAGAATAACTTACAATAGGAAAATCCTTGAATAAATTTTAGAACATTTCAGCATAGACTCTTAAGCAACTATAGATGAATTTGAGATAACGCTTACTGACTAGAAAGCATTAACACAGCATAACATAGATTAGGAAAATCACATGCATGAAAGTAAATACCAGAATTATCAATTCTTTAAAACACAATCCTGTAGAGATACGTGCCTTTGTGTGTGCATATATTTTATATGATTTTATCAATTGGAGGAAAATATTCAGTGTAAAACATACAGAAATGTGTAATAAGGTTATTTGGGGTTTTTTTTAAAGATTTATTTTTGTGTGAGAGAGAGGGAGTGAGCAGGAGCGGGGGGAAAAGCAGAGGGAGAGGGTCAAGCTGACTCCACGCTAAGCGGAGTGCATGACCTGAGCTGAAATCAAGAATTGGACACTCAATCAACTTAGCCATTCAGGCGCCCCTATAATTAGGATATTTGAGTGGGGCAATCTTGTGGCTGGCGTAGGAGAAAAGTAGGACCAGAGATAGAGTGCACAGCATCATATTTATGCAGCTTTGTTATATCTGTTCTATATATTTAAGAATCTTGTAAAATAAAATTTAACACAAAATGCATATTTAGAGGCCATGATGAAGGATAAATTCAGAAAGGTAGCACCATTGTCTAAGAATTTTCATAGCCTTTTTGACATTTGCGGACAGTTTTAATGACCGGGCCATGGAGAAGTTGCCCTCATTTTAGTATGTCTCTTTACGACTTGGATTTTTTGGTTCCTGTTAAACGTCTTAAACTTCTTTCACTACTGGTTCTTTATTAAGAGGGTATACCAGTTTTTTTTTTAAAGATTTTATTTATTTATTCGACAGAGATAGAGACAGCCAGCGAGAGAGGGAACACAAGCAGGGGGAGTGGGAGAGGAAGAAGCAGGCTCATAGCGGAGGAGCCCGATGTGGGGCTCGATCCCGGAACACCGGGATCACGCCCTGAGCCGAAGGCAGACGCCTAACGACTGTGCTACCCAGGCGCCCCCGGTTTTTGTTTTTTTAAGTAGATTCTCAAAACTCTAGTTTATTCCAACATAAATTCTTCCTGCCATATCACTAAGTCCTTTCCTAGCAACTCTCTTGCCCCTCATCTTAAATATGTGCCCTCACTTGGATTAGGAAGGTGTTTTCACTTTCTCTCATTAACCTTGACTTTGGTTTCATTTCATTCTCTTGGTTTTATCTATCCCATCAGTTTTTCTCTATTCCAAACTTTCTCTCCATTTCTACTACCTTTCCTGCATTTGTAAACTCCTGAAGGGCCTCACTTTTGGGTATCCTGACAATACTGTAATTTCCATATACCTTCAACAAAATCGCCTCTACTCTCCCCTCTGAAGCCACCCTTCAGTTGACTTCCATGTTTCTTCCCATCTCTCTTGGTTCAGACCACCCTTTCTCACTCTCCATAGGTCAAACTTATACTTTGCAATACTACTTTGGGTTTTTGTTGTTGTTGTTGTTGTTGTTGTTGTTGTTGTTTTCTAAGCTCTTCTTAGATAAAAGTCGTCATATCTTACGTTATAACTGCCTCTAACCTGGTTTCTTGGCCTTTGCATTCTCCTTTCCAGTCTGTTGGTAATACTGTGATAGGCCATCAGAATCACTTCTATCATGTCATTTGTCTGCTCACATCCTCAGTAGTTCCCCTTTATTTGCAGGATCTGGTATACAAATCCCTGTTCCTGGTATCAAGGCCCAATTGAATATGCTCTCAAAACTATGCTCTCATAAATCCACCTTCCCCCTTCCTTATTCTTGGACATGCTGTCAAGCGTGTCCCATCAGCTCTCAATATATATTTGGTTTTCAAGAAAACTCACAAATTACTCCTTGTAGACCTTTATCCTTGAGAAGATCTCACTCTCTCCTCTGAACTATAATCACTGTTGTCTGTACAATCCATTTAGAAATTAATCAGGTACTGCCAAATGACTTCTTCTATTGCCTTGAACCTCTATTTAAAACTTTAACTTTTTATGTGATTATATCTTGTTTCCTACCATAGTGTTAAGCTTCTAGAGAATAATAAACTGGCCTTAAATTTATTTTACTTCAGATTTAGTAGATAGCCTTATACATGGTGGGAATTCACTAAATACTTTGCTGACCTGAGTTATTAATGTCTTTGTCTATTTAATCCAAGGAAATAGTGGTGCTATTAAAACTGTACCACAAAGATTGGAGTAATTGAGCCATTCATTTTTTTAAAATATGCTGCTTAACTTACTATACAGTTTCCCCATAATCACAACTTAATTTCATGTTTGTCATGTATTATTTCTTATGAAATGCCAAAAAGCTTCAAGAAAGGAAAATAACACCTATCATCACATATGAAATGAGACCTTAACACTAGGGTAGTCCCTCAGTAAGCATGAGGACTATGATAATGTGCCATGACAAGCAGAAAAATGTACTTTCTTAGCACACACTTGCCTCCTGCTCTAGGATAATCTGTGGACAATAGCAGACCCACTTTAGGAGAAAAATAAATTATTTCAAAGTGATGCCTTAAGGTTGACTACAGGAGGAACTATTTGAATGAACTATCAAATAAAAGAACATTTTAAATAATGTCAACTTCTCACCCCAAAGGACTGTGAGGGGTTTCGTTCAAAAAAGTAAAAATGGGATTGAGTTAAGATGGCGGAGGAGTAGGGGACCCCTTTTTCAGCCGGTCCCCTGAGTCGAGTTGGATAGGTACCAGACCAGCCTGAACATCTACGGAATCAGCCTGAGACGCAGGATGATGCATCTGGATCTCTACAAATGAACATCTCCAGCTCTGAGTATTGAGGTACGAAGCGGGGAGCCGTGAAAACGCGCACAGATATCGGAAGATAAACGGAAGGGGGAGGGAGCCGCCGCGTTCGGGCGCCGGGAAGCGGTAGCCACCTGCACGGGGGAGCGGGCGGGGCTCGCGGACGGCACCCGCGAGAGAACAGACTGAGACCGGTGAGCCGGGTGCGCGCGCCACCAGACTTCTCACGGAACCCCGGAATCCCGGTGCGCTCACTGGAACCAGACTGAGACCGGGAGCTCCAGGAGCACACGGGGGCGGCTGGCGGCTGGTGGTGTTAGAAACACAAAGGACAGAGACGCGCCGGCCCTGGAAGTGAGGGCTGGGATGCCGGGTGTGGGGCGCACATCCCAGGACGCAGCAGGGTTGAGCAGCACCAACAGAAACGGAGTTAAAGTGGCCAGAACATCAGTGGAGAATGGTCCGTGATCCCTCTGTTCTGTGACAGAGGCTGAGATTCGGCCACTGCTGCTCTGACTCTCAGAAGAGGCACAGCAAACCACCAGGGAAAGCCGCCAGAGAACAAAAGCCTTGAAATACCGGCTCACAGTGTGCCCATCCCCATCCCCCCTCGCAGGGGACACGGAGACTCTACCCAAACAGGGTTGCCTGAATATCGGTGTGGCAGGCCCATCCCCCAGAAGGCAGGCTGAAAAATCAAGAAGCCCACATCCCTAAGATCCCTATAAAACAAGGGTGCATGGCCTGGGTCCCGGTCAATAATTTGGGCTCTGGACAAACCCGCAACCTCTCCTCATCAGAATGACGAGAAGGAGAAATCCCCCCCAGCAAAGAAAAGATAATGAGTCTGTGGCCTCTGCCACAGAACTAATGGATATGGCTATAACCAAATTATCAGAAATGGAGTTCAGAGTAACAATGGTCAAGATGATGTGTAGACTTGAAAAAAGTATTAATGAAAATATTAATGAGAATATAGAATCTCTAAGGATGGAAATGAGAGTGAATCTGGCAGAAATTAAAAATTCTATGAGCCAAATGCAGTCAAAACTAGACGCTCTGATGGCCAGGGTAAATGAGGCAGAAGAACGTATTAGCGAATTGGAGGATGGGTTAGTAGAAGAAAAAGCGAAAATAGAATCTGGACTTAAAAAAATCCACACGCAAGAATGTAGGTTACGGGAGATTACTGACTCTGTGAAACGTTCCAATGTCAGAATCATCTGCATCCCCAAGGGGGTGGAGAACAACAGAGGTCTAGAAGAGATATTTGAACAAATTGTAGCTGAAAACTTCCCTAATCTAGCAAGGGAAACAAACATTTGTGTCCAAGAGGCAGAGAGGACCCCTCCCAAGCTCAACCACGACAAACCTATGCCACATCACATCATAGTGCATTACGCAAATATTAGATCCAAGGATACGGTATTGACAGCGGCCAGGGCAAAGAAATTTCTCACGTACCAAGGCAAAGGAATCAAAATTACGTCAGACCTGTCTACACAGACCTGGAATGAGAGAAAGGGTTGGGGGGGGCATTTTTAAAGCTCTTTCAGAGAAAAACATGAAGCCAAGGATCCTTTATCCAGCAAGGCTGTCATTCAGAATTGATGGAGAGATAAGGACCTTCCAGAATCGCCAGTCATTGACCAATTTCGTAACCACGAAACCAGCCCTACAGGAGATATTAAGGGGGTTCTATAAAAGTAAAAAGGCCCCAAGAGTGATACAGAACAGAAAGTCACAATCTATAGAAACAAAGACTTTACTGGAAACATGGCATCATTAAAATCCTCTCTCTCAATATTCAGTCTCAATGTAAATGGCCTAAATGGTCCCATAAATGCCACAGGGTTGCAGATTGGATAAAAAGACATGACCCATCCATTTGCTATCTACAAGAGACTCATTGTGAACCTAAAGATACATCCAAACTGAAAGTAAAGGGATGGAATACCATCTTTCACGCCAATGGACCTCAAAAGAAAGCTGGGGTAGCAATTCTCATATCAGACAGATTGGATTTTAAACTAAAGACTATAGTTAGAGACACAGAAGGGCACTATATTATTCTTAAAGGATGTATCCAACAAGTGGATATGACAATTGTAAATATATATGCCCCCACCAGGGGAGCAGCAAGATACACAAGCCAACTCTTAACCAGAATAAAGAGACATACAGATAAAAATACGTTAATAGTAGGGGACCTCAACACTCCACTATTAGAAATAGAACACCCATGCAAAAAATCGACAAAGAAACAAGGTCTTTGAATACCATACTCGACAAGTTGGACCTCATAGATATATATAGGACACTACACCCCAGAACCAAAGAATACTCATTCTACTCTAATGCCCATGGAACATTCTCAAGAATAGACCATGTTCTGGGACACAAAACAGGTCTCAGCCGATACCAAAATACTGAAATTATTCCCCGCATATTCTCAGACCACAACACTTTGAAATTGGAACTCAACCACAGGAAAAATTTGGAAGAAACTCCAATACTTGGAGACTAAGAACCATCCCGCTCAGGAATGATTCGATAAACCAGGAAATCAAAAATCAATTTAAACAATTTATGGAGACCAACGAGAATGAAAACACAACGGTCCAAAATCTATGGGATACTGCAAAGGCAGTCCTAAGGGGGAAATACATAGCCATCCAAGCCTCACTCAAAAGAATAGAAAAAGCTAAAATGCAGTTTTTATGTTCTCATCTCAAGAAGCTGGAACAGCAATAGAGGGACAGGCCTGATCCACTCACAAGGAAGCAGTGACCAAGATGAGAGCAGAAATCAATGAATTAGAAACCAGGAGTACAGTAGAGCAGATCAACAGAACTAGAAGCTGGTTCTTTGAGAGAATTAATGAAATTGACAGACCACTGGCAAGACTTATCCAAAAGAATAGAGAAAGGACCCAAATTAACAAAATTATGAATGAAAAGGGAGAGGTCAAAACCAACACCAATGAAATTGGAAGGATTATTAGAAACTTTTATCAACAGCTTTATGCCAATAAATTAAGCAATCTGGAAGAGATGGAGGCCTTCCTGGAAACCTGTAAACTATCAAGACAAACAGGAAGAAATTGATTTTTTAAACGGGCCAATTAATTATGAAGAGATTGAGTCAGTGATAAACAATCTTCCAAAAAACAAAACTCCAGGCCCGGACGGTTTTCCTGGGGAATTATACCAAACATTCAAAGAAGAAATAATACCTATTCTCCTAAAGCTATTTCAAAAAATAGAAACAGAAGGAAAGCTGCCAAACTCATTCTATGAGGCCAATATTACCGTGATCCCCAAACCAGGCAAAGACCCCATCAAAAAGGAGAATTACAGACCGATTTCCCTAATGAATATGGATGCCAAAATCCTCAACAAGATCCTGGCTAATAGAATCCAACAGTACATTAAAAGGATTATCTATAAGACCAAGTGGGATTCATCCTTGGGATGCAAGAGTGGTTCAACATTCGCAAATCGATCAGCGTGATACATCATATCAACAAGAAAAGACTCAGGAATCATATGATCCTCTCAATTGATGCAGAAAAAGCATTTGACAAAATACAGCATCCTTTCCTGATTAAAACCTTTCAGAGTGTAGGGATAGAGGGTACATTCCTCAATCTCATAAAAACCATCTATGAAAAGCCTACAGCAAATATCATTCTCAATGGGGAAAAGCTGGAAGCCTTTCCCTTAAGATCAGGAACACGACAAGGATGCCCACTCTCACCACTATTATTCAACATAGTACTAGAAGTCCTTGTAACAGCAATCAGACATCAAAAAGGATAAAAGGTATCCAGATCAGCAGAGAAGAAGTCAAAATGTCTCTCTTCGCAGATGACATGATACTCTATATGGAAAACCCAAAATAATCTACTCCCAAACTATTAGAAGCTATAGAGCAATTCAGTAATGTGGCGGGATACAAAATCAATGCTCAGAAATCAGTTGCATTTCTGTACACGAATAATGAGACTAGGATGGATTCCCTAATTTCTCTTTCTTCATTTACAATAGCACCAAAAACCATACGTTACCTTGGAATTAACTTAACCAGAGACGTAAAGGATCTATATTCTAGAAACTATAAGTCACTCTTGAAAGACATTGAGGAAGACACAAAAAGATGGAAAAATATTCCATGCTCATGGATCGGAAGAATAGACATAGTTAAAATCTCCATGCTACCCAGAGCAATCTACACTTTCAATGCTATCCCGATCAAAATACCAATGACATTTTTCAAAGAACTGGAACAAATAGTCCTTAAATTTGTATGGAAGCAGAAAAGGCCCCAAATCGCCAAGGAACTGTTGAAAAGGAAAAACAACGCTGGGGGCATCACAATGCCGGATTTTGAGCTGTACTACAAAGCTGTGATCACAAAGACAGCATGGTACTGGCACAAAAACAGACACATAGACCAGCGGAACAGAATAGGGAACCCAGAAATGGACCCTCGGCTCTTTGGGCAACTAATCTTTGATAAAGCAGGAAAAAACATCTGGTGGGGAAAAGACAGTCTCTTCAATAAATGGTGCTGGGAAAATTGGACAGCTACATGCAAAAGAATGCAACTTGACCACTCTCTCACACCATACACAAAGATAAACTCCAAATCGACGAAAGACCTCGATGTGAGACAGGAATCCATCAAAATCCTAGAGGAGAACATAGGCAGCAACCTCTACGACGTCGGCCAAAGCAACCTTTTTCATGACACATCTCCAAAGACAAGAGAAACAAAAGATAAAATGAACTTGTGGGACTTCATCAAGATAAAAAGCTTCTGCACAGCCAAGGAACCAATCAAAAAAACTAAGAGGTAGCCCACGGAATGGGAGAATATATTTGCAAATGATGCGACAGATAAAAGACTGGTATCCAAGATCTACAAAGAACTTCTCAAACTCAATACGCAAGAAACAAATAAATCATAAAATGGGCAGAAGATATGAACAGACACTTTTCCAATGATGACATACAAATGGCTAACAGACACATGAAAAAATGTTCAAAATCATTAGCCATTAGGGAAATTCAGATCAAAACCACACTAAGATACCACCTTATGCCAGTTAGAATGGCAAAAATGGACAAGGCAAGAAACAGCAATTGTTGGAGAGGATGTGGAGAAAGGGGATCCCTTCTACATTGTTGTTAGGAATGCAAGTTGGTACAGCCACTCTGGAAAACAGTGTGGAGGTCCCTTAAAAAGTTAAAAATTGAGCTACCCTATGACCCGGCCATTGCACTACTGGGTATTTACCCCAAAGATACAGACGTAGTGAAGAGAAGGGCCCTATGCACCCCAATGTTCATAGCATCATTGTCCACAATAGCCAAATCGTGGAAGGATCCGAGATGCCTTTCAACAGATGACTGGATTAAGAAGTTGCGGTCCATATATACAACGGAATATTACTCAGCTATCAGAAAGAACAAGTTCTCAACATTTGCTGCAGCATGGACGGCACTGGAGGAGATAATGCTAAGTGAAATAAGTCAAGCAGAGAAAGACAATTATCATATGATTTCTCTCCTCTATGGAACATTAGAACTAGGAAGATCGGTAGGGGAAGAAAGGGATAAAGAAAGGGGAGTAATCAGAAGGGGGAATGAAGCATGAGAGACTATGTACTCTGAGAAACAAACTGAGGGCTTCAGAGTGGTTGTGGGGGAATGGGATAGGCTGGTGATGGGTAATAAGGAGGGCACGTATTGCATGGTGCACTGGGTGTTATACGCAACTAATGAATCATCGAACTTTACATCAGAAACCAGGGATGTACTGTATGGTGACTAACATAATAAAACATTTTAAAAAAGTAAAAATGGCAAAGATTTTTATACAAGTGGTTTTATGCAGTGTATTTTCATATCTTTCACTTACATTATGAAGCCATTCAACACCAAAAAGTTTCTTCAAAATCATTTTTGTCCATGTCTTTTAATGAAAGCATGATGTCAAAATAATACTCATCACTGAGAACTTGTAGAGAACCTCTTCATACAGTTTTTCCTATAAATAGATCCCTAAAATTAAAGCAAGTGTTCAACAAGAAATGAACATGCAATGCAACAAATACGTCTCGAGCTTCCTTTTTTGAGCTCAAATTTTAGATTATTTTTTGGAGTGTATTAGCTTCTTCATTGCTTATAAGATTATGTCTGAGTTGCAAATATTTCCTCTTCGTGTTTTTCCTCTGTATTACCATGGTTTTGTCCATTCAATGGTCACTGCCACAACTGGATAGAAATCATGAAGTCACTTTACTTGTATTTGTAGCGGATACCTCAGTGGAAATCCTAGCTGCTGCAGACCTGTCAGATAGATGCATTTGAACTTTCTTCATACATTGAAATAGGCTGGGATGTAAGTCCTAACGAAACTTACAGTCTTGCCAATCTGCTGTAAGAGCACTTGTGTAAGAAATTTAATATAGTAAAAAGAAAAACCACATTGGGCTAGAGGTTGAAATACCTGGGTAATAAAAATTTCAACTTTGTTAATTTAACTTAAACAAATTACTTAACTTCTGTGATGGATTATTTTGTGTGTCAATCTGATTGGGCCATAGTGTGCCCAGACATTTGGTCCAATGTTATTCTGGGTATGCTTGTGAGGGTGTTAGTGGGTATATACGCACACATATGCACACAGACCTGCACACGTACATACATATACACAGATATACGTGTGTGTGTGTGTATATATATACACACATGTACATACATATACCTTCTGTTGATTATTTAGGGGAACCCTAATACGATTTCTCTGAACATGACTGGTCACTCTTTAGAGTCACAAAATAGATAGAAAAGGTGTCTCTGATATTTCATTGGGCTAATGTATGAAAGATTTTCAAACTAATCAATATGCTTTGTAAGCTGTAAAATTCTATAGAATTGTCAGATATTATTGTTATTAATGTTGTTTTTTAAAATTGCATTTTTTCCTGGCAAGTCATTTTTTTAATACTTATGCAGACCTTGTTGCCATTTTACTCTTGCTGATGTCCTAAGCCAAAGACAGTGTGACATTCTGTGAGCCAAAACTTCAGACTTCCTGGAAAATTAACATGAAGCTCTGCTTTCCCTGCCCTCTGTCCATCTGAACAAATAATACTCACTTTTCTCTCCCACCTTCAATATAGGGACCCTGTTGACATACTGCATTTTCAACTGAAGTTACAGGCCAAAATGTACATATAGACCTCCCCGTAATTATAATCCATTCCTGTACTGGAAAAGTACCTCAGAGCACCTTGTCCTATTGAATATGGAAATCTTATATGAATACAGAAAGGAAAAAAATATGAGCAGGACATTAGAGCCCTTTAAACATGAAAGTCACTAAGTTGCCCCCAATGCATTTGCTTAGTGCATTAGAGATCAATTGAGTGGCCCAGTGCTGTTCTGTCACAGTAGAGTTGTTTCACAGCTACACATGATTAAATAAACTCCACATATTCTTTTGGCAGCTGTTGTTTGTGGGGCTGATTGATTGATATTTGAATTTCTGTAGTCAAAAGCCTGTGATGAGAAACTTACTCTGACGCTAACAGTAATTTGCTGTAACAAGGAAGCCACTTTCAATGGGTTGAATGTTACCCAAGATAAATGTATATAATCTGCTACAGCAGAAGCTGGGTCAATACAAGCAGGCTTTGGCATTTGGCCTAGTTCTTGTTACCATTACTTTTCTTTATTAAGGGCACAAAGCAATTGCCTTGGTGCAGGGCTGAGTTTCCCTTTTTAATATAATAGAGCAAATATTTTGTTACATAGAAGGAGGAAGGAGATTCGGAAAAATTCCTTATGCTTGTCAGTAACCCATTCACTGGTATTAGAGGCATGCACAAACATTTCTGATCCAGTGTGAACATGTATGGGGCGGGGGGGGGGGGGAGATACTTAGTCTGAAGTGTTACTTGGAAAAATCAAAACCAAGCGTTATTTATTTGAAAAGGAGGCTCAGAAAATCTGGCTGCATCTTCATTTGTTCTTTTCCTTGTTGGAACCAAAGTCCTTAAAAACCGATTTTAAGGAAATGGGTATGATGCCATACTGCAGTGTTTTTGGGTCCCATCTGTAGTTAGTAAGGACAATAGGTCATCATCACTTGTCATTGGAGACCGATTTACTACTCCCAGTGAATTCTGCCACTATCTCATATTACAAAATAAAAACTCCTGAGAACGTGTGTATAAATCGATTTTTAGAAGATAATTTTTATCAACAATGCATAATGGAGCTGGGAAAAAAGAAATGAAAAGGTAAGAACCAGGTGCTCACCCCATAAGACTCATTTTATCCTCACAACACCACTACGTGGTAGGTGCTAGTGTTGTTTTTGAAATTTTACAAATGAATCAACTGATGTCTTCTAAATCTTACTTCTCCGGATTTTGTATCAAACCAACCACCTACAATTCTGTGATAAAGCACAAATTTCTCTTCAATTTAGATAAATAATCTTTTGGTCTGATTTTTCTATATAATGGACTGTTTTCTCAAACAAGGCATTAAATACCTGATTTTTAGAAGTTAGTTATTTTAATGCATGCTAGGAAATAAGCAGTGAGAGTAACTGCTGAAACATATTTTTTCTAGATGCTTACATTTTTTAGTGCTATCATTGCCTCCGTTCAAAAGAACCATGTACTTGTGTAAAGCAAAATAAGCAAAACAGATTTTTGAGTATAAAGACTGGGACTTCAGTATGGTTAGGATCTTGTCACTCTTCCCCAATGACCAGAGCAGATAAGCAAATGGACTGAAGAGTGTGGTCGTTTAAATCTTACCACCAAGTAAGGATTTGAGCATTTTTCCTTCCAACACTCATGACTACAAATAAAGGTCTTAACTGTTTGGCAAATTATGATGAGCATTACAAGTGATTAAATAGTGATTTTTGATAATGACTGAATAGCAAATATTATTTTAAATGCTTCTCATGATACATGGACAGATACTCATACAGGTACATGGCCTTCCCCTTTACATACATACCTATAGACACTCCCTTTCTAACACAGCTAACAGGATTCAAACATTTTGTCTGAGTAATTTTCTCCATGTGAACCTACACATAAGAATACTACAGTTTTAGTTCTGTGTACGTTTCAGTTTCTTTTTAATATTTACAGACAGACCATATGGTACCTGTGTATGGTACTCGGTAAAAATGCCACTTTGGTAAACTCCTCTTTTTGAAAGAAACAGTAGTAATTTATTACCAGGTCTATTCTTTCACATCGTTTCTACCTCTTATGGTGATCTTCAAAATTAAAAAGGAAGATTCCTAAAGACTTAGAAACGGAAATTATTCATGTGCCATTGGTGTTTATGGTGTGCCATTGGTGTTTATGGTATGCCATGTGGTTTGTTGGCATGTGCCGATCCACACCATGGCTGACGTCTGCAAGAACACAAAGCGTCCCACGTCACTGTTGGCCTGGTAGATGCCGCACCGGGGCAGCAACATCTCGGGGGAGCCTCATTTAGTCTTCTATTTTTATAGACAAAAAGGAGAATGGCCCTATTTTCATTGCTGAAGTTTGGCCAACGTTATTTATTGAAAGGTGCTAATTTATCCATCTGGACACCTGGTCTGTCCATATAACCTCAGAAATACAAATGTAAAAATGAAGTTTCCCCCACCGTCCAGTGTGTTTCTTGCCAGCAAGTGCAACTGAAAGAAATCAGAGCCTGGTTTGTGTCTTTTCATCATGTTAATACAGGACTTTTCCATAAAAATAAATTACTTTTGAGCATGTTTGTTTGGACGACAAAAAGAGAACGTCCATTTGATTGATAGCAGACAGAATTTTCATTAAGTTGAACAGCAAAAGTACCACAGTTGCATCACTCACCTTCCTGTTTGAAAGGAAAACAGAAAATTAGATCCAATAAACTCGACACAAATGTTTGCTATGCATATTTTTGCCATTAAATACATTATCAAGAATCATGTCAGCATGACATTATAATATAGTGACTTTACAAAAACATGTAATCTAATCTAGGAATGCTTTAGTCCTCCCTAAATCAGCTTCAGACATACTCAGGGTTGATATTTCTCATTATTTTGGGATGAGAATTTTTTTCCTAAGAATGATTGCATTTAATTGAATATACAGACACTATCAAAGTAGACAAAATAGTTGTTTAATAGGAAAACCAGTATGAAATAAGTTTTTTCTCCCAAGAGAAGGAGCTATAATAATGAAACACTTGGGTTTTTATTTTCATAATAATTTCAGCATGTATGCAATTTGCCCAGCTTTGTGTCTCTTCTACTTTGCCTGTGTCTGCCTATCTCTGTAATAACGAAGTACACGAGTCAGAAAAGAGCAGCCCTGTGTAGTGGGAACCTCACTGTGATGTGATGATTATGTGCAGCCTGATCTTGGGATCTTGATATCTGCAGGATGACTTAGACAAGTCATTCAGTCGCTCGATTATCTACTTTTTAACCACTTGACCGAGGTCTGACAAATATAAAGTTATACATATTTATATACACTTGACGATCCTGGAGATAAGTATGCATCCATGAAACCATCACCACAGTCTATGCCATAAACCTGTCCATCACTTCCAGCTCCTCATCTTTAACATGGGAATCGTAACGTAGTTTTTGCTTATTGCATGCATGTGTGTGGGTCCCAAATGAAATAATCATCTGATGGCACGTTATGAAGTATGTAAGAGCAAGTTATTGTGATAACAATAAGATCATTGCAATAATTCTCTTAGCATAGTATTAATAATATCTTTGCCTATTTGACACAACCAGATTTTCTCTGTGACAAATGCCACTCCTGGTTTGAGCAAAGGATCACACCAGGAGAGATGAGGAGGTGGTACTTCAGTTGTTGCTGAATCTAGAATGTATTGCAAATGTTGCACATTGATCCTCTTCCTTTAAAAAAAAAAACAACTTTATTTTCACATTGAGAATGTGGTATTCACTTTAAATGCAGAATACAAAACTAACCTTATTTGTTCATTTCTACTGATTAAAACATCTGAAGTGCTTATTTAGGTGAAGGTGCAAATCGAGGTTTAGCTTTTATTGATTTATACTCTTCTTTAATTCACAAAGGATTTGAGACCGCGTATAACAAATTTCAAACTAGAAAATGAAATAATAGAAAAAAATGGAACCAGGGGACATATAAACTAAAGTTTTATATTAAGGCTCAGGATAAGAAAAAAGAACATAAATATGGGAAAGGGAATGGTGTAGAGTGGGAGTTTTGAGAAAATACCACCCTGTCATGATGGTCTTTATTAGCTTTTTGGGGGGAGATGGCAAAACAAAATTAGAGCTGTTTCCAGCTATTTCCCTAAAGTACATTTGTTACAGCATGTTCGGAGGGCATCAAGTAAACTGAACCTATGGAATTTTTAACAAGCTTTCTTCCCTGACATTTTCATGGTACACATTGATGTATTCAAAACTAATACAAAGAAAAATACCATTAAAGACAGCTATGAAATTATATTAGAAGAACTTAATATTACTTGGGAAGTGATGAATTCCTATGTATGATGTTGCATGTATTTTGTCTACTATATGTGACTATATCCATAAGTAACTTTAGTAGTATCTACTTGAGCAAATAATGTAGTGAATTATATTTTACAGGTGCTGCTATCTTAGTAGATAAAACAAGATAACCTTACTTAAACATACTACATTTTGGTAATTCAAATACAGCCCCAGGAAGAGTTACGTTGTCTGTTCTCTTACTTTTAAGTCATAAATTTAGATAAAATATTTTTGGGGGGTAAGATTATAGCAATTTATATTCCAAATGAAAACAGCATTTTTTCTGAATAAAAAAAGTATACCTTTTCATTGGAAAAATACATTTCAAATGATTTTTAAAAAAGAAAAAAACAAGCATACAAATGACCAATAACCTCATTTCCCAGAGATCGCACTTAACATTTTTCTGGACACTCATCTAGTCTAATTCTCACATGCATCTTTTTTCAGAAATCTCCCTCCTATGTAGTTTCTTCAGTGCCTCTGCATCTTATTTCCTCTTGTTCCCTTCTTGTGCAAAGACAATGGGGGGTGGTTTTGCCGTGTGAAATACACAAAGTGGTTCATGCATCAGACCATCGCCTCTGTTCATCATTAGCCACAGGCCCTCTGACTTGTTCAGGTGGTAGGCAATTTGACATGATGCTGTTCCTTGTAGTACACAATGAAGTCCTTGCATAGTTACTTCATTTTAGGAACTGGGACAATTTTATTAACTGGAAAAGAAATTATTTTAAGTTGCGTCGAAATGTGAGATGCAGTTTTCCTGCTGCCAAAGAGATTAAATCATGAAGCCAGGCCCACGTGTCCACCCTGAGAACAAGTTGTCATACAAATGCAAATTAGCTGACTCCGTTGTCTTTGCTAACGGGTATTCTTTTGCTCCTCATCCAGAAATGATCTTAAGCAGGAAGGGATGTAAACCAGTAGAGTGACTTCTTCCCATTTTTGAAAATTGGGATGACACTGGCCCATCTCCAGTGTGAACACAGTTCCTCAAAGACCGCTGACCGCGGAGTACTACCGTACTCCTCTCCCTCGGATAGAATCCGTCTGCGGCCGGGGATTTTCGCTCCTTTAGAGCGGCAAGGTGCTCTTTTAAAATTCCCTCACCTATTTTGGGCTTCATTTCCCTCATACGGTTATGCCTTTTCCAATCTGATGAACATTCTCCTTGACAGGGCAGACAAGCAGAGGAGCTGAGCGCTTTTGCTCTCCGTGTCCTCTCTATCCCTAATCTTCCCCCTCCTGCCCCAATCACTGAACCTGTGTCTCTCTGGTTCTCCTTTCCCCAGGTAGAAGTGAAAAGGCCCTGGATGGCTGTTTGGTTTGGTTTGGTTTTAACCTTATCGCAAGTGTCGATGCTAGCCTTGGTTTTTCCTCCGTATTTATGCAGTTCTATATTGTTTTTAAGATTTTCCCTCAGTTATATGTCCCTTATTTTATCCCGTGGTCATACAATTGTGGAATCTGAGCTCCTTTGGGGATCCCCTGTGCTGTAGCATGCGTCTTGTTAAACAACCCCCCCCTTTTAAAAAAATACTCATTGGGATCATTTGCTATTATATTGTCAAAATTTTATTCTTGAAAGTCCCAAAGGTCTCTTGAGTCATTTTATCTTTTAAAATTGAAGATCCTGGGATCACTGTGTTATTTTCCCCTTCTTATTCTAATAAACATACCACACCACACATACACACACACTTTGATAAAATATAGATGCCACTTTGTCTTCTAGATTGTCCAAATAGAACCTATATAACCTGATTAGTCTTCTGAACCTTTTCAAATTCTGTCTGCAAACAACTGAGTTTTGCCAATGAGATGGTCTTAGTTCTTCTCTTGCATAAGAAATATCTACAGGTACTGTGTGAAGTGGGAGAGAAAGAATTTCAACTTGTACATTTTCATTATTAACTTGGCTAAAATAGTGTTTGAACAGAGAAAAGTACTTGAAAGTGACATGTTCTTATTTCTTAATAGAAGTAAAATTTATATAAGATGAAACAGATTTATTTGGGAGGGGAGGAAGAGTTGATTCTTACAAAAAATCTGAACCTGTTAAATTTAGTTCATTTCAATCTGTCAGGATATTTTGAGTAATAGTCAGATTTTGCTCTGTAATTTATTTTCTGTGCTCTCTTGCTCTGTGTAACTGTAGCAAGTTGCAAGGAAATATAGGAGGAGGCCCCTGAAACTGGGAAACAAATATATACTGTGTTCCTTTTAACTTCAATTTCTTCTAGTCATAAAACCAGTACTTCAATAAAAACATTCCCATCACTTCACGCCATCTTCTAGTTGATTCCTACCCCCATAGGCACCTATTATTTTTATTTCTATCACCATACTTGACTTTTTGTCTGTTATTGATTTCATATAAATGGAATCATGCAGTATGTAGTATTTTGATCAACAAAATATTTTTGAGGTTCGTCCATGTTGGGAATATATCAGTAGTTCATTCCTTCTTATTGCTGGTTAATATTTCATTGTAAAAATATACCATGATTTGGGGTGCCTGGGTGGCTCACTTGGTTAAGCGTCCGATTCTTGATTTCAGTTCCGGTCATGATCTCAGGGTTGTGAGATCCAGCGTCTGGCTCTGTGCTAGGTGTAGACCCTGCTTAAGAAGTTTTCTCTTCTCCCTCTGCCCCTCCCCTCTTCTCTCCCCTCTTAAAATACACACAAACACACACACGCACACAGACACACTATGGTTTATCTCTCTTCTGTTGGTGGACAATCAAGCTACTTTCAGTTTGGAGATAGTAGGAATAAAGATACTACGAATGTTTGGGTAGAAGGTTTTTTGTGAGTGTTTTCATTTCTTTTGGGAGTGGAATGGCTAGGTCAAGTATTTAACTTTGTAAGATACTGCAAAAACAGTTTTCTCAAGTGGTTGTGTCATTATATACCCTAACCAGTCATGGTGGGGAGCTCCATTTGCTCTCCATTCTCACCAGCATTTGATCTTAACAGTTCTTTTCAACCGTGCCATTTTATGGGATATAAAGTGGTATCTTGTCGTGGTCTTCATTTGTGTCACTCTGATGACTAACAGAAGTGAACTTTTCTCTTTTTTTTAAATTTTTTATTATGTTAGTCACCATACAGTACATCCCCAGTTTTTGATGTAATGTTCCATGATTCATTATTTGTGTATAACACCCAGTGCTCCATGTAATACGTGCCCTCCTTAATACCTACCACCGGCCTATTCCATTCCCCCACCCCCCCTCCCCTCCGAAGCCCTCAGGTTGTTTCCCAGAGTCCATAGTCTCTCGTGGTTCATTCCCCCTTCTGTTTACCCCTCCTTCATTCTTCCCTTCCTTCTCCTACCGATCTCCCTGCTATTTCTTATGTTCCATAAATGAGTGAAACCATATGATAATTGTGGAAGTGAACTTTTTTTAATGTATTTGGCATTCACGAACAGAGAACATATCTGTTGAAGACAGTGCCTTCTTTTTGGGTGAAAGTAATTATTTTGAGGTTACTGGTATAACTTGGAAATTGGGAAGGATAGAGACATCGTCCTACTTGGTTTCCTTTCTTCTTATTTTCTCTGAAGACTCTAGTGCAAAGAGTCATTGCTGCTTAGGCAGCAGTGCCTTGGCTTTGTAAAAACACTGCTTCATGGCCACGAATACGGAGTGCTGAATATTTTAATTTTCTTTAACCAGCTGCTGCATAGAGCCTCTTCAGAGCCATCAGCACTGATTTGTTGGTTAAAGCCTACTAGGTATTTAAAAATAGAGATAGGACTTAATCATTCTTTTTACTATATTCTCATTCATTTTGTCACCAGACTTTTACTGATTAACCTGATGGGAAGCTTAAAAGCTAAAGAAGATACTGTCCCTGCACTGAAGAAATTCAAAACTTTCAATCAAAATAAAGACCTTTAGGGGCGCCTGAGTGGCTCAGTCGTTAAGCGTCTGCCTTTGGCTCAGGGCGTGATCCCAGGGTCCTGGGATCGAGCCCCACATCAGGCTCCTCTGCTGGGAGCCTGCTTCTTCCTCTACCACTCACCCTGCCTGTGTTCCCTCTCTCGCTGGCTGTCTCTCTCTGTCGAATAAATAAATAAAATCTTTAAAAAAAAAGAGAGAGGGAGTAGGAATGCTATGAGGTGCTGAATGTTATCTGAGCTGTTTGGGGCTGTATCAAGCAGGTACGGAGGATTCAGTTTGGATATTTCAGCAGGAAATAACGCCCAGAGTTATCCGTCGGGAGAACTGACGTACAAAGACCGTGTAGTATGTTTTGGAGTGTGAAGGGTTAAGGGAAATCAGTTCAGAGGATGTGTTACTGACGTAGGTGAAATATCGTGAACAACCTGAACAGGAAAACAATGGTGGAATTAACTGGTCAATAGGTATAACAGGATCAGTAGAACTTGGACTGGGGAAAAGAAAGAAAGATGAACTGGTGGTAGGAATGTGGGTGGGTCCCTGGGAGAATATAGATGGCATTCAAATAAATAAGTCAACAAGAGAAACCCGTTTCAGAAGTATGCCAATGTCGGCTGAAAACGTTTCCTTTGAGGTTCAAATCAATGGAAAATGTGCAGAAATGCTAGGCAGTAGTTAAGAAGGAAGCTTCACTAGAGATAAAATTTAGAAAACATTAACATTTGATAACTGAATCTTTTCCTCTACAAAAACTATATTTTGTAAGGAAAGCAAAACCCCTAGAGTTGGTTTTCACCTCTTTTTACAACTACCCCTGATTAAAAATTCTGGAATTTTTAATAGGAGACATCCTTAAGCCCTCTGGCTCTTTTATTCTTAGGTTCCTCTGGTTTGTGTATAGTTCGGTAAGGAAGAGATTGTTGACATAGTACAAATATGTTAATAATAGAGCCCATTCTTTCGCCTGATTTGTCTGATTTCCAGTGGATATGCTCAGTCAGTAAGAGATACACAGATGTGTTTTACCATCTCACCTTCTCGTCTAATACCATGAAGAAGAGGAGCATTACCCTCTAACAGATAATGAGTTGGAAAATAAGAAAGCCAACCTCAGAAAGTAAGACTTTAAAAAAAAAGTAGCTTGTTTTTAATGCATGTATAACTGGATGAGAGGGACATAGAAGGCTTAGTAATACCCAACATGTGCTTAGAGGCAGATCGTTAGCTGATGTCTTGGGGGTTCTGGAATCCGAACTAAATGCTTAAAATCAATTAACTGATGTTAGACACAGAGATCTGTTTTTATCCCTCTTTATTTTATTTCTGGGCCTTTCCATTCTCAAGAGCAAACAAAACCTTACCTTGATAACTTGTTCTTTGTGGTAAAAGACAAGACTTTGGTAAAACACAATTATTTTTTAATGTCTCTTTTCCATACCAGGGTGTTACATATATTTCAGAATTTTACTTCTGAACCTTTCTCAAGTGGGAAGCCATTCAAGAGTACTATAATATCTTGCCTAGTCTTGTACTCAATTTATCAGCAAATATTTCTTGAGCAATTATTAAGGTAAGCAATGCCCAGCACTGTGCCTGGCAATATAAAGAATATAAATATAATATAATATAATATAATATAATATAATATAATATAATATAATATATTATAATATATAGACAATATAAAGACTGTCCTCAGTCATGTATAATCTTAATTACCATGATGTTTATGTTTCTTTTCCGATCCCCCAAACACAGATATAGACACATCGTCATGCTCACAATTGCACAATTGATCTCTCTAGCTCACGTAGCAGCTCCATAGCTGTATTATAATACAGCATTGTATATAGTTACTTGCTAACTATGCTGTCCTCCGTTAAGCTGAGTAAGTGACAGGAAAAGACAAGATTGTTTATTGCTGTAAAGGCATCAGATGCAGAGTACTTACCTAAGTATTTGTTGGAATGAATCACATTGAAGATAATACTTACTCGCATTGAATATTTTACCTACATTAAACAATCATTTAGAGATTATGCCAAAGCTAAGGCACATAAAATTCCTCTGAGGACAAAAAAGAGGGAGTCTCTGAAAGGAAAAGTTAAATTCCTGACTTCTTAAATAGTAGCATGAATATATTTTTAAGTCCTCTTTGCCCATTGGTATTTAGCAGTGGATGGGTAGAACTTAGGATGGGTAGGTAAAAGCAACTTCCTGAGAGCAGTACTCTTCTTTTTTTTTTTTTTCAAATGTTCTAGGCAATCATGCTGCCTCTGGATTTTGTATATTATGTGAGTCATGACATAGACCCAGGGATCTCTTTGGCAGCAAATGAAAATAAAATGTAGCAGTCTACAGATAGAGCAACGGTCAGTAGTGACAAGGTTACTCCTCTCAGTTTCCTATGTAGCAATTGTCAGGCAAATACTCAGGAAGTTCCAAAATATGTTCGAATTATACATTTTTCCTTTGAAATTACCCTTAACTGTTTTCAATGAAAATGGGGAATCCAACCACATTCAGAGCCAAACCCACATGACAAATCTTAGACTTAGTTCTGCCAATAATGATCTCAGTTATATTTTCAAACCTAGTTTTTCCTCTGAGGTTCAGTACAGTAACCCCCAACTGCCCAGTTGATATCCTTCCCTTCCCTCGCATCTCCACCTGAATGGCTAAATCCTATTTACCTCCCAAATATCAACCGTTTCCAACTACTTCTCTATATCCCTACCACTACTTCTGCATCCGCACTACCATTTCCCTTCCCTTAACTACAGTGACATCTCCTACTTGGTCTTCCTCCTTTTACTCCAGAGCTTCTCCGACCCATTCCCACTACTGCAGGCAGCAATAACCAGTGCCCATAGAAGGCACCCAGTAAATAGTTGTTTAGTCAATGAATGTCTCGCTTAGTGAAAATGCTTCGTAAGCATGGCAAGTACCAATAGGGAACTCCAACTTTTCAAAGTCAATGAGATTTGACTTTTAATCAAATATTTCTAGTCCTTAATTACATTTACAGATCATGGTACTTTTAAAAAGCAGTTATGTTGCGTTTTTCATACAGTCACTCTGCTTTTTATATCCACCAAATGGCTTTTGAATAAATATTTGGGTGGCTCCAAATTGATAAAACCTCTGGAAAGAAGGAATTTTAAAGTAATTTATGCTTCCTTTCAAGTATTCTTAGAGTGAACATTTTCTGGTTGCATGCAATATGTTCCATGATGAAATATCTCATGTTTTTACAACCACTTTAGTAATTTTTTAGAAGGATATTTATGGCTGAAGTCATATATTCTATTACCAGGATTTCTTATTAAGAGAGCAAACATGTTCTCTGTATTTAAGAGTCTGGCTGGGGTTTTTTGTCTTTTTTCTTTATTCTTAAATCCCACATTTGAGTGAACTCATATGGCATTTGTCTTTCTCTGTCCAACTTATTCAATTAGCATAGTGCCCAATAGATCTACCCATGTTGTTGCAAATAGCAAGATCCCATTCTTTTTTGTGGCTGAGTAATAGTCCATTGTATATACGTACTACATCTATATCCAGTTACCTGTGGATGGATAGTTGGAAGGGAGGTGAGTGGGGGGAATAGATAATGGGAATTAATAGTACACTTAATCATGATGAGCACTGAGTAATATATACAGTTATTGTTGTATTATACACCTGAACCTAATACAACCCTGTACGTTACTTTCACTTCAGTTTAAAAAACAACAACAACAAGCATGGTCATAGAGCAGAACCTCTTTTTGATCACAGAAAAGTCAATTTGTTTTCATAACCAATCTATGTGACTAGAGAGGAAAAACAATGCTTAATCTTCCCAGTTAGTTCTCCTGAAGTTCTAATGAATGATTTGGAAGTCAAGAAAGGTTGAATAAATCCGTGACCCTAGAGAGGCCTATCATTGATTTTTAACTCACTAAACCCTATTAACTTTGCAAAGTTGTGTACTTTGTAACAACAATTTTCTTTAAAGCAAGGATCGCTAATGCAGATTCCTTCAGAGAGTAGAATGCATGCCTGCCGCACCCAAACGTACTGAAGTTCTGTTGCCAAATCAATATGAGGACAGATTTAACTTGAAGTCTCCAGGATCAGAGCCCCAAAGGCACAGATTTAACATAGATGCTTTTTTCTTCTTTTGGAATCTCTGCTTGAAATTACAGAATGTATATTTGGGGGATTTTCTGCCCAGGGCATTATTTTGTGGGAAAGAAAAAAAAAAAAAAAAGCCTGAGATAACCTTTCAAAGCATGTAGTACTTAAAGCACTTGGATGAATCCATCTGGTATCCACATTAATAGCAGTGATAACAATGACTGTATATATCACTGATGTGGATGAGATAAACACATCCAAAGGAAATTTCATTGTAATTTGATATTAGGTAAATGTCCCATTAAAATAAATTGCTACTGTATATAATTTTCCTTTAGTTCACTGGCAGGATGTTTGCTTGGGAAAAGGAACAGTCTAATTCTAGTTTTAAAAGGAATTCTCATTATTCTTTTATAGCAACCATTATGAGGAGCAGTTAGGGAAGTGTTCCTGTACCAACCAGCATAACTGCCATGATACCACCCATGAAAAGGGCATCAGATAAAATCTCTAACAAGCCCCGCCCCCTTCCTACCTCCAAGTCCTGCAACAAACTAACAAAAACATACATACGGTTTGGGCATTGTTTTTAGTGAAACACAATAAATGTTTACTGAAATGCAACTATAATTAGGCCAGGAGAACAGGGAAAAAACGGTGCATTTTATTTTGGGCCGATCGTTTGTAAAGACTGTTCCTCTTTGATTTGACTTATTTTGCAAATTACTAATAAAAGACTCATAGGTCCTCAGATGAAAGTTGAATCTGAGATACAGTTCAAATTTTGATTCATGTTTTATGGTCAAAAGAAGAAAAAACTATTTTAGTATTACTTAATCCTCAGCCGTGAAGTCTAATATAGACATGAATGCTACCAACAAATGATACTAAATAGAAGTATTTTATAAATACCTACACAGTGGAGAGGCACTTAGCTCTCCAGCAGAAGAGGGAACGTTTACTCTGAGCATGGCACGTGAGTAATGACTTTGACCTGCAAAACTTCGCAGGACTGACAAGTAGGTGGAAGGCCATTTAGTTTTACGGGAAGTTGGAGCCGAGGTTCAAAGTGGGGAACAGCAGGTAAGCAGGGGGAAGAGGCTGCAGAGGCCCTTCAGGCCTTCCTCTGTAGGCTAGTATTTGGACTTTCGCTTGTGGTTAATAAGTAGGCATCATTCTCCATCTCCTCATTCTAGGTGCCCGAACTTGGCCTTGCTTCTTGCCTCCTACTACTCTCATTCTTTTTTTGTTGTTGTTATTTTATTATTTTTATGATAATTTTTTATTATGTTATGTTAGTCACCATACAGTATAGCCTTAGTTTTTGATGTAAAGTTCCATGATTCATTATTTGTGTATAACACCCAGTGCACCATGCAATACGTGCCCTCCTTAATACCCATCACTGGCCTATCCCAATCCCCCACCCCCCTCCCCTCTGAAGCCCTCAGTTTGTTTCCCAGAGTCCACTCTCATTCTTTACTCAAAAATTATCATTTCTCTATGCCATGTTTCCCTTTTTTTACTCCCTTTTTTTTTTTAGATTTTATTTATGTATTTGGGAGAGAGAGAGAGTGAGCATGAGCAGGGGCAAGGGGCAGAGGGAGAGGGAGAAGCAGGCTCCCAATACAGGGCTCGATCCCAGGACTCTGGGGTCATGACCTGAGCCGAAGGCAGACACTTAACCAACTGAGCCACCCAGGTACCCTTCACTTCTTTTGTAGATACACCATTTTTCTACTCTTGCCTCTCTCTCCCTCTTTTAACTCCTGCATTTCCCAAATTTCAGCCATCTTTCAGTGCTTGTCACCGCTGTCATGAGATCCTCTCCCGGGGTCATCCAGGCTTCCGCCAGGATGGAGTCAGCCCATCGACGAATGGCTAGGTTCAGTGTGTCTTGTCGCTGAGCCTGCTGTATGCTTTGGGTATTTGTTTGTTTATGTTGCTTCCTTACAACAATTCGTCATCTGACAAGATTTCAATACTTTCTGAGGCATACTGAAACCTCTGAAGACAGTGGTGACTATGTGCTCTTAAGAATCAGCATGAGAAACAGACTCATTTAATTCGTCTTTGAAAAAAAGGACCAGAAACTATTTTTCAGACTCTTACTTGAATTCTAGGGACTGACAGAACAGTGGGAATGATCTTAAGCAGGACAGAAATAGTAGAGCAGTAAAAGATAACACATCATAATTTTACGAAATCGGAGAGTAGAATTTTCTCTAGCAGTTTCACCAGTGTCCATAATGTTCATATTCTCACATACTTTCACTTGACCAGTGAGTGAACGGAGTCAGTGATTAATCTGTCTCCAAGGAAATCTTTAACAAAATTACAATTAAATCACAGGATTGCATTCTTGAAGCCTCTACTTGTTCAATGAAGGTTTGTTATTTGCTCTTCAGTTTCCCTCAGTCTTGATCTTTTCTTCCAATCTCTTTTTATCCCTTCTGTTTCTTCTTCCGCCTAGTTTGTGGTATTTGGCCAATTCCTTAACTCCTACCTACTTATCCAGTTTGTCATTGTACAATTTCCCGTAACTGCTTCTTAGCTTAATCTTTTTCTTTATTGGTCACATTTTATGTTCCATTTATTGTGCTTTCATTCAGTTTTGAAAAGTTTGGCAAATACACTTTTTTAAATGTATGTAATGTTTTCATATAAAATGTACTGGCTGCTTTTGCCTCATATTCTCTCCTCTGTAAAAATGTAGCAGTTCCTTCCTTGCCCATGATTTCTCTTACTTTCCCTCAATTTGAGCAGACTTGAGGGACATAAATGTGTGTCATTTTCTATAATTTAGGAACATTTCTCAATTTAAAAAACGTACAAGAAGTTGAGATAATGCAGTAACTATAAAACATTTCTCTCTTGCTCACTCGCCTCTTCCACGTGTCTCTTGCCTACTCTTTCTTTAACAATGAATCTATTTTGTACTCCTTTTTTCCCCTTACCTCCAGAGATTCTGATGCAGTCAGCCAACGGTGGAATTCTGGGCTTTTATATTTTGAAAAAGTTCCCTAGGGAAGTCTGATACGGAATCCTTATTAAGAATGATGCTTTCATATCAGAATCAAAACACAATAAGCTTTCTAACTGTGATGAATAATCCAATAGATTTAATTATGATTCTCTTTCTGTCTAAAACTAAAACTAGATGTTAATTACCAGAGAAATAGATAAGGATGCCTATGACAACAGAACATTAGTATGATATCAAAGCTTGGAAATTTTGCTGGTAGTGAATAATTCAGTGCTTTAAATACTTAGAAGCTATAGAATTAAAATTAATTTGTTTTTCCCTAAATGAATGAAGTTGATTGAGGTTTTACATTTAATTTCTTACATCAAATTTTATCTTCTTCGGGCTCAGAGGCTAACTGCAAAACACCACGTACAAATTTTTTACCTCCTCTTTCGATCCATTATTTCACTGTCTTACGCTTTATTACTGAAAGCTCTCCTCAAATAGATCATACACTGTAAATACCTCTCCTGATTACAAAATCTTCTCACACAAATGCAAGAGACTATTTAATGAGCTCTTCTTTCACAAAATTAAAAAACCTGAAGGCCCTGGTTTGGGACTCTATATAAATGAGATTTAGATCTAACAATTTTAAATTATTGCTTTATTCTTAGCTATTCAATTCTATCTCTTATCTGGGAAACAGAAATAATAAAACCCTTGTTGATTCTACAATTGGGTTGTAAAAGTCACTGCGGCCATCAACCATGAAGTAGAAGGGCCAAGATCAAAAATACAAAGCAAGGGAGCTGATATAAAAATTCTGAAGCAGCTGTAGTTTATAGCATTATAAACCACCAGCAAGAATTATTTGGTTGCTTAACAAAGATTCTGTCATCCAACCACTCAGTGTGGCATTCCTGGACCAGCAATATCGGCGTCCCCCCAGTGCTTGTTAAAAGTAGAGAATTTCAGGCCCTCCACAGGCCCACTGAACCAGAATCAGCAGTTTGGCAATTTCTCTAGGAGATTCTTATGCACTTAAGTTTGAGATGTGGGGCGCCTGGGTAGCTCAGTCAGTTAAGTGTCTGCCTTCAGCTCAGGTCATGATACCAGGGTCCTGGGATCAAGTCTGGCATTGGACTCCCTGCTCAGCGGGAAACCTGCTTCTCCTTCTCCCTCTGCCTGCTGCTCCCCCTGCTTGCGCACATGCGCACTCTCTCTCTCTCTCTGTCTCTCTGTCAAATAAATAAAATCTTTTAAAAAAATATAAAAAATAAAGTTTGACACGCAATGCTGTAGCACACATCTAATACGTACTCCGGGCATTTTTTCAGAATATTACTATTGGTGTGGATATTGGACACCACTGAAGGTACAAATCAGAGTGTTAATCTTTCTCCTGTACTTTCCCGACTTCTGTCTTTTAGGCAAAGATTTTCCCGTTCCAGCAGTTGTGCGTGATTGCATGATCCAGCTAGTTCGCAAACCCTGTAGCTTCTGCCCTAACAGTGTATTGGGTTTATCTTTTCCTTTCTGGAGCATTATCAAAAGTCTAGTCTCACCGCAATACTGGTCTCCCAGAATCCTGTCCTAGTGTTTTCCCTGTGTCCCTGTCTTACCATTAACATGAACTCTACCTCAGAATTATCCAGAAACACAGCTCTAGATCTCATACTCCTGTACTTACAATGGAAGTTATTTTCTTTTTGCCACCCAAAGCATTACAGTCTGTAATGAAAAGGCAAGTCCTCTCTGCTGAGGCCCAAGATCCACCCGAGGCTGCCCCGTCCCTGTCTCTGCACTCCCACCCCCACACATTGACGTGGAGCCCAGGTCCATACTCCTGATCACATCATGGAAATGGCACACCATAGGCCCTGACTCATGCCCTTCCCTGCCCTCCTGACCCTCCACGTTTCTCAGGTCTACCCATTTTTCATATTTCACATCCCCCAGAGGCATCTCCTGTTGATCCTTCCACCGAGATCATCCCTCTTCTGGCGTATCAGTTACGAGCATCTTGCTTTCTCTCTTGTATGGAGTACACCAAACGATCCTTCACAACTGTGTCACACCTTTTCAGCTAGATTGTATACTGCCTGAAACCTAAAGAATGGAACTTTTTTCTTTGAATCTCTAGGAGGCCCAATAATAAGTATTAATACTAATGATACCTTGACAATGATGAAACTGGACATCTCCCTTCCTCCCCCACTTCCTTTATTTAGACATGCATGTGTTCCCTCAACAGATAGTTACCAAAACCTCCCATGCGCTAAGCATTAGGAACAAAATCGTGAATGGGACACAGTCTTTGACCTCAGTGAATGTATGGTATAATAGGAATATAGACACTGTTTGTCATGAATGAGTGTACCTGTTACTAAGCAAGTAACAGTGAGTGTCCCATGCCACCCTGGTGTGAATGGATGGTAAAGAGTGAGATTCAAGGGAATGGTGCAGTATCACCTAGTTGCAAGGAAATGTCACATGTTTACTAGAGCATTTCTCATGTACATGTAAGAGAGTATGGTGAGGAAAGCTTATGAACAGTAACTGCATAGTTTTATGTTCATTTGAAGCACTTGTGTCCCTGGAATAATGGCCTTGTTACCATTTTTGCTGATTGAGTCTTAACTGTTAAAGTTATACTACCAGAAATCCTAGTATTCAAAATAGTATTACACAAAAGTAATAAAAAAAAAAGATTTCTTTATGTGGAATAAGAATCTTAGAGAGGTTTGAACCAGTCTCACAAGACATGCATTCATTCATTTATTTGGCAAACATGGACTGGCGTTTACTATGTCCTTGGTATTGGCTCAAAAGACAGGGAAATATAAGAATATAAGATCACGAGAATCACATCTACCAGGAAAGTGTTCTGCCTACTGACTTTATCCTATGAGTACAGAGGGATTTGTTGAGTCCTTTTGATTTAAACATGGTAGGGATCTCAAGTTCTCAGATTATTTCATTTTCTAACGTACAGATTTAGTACTTGATTATTTTAATTGCCTAAAACATTCTGGATGATCTTTAAAAAAAAAAAGTGCCATTTTTACGTAATGGTAAAAAACATTTTTGTTTTTAATGTGTATTTGGTTGTGGTAGTCTCTTTTTAAATGACACTGCTTTTCTGATACTCTTAAAATTTCATTCAGGATAAAAAGTGGAAGATATTTAATCTTGACACCATCAATGACTCATAAAAATGTTCTGGTGTCTATAGATTATTTTTAAATTTATCACTGTACCTTAGGGATTTTTTGATAGGCTGCCCCTGAAAGCAATTAATTTTGTTGTATGTGGTTTTATAATGCAAAATGCCTTGATGGAAACAGAATTTGAAATAAATTTCCTTCTAATATAGCAATGAATTTTTGTTTCAATATTTCTAGAGGTTTTTTTTTTAAAATACTGTGACTAAACTATGTTTGTTCATTTTCACCTCGCCTATCGACAGTCATTAAGAAATCCAAATACTTTTTTCATGTTGAAATTTTACTACACTTCATAGACTATTAAACATGGAACATCCTTGTGGGGACAAGAAATCGAATTTGCTCTTGAGAAGGTTTCCAACTAATTGATTTGTAGGACATTATAACATCTTCTAGCTGACAAGCTTTACAAATAGAAAGACCGGAGGTGAACTGAGAGGCTGCTTTTTTACTGACACATAAAAGGTATCTGTCTGTCTTGTAGCCTTTGGATATAGGCATGTCAGTTTCATAAAGAAACTTCCACACCGCGTGTTTTTATTTCTTTCTCTCCCGGTAGAACCACATGTGGTAGCACATTGTTAAATCTTCTCTCAAATAAAAGGACGTAGGGCTTCATTTTTGTTTTGCCTTTTTGGTATCTTATAGGAACTCCAGGATGGCATCGGACAGCGGCAAACTGTTGTCAGTGTATTGAATGCGACTGGGGAAGAAATAATCCAACAGTCCTCAAAAACAGATGCCAGCATTCTACAAGAAAAACTGGGAAGCCTGAATCTGCGGTGGCAGGAGGTCTGCAAACAGCTGGCAGAAAGAAAAAAGAGGTAGGATGACAGATAAAAATAGGAATCCTACAATTTTAGCAGAGCTATTTAAGCTGTCCTCTAAGAAAACCTCTGTGAAAGATTGGAACCAGGGTGAAAGACACTAAGGGGAAGGAACCCCTAAACTGTTACTCAGTAGCAATAATGAATTTGTTTTCTGTTTCTCATGTACTGAAACATGTAGCTGCTGTTAGTGAAATAGACCAGCACTTTACTATTTTAAACTTTCAAGTTTGTTTTAAAAACCAAGCGATTGTTCAAATATGAATATCTTCAGGATATTCCGGTGTTAACAAGCTGAGGCTCATTTAGTTGAAAGAAGATGACAAAAGGAAATTATAAATGACTATCTTGTGTGAAAGATTGCTATTTGGCTAGATTTTTGAACAGCTATAAATGTGACTCTGATGCTGAAAACCAAGATGGTCATATTTTCTTTTTAGTTCCACTACATTTGTCAGTACATGATTGAAGAGGGACTTGGGCTGACAATGGTCAAATCTAAAGGGGGAAAATTTTTTTAAAAAAATACAGGGGAAAACAAAACCTCAGAAAGGCTATTGTTGAATTCAGTCATCTTTTAACTTTCCCTTGGAAGGTCCTGAAAGCCCAGAATGCCAAATGTATGCTGCCACACTTGGAAGGCATAGATATTTTTATAAATGGGATTTTGTACTATGCTTCCAGTTGTTGATGCTAATGTTGCCTGTTTCATAAGGGAGGACTTGGCCTTTATTTACCAAATGAGACTATTGTTTTGAACAATGAAAACTCCCTTCTATTGCCAAGCTCTTGCTTCCTACCTATCATCTACATAATAGGTGGATTTTAATATTCAGAAAGCTAGGACAACTCATTGATGAATGTCTTTGGTGAGGATGTATTAGAAAGGTTTCAGAATTAGGTCCATTGTCTTTGCCCACCTCCTCTTGGCGCCTTTGCTCCTGTTGCATTATTCAAAAAGTAGATAGAATTCATATTCCTCTACAAAAGTGATGTTTTAGTTGACCTACACACACACACACACACACACACACACACACACATGCACACACACAAACACACACCCCTTGATAAAGTTTAAAAATAATAGCATCATCTAAAAATATTTTTAGTTTGAATCTTGGCTTAGAAAATAATTGTGATTTTTATATAGATAAGAGGAAATAAAGATCTAAACTTTGTGGTGAAACTGCTTCCTTGGGAAAATCATATACTTTTTTCCCCACTTTGAAATCTCTCTATTAAACATACAACTCCATCATTACTTAAATAACTGATATGTTTATACTACGAGCAGGTTTAAACCTGTATAATATCATTTCTGAACTAAAGTCAATCCAGTCTAAAATAAGATGTGAAGAAATGGGCAGATTAAGGAAGATTGCATAGCATGCTCTAAAAATTAATAACGAATTCATAAAGTAGGTTAAATGGGTTGGAAGATTATTTTTCTTTATTATATATAAAGCATTGTTTCTCATTTTTAAATACCCTGCTCATATACTGTTTAAATACAACATGTCAATATTTTCTCTAATAACAAGTATTTAAAAATTCAGGTGAAAAAGTGATCTGTTACTGACTTCTGAATGATATCAGAACTTAGAAAGATAGGGCATTATGCCTGTTTCACCAAACAAGCTCTAAAATTTTGGCTCCTTCGAAGTTTACAAGAAAGTAGTGTATGCTGACACTGTGGTGAAATATTACGCAAATTGTAGGTTAATTACAGCTAGCGATTTGGCTGTAATTGGTTAGAAATATTTCTCCCATTTAAACGTTTTGACCTACATTAAATATTGCACTTCTGTGCTTTAAAAAGTCAAGATCGGCTTCCTTGAGGGTTTTTTTTTTTTTTAACTCAGCTTTTAAAGTTGTCTACTTCACGCTACATTTTAAAAATAAATGTTAGCATATTTAAATTTCCACTGAGATCAGTTTTGTGGCATACTTCCTCAGAATTTTTGTATCATTTAAATTTTATGAAATGTAAAAAAGTAGTAAAATAAAAGTGCCTTTTCTACCAATACACTAACAGCTCTTTCTAAGCATCCAGTAGCAAATAAAGTAAAAGTAAAAATATATATATAAAGAATATGTTAACCTAACAATTGTGGGACAGCTGTAATCATGAAACTATTATTAATCAATGCCATGCTTTCACTGCAACCCAAGGAGAAGTCAGCAGGAAATAGAAGTTATTTATTGCACAGGTGAAAAACAAGATGACTATTCAAGTTGACATCAGTATTCTCAGTTTTCAATGGGCTTTAAATGCAGCTGTTGGAAATATCTCATGTTTCCTAGTCCATGTACACATATAAAAGAAAGTACAGAATTTAAGCAAAAAAAAAAAAAAGTGTGCAAAACTGTTTGGAGACTTTTAGCTTGAAAATGCAAGATATCAGAAATATGAGCAGAAAATTCCCAGAACAAATTTAAATAGCAGTGGACATCCATTAAGGTTAGTTTATGTTGGAAGTAAATGAAGTATAAAATGCAGTCAATTAGGTATACAATTGAAGATAGAAAATTCACTGTTGCCTCAATTATGTAGCAGAGGAACTGGATAACATCTATAGGTTTAAACATGACAGTATAATGAGTTTAATGATGGCTTAGCCACCAACGTGGTCTTTGTAAATGAAGAAGATGCAAATGAAAATTTATCAGCCATAAAGGAAGTCATAGGCTAAAACAAAGCAAGCCTACGTTGAGGATTCTTAAGCCCAGGTCCATTGGTAGGATTCAAGGGGTGCCATGAGCTTGAATTGGAAAAAAATACCTCTCCATTTTTGCTAACCTCTAATGGAAATTGAGTATTTTCCATTTTGAATAAAGGCAACAAACCAGAGTAATACTAGCAGTACGTGTGAAATCACAGGTATTTTTATATTTCAGTAGAGTTGTTACAGATATCTCAAAGTATTTTCATGGTTATCACTCATCAAAACTGCATCGGTTATCAGATCTTCCATAAGATGTTATCAAGGTGTTAATAATAAACAACAACATGTATTGCTATCTCCCAAAAATATTTTCTAGTAGTTTTATAACTGTATTTCAGTACAACTGACTTTCTTCTGTGTTCTGGGTATTTTATGTTCTGGACTTCAAAACGTGATTCTGAGAAGAGTCCCAGGCTTCACCAGATTGCCAGAGGGCTCCATGGCATAGGAAAAAAAGGATCTGAACTATTTCTAGCCAGCTGTTTATTTGCTCAGACCTCATTATCACGTACTATGGTCTCAGTCCTTTTAATGATGTCACTATTCTTATACACTCCTTTTTTTCTGGAGTATTCCAGGAGATGTACCAGTGAAGGGAATGTGGGTAGGCAGGCCTTTGAGCAGTGGATAGCTGACAACAAAGGGAGGCCATGTTACTTAGAATAATATCAGTTAATCAAAGATTGACTGGAAGAGGGCAGCAAGGTGATGGGAAGTAGAATCCTTACATTGAGGAATCTTTGAATCATAATCCATATCAGTAAAAAATGATCTCAAGAATTGATCTCTCCTTTTCCCTTTAGGCAAATATGGTATTGTTTCCACCATTGTAGAGATAAAGCAATTATTTTACTAATATATAGAGAGGAATAAGTGTTTTAATTTCAGTGTTACCTGATTGAATATACTGCTTGAAATTTTTCTTTTCCCAACATTTTAAATAAAAAATTACAAGCATATAGAAAAGTTGAAAAACGTAGCATAAGGAATACCCACATACCCTCTTATCGTTCTCCTAAATCCCTAGATTCAACAGGTAACGTTTTGCCATTTTTTTCCCTCCCTCTCCCTACCTCCCCCATATGTCCCTTTATTTAATATAGGGAATAACACACACACACACACACACACACACACACACACACACATTTTTTGTCATTTTAACATTCACAAGTAAGTTACAAACACCCCTATGCTGTACCCCTAAATACTTAGAATAGGGGCATGTCGTATATACCATGCTTGTTTATCATGCTCAAGAAAATTAAACATAATACCATATTATTATTTATTATCCTGCCCATATCCAAATTGACCAAATGACTCAAAAAATGTCTTTTATATCATTCTTTGAGTTTTTCACACCACTGTCCCATCATGTTTTATGTATTGCATTTGGTTTTGTAGGAGACGAAAGAAAAAAACCTTTCTGCTCTACCCTCTTAGCTTTAATATCTGGAGACTGCGAGTTAAATTGACAAAAGACACATTAATAGAAAAGGCATACAAATTTTTTTATGTCAATTTTTTAATGTGGCACAGACGGCTTCATAGGAAAGAAGTGAAAATGCCAAAGAAGCTGTACCTAAGAGCTTAAATACCATTTTGACAAAGAGCGATTAAATTGTAGAGAAGTGACAAGACAAAGAAAAGGGGTTTGGACTTCCAGGGGTGATAGATTGCAGGAAGGCAAATACATAGGGAAACTAATGGAAGATAAGGATGTTTTAGTAATAAGCAGATTCAAGTCCGTGCTGCTATCTCTAAGTGATTAAAAAGTCTTCTCTTCTTCTTGGTCCAGAAAAGGGGAGAAGGAATACCTTTACGAGGGGAAGTGTATGCCCTGCCTTAAGGCAGAAATACACTGGGTTGAGAGCTTTTCCTGTGTCTGCTATTTCTCAGTTGCCTTCTACTCAAAATAATTCTTATGGCCAAGTGGCATATTATGATCCTCTTCATTTCTTAGGTTTCTTCAGTCTTATTTATTTATTTATTTATTTATTTATTTATTTATTTATTTATTTATAAAGATTTTATTCATTTATTTTAGAGAAAGATAGAGCAGGAACAGGGAGAGGCGCAGAGGAAGAGAGAGAGAGAACCTGAGATCATGACCTGAGCTGAAACCAAGAGTCAGCTGGTCCTTAACCGACTGAGCCACCTAGGCGCCCGTCTTCAGTCTCTTTTAGTGGAAAATAGCTCTCCCACTTTCATTTTCTTTTCGCTGATACTGACATTTGGAAGAGTCTGGTACAATATCCTCAAAAAAAAAAATCTCATCTTTCTAGATTTATCTAATGTTTCCCTTCATTATGTCATTTAGCTTGTTCTGTATTCTCTGTATTTTTTTGTAAGCTGGATGTTGAGACTTGAAAAGATGCAAGTCAAATGTTTTTGGCAAGAATACTTCATAAAAGATGGTGTGTACTTCGGATCACATCAGGAGGTCATAAAATGAGGTGGTCCCACTGTAAATGCTGCTAAGTCTGATCACTTGGTTTAGGTGGTGGCCATCAGATCTTGAGTTAAGTATCATGTTTTTTTGAAATCAATAAGTCATCTAACAGCTTTAATATCCTTTGATGATCTTTCCTGAGCTCACTACATTAGGGTTGCAAAGTGGTGATTTTTTTTTTTTTTCTGAATTCTGGTATGATCCTACAAGCGGATTTCCTCTATCTAAAAAGAAAAGTTCTCACTTTTCTTCTTGATATCAGTATGGATCTATGGATTCTTACTTAATATGTTACAATAAATAATAGTTATTCTTCTTGTTGATATTCTCACTTTTATTAAATTTGACTGGTGGGAGCTTGTTCAAGCTTCTGGCTTAAATGCCCCATGCTCACTGTGTACTTTTCCCTGCCCCATGTTTGGAATCAACCATTTCTCCAAGGGCCTCTGGTTTCTTTTAGTGGGAAAATGTGTATGGAACCCAAAATGTGGGCAGTAACCCTTTCTGAAAGGAAGACTGGCATCTTTCTGGCAAGCAGTCCTAGGGGAAAATGTTTTTACGTTCCTTTTGTAAGGACACAAAAATCTCTTTCAGTTACACAGCAAAGTTCAAAGTAAGGCTAGGTCTGTTAAAAAGCACTGGTTGTGCAAGACTCATGTAAAATCTGTAATTTCTTACTCATTTCAATGCTTCTACTTCTGATGTTTTGAACCAAAGTTTACCTGTATATAATCTATACTAGTTTGCCAAGCAAATTAATGGTGTAAATAAGCTAATGGGAAGCATTCCTAAATGTACTTAAGGGAAGAAATTGTTTTTTAAAGACCTTAGTTCATTGTTTGCATGCAAATGGATGCTGTTAATTAGAAATGAGCCTTATCTAATTCATTAAAGTAGGCCTAGTAGGACCTCTTCTTGAAAAATCTCCATTAGCAATTCATATACTCTATGCACTCTTTGTGAGACAACTGTTTTCTCTTAAGTCTTCTTTAATTTTGTCTCCTGAAGAATTCAGGCTCCCCTAACCAAAATAGCCTTCTGTATAGCACCCTATTTCCTACAAAATAAAAACCAAAAATTGTAATATGACTTAGAAATCTCTTTACAATGCTTATAATCTTTTCAATGCCCAGCATACCCGTTAAACCAGAGCTGAAAGCCGCCTCACACATTCCCACTCTGCCTTCAGGATCTTGTCAGCCCTGACTTCAGTCTACTTGCTCTGTACTTGAACTTCTCTGGTTTCTCGCCACCAATTTTGGTCGTGGCTCTCTGTGCAGCCAGCCCCAAGTTCGCAGACTGAGTGCCCACAGATGGAGTTCAGCTTGGAAAGTATGCAATGTTTTTACATAGGCACTGTTTTTGAAATAATTGCCAACGTTTAAATATCAAGAGGCTTCATATTTTCTGAACAAAACAAAAAAAAAAACAAGGACTCCTGTCTCCTTTTGAAAACTCAGATCCGAGGGGCACCTGGGTGGCTCAGTCCATTAAGCGTCTGCCTTCAGCTCAGGTCACGATCCCAGGGTCCTGGAATGGAGCCCCACATCGGGCTCCCTGCTCAGCGGGGTACCTGCTTCTCCTTCTTCCTCTGCCTGCCGCTCACCCTGCTTGTGTGTTTAAGTCTTTTTTGAAAAGGTTAAAAAAGAAGGAAAAAGAAAACTCAGATCTGGTTACTAGGCCCTCACCCCCACAGTTCAGCTGCGTCTGAGTGAGGGATGTTTCAGACTTGCTCCTCAAAGTGTGGTCTCTGGACTAGAGCCCAGACACTACCTGGGAGTGGCTGAGAAATGCAGGATCTAGTAAATCATAGTCAGCATTTTAACAAGGCTCCCAAGTGGTTGATACGCACATGAAAGTTTGTGAAGCGCTGGTTTGGGCAAGCAAGCTTACTCTTCAGTTTGCCACACCTGTCCCACTTGAGTCGCTTACATTAACTGCTTTCCCATAGACATTTTCTTTATAATACTTCATACAGATGCTCGTATAATGGCGGTGGTCGTGGTGACAGCACTTATTATTGCCAGGTGCGGTTCCCAGTGCTTTACACAGCTCACAGAATCTCCATTAACAGCTCTATTCTTATATTCATCTTCACAGAGGGGCAGTTGGGGCACAAATTGCTCAAGTTCTTTGCCCAAGATCGCATAACTAGCAAGTATTTGAACCAGGATGTAAACGCTGACGGTCTGACTCTAGTATCCTTCCTCTAGATCCAATTTTTTCATTACTTATCTTAGCTTCGACCTTTAGTATTCTCTAGGATATACTTCCGGTTTCTGCCCATCAGCCTCTCACTTAGCAAACCCATTCCCTTAGTTGGCCGTGCTTTGTAGCGAGAGGATAGGACATAGAATCTGTTCTGACCTAGCTTTCCAAACATGCTGTCCATCATACTCATTATTTCAGCTTGCGTCCCAAGCATAAAAAGACCTGAAGTTTTCTGTCCTTCAGCTTTTGCCAAAATCATTTGCTTTTTGAGATTGAGTTGCCTTTCTCATAATTTTCTCTGAAAATCTTACCTAAGTGCTCTTTCTTCAGCAAGTACTGCTTCCTGTTCTCAAACAGAGGCAGTTTGTTCTCTTAAGTTCTTCTTGTTCCTTTTTATAATACATTGTATTTTATGTATCTGTTATGTATCATACCCACATGTGTTTCATCTTCCTTGGCAAGACTGAAAGTTTCATGAGGGCCCGGCAATAGCTTATTCTCAGCTCTAGAGCCCCACAATACTTGGCAGAAAACGTAGTACATTGTTGGTAACCAAAAAAAAAAAAAAAATCTCAGTTTCAATTCTAAGATTTTATTATTCATATTCAAATTATACTAGGATTATAAATCTCTACACTTGACATTGCTACATGGATTAAAAATAGATGTACAGGGCCAGAGGCATTTTTCAATGTTTTTTATAATATTAACACATTTTCATGGATCCTCTTTAGTTCTGGAAATTGGACTAGATCAATTCTAATCTTAAAGAAGTTGGGTTAATATTCATGTTTTAGGTATTCTCCTGAATTAATACTCTTGAGAGACAAATGATTTTAACTTCCATAGCTATTTATATCAAAAAGAAGCTCTTTGATTCAAATACTTCGTACATTTGTTTACCTCAGTTTTACTCTATCACAACTAATGAATTCTAGGTAAAATAAGAAGAAATTAGCCTTGGGGCACCTGGGTGGCACAGCGGTTGGGCGTCTGCCTTCGGCTCAGGGCGTGATCCTGGCGTTACGGGATCGAGCCCCACATCAGGCTCTTCTGCTATGAGCCTGCTTCTTCCTCTCCCACTCCCCCTGCTTGTGTTCCCTCTCTCGCTGGCTGTCTCTATCTCTGTCGAATAAATAAATAAAATCTTAAAAAAAAAAAAAAGAAGAAATTAGCCTTGAGATGGGTATTTTATTTTCATCCAATCTATAAGCACAAGATGTTTTCCTTTGTAATCCATATCATCAAAGAGCTATTTTTAGACTGATCAAAGAGGATCATACAGTTATTATCCACAGGTGTCTATGGAAAATCTGGTCTCTTCCCATCTGTTATCTGATGACTCTTGAAAAGCTTTCAAGGACATTCATAATTCTTCATCAAAAGACTATGGAAAAATTAGCTTCATAGTTAATCTTTTTATGTCATATTTTATTCTTTGCACTTGGCAAATTCTAGTGAAACTGACTAGCCGGAGCCAAACATGCTGTCACATTGGCTGGTACGGACAGTATCACTCTATAGATACACATGTGGCTGCACTTTATTCACGGCCTTCTATAAACTCTTGTGGGCCTGGGGACATAGGAGTTAGAATTGGTCATGGAGGATGATCTCTGGAATGGGCTTTGAAGGATGTCAGGAGTCAAATGAAGAATGAATGGATGGACATGCCAGAGGGAAAAAAGTGACATGAGTAAAATCAGTGCAACAAGAAGAAGTGGGCTACGTAGAAGGACTACATGCAGTTTAGAACAGAGAAGCTCTCTTAAATCTTGATTTAAATGTAATTATCCTGAGTTCATCATTCTGTATGTAAAACCAGCTGCCCAATTTCTATTCCAAACTGAATGCTGGATATTAGTAACCTGTATATGTTTTTGAAAGCTTTTCGAGTAGCCTTATTGTAACCATGTACCCTGCCTCCCACCACTTGAGAGTAGCATTTCCAAGAGCCAACTATGTGTTGTTCCCAACCTGTTTAATACAAGGTATTCTTGTTTTTATATTTTTATTTAATTAAATATTATACAAACTAATAAAATAGGAATGCAAAGAGAAGGAATTATGGTTTCAATGAAAACTAAGTTGAATGCTCTGAAAAACTTGATAATCAGGGAAAAGTCAATTAGATATAGATGAGGAAACTGTTCAAGATTGGGAGTAGAGGGTAGAAATCACAAAAATCAGAAAGAATTTTACATTTAGATCTTTCTAATCTCTCTAAAACTTACTCTACTTTGAAGAAACCAAAACTGAAATTCATAGATGAAATGTGGGAGTGGTTTATGTAAGAAAGAGTTTTAATAAGAGGATTTCTCTTGTTATGTCGAAAGTACAAAGTATTTTGTGATACAAGCAGTCAGGATGGAGCAGGTCAGGGAAGATTCTGTATCTCAGACCTTTTCCTGGGGTGGGACAGAAGGGCCTTGGAAGGTTTCAAATTGTTCAAATTTGGAAGCACATCGGCCCCTTTGCTAGTTGAGCTCAGGGTGAAATGAAGAGGTTGAGGCTGGCAGTAGGGTGACTCAAGTAGTTCTGTAGTATTTCAGATTAAGGATGAGAAATGTCTGAGGAGAATAAAACTCATAAAGACGTGACAGATTTAAGATACTCAGTAGATGAAAATAAAATGACTTGGTAATTGGTTAGGTGAGGGGGAGTATGAAGGGAGGGCTCTAGGGTGACCCCTTATCCACATTTCTGGCTTGGGCAACTGGCTGAATTGAATGCATTAGCTCGGATAGGAAATACAAGGGAGATAGCCCAGATGGAAAGAGGGGCGCACATCAGACATACAGACTTCACCTTGAGATATGACCGGTTTGAGGAGCCTGTGGATCATCTAAAACAAGGTGGTCAGAGAACATGTATTTGGAAGTGTACTTCCGAACATGAGGAGGAAGACGGTGGCAGATGAGTACTTGCAGTAACTAATGAAACCGAGGTAATACATGTGATCTCCCTGAGGCACAGACAATCCCCCCCCTTAACTATCCTGAGTCAAAAGGGTTGGTAAACAAAATACCGGGGATATATCAGGAGACTAATCTGATTACAACATACAAGAAACTAAGCTCCAAGTTCTCATCGTACTAATTACAGATCAGAAATGTCCCCATGTCCCTATATATGTATGGGACCCTGGTGAAGGGATGTCTACAAGCATATTTAAAGCATGGATACAGTGTTCAGTGAAATGCAAATGGTCAGTACCTAGAGAGACAGTAGGTGGAGAGACTGGACTATGAGAAATAAGCACAGAGCAAAGCCTGCCCCGGGAAGACTCCTTGCTTGAGATCCTGTAAATTCCTTCTCCCTTTAAGGTTAACGATGTCTAAAATTTGTCTATTGTCCATCTGTACAGCAGCTACACCTAGAAGCCACCAGTGTCTTAAAACAGGTCAAAGGGAGTTTTGCATGCTTTTCATTTTCCTTGTTGCTGAGGAAACTTGTATTGCCTACTGTCAGAGCCTATCCTGTGAGACATAGGTCTTACTACAAGCAATCATTTCCAAAGTACTTTTTGTTAGAATTGCAAACCTTCATACTGCTAAAACTGAACACAGTATCCACAGATCACTTTGATTCTTTTCTTGGATTTAATATCATTAAAGCATGCCTTCTATATGTGTGTGACTCTATCCTCGTGTTTTCTTGAACAAGGCTCTTCTATTTTACTAATTCTCAATTATCACAGTTTGGCCATTAATACAAATCTAAAGTGATCACAATAAGGTTTTTCTCACATTGCCTAATATAAGTTGAAATATTTTTCTCTACTATGATATGTTTTTAAAAGCCCTTTCTAAAATGGAAAACACCATACATGTGTGAGCTGCTAATCTAAGAATTTTTCATTTACTGTTATAGCGGTGGATGTATAACTATCTCCTTCTTGTTTTTAGAAGAAGGCCTTATCTCTTCTTTCACAGGAACCTGGCCCTCATTAATTATTCTTCCTCCCCCGAATGCACACAAGCATATCCTTGCCCTATTCCTCCTGGCTTCCTGCCCCTTAACCAAGTAAACATTTGTAGCTCCCAGATTAAAAAATAAATTACAAATACTCCTTTCATAATGTTTTCCACTGTACTTGACAGAATTCTTAGCTGTGAATAACAGAATCCAGTTCTGTTTAATATAAGCAAAAATCAACTTTATGAGAGGGGTAAAGACCTCCCAATGCCAAAGAGAAGTCTAGAACACCAACTCCAAAATGGACAGAAAGCAAAGCAGAGGCTCAGTTTCAGGAACTATATAGTCCAAGTCATACCCTGGGTCTGCATGCTCTCAGAGACCACCTCACCCCTGCAGACAGGGGTGAAGAATACCACTGCTATTGGAAAGAGTTGGAAATGGTACCTTGGAGTTCTTTGTCACTCATTCCAGATTCGAAAACTGAACTTCCTCCATTTGATTCCAGAATGACCTTGGAATTCCCCCCCACATATATAGGGTATTCAGATTCTGGGCAGCCCAAGATGAGAAAGATCTCTTACTCCCCTTTCCTAGTTATTATTCCCATTTGAATTCTTCTCTTTATAGTCACTAATACTTAAATTCGTATCTTCTGTTTTATCTGTTTTGTTTTGTTTTTGATCTTCATCCCCACTACTGCTCTGATAATATCTTTGCCAAGACCATCAGTGATCTATAGTTAATCCACTGGACATGTCTTAGTCCTACTTTAGGCCACTTGGCATTAACTGACCACTTTCCAACTTAGCACTTTGTCCTACCTTGCCTACCATATCATTAATTTCATCTGATTTTATTCCTACCTTTCTGTATAATTCCTTTTTTAATTGCCCTCCTCCTTTCATCTGCCCCTTAAATCCTGATGTTTCTAAGTGATACTTCCTCAACCCTATCCTCTCAATCTATATACTTTCCCTGGTTGTTATCCATAGCCACAGACGTTAGCTCTACCTATCAGTTAGAAGTCAAATCCAGAGGTACACAAAAATGTACTGCTTGAAATAATATAGAAATGTATCCATCTATCATGTATAAAAGTAATCTGCAACGAAGTAGGCTGGCATCATTACTCTGTGATGCCAAAGACCAAGGCTCCTTCTATCTCAAAATCTGCCATCCCTTGATAAGGCCCTAATGATCCAAGATACAGTTAGCTGTCCAGCTATCACATATGCTTTTCAGGTTGCAGGATTGGGAAGCAGAGAGAATGGGAATGCCTTTACCCTTTTAGGAGACTGCACAGAAAATCCACACAACACTCTTCCTTCCATCTCTGTCGGAACTGATTCTCATGACCGCAGTCTCTGAGCTAGGCAGCTAAACATCGGGCTCCTATTACAGAGAAGAAGGGAAGAATGAATTATAGAGTATGCAGATAAGTACTCTGTGCCACAATCACTTATTTTATTTTGGATCCTAAATTTAATATTCAGCTCAATGTATGGCCCTGGAATAGGCATACATATCTAGCCCCTAATGGCGCATTTCCTCTTCCTTGTCCGAAAGCCACCTCAAAAATCATTCCATTCAACACTGAATATATTCTGTTCTTTCACAAAAATCTGTGAGTGGTATCACTATCTATGTGTTTGCCCAAGCTAGAAACTTGGAAGTTATAAGAGTTAATATTAATGACACTAAGGGGCGCCTGGATGCCCCAGTCAGTTAAGCGTCCAACTCTTGATTTCAGCTCAGGTCATGATCTCATGGGATCCAGCCCGTGTCGGGATCTTAGGACAGAGTCTACTTGTCCCTCTCCCTCTGCTCCTCCCTGCTGCTTGCAAGCTCTCTCTCTCTCTCTCTCTCTCTAATAAAAAATAAAATCTGTAAAAAAAAATGTTAATGGTGCTAAGTTTTGTGCACTTATGCTACAAAATAGTCTAAGGGTTTTACAAATATTTCCCCCTTAATCTTCACAACAACACAGTTTTAGGTGCATTCATCCTCTCACCTGACTATGACATGGTAAACAACGGATAGATAGTAGTATTTGTCCATTGTACAAATTATCTAATTGCAGCTCAAAAAAGATTAAGATTTTTGACCAAGGCTGATCAAAGGTATAGAAAGATTAAGAACTAAATGAATATCAGTGATTCTGACCCCAAGCCTGTGCCTTTTCCATTATGATCATTTTTACCTAAGTGAACAAAATAGCTGACGAGGACAGCAGGGACAAGACAAATTAACGAGTGTTCCCCACTACCTTTATTACCTCTCCCTCAACCAATTAATGAGACTAAAGCCTGTATCTTCTCAAATTTGTGCTTCCTCTGGTATCTAGGGATAATACTATCTCTGATGTATTCATAAATTTTTAATGATGTAGAATTTGGGTAATAAGTAAAGAAAGAAAGCTAGAAAAGCCTGAGTGAAGAGGAAGTAGATAAAGAGGCAAAGTTGACCTGCAAAATAAAGGGGACAAGAGAATCCTTGAATGTGTGTTTTGTTTGTGGAGTTTCAGAACTTGAAAGATTCTGAAGCAGTTGATAGATACAAAAGAAATGGAAACTCTGGAATGTTCTGTAACTGTGACTGTGTTGGCGCCTATTAGAGATCAAGAATTGTGAATTAAGATTAGAATTATTGTTCAGCGATCTTTTGTTGCTAGAGGTGGTTTTTGTGGATATAACTCAGTGAAGAATATCAGTCGTATTTTAATTAGGATTTCATGTGAGCACCATACTCTACCTTTATGAATTAACAGACAATTTTTTAAATGATCAGCGTCTACCCATGACAAAAATAGCTTGTTTTCTGATACGTTTGTTATTTTCTTGCCAATTAACCTTTCCACTGCACAGTGAAAACTAAGTAATTGGAGTTGAGGTTGGCCAATTAAATAAACCTGCTAACTAAATTCTGGGCAATAATCCCCTATGCTCCTACTTGTGTTTATTTCCTTTGGAAGTAAATAGCATGGTACTTTTGTGCTTATATTTTTACTTTGCTTTTTTGTTTGTCTGGCAAGATACTTAAACTATGTGAGCCTCATTTTTTCATTAGAAAAATAAGGAAAATAATGCATGTCTTTTAAGGTTGCTGTAATGGTTAGCAATCATGTAAATAAATTGGGTAGTCCTATGGCTGAGTAGGGCCTAGAAATTAGTCTCTGGGAAAAGGACTTCTGGGATAGTGAAGTGTGTAGCTTAACATATCTACTCCCCAAAAAACAACAATAAAACTGGACAAAGTATTTCGTGATTCTGGAAATCAAAGGCTTACACATATCGGAAAGTGATTATTTACGGAAAACTATTGAACTTTGAATAAGAACAGTGGAAATCTACGGTGTTTTGTCTGGGACTGTTCCCACTGCCCACTCCCAGCTTGGTCAGCATAGTTGTTAAATCGAGGTAGTATAACACGTGAAAACCAGCAGCTTCAGTCCCAGAGGGGCTGATTTTATGTGGATCCAAACATTTAAAACCCCGTGCCCAGAAGCACAGTAATGGTAGAGACTTAGGTAGCAAATGAATGAGCCAACTAGCAACTCTGCTGTCCTAAAGTTGCTGTCTTGGTTAGGGCAAACAACTGACAACTAGCCAAACATTTGATTTTTCAGGGATAGATGAAAAATGAGACTGTCATACAGGGCTAGACAATCTCCATATATCTGCTGTAGGATGACTTAACTGAACTTTGAATACATTGCCTAACACACATGTAGATTCATTGACAAAAATTGGAAATTTCCTGACTCCAGGTGTTTGAGCTCAACTGCTGGCATCATTGCCTAATGACAGCTAAGCTCTTCTGATCTCTAGGAGAAGGCATATTTTTTTTTCTAAAACAGAGAAAGGATATTAGCAGTAACCCACTCTGGGGAGACATTCCACAGATATTGTCCAGGTAAGTTATTAAAACTTCAATAACAACAACCCTGATGGTGTGTGGAGGAATCAGAATCTGGAGCTCCTTCATTATATTAAAACATTGCCTTTTCTAGAAAAATAATGATACATCCAAAGAAACAGGGAATTATAAACCATACTCGGGGGGGGGGGGGAAGTAGGCAATAGAAGTTGCCTCTGAGTTGGACTAGATGTTAGACTGAGCAGATAGAGACTGCAAAGCTCCTATTAAAAAGACTCTTAGGAACTTAAAGAAAACCATGTTTAAATAAGTAAAATATGACAACAAGGACATAGAGAATATAAAAAAAAAATTTCCACATTATAAAAAAGAACAAGTGAAAATTCTGGAATTGAAAAGTATCATAACTGAAATTTAAAAATTACTAAAAATGGCTCAAAAGCAAATTCAAGATGAGAGAATAAAAAAAATCTATAAACTTGAAGACAAATAGAAATTGTCCAATCTGCCATACAAAAAGGAAAAGGAGTGAAAAAAAATACCAGAAACAGAACTGCAGGAAAACATTGAGTCTATCAATGTAGGTTCCAGAAAGAAAAGAATGAAATAGAAGCAGAAAAATTATTTGAAGAAATAATGGTCACACTCTTCAGAAATACAGTGAAGCTGAACAAACCCCAAACAAAATAAACTCAAAGGGATCAATGCTCAAAAACATCAAACTACTAAAATACAACCACAAATGTAGAAATCTTAAAAACAGTGGAAAAAAAAAGACTCATTCTATACAAGGAAATATAATATGATTAGCAGATAACTACTTATAAACAATGAAGGCCAGAGGCAGTAGAATGATGTTTTCAAAGTGCTGGAGGAAAAAAAAAAAACTATCAACCAAGAATTTCCGATAAAGGAAAGCTGTTCTATAGAAAGTGCATAAAGACGTTCTCAAAAAAACAGAACATTTCTTTCTAGCTGTCCTGACTTTCAAGAAAAAAAAAATTAAGGGAACTCCTTCAGGCTGAAAGCAATGATATTATTCACTAACTCAAATGTACATGAACAAATGAAAAGCAACAGAATCAGTAAATATGCACATAAATATAAAAGACTGTGCAAATATAGATGTATGGTCTTATCTTTAAGGCACGTTTTTGCATAAAACAATTATATCACTGTATTTTTGTGTTATTACACATAGATGCAATGAATATGATAAATAGCACAAAGGAGGAGGGAAAATGGAGTCTATCAGTAAAGTTTCTGTATTTTACTAGAATTGGTTTTTTTCTAGCTTTATTAAGGTATGCTTGACAAATTATACATATTTAAGATGTACAATGTGATATTTTGTTATAAGTATACCTTGAGTAATCATTAGTAAAATCAAGCTCATTAACATATCTGTCACCTCCCGTAGGTACCATTTGTGTACACGTGTTGAAAACATTTAAGATCTACCCTCTTAAAAAATTTCAAGTATGCATTACATTATTATTAACTGGTTACCATGCTGTGCATTAGATCCCCTAAACTTATTCATCACAAATGAAAGTTTATACCCTATTACCAACATCTCCCCATTTCCCTCACCACCCAGCGCTTGGTAACCATCATTCTACTCTCTTGTTTCTCTGAGTTTGACTTTTTTTTTTATTAGATTCCACATATGCATGAAACTGTACAATATTTGTCTTTCTGTGTCTGGCTTATTTACCTTAAAACAGTGTCCTCTAAGTACATCTCATGATCACAAATGGCAGGATTTCTCTAAGGCTGGATAATATTCCATTGTATATGTACGTATACCATATTGTCTTTGCTCATCCATTGATGGACACTTAAGCTGCTTCTGTACTTTAGTTATTGTGAATAATGCTGTAATGAACATGAGAGTGCAGATATTCCTTTGATATAGTGATTTCATTTCCTTTGGATGTATACCCAGAAGTGGAATCACTGAGTAATATGGTAGTTCTATTTTTCACCTTCTGAAGAACCTCCATAGTGTTTTCTACAGTAGATGTACCAATTTACATTCCCACCAACAGCATACAACACTTCACTTTTCTTTGTATGCCTGTAAATATTTGTAATCTTTTTTTATGATAGCCAATCTAATGGGAGTGAGTTAAATTAGTTGATCTAAAGTATACTATGATAAATAAAGTTGCATATATAAACTTAAGAACAACCCCTAAGAAAATAACATTATAGTTTAAAAGGAAAACAGAAGAATTAAATTTGTATAGCAAAAATAACTATTTGACAAAAGAATGTGGTTAACACTATGAGACATATAAAAAAAGACATGAGACATAAAACAAGAGCAAAATGGCAGATTTAAATAGAACTACATCAATAGTCACATTAAATGTGAATGTATTGAGCATTCCAATTAAGATATTTCAGGCTGGATTTTTTAAAAGATCCAAGTATATTCTGTCAAAAAAACTGCTTCAGAGGCAAAGACACTTATACTTTGAAAGTAAAAAAAAAAAAATGGAGAAAGATATACCATACAGATAGCATCCATAAGAAAAATAAAATGGTGATACTAATGCCAGATGAAATAGACTTTAAGGTAAAACATGTTACTAGTGACAAAAAAGGGCATTTATGATTACAAAAGAGTCAGTTCATTACAAGACATAATTAAGAGTAAAACCCACATTTTATGATACAGAAATTAACAGAACTCAAATGGGAATAATAAACATAGTAAACAATTCAATGATAATTATTAGAGATTTAATACCCCACTCTCAATATTTGGTCAACCAGTTGGACAGAAAATCAGCAATGATATACAAGACCAACACTATTTGATCCAACTGACATTTATAGACTATTCCACCAAATAACAATACATTTTCTTTTTTTTGGCATTTTTTAATTGAGGTATAATTAACCTACAGTGGTATATTAGTTTCAGGTGTACAATATAATGACTCAGCAATTCTATATATTACCCAGTGCCCATCACAATAAGTGTACTCTTAGTCCCCATCATGTATTTCAGTCATCCACCCTACCCACCTGTCCTCTGGCAACCACCAGTTTTTCTTACATTTATGAGTCTAGTTGTTTTAGAATATATATTCTTTTAAAGTGCCCATGGTATCTTCTAAAAGATAGATCATATGCTAGGTCATAAAACAAATCTCAATTAATTTAGAAGGATTGAATTCATAAAAATCATGTTCTCTTAACATATCAGAATTATGTTAGAATGTAACAACAGAAGGAAATCTGGGAAATACCAGAATATTTGGAAATTAAAAAACACCTAAATAATCCATGGGTCAAAAGAGACATCACAAGGGGAATTAGAAAACGTTTTGAACGGAGTGAAAATAAAATCACGTGTCAAAATTTATGGGATGCAGTTAAAGCAGTGTTCACAGGGAAATTTAAAACTTCACTTATGTTAGAAAAGGTTAAAAATTCTCAAATCAATAACTCAAGTTTTCACCTTAAGAAACTAGAAAAAGAACAGCACAAGGAAATAATGAAGACTAGAGCAGAAATCAATAAAATAAAAAGCAGAATAGAGAAAAATCAATGAAACCAAACATTAATGTTTGAAAAGATTTTGAAAATGGCAAAACTTTAGCTAGACTGACCAAGAAAAAAAGAAAGAAGACTAAATTTACCAAAATCATAAAGGAAGGAGAGGAGAGGGGACATCACTACTTACCCTACAGAAATTAGGACTAGAAGGTAACCCTATAAACAACTTTATGTCACACTTTCTCCAAATTACATAAAATGGTCAAATTCCTAGAAAGAAATAAATTACCAAAATAGATTCAAAAAAAGTAGAACATCTGAATAGAGAAACTAGAGAACCTAAATTAGTAATTGTAAATCTTCTGATAATAGAAGCCCCAGTACAGATGATTTACTCATGAACTTTTTATAAAAAATTCTTTTATATACCAATCCTTCACAAATCCTTTCAGAAAAAAAAAAAACAGGAGGGAACTTCCAATTCATTCTGTAACACCAGCATTACTCTGATCTAGACTATCCAATATATTGCAATAACAGAAATAGAAAAATACCCCTCATAAACATAAACACAAAGTTCCTTAACAAAGTGAATCCAGAGCATGTAAAAAAGATTACATATTATGACCATGTGAGATTTATTCCAGGAATGTAGAGTTGGTTTAACATCCAAAAATGATTATTGTAACATACCATATTAATAGAGAAAGCACAAAAACCAAATGAACATGTCAAGAGATACAGAAAACACATCTGGTAAAATCTAACACCTGGTTGTGATACAAATTTTCCACAAATAAGAGAGCTTTCTTAACATGGTGTAGGTCATCTATGAAAAACTTTTGGCTAACATCGTTCATAATGGTGAAAGCCTGAATGTTTTTGCCCTAATCAAGAATAAGACAAAGATATCTACTTTTAGTACTTCAACATTCAACATTGTATTGGAGTTGAAACCAATGAAAGAAGGAGGAAGGGAGGAAGGTGTAGCGATGGTACACAGAACTCTATGCATTTACTAAAAACCATTAAATTATATACCTACCATAGGTGAGTTTTACATTATATAAATTATGCTTCAATAAACCCGAAAAAAGAAATAGTTGGGAATAAGAAAATATAGAAATATCAAGTTTGGCAATATACTGGTAATTGTTCAAACTGGATTACAGGTAATAGGAGCTCATCATACTATTATACTTTTGTGATGTTTTTATTTTCTCAAAATGTTTTTTAAAGATTTCTGTGTAAACCCCTTGTTACCCAGTGTAATTTAGGCATGGCTCTTTTTGCTTCTCTTTTGAGAGGATAATCTAATTTTCCCTTAATAAGTATATAACATAAACATTATATATGCAATATTTACTACCTGTTGGCCTTTTATTACTGCTCACTTTTGCATTATACTTGGCTTTTTGAGTCGTATAGTGACAAAATGATGTGGCAGTTGCTTAGAAACCATCAACTCTCTCTTGAGAATAGAAATATAATGGTCCTATATTCAGCAGGAAAGTCAGGCTGGTCAGCTCCCTGTGAAGAGGGAAACTACCTTCAATCTTCACGAGCCTACAGACAGTTTTTTTCAGGGCTATGTCAGTCTGCTGTCTGTCCTCTTGATCTAAGAACCAGGAAATATATTTTTTAGTTCGCGATCTGTTGACTCTGCCATATGTGACTCTGTTTAAAAAAGAAATCCTTGGAATTATCATTTGGATTCTACTGTTTTTAAAGGTGTACTTAGCTAAATTAAATAGCCTACTTTATGGGTCAAAGCTAATCTTAAATGATCTATTAGGTAGACTTACTAAGTTCCTCTGTACCCTATACACAATATTTAATTAATTTAATCACTGATGGGGAAGGTTGAATAAATAATACACTAATGAATTTTATTCATGATCAAATTTTAATATGCAGAGATAATTCAGTAAAAGTTATATTTACACAGGCTATTTAACTAAGTACTTCTATTATATATCCTTAATGACTGATAAATACATTATTTAGAAAATAAACAGAGTTATGCCATACCTCTACTTAAAAAATCTTAAATGGTTCTCTTGCACTCCAGAGGGTATGTTTTAACCTTTGGAGGCACGTGGAGCTCTGCAATACCTGACCCCAAACTTACCTTTCTAGTACTTTGTCTTGCCAATCCCCTTCCACATTTCTTCACTATGGAAACATTAAACGAGACATGAACTTCTATGTCCCTGTGCCTTTGTTTATGCTGATCCTCTTTCTACAGTGCTTTCCCCCTTCTTCATCTAACGAACCTATTTTCTAGCCTCTTAGGTGGTCATCCCTTCCTTTGAATTCCTAGGACCCTTGAGTAGATGCACTTAAGATAGAAGTCAAACTCTTACCATGGCCCTCTGGCCCCTGCTCCTCCCTCTGGCCTTATCTTCCATTCTCTACCTTGCTCACCACACTTAGTTACAGTGGTCTATTTTGAGTTCCTCTGAATCTCTCTGTATTTACTGCCTGAAGGAGGTTTCTTTCTCTGTGTGGAACCTATTCCCCTATACTTGATCTGAGCATGTTTACTTCATGGTTCAGCTTCAATGTTAGTTACTCAGAGGGGCTCCCTGTTAAAACCATCACACCCTCCTCAATCTAAATAAGACCCACTGTTCTCCCTAGAAACAGGTGATATTCCAAACTACTGTTTGCAAGTACATTTGCCCTTAGACCACATACCTGCATCCAGGAAACAAAGAGCTGTTCGATTCAGTCTTGTGAGAAAATTTGAAATGTTAAGGGTTGGAGGAGGAGGATTGTTATTCTTTTCTGTGGTTTTCCAACATTTTCAACAATTTCTCTCTGGTTTTACCATGTTGGACATTAAAACTAAGAAATGTAGTGTTCCATGATTCATTGTTTGTGAATCATGGAACCTACATCAAAAACTAATGATGTATTGTATGGTGACTAACATAATAATAATAATAAAGAATTTATTGTGGACATGTTCATGGATTAGGAAATTAGTAACCTCAAAAAAATAAACGGAGAAATATTTGTAGCCTTTATTCATTTAAAAATTATCATAGTTTACTCCATATTAATATAAGTAACAAATGTCTTATGAAAAATAACTATTTTCTACAACAAAAAAGATTGAAAACAGTGATACTGTTTTACCTTTTTTTAAGAATCACTTTAGTATTTACCTTAAGAGAGCTGATGCTGATATCTGCTTCTACACTGTATTGCCATATCACTCATAATATAGCCTCTGGAAAACTCATAGAAAGAGAAAGAGACAAAGGCAAATAATATCATAGTATTATTATGAAAATAGTTCTGACCTCACAGACCCCCTGAAAGTAATTCAAAGACACCCAGAGGTTCCCAGACCATACTTCAGGAACTGCTGTTTGAAGGAATAGAACTATTCTTGTACCTCCTATGGCCATATTCTTTTAAAGTATAATAACCTGTGTTTCTGAAGAACTTACCTGGAGTTGTGTGCAGGTTTCAAATAAATCAAATGGAAAAACCCTTTACCCTTTCTTCTCCAGGATGAAAGCAGTGAGCAAAATATATTTTTTTTTCTCTCTCTGAGGAACTTTGGTCTTCCTTGTCTGTCTAATGCATTGATATTCTACTGGAAACGTACAGAGTGCTGGACAACAGGTGACATGTTGCTGGGGGTGGAAATTATGAATACCCTAAGGAATTCAAAATACAGGCCCAGTAATAAAAATCTCATAAAACCCACAGAAAAAGACTGACTTACAAAAAAAAGGGGGGGGGATGTGAAATTATAGAAGTGACAGCCTTGGATTAGGAAGAAAGAGAAAAATAAGGAAAGAAATTTGAATAACATAAATGCAAAGAAGAGGAAAAAAAGGCAAAGTACTGGGTCTTTCTTACTATTTTCCATGTTTGATTCCAAGCCAAGTAAACATAGCTTCTCATACTAGTAGACTTTAATAAATTTTAAACAGAATAAATATTTGTAATTAGATGCAATGTCTGGTTTTCCTTTTAGCCATTCTTCATGTTATGTACTATGGAATACTAATTGTGTAAAGTGCTAGTAATTATTTCAAAGGACGAAGGGGCATTTTACTAGCCACACACATTTTCATGAACACACATATAATGGGGTTAAAAAGATGATACCAATTGTCTTGTATCAGAATCCTCATACCTTTAATTCCCTAGTATCTAAGGGATTTAGTGTCTAGCAGATGTTAACAAACTTTAGTATAGGGCCAAATAGTAAATGGTTTTGGCTTTATGAGCCACCTAGTCTGTGTTGCAACTGCTCAGTTCCACCATTGTAATGTGAACACAGTCATAGACAACATATAAATGAATGGGTGTGGCTGTGTTCCCAATAAAAACTTTATTTTCAAAAACAGGTGGTGGGCAGGATTTGGCTCACGGGCTGTAGTTTAGAAACCCCAAGAATCCAGCTTTCTTGACCTTAATTTAGTCAATCTTCCATAGACTTTGTCTTCCATAACACATACTTTATTTTTCATGGATAATCTCCCAAGAATAATGTAAATAGTGTTATTGTTCTCAAATACACAGTTAACATGGTGTCATTCTGAGATATTGAATTTAAGAATTGAACCAATACTACATACTAGGTACTGAGAATAGAGTGTCATCTCAGTATATGCCTGTCCTTATGGTGCTTGTAATAAATTGACAGACATAGGAAATTACTACATACATTGTGATAGAAACAGGAAGAAGAGCCATGGGATTATATAAAAGGGCCCATAACATAGACTTGAGTGGGATGGGGGTGATAATTAACTGAGAAAAGCTTCACAGAGGAAGTGATGGCTGACATGAGATTGGAAAGGTAACTAGAAGCTGCCTAGATCAAGACATGGGGAAGGGTATCCCAGACAGAAGGAGCAGAGTATGCTAAGTTCTAATGTGAGTACGGTACTGTATTTCAAGGAAGGGCAAGTTCAATGGATTTTAGAATGCAAAGAAAGACAAAGAAAGAGAAGTACGTAGAGATCACATTATAAAGAGCTTTCTGATCCCTGTTAAAGAAGTTGGATTTTATCCCAATGACCCTAGGAAGTTACTGTGGGGTTATAATCAGAGACAAATTTTAGAAAGAGGATTCCTTTTGAAGTGTTGAGAATGGATAAGAAGATGGCAAGGTGGGAAGAAGAACCCAGTTAAGAAATAGCCTTGGTAATCCAGACAGAGAGGATAGGAGAAGGAGTTGGTGGCAGGGAGAATGGAGAGAAGTGGACATATTCGAGAGAGCTATCTCATGTGGAAATGTGAGGACACATTTATTGATACACTCTGGGAGTAAGAGACAGGAAAGAACTAAGGGTGCCTCAGATATCTAGCTTGAGAGACTAGGAGCTGACAGAGACATCCATAGAGGCTGACAGAGAAGCTGGCTTGGAAGGGAAGATGATGATATGTGGGAAGAGAAAAACCTAGTTATGATTGAAAACAGAAAAACTGAGCTCATTCACCTTTCATTCCATCTTCCACCACATGGCAATGGCTTTATTACAGCCTTTACTAATAAATTATGTGACTCTGCCTCTGACAGATGAAGATCCAAAATATCCTGAGCGTTTTTATAAATCAGTTCCAGCACCTGCATAGACAGCATACAACAAAAATCCAGAGGTTCTGAGATTCAGTTAGTCAATTGGACCTATTAAAGTAGGATTGGAGAACAGAGTTCAATCTGGCATCCCCCCCCCATTCTAGTTATTCTTTTTTATCTAAGAACTGAGTTTAATGGGAAAAATTAATTATGACAGGCCTGGGATTCTAGGTAGAATCTCTTCAGCTTTATTTGTTTGGTGTTATCTCCTACCTCGCTTCCTTCATTCCATTGCAAACATGTTTTTTTCACTTCTTTGTTGTTCTGGGCATATTCTGACCACACTCCTGCCTCAGGACCTTTGTATTTTTTTTCTTTTGCTTAGAGTACTCTCCCCCCATTACTTGCATGGCTTGCTCCCTCACTTTTTTTATTATCTAATTTAATTCAAGCTGCTGTTTAAAAAGAAGCCCTGCATTTCAGTGGCTCAACAACGCAAGTGTCTCACTCATGCAAAATTCACAAAGTTGTTTCTGATCAACAAACATCTCCCCTCCAAATTGTGAATCAGAGATCCAAGCTACATCGATTTTGTGTCTCTGACGTTTTTAACATGTGGCTGTAGAAAGAGGAGCACTAAGGAATATCACACGTGTAGGGATTAAGTTGTGAGCCAGGCCTAGAATCAATGAACCTCACTTTGCTCACATTCCCTTGGCTAGAATTCAGTTATTGGCCATACCCAATGGCAACGGAGGATGGGAAATGACAGCTAACTTCGTGTTGAAGAGGAGAGGACTAAATTTTTTGATGAGCAGATTGCCATTCTCTACCTTGACGATTTTATTCAAATAACCCTTCTCCCTGAAGCTTTCTCTGATTGATATAAAATTGCAAAACCACCCTCCAGCTCCACTCAATATTCCCTTTCTTCCTGGCTTCATTTTTTTTTCTATGTAGCGTATAACACTGTGTCACAATCTACACGTTTCACTTTATCTTGTGTATTGCCTGTCTCCCCCTAATAGAATGTAAGCTCTACGGAGGCAAAAACTTGCCTACGTCCATTGCCATATCACTGGCCACTAATAGACCTTCAATAAATGTTTGTCGCATTGTAATCCTACATCTACTTCACCTAGAATTAGTCTAATCTGGTGGCACTTCTACTCATAGATTGGTATTTTGACTCTAATTGTGTTTCCCCCACAAAATGTGTCAAGGAAATTTGTCAGAAGAGAGAAGTAGAACTGTCAACTGGTTCATCAAAAAGCTCAATTTCAGATAGTCTTTCTGTGTACTTATGCATGCTTTATAAATACTTGTATGTATGTAAGTGTGTTGGCTTAAGCAAAATTTTGAGATAGAACTAACAGCTCAGGGGGCGCCTGAGTGGCTCAGTCGTTAAGCGTCTGCCTTCGGCTCAGGGCGTGATCCTGGAGTTCTGGGATCGAGCCCCACGTCAGGCTTTCCCGCTGGGAGCCTGCTTCTTTCTCTCTCACTCCCCCTGCTTGTGTTCCCTCTCTCACTGGCTGTCTCTCTCTGTTAAATAAATAAATAAAATCTTTAAAAAAAAAAAAACAGCTCAGTGTCCAGATTTACCCTTTTTTTTAACTCTTTATTTTCTCTACCATTTGTTGAATGCTATTAGTAAAGCACTAGACAAAAACTGGTGTTTCTGAGAGCAAATTTAATCCATATAACCAACCATCAATGTTAAATGTCCCAATTTTAGGATGGAGAAACTGAGGCCTATAGAAGTTAAGCAACTTCCCCACGTTCAGGCACTCAAGTAATAACTTGCAAGGCATGATTTGGTTTTCTTTTCCTTTCAGTAGCTCACTACTAAGCTTCATGATATCCCTTCTCATTTTCATAATCTTTTCCTTACTATTGAGAAATAAAAGCCTGAGCAACCTTGCTATGTTATTTCTCTCAGTAGCACTTCATTTCAATAAAGCACAAGCTGTAGACAAAATGAATAAATGTCTAATTGTGTAAGTCTAGCACTAACCAGGTATGAGAGGCATGTTGGTTTAAAAATATTTGATGCTTTGGTTCTGATTCTGACAATGTAGGATAGAGGGTGTGACCTGGGGAAGTTAATGTGTGTGGCTAAATATGTTTTCAGTTTTGTTTTTGTTTCTTCACCTTAAGAGAAACCTTACATTTGAATCCTTTTGAAGTTTCTCATGTTACAAGATCCTTGTTTTATTTTGCTCAGAAAAACAAACTACTATCTGGGAAAGACGTACTAATTTCATCTCAATTGTTGCTGATTTTGGTTGTCTGTAGAAGTCACTTGATAGAGGAAGGTAATGGGAAAAAATGTAACAGAAGTCATGATTAGCTCTGTCGGTATGACATCACAGTCGAGAGCGCTGTATGTCATTGTAAACAAGGTCTGCAAAGACTATTTTATCAGCAACTCGGTAAGTGGTTATGTTGTATACCTCACGGACATATGGCACAGAAAAGAGAAAACTGTCTTTATGTAACGGAACTGTCTGGTGTAAATGTGTGCTTATGGCTTGAAGTAGAATTTCCGGTAGAACCTTAAACATGGACTCAGCAGTGCTATACATCAGGCCATGTGGGTAGAAGTGAAGATGACTCTGTCTAGAAAACTGAATTGGGTGACTCAAAAAGTGCATCCATCAGGTGACAATTCCAATGTTGAACCTGGATGTGAGGAATGTATACACAACTACTGTATGAACTGTGAATGGGAAAATGTGATCTTTCTAATATATATAATTTTAAATTAGTACGTGCAATCAAATTAATTAAGCAGCATAGAGGAGCAGATGTTGATTCTGTCTACATTCTCTGAAGTTTCTGTTAGCAAACTTAGAGGTTAATCAAAAGCTTAGAGAGGTACTTCTTATTTGCAAAGTGGGAGCAATAATCGCCTTATATTTGGGTCTATATGGTATATACATCTCCCCGGGGCTTCACTTTCTTCATTGGCCATTTTACAAAGGCAATAAAGGGATGTATTGAGTACTTAAAGAGATTCAAATGTGAAAATATCTAGGGCTTGGCCTGAAACACTTGGTAGATCCTCCCCTTCTAAAATCAGGCCATGTGATTTGGCAGTCTTCCTCTTACCCTAACAGCAGCCCCACAGAACATGTTCATTAAGAGTTAATGTTAAATTCATTGAATTTAGCAGCACATCCATAACTCGTCCTTTCTGATTATGCAAATCTCTCCCCATCATAATATGTGCTTCCTTCAATTGCATTAAGAGCATTTATAATGTAAACGGCAACAGAGCCAATATTTCAAACAGAAGCCATTCTTTAAAAAAAAAATAGCTAAATGTATTGAAATGCCTCTAAAAGTAAAATATTTAGCACTTAATTGCAGATGGGTAATGTTAAATATCCCATTCATTATTATTACTACCACATGCCTGAATAAATCCTACCATAAGCATTAAGCGAGTAGGTAAACAAAGAAATAACACTTCGTGTGATGAATGCCAATATAAAGCACGTTTAAACTGTTCTGTCAAGAGAGAAGCCTGGAAATGCTAACTGTGTTGCTTTGCTTTTCTGCAATCATCTGAATACATAAATTCAAATTGCAGCTTTTAAAACTTCAAATCGAGGCTTTTGAAATTTCAGAAAACACATGCGCTTGAAAAAGCAGATTATAACAAGGTCCTGGTGGGATTTTGGCACCATCTTTTTTATATTTCAAAGTATAAAAAACAAACCTAGACAAGAAATGACTACCAAATGTTTTCATATTTAAAAAGATGCTGTACTTTTTTTAAAAAATTAAATCATCAGAAAAGTTTTCCACAAACATTGTGTGAAGAGAAAGATTGTGGCAAATAGCTTAGCCAAAACTTTTACTTTTTAAGCGATGAATTATTCTATCTGGAGTACTTAAGAATTTTCTAGATTACTATACAGTTAATATCCATAAAATCATATGCAAGTCACTGACTTTCAAACTGATGCTGAAAGTCAATGAGAAAACATACTTAATTATTTATAATGCACTGATGAGTCCCAGATACCCTCCAAATACACTGTAAATATAGAAAATATAACAGATTTATACTGGAAAGACAGTAATCTTCACAAAATAATTTATTGATTTGATAGAATCCCTATCAAAATCCCCAATGGATTTATTCTGTAATTTGACCAAATGCTACTCATATTACCTAAATTAGAATAGTTAAGGTAAGAGAGGAGGTTAACCCACCAAAAATCAAGCCTACTTTAAAGCTACAGTGCTTGAACTAGTGCATTACTGTGAAAAAATCTATAGTAGATCAGTAAACAGAATCTCATTACATATAAAACACAAAATGAGGAAATCACCACAAATCAATAGAGAATAGATTGTGCTGAGGGAAAAATATCAACTTCTCAAAAAAACCTTCAAGGTCAGAAACCTAGCTATATAAATTTAAGATGGATTAAGTTTTTATTCTTTTAAAATGAAAGTATAATGATCCAGAATAATATAAAAGTGAGTATTTTTTATAATTTTTTTATTATATAATGTTAGTCACCATACAGTACATCCCTAGTATTTGATGTAAAGTTCCATGATTCATTATTTGCGTATAACACCCAGTGCACCATGCAATACGTGCCATCATTAATACCCATCACCAGCCTATCCCAGTCCCCCGTCCCCTCCCCTCTGAAGCCCTCAGGTTGTTTTCCAGAGTCCATAGTCTCTCATGGCTCATTCCCGCTTCTGTTTACCCCCCCTTCTTCTTCCCTTTCCTCTCCTACTGATCTTCCTACTTCTTATGTTCCATAAGAGAGTGAAACCATAGGATAATGATAATTGTCTTTCTCTGCTTGACTTATTTCGCTTAGCATAATCTCCTCCAGTCCTGTCCATGTTGCTGCAAATGTTGGGTAATCATTCTTTTTGATGGCTGAGTAATATTCCATTGTATATATGGACCACATCTTTTTTTTTTTTTATAATGATTTTTTATTATATTATGTTAGTCACCATACAGTACATCCCCGGTTTTCGATGTAAGGCTCGATGATTCATTAGTTGTGTATAACACCCAGTGCACCATGCAATACGTGCCCTCCTTACTACCCATCACCGGTCTATCCCATTCCCCCACCCCCCTCCCCTCTGTAGCCCTCAGTTTGTTTCTCATAGTCCATAGTCTCTCATGTTTCATTCCCCCTTCTGATTACCCCCCCTTTCTTTATCCCTTTCTTCCCCTACTGATCATTCTAGTTCTTATGTTCCATAGATGAGAGAAATCATATGATAGTTGTCTTTCTCTGCTTGACTTATTTCACTAAGCATTATCTCCTCCAGTGCCGTCCATGTTGTCGCAAATGTTGAGAACTCGTTCTTTCTGATTGCTGAGTAATATTCCATTGTATATATGGACCACAACTTCTTAATCCAGTCATCTGTTGCAGGGCATCTCGGCTCCTTCCACGATTTAGCTATTGTGGACATTGCTGCTATGAACGTTGGAGTGCATATGGCCCTTCTCTTCACTACGTCTGTATCTTTGGGGTAAACACCCAGTAGCGCAATGGCCGGATCATAGGGTAGCTCAATTTTTAACTTTTTAAGGGACCTCCACACTGTTTTCCAGAGTGGCTGTACCAACTTGCATTCCCACCAACAATGTAGGAGGGATCCCCTTTCTCCACATCCTCTCCAACAATTGTTGTTTCTTGCCTTGTCTATTTTTGCCATTCTAACTGGCGTAAGGTGGTATCTCAGTGTGGTTTTGATTTGAATTTCCTTGATGGCTAATGATTTTGAACATTTTTTCATGTGTCTGTTAGCCATTTGTATGTCTTCATTGGAAAAGTGTCTGTTCATATCTTCTGCCCATTTTTTGATTTATTTGTTTCTCGTGTATTGAGTTTGAGAAGTTCTTTGTAGATCTTGGATACCAGTCCTTTATCTGTAGTGTCATTTGCAAATATCTTCTCCCATTCCGTGGGCTGCCTCTTAGTTTTTCTGACTGTTTCCTTGGCTGTGCAGAAGCTTTTGATCTTGATGAAGTCCCATAAGTTCATTTTATCTTTTGTTTCTCTTGCCTTTGGGGATGTATCATGAAAAAGGTTGCTTTGGCCGATGTCGTAGAGGTTGCTGCCTATGTTCTCCTCTAGAATTTTGATGGATTCCTGTCTCACATCGAGGTCTTTCATCCATTTGGAGTTTATTTTTGTGTATGGTGTGAGAGAGTGGTCAAGTTTCATTCTTTTGCATGTAGCTGTCCAATTTTCCCAGCACCATTTATTGAAGAGACTGTCTTTTTCCCACCGGATGTTTTTTCCTGCTTTATCAAATATTAGTTGCCCAAAGAGCTGAGGGTCCATTTCTGGGCTCTCTATTCTGTTCCATTGGTCTATGTGTCTGTTTTTGTGCCAGTACCATGCTGTCTTTGTGATCACAGCTTTGTAGTACAGCTCGAAATCCGGCATTTTGATGCCCCCAGCTTTGTTTTTCCTTTTCAACAGTTCCTTGGAGATTCGGGGTCTTTTCTGGTTCCATACAAATTTAAGGACTATTTGTTCCAGTTCTTTGAAAAACATTCTCGGTATTTTGATCGGGATAGCATTGAAAGTGTAGATTGCTCTGGGTAGCATGGACATTTTAACTATGTTAATTCTTCCGATCCATGAGCATGGAATATCTTTCCATCTTTTTATGTCTTCCTCAATGTCCTTTAAGAGTGATTTATAGTTTCTAGAATAAAGGTCCTTTACGTCTCTGGTTAAGTTAATTCCCAGGTAACGTATGGTTTTTGGTGCTCTTGTAAATGGGATGGATTCCCTGATTTCTCTTTCTTCGTTCTCGTTATTCGTGTACAGAAATGCAACTGATTTCTGAGCATTGATTTTGTATCCCGCCACGTTACTGAATTGCTCTATAGCTTCTAATAGTTTGGGAGTGGCTTCTTTTGGGTTTTCCATATAGAGTATCATGTCATCTGCGAAGAGAGACATTTTGACTTCTTCTTTGCCGATTTGAATACCTTTGATCCCTTTTTGTTGTCTGATTGCTGTTGCAAGGACTTCTAGTACTATGTTGAATAATAGTGGCGAGAGTGGGCATCCTTGTCGTGTTCCTGATCTTAAGGGAAAGGCTTCCAGCTTTTCCCCATTGAGAATAATATTTGCAGTAGGCTTTTCATAGATGGCTTTTATGAGATTGAGAAATGTACCTTCTATTCCTACACTCTGAAGGGTTTTAATCAGGAAAGGATGCTGTATTTTGTCAAATGCTTTTTCGGCATCGATTGAGAGGATCATATGGTTCTTGAGTCTTTTCTTGTTGATATGATGTATCACGTTGATTGATTTACGAATATTGAACCACGCTTGCATCCCAGGTATGAATCCCACTTGATCGTGGTGGATAATCCTTTTAATGAACTGTTGGATTCTATTAGCAAGTATCTTGTTGAGGATTTTGGCGTCCATATTCATTAGGGAAATCGGTCTGTAATTCTCCTTTTTGAGGGGGTCTTTGCCTGGTTTGGGGATCAAGGTAATATTGGCCTCATAGAATGAGTTTGGTAGCTTTCCTTCTGTTTCTATTTTTTGAAATAGCTTTAGGAGAATAGGTATTATTTCTTCTTTGAATGTTTGGTAGAATTCCCCAGGAAAACCATCCGGGCCTGGAGTTTTGTTATTTGGAAGGTTGTTTATCACTGACTCAATTTCTTCATAATTAATTGGCCTGTTTAAGAAATCAATTTCTTCCTGTTTCAATCTTGGTAGTTTATAGGTTTCCAGGAAGGATTCCATCTCTTCCAGATTGCTTAGTTTGTTGGCATATAGCTGTTGATAAAAATTTCTAATAATCCTTCCAATTTCAATGGTGTTCGTCGTGACCTCTCCTTTTTCATTCATAATTTTAATAATCTGGGTCCTTTCTCTTTTCTTTTGGATAAGTCTTGCCAGTGGTCTGTCAATTTTATTGATTTTCTCCAAGAACCAGCTTCTAGTCCTGTTGATCTGCTCTACTGTACTTCTGGTTTCTGCTTGATTGATTTCAGCTTTAATTTTGGTCAACTGCTTCCTTGTGCATGGATTAGGCCTGTCCCTCTGTTGCTGTTCCAGCTTCTTGAGGTGAGAATATAAAAACTGCATTTTAGATTTTTCTATTCTTTTGAGTGAGGCTTGGATGGCTATGTATTTCCCCCTTAGGACTGCCTTTGCAGTATCCCATAGGTTTTGGACTGTTGTATTTTCATTCTCATTGGTCTCCATAAATTGTTTAATTTGATTTTTGATTTCCTGGTTTATCGAGTCATTCCTGAGCAGGATGGTTCTTAGTCTCCAAGTGTTTGAGTTTCTTCCAAATTTTTCCTTGTGGTTGAGTTCCAATTTCAGAGCGTTGTGGTCTGAGAATATGCAGGGGATAATTTCAATCTTTTGGTATCGGCTGAGACCTGTTTTGTGTCCCAGAACATGGTCTATTCTTGAGAATGTTCCATGGGCATTAGAATAGAATGAGTATTCTTTGGTTCTGGGGTGTAGTGTTCTATATATATCTAAGAGGTCCAACTCGTCGAGTATGGCATTCAAAGCCTTTGATTCTTTGCTTAGTTTTTGCCAGGGTGTTCTGTCTATTTCTGAGAGTGGAGTGTTGAGGTCCCCTACTATTAATGTATTTTTATCTATATGTCTCTTTATTCTGGTTAAGAGTTGGCTTGTGTATCTTGCTGCTCCCCTGTTGGGGGCATATATATTTATAATTGTCATATCCACTTGTTGAATACTTCCTTTAAGAATAATATAGTGCCTTTCTGCATCTCTAACTATAGTCTGTAGTTTAAAATCCAGTTTATCTGATATGAGAATTGCTACCCCAGCTTTCTTTTGAGGTCCATTTGCGTGAAAGATGGTACTCCATCCCCTTACTCTCAATCTGAATGCATCTTTAGGTTCGAAATGAGTCTCTTGTAGACAGCAAATGGATGGGTCATTTCTTTTTATCCAATCTGCAACCCTGTGGCGTTTAAAGCAAGAATTTAAACCATTAATGTTAAAGCTGAGTACTGAGAGATATGCTTTTAATTCTGCCATGTTGTCAGTAAAGTCTTTGTTTGTATTGGCTGTGACTTTCTGTTTTGTATCACTCTTGGGGCCTTTTTACTTTTATAGAACCCCCCGTAATACCTCCTGTAGGGCTGGTTTCATGGTTACGAAATTGGCTAGTGACTGTCGATTCTGAAATGTCTTTATTTCTCCATCAATTCTGAATGACAGCCTTGCTGGATAAAGGATCCTTGGCTGCATGTTTTTCTCTGAAAGAGCTTTAAAAATGCTCCCCCAACCCTTTCTCTCATTCCAGGTCTGTGTAGACAGGTCTGACGTAATTCTGATGCCTTTGCCTTGGTACGTGAGAAATTTCTTTGCCCTGGCCGCTTTCAATACTGTATCCTTGGATCTCATATTTGCGAGTTGCACTATGACGTGACGTGGTGTAGGTCTGTCATGGTTGAGCTTGGGAGGGGTCCTCTCTGTGTCTTGGACACGAATTTTTGTTTCCCTTGCTAGATTAGGGAAGTTTTCAGCTACAATTTGTTCAAATATCTCTTCTAGACCTCTGTTTTTCTCCACCCCCTCGGGGATGCCAATGATTCTAACATTGGATCGTTTCGTTGAGTCAGTAATCTCCCGTAGCCAACATTCGTGGGCGTGGATTTTTTTAAGACCATCTTCTATTTTTATTTTTTCCTCTATTAACCCATCCTCCAATTCACTAACCCTTTCCTCCGCTTCCGTGACCCTGGCCGTCAGAGCCTCTAGTTTTGCCTGCATTTGGCTCATAGAATTTTTAATTTCTGTCAAATTCACTCTCATTTCCGCCCTTAGGGATTCTATATTCTCAGTAACATTTTCCTGAATACTTTTTTCAAGTCTACTCATTATCTTGACCATTGTTACTCTGAATTCCATTTCTGATAATTTGGTTACATCCATATCCGTTACTTCTGTGGCAGAGGCCACTGACTCACTGTCTTTTCTTTGCTGGGGGGGGGGGGCCTCTCCTTCTTGTCATTCTAATGAGGGGAGGTTGCGGGGTTGTCCAGAGCCCAAATTATTGACTGGGTCCCAGGCCGTGCCCCTTGTTTTATAGGGATCTTAGAGATGTGGGCTTCTTCTTTAAAGATTTTATTTATTTACTTATCTGAGAGAGGGAGACAGACAGCAAGAACGGAACAGAAGCAGGGGAGTGGGAGAGGAAGAAGCAGGCTCCCAGCGGAGGAGCCCGATGAGGGACTCCTTTCCGGAACGCCGGGATCACGCCCTAAGCGGAAGACAGGCGCTCAATGACGGCGCCACCCAGGCGCCTCGGGTTGTGGGCTTCTTGATTTTTCAGCCTGCCTTCTGTGTTCTGGGCGAGGGGCCTGCCCCGCCGATACTCAGGCAACCCTGTTTGGGTAGAGTCTCCGTGTCCCCTGCGAGGGAGGATGGGGATGGGCACTCTCTGGGCCGGTATTTCCAGGCTTTTGTTCTCTGGCGGCTTTCCCTGGCGGCCGGCTATGCCTCTTCTGAGGGTCAGAGCAGCAGAGGCTGCATTGTCGCAGAACAGAGGGATTGCGGCCCGTTCTCCACTGATGTTCTGGCCACTGTAACTCTATTACTGTTGGTGCTGCTCAACCCTGCAGCGTCCCGGGATGTGCGCACCAACTCGGCGTCCCTGCCCTCGCTTCCAGGGCCGGCGCGTCTCTGTCCTTTGTGTTTCTAACACCGCCAGCCACCGGCCGCCCTGCGCGCTCCCGGGTCTCCCGGTCTCAGTCTATGCCCGGTGAGCACACCTCGATTCCGGAGTTTCGGGAGAAGCCTGGTGGCACGCGCACCCGGTTCAGGGTCTCAGTCTGCTGTTTCGCGGTGCCGACCGCGAGTCCGCCCGCTCCCCCGTGCAGGTGGCCCGCCAGCCGCCAGCCTCCCCGCGCGCGCTCCGGGAGCTCCCGGTCTCAGTCTGGATCCCGTGAGCACACCGGGATTCCGGTGTTCCGGGAGATGCCTGGTGGCGCGCGCGTTCACGGCTCACCGGTCTCAGTCTGCTCTCTCGCGGGTGCCCTCTGTGAGTCCGCCCGCTCCCCCGTGCAGGTGGCTGCCGCTTCCCGGCGCCCAAACGCGGCGGCTCCCTCCCCCTTCCGTTTATCTTCCGATATCTGTGCGCGGTTTTAGGGCTCCCCTCTTGGTACCTCAATACTCAGCGCTGGAGATGTTCATTTGTAGAGATCCAGATGAGTCTTCCTGCGTCTCAGGCTGATTCCATGGGTGTTCAGGCTGGTCTGGTACCTATCCAGCTCGACTCAGGGGACCGGCTGAAAAAGGGGTCCCCTACTCCTCCGCCATCTTAACTCCTGTGGACCACATCTTCTTAATCCAGTCATTTGTTGAAGGGCATCGTGTCTCCTTCCACAATTTAGCTATTGTGGACAATGCTGCTGTGAACATTGGGGTGCATGTGGCCCTTCTCTTTACTACGTCTGTATCTTTGGGATAAATACCCAGTGTTGCAATGGCTGGGTCATAGGGTAGCTCAATTTTTAACTTTTTAAGGGACCTCCACACTGTTTTCCAGAGTGGCTGTACCAACTTGCATTCCCACCAACAATGTAGGAGGGATCCCCTTTCTCCACATCCTCTCCAGCAATTGTTGTCTCTTGCCTCGTCTATTTTTGCCATTCTAACTGGCGTAAGGTGGTACCTTAGTGTGGTTTTGATTTGAATTTCCCTGATGGCTAATGATGTTCAACATTTTTTCATGTGTCTGTTAGCCATTTGGATGTCTTCATTGGAAAAGTGTCTGTTCATATCTTCTGCCCATTTTTTGATTTGTTTATTTGTTTCTTGCGTATTGAGTTTGAGAAGTTCTTTGTAGATCTTGGATACCAGTCTTTTATCTGTAGTGTCATTTGCAAATATCTTCTCCCATTCTGTGGGCTGCCTCTTAGTTTTTTTGACTGTTTCCTTGGCTGTGCAGAAGCTTTTTATCTTGATGAAGTCCCACAAGTTCATTTTATCTTTTGTTTCTCTTGCCTTTGGAGATGTGTCACGAAAAAGGTTACTGTGGCCGATGTCATAGAGGTTGCGGCCTATGTTCTCCTCTAGGATTTTGATGGATTCCTGTCTCACATCGAGGTCTTTCATCCATTTGGAGTTTATCTTTGTGTATGGTGTGAGATAGTGGTCAAGTTTCATTCTTTTGCATGTAGCTGTCCAATTTTCCCAGCACCATTTATTGAAGAGACTTTCTTTTTTCCACTGGATGTTTTCTCCTGCTTTGTCAAAGATTAGTTGCCCAAAGAGCCGAGGGTCCATTTCTGGGTTCTCTATTCTGTTCCATTGGTCTATGTGTCTGTTTTGGGGCCAGTCCCATGCTGTCTTTGTGATCACAGCTTTGTAGTATAGCTTGAAATCTGGCAACATGATGCCCCCAGCTTTGTTTTTCCTTTTCAACAATTCCATGGCAATTCGGGGCCTTTTCTGGTTCCACAAAAATTTAAGGGCTGTTTGTTCCAGTTCTTTGAAAAATGTCATTGGTATTTTGATCAGGATGGCATTGAAATTGTAGATTGCTCTGAGTAGCATAGACATTTTAACTATGTTAATTCTTATCCATGAGCATGGAATATTTTTCCATCTTTTCGTGTCTTCTTCAATGTCTTTCAAGAGTGATTTGTAGTTTCTAGAATATAGATCCTTTATGTCTCTGGTTAAGTTAATTCCAAGATAACATATGATTTTTGCTGCTTTGTAAATGGAATGGATTCCCTAATTTCTCTTTCTTCAGTCTCTTGTGTATAGAACTGCAACTGATTTCTGAGCATTGATTTTGTATCCCGCCACATTACTGAATTGCTCTATAACTTCTGGTAGTTTGGGAGTGGAGTCTTTTGGGTTTTCCATATAGAGTATCATGTCATCTGTGAAGAGAGACAGTTTGACTTCTTTGCCGATTCGGATACCTTTTATCCCTTTTTGTTGTCTCATTGCTGTTTCAAGGACTTCTAGTACTATGTTGAATAATAATGGCGAGAGTGGGCATCCTTGTCATGTTCCTGATCTTAAGGGAAAGGCTTCCAGCTTTTCCCCATTGAGAATATTTGCTGGAGGCTTTTTGTAGATGGTTTTTATGAGATTGAGGAATGTACCCTCTATCCCTACACTCTGAAGGGTTTTAATCAGGAAAGGATGCTGTATTTTGTCAAATGCTTTTTCTGCATCCATTGAGAGGATCATATGGTTCTTGACTCTTTTCTTGTTCATATGATCTACCACACTGATCGATTTGTGAATGTTGAACCACCCTTGCATCCCAGGGATGAATCCCACTTGGTCAAGATGGATAATCCTTGTAATGTACTGTTGGATCCTATTAGCTAGGATCTTGTTGAGAATTTTGGTGTCCATATTCATCAGGGATATCGGTCTGTCATTCTCCTTTTTGATGGGGTCTTTGCCTGGTTTGGGATCAAGGTAATACTGGCCTCATAGAATGAGTTTGGTAGTTTTCCTTCTGTTTCTATTTTTTGAAACAGCTTCAGGAGAATAGGTATTATTTTTTCTTTGAATGTTTGGTAGAATTCCCTGGGGAATCCATCAGGCCCCAGACTCTTGTTTTTTGGGAGGTTTCTGATCACTGCTTCGATCTCTTCATAATTAATCAGTCTGTTTAATCAATTTCTTCCCGATTCAGTCTTGGTAGTTTATAGGTTTCCAGGAAGGCATCCATGTCTTCCACGTTGTTTAATTTATTGGCATAAAGCTGTTGATAAAAGTTTCTAATGATCCTTCCTATTTCATTGGTGTTGGTTGTGACCTCTCCCTTTTCATTCATAATTTTGTTAATTTGGGTCCTTTCTCTATTCTTTTGAATAAGTCTGGTCAGTAGCTTATTGATCTTATTTCTTCTTTCAAAGAACCAGCTTCTAGTTCTGTTGATCTGCTCTACTGTGCTCCTGGTTTCTAATTCATTGATCTCTGCTCTAATTTTGTTCTCCTGCCTTCTCGTGCGTGGGTTCGGCCTGTTCTTCTGTTCCAGCTCCAGCTTCTTGAGGTGAGAATACAAAAACTGCATTTTAGATTTTTCTGTTCTTTTGAGTGAGGCTTGGATGGCTATGTATTTTCCCCTTAGGACTGCCTTTGCAGTGTCCCATAGGTTTTAGACCATTGTGTTTTCATTCTCGTTGGTCTCCATAAATTGTTTAAATTGATTTTTAATTTCCTGGTTTACCCAGTCATTCTTGAGCAGGACGGTTCTTAGTTTCCAAGTGTTTGAGTTTCTTCCAAATTTTTCCTTGTGATTGAGTTCCAGTTTCAAAGCCTTGTGGTCTGAGAATATGCAGGGAATAATTTCAGTCTTTTGGTATCGGTTGAGACCTGTTTGGTGACCCAGTATATGGTCTATTCTGGAAAAAGTTCCATGTGCATTTGAAAAGAATGAGTATTCTGTTTTTCTGGGGTGTAGTGTTCTGTATATATCTACGAGTTCCATCTGGTCTAATATGTCATTCAAAGCTCTTGTTTCTTTGTTGATTTTCTGCTTTGGTGATCTGTCTATTGCTGATAGTGGAGTGTTGAGATCCCCTACTATTAATGTATTTTTATCTATATGTCTCTTTGTTCTGGTTAAGAGTTGGCCTGTGTATCTTGCTGCTCCCCTTTTGGGGGCATAGATATTTATAATTGTCATATCCACTTGTTGGATACATCCTTTAAGAATAATATAGTGTCCTTCTGTATCTCTAACTATAGTCTTTAGTTTAAAATCTAATCTGTCTGATATGAGAATTGCTACCCCAGCTTTCTTTTGAGGTCCATTGGCATGAACAATGGTTTTCCATCCCTTCACTTTCAGTCTGGATGTATCTTTCAGTTCAAGATGAGTCTCTTGTAGACAGCAAATGGATGGGTCATGTCTTTTTATCCAATCTGCAACCCTGTGGTGTTTTATTGGAGCATTCAGGCCATTCCCATTGAGAGTGATTATTGAGAGATATGATTTTAATGATGTCATGTTGCCTGTGAAGTCTTTGTTTGTATAGATTATAAATTTCTGTTCTATATCACTCTTGGGGCCTTTTTACTTTTTTTTTTTAAGATTTTATTTATTTATTCGACAGAGATAGAGACAGCCAGCAAGAGAGGGAACACAAGCAGGCGGAATGGGAGAGGAAGAAGCAGGCTCATAGCGGAGGAGCCTGATGTGGGGCTTGATCCCAGAATGCCGGGATCACGCCCTGAGCTGAAGGCAGACTCTTAACCTCTGTGCCACCCAGGCGCCCCGGGGCCTTTTTACTTTTATAGAACCCCCCCTTAATATCTCCTGTAGGGCTTGTTTGGTGGTTACAAATTTGGTCAGTTTCTGCCAATCCTGGAAGGTCCTTATCTCTCCATTAATTCTGAATGACAGCCTTGGTGGATAAAGGATCCTTGGCTGCATGTTTTTCTCTGAAAGAGCTTTAAAAATATCCTGCCAACCCTTCGTCTCATTCCAGGTCTGTGTAGACAGGTCTGACGTTATTCTGATATTTTCGCCTCTGTATGTGAGAAATTTCTTCACCCTGGCTGCTTTCAATACTGTATCCTTGGATCTAATATTTGTGAATTGCACTATGACGTGACGTGGTGTAGGTTTGTCGTGGTTGACCTTGTAAGGGGTCCTCTCTGCCTCTTGGACATGAATGCTTGTTTCCTTTGCTAGATTAGGGAAGTTTTCAGCTACAATTTGTTCAAATATCTCTTCTAGACCTCTCTCTTTCTCCGCTCCCTTGGGGATGCCAATGATTCTGACATTGGAACATTTCATTGAGTCAGTAATCTCCCGTAATGTATGTTCTTGAGATTGGATTTTTGGGGCCAATTTTGTGTTTTAACTTTGTCTTCTCCCATCCCATCCTCCAATTCCCTAATTCGTTCTTCTGCCTCATTTACCCTGGCCGTCAGAGCATCTAGTTTTGACTGCATTTGATTCATAGCATTTTTAATTTCTGCCAGATTCGCTCTCATTTCCACCCTTAGAGATTCTATATTCTTGTTAATATTTTCGTTAATATTTTTTTCAAGTCTACACATCATCTTGACCATTGTTACTCTGAACTCCATTTCTGATCTTTTGGTTATATCCATATCCATCAGCTCTGTGGCAGAGGCCACAGACTCATTATCTTTTCTTTGCTGGTGGGGGTGGATTTCTCCTCGTCATTCTGATGAGGAGAGGTTGCGGGGATGCCCAGAACCCAAATTACTGACCAGGACCCAGGCAGTGTGCACTTGTTTTATAGGGACCTTAGAGATGTAGGCTTCTTGATTTTTCAGCTTGCCTTCTGGGGGAGGGGCCTGCCATACTGATATTCAGGCAACCCTGTTTGGGTAGAGTCTCCGTGTCCCCTGTGAGGGGGGATGGGGATGGGCACAATGTGAGCCGGTTTTTCCGGGCTTTTGTTCTCTGGCAGCTTTCCCTGGCGGTTTTCTGTGACTCTTCTGAGAGTCGGAGCAGCAGTGGCCGAATCCCAGCCTCTGTCTCAGAACAGAGATTGCAGTCTTCTCTCCACTGAGCTCTCTTGGTCTCTTTAACTCTGCTTCTGTCGGTGCCACCAAAAACCCTGCAGCGTCCCGGGTTGTGCACCCCACAGCCGCTCTCCCAGCCCTCACTTCCAGGGTGCGCAGGTCTCTGTCCTTTGTGTTTCTAACACTGCCAGCCGCCTCCAGTTCCCCCGCGTGCTGCGCGTGCGCTCCAGAGCACCAGTTTTCAGTCTGGTCGTGCGCGTGCTCCCAAGCTCCCGGTTTTAGTCGAGCACACTGGAGCTCCGTTTCAGTCTGGTCGCGCGCGTTCCCAGCTCAAGGTCTCAGTCCGCTCTCTCTCGCGGGTGCCGGTCCTCGAGTCCGCCCGCTCCCCCCATGCAGGTAGCTACCGCTTCCCGGCGCCCGAACGCGGCGGCTCCCTCCCCCTTCCGTTTATCTTCCGATATCTGTGCGCGGTTTCATGGCTCCCCGCTTTGTACCTCAGTACTCAGCGCTGGAGATGTTCATTTGTAGAGATCCAGATGTATCTTCCTGCGTCTCAGACTGATTCCGTGGGTTCTCAGGATGGTCTGGTACCTATCCAGCTCCACTTAGGGGACCGGCTGAAAAAGGGGACCCCTACTCCCCCACCATCTTTTCCCTCCTCCTAAAAGTGAGTATTTAAAGAACTGTAGGTCGTTCACAATTTTCAGAGTTGTATCGATGAAAGAAATCACAAAGAAAGTGATACAATTTTATTTAGAAACAAAAATATAAAACTTCAAGAGGTAAAAGGGAAACTGGAAAATTATTCTCAATATTTTTTTTAATTTTTATTTTTTATCAAAGTAGATAATGTGAAAAGAGCTTTTACAAACAAAACACAGGAAAAATGGGCAAAAGACACAGCAGACAATAGATAGTAGAAGCAAATGACAAATAGAAATACACAAATTTTTTCAACTTTTCTATTAATAAAAAACAGAAAAAACATCCACAACAAACTATTTTTCTTCTATCAAGCATATAAATCATAATGTGCTGTAGTGGTAAATGTGTGTTGAGACAAGTGCTTTGTAACTGTTGTTAGAAGTGCATGAGTGTTCTTATTACCAGCATTGTGAAGAAATTTAGCAGTGTGTATCAAAATCCTTAGTGTTCTTATTGTGTACTTTTCTTCCTATTCTAAAGAAATTAGCAGATACATAAGTCAAACTGCATAAACAAATGTATTTTATAGAGTTATTTATTATAATGAAAAATAGGAGCCAAACTAAATGCCTAATAGTAAAAGAATGGTGAAATACGGTGTACCTACATATGGGTTATTACTCAGATTATAAAAATCAGTTTTTCAAAGAATAATTAATGACCTAAAGAAATGCAGTAGAATATTAAATTTGGAAAATTGGTACATAATGTTTGTAGAGTTTGATGGCAATTAAATATATAAATCTCAATTAAAATGAATAAGTACATTTTCCCTCTTTTTCTTGGCTGAATATTCCTGAAAGAAAAATATATGCAAATAATTAATTTGAGACGTGTTTGAAGTGGAGGTTGGGGATATTTGCTTTTAGAATTTCGTTCTAGCTTTTAGGTGCCTTTTTGGAGGGCAGTTTGATATTACTCTTTTTTTTTTTTACTTTTGTGGGGGTTTTTTGGGGTTTTTTTGTAATAATTTTTTATTATGTTATGTTAGTCACCATACAGTATATCCTTAGTTTTTGATGTAAAGTTCCATGATTCATTATTTGCATATAACACCCAGTGCACCATGCAATACGTGCCCTCCTTAATACCCATCACCGGCCTATCCCAGTCCCCCACCCCCTCCCCTCTGAAGCCCTCAGTTTGTTTCCCAGAGTCCATAGTCTGTCATGGTTCATTACTCTTTCTTGCTCTTCAAGCTTTTGTTTGTTAGGTTTTGGATTTTTTCTCTCCCTGATATGGTCAATTTGTAGATGAAGGCTGAGAAAAGCTTTACCCATCTGTCTAGGTTTTACAAATGTAATCTGATTTTAGCAAAGTTTTAGTTAACTAAAAGAAGAAAAAAAATGGTAGAAATAAGGTTGCTCTAAGTATTTGGGATACTGCAAGATGATGGAGCCAAATACTAAAGGTGACAAAGATTTGTGAAGGGAGGGAGGGAAGATGGGTGGAGGGAAGGAAGGAAAGAAGGAAGCAGGGAAGGAGGGAAGAGGAAGGAGAGAAAAGAAAAAGGAAGAATGATGAGGTAGACTGACACACACCCTTGAAACCTAGACCCAAGCGTTTGAACCACCTTAGAACTTCTAAAAAAACTAAAGGATGTCTATAATGGGATTTTTCCTCTTTAAGAATTGCTTCTCAGGCGAACGTCTGTGGAAAAATGGTTCGATTCCACATTCTAAAACAAGCTGTCAGCAAATGACACCAGCCACTTCCCCATAGGGTTTACTAAGAAGTGACAGCAGTATTATGTTTACTACCGGTGATTTCAACCTCCTCGGTACCCTGTGTCCCAGTCCATGTCAGAGGACCCGGATGGGATGAGATAGATTTGTAGGGAGTGCAGTTTTTCTCATGAGGCTCAGTTTTCTCCCTTCTCCCCTTTCATTTCTCTGAAGTCAAAGGTAGGGGCTTCAGGATCATCACGGAAAACAAGTATGTGGACTGCAAGAAGGGAGAGCCATGTTCTCTTTCAGCTGAGTGTTTATTGAGCTGAAGAACTCCTTCACAGGCCCCTGTAGCTTTTGGAGGGTCCAGAGGAATACTCTAGGCATCCCTTGGGCTTTCCACATCAAAAAAGGGAAGGTGGAGGACGAGCAGGAGCCACAGGTTACCCATACAGAAGACATCAGTGAATAGCTGTGCAATGGATTTTGTCTTTAATTTTTCGATTTAAAGAAGCAAGAGGGAGAATTGCTCATCATTAATCTGAAAATGAAGAAAGAATGAACTCAGAAGATGCCAAGTATGGAGTAAATTATTAGTGCAAAAGTTAGTTTACCATGTTTTATCCACCAACTTATTGCTGAGGACTCTGAAGTCTCTATTTCCAGCTCTTTAAGCTCCAGATCTCTTATTTTTTCTACTAGTAATTTTCCCTAAATGTCTGGTGCAATTCAGTGTACTCTCAGCTGGAATAAATACTGTCTACTCAGCTAGATAAGGTGGAAGTACTTATAGACCAGATATAATTGTTGGGTGAAGAGTGCAGACTCCGGACCCAGATGACCCAGGACTGAATGTTGGATTGACGACTTAATAGCTATATGACCTTGGGCAAAATACTAAGCCAGATTTTCTTTCATCTGCAAATGAGAAAAGATGAATACCATCTCATAGTAATAATGTGGGGACTTGGTACTTGATTCAGTGGCTACCATAGTAACTGCTCAACAATTACTAGCCACTAATAGCAGTCTGTCTCCTTTTACCCACAAATCCTGTTGAATCTTCTACATTTTTCATGTATCCTGTCTTACCCTTTTCCTCTGTTAGGTCTTGATGACTTGAACTGTCATCACTTTATGCCTGTCCTTTTATGAGAGTCCTTATACTTGATTGCTCAGTCTCTTGTCCTACCACCTGTGCCCACATCCATTCTCCACAGGACAGCCAGAATGAGCTTTGGATGAAATCTTGTCCTACTCAAAACCTTTGAGTCATTCATCACCTACAGATTAAAAGAAAATGTTATAGGTACTTCGTAACCCAATGGCTAGCCACCTCACCAGCTTCATCTCCTGACCCTCCCTGTATAAATCTTGAATACTTTGCTAACCAGTAATGTCAACATTAGTCATTAATGTCCGCATCCTTACTTGTCATGTACAAGAGGGGCCAAAATATTTATCATTGCCAAAAACTCATGTAATCAAACATCAATTCCCATGGGAAGTAATGCTAAATCTTTATTGACTCTATTAATGGAAAATAAGCTCAAGCATCAGGCAGATAATGCCAATAATAATATCCATTCATAATTATAAGCTAAAGAGAACAGTAAACTGTCATTATATTACGAATTTTTTAAAAATCCTGAACCGACCAGCAACTTGGTAGCGGCCAAAAGAACCTGAGTCACTATGTCAGCTCTGGGGAGCTGTACAAATGAACTAAATTTCATCTATTGTAACCTGCACGTTTTATCACATTAAAATCACTGAAACCAGGATGACTTTTACAATCTCTGCTGGCCAGACCACATGTGGTTTGGAAGAAAATCCAAGAAACAGTGGTGGAGCCCTCTTAAGAAACCATCCTCAGATATGGTGTGGGTAAAGACAGAGGTCAATTACTCCGAAGGGAAAAGTGATATAGGAGAGGCAAGTTCTAAATACGAGAAAGTTTTAGGACTACCTCATCAATTTGTCACTTATGTTTTACTTTTTATGTGTATACAAGAGGAATATATGACAAAAATATAAAGAAATTTAAAGAACAACTTCTTAATCGAAGAAAGCCATTAAATATAAGTGTCATAGTTTAATCAGCACCATGCCTTTTCTACTTCACGCCTGGCAGAACTTAGGCTGGTATTGCATGACCTGCAAGTGAAGGTGTCTTCAGTTTGGTGATATATTGTTGTACAGATAGGCGAGTAAATTTGACCATGTTTCAGCATCACTATTACAAAGAATGGGAAATATTCTTTAAGTTTTTATTTAAATTCTAATGAATCATGAGAGACTGTGGACTCTGGGAAATAAACTGAGGGCTTCAGAGGGGAGGGGGGTGGGGGAATGGGATAGGGCGGTGATGGTTATTAAGGAGGGCACATACTGCATGGTGCACTGGGTGTTATATGCAAATAATGAATCATGGAACACTACATCAAAAACTAAGGATATACTGTATGGTGACTAACATAACATAATAAAAAATTATTATAAAAAATAAAAAATAAATTCTAATTCATTAACATAACAGTATAATATTAGTTTCAGGTGTACAGTATAGGGATTCAGCACTTCCATACATCACCTGGTGCTCATCACGATGGGTGTACTTTTTAGTCCCTGTCACCTATCAGTATTACAAAGAATAGGAAGGATTCTTTTAAAATAGGAATGCATGTAAAATGGAAAAGAATGAGGGCAGAATTCATTCATTAATGCCACAGCTACTGATTTAGCATCTATTCTGTGCCAGGTATTGTTCCAGGAGCAAAGGTCACGGCAAAAAATAAAAATCTTTGCTGTCAGGAAGCTTAAGTTCATGTATGTGAGTAGACATTATATAAAATAACCAAATTATAGTGTTTGTTACATTTAGGAACTAGAAAGATAAAAACAGGGAGAAAGAATAGAAATTTGGGAGGAGAAGTGTAATTTTCAGTAGGGTCGTCAGGGAAGACCTACAGAAGGTGCAGGAGCCATCCATATTTGATATTTGAGGGAAGGACATTGTCAGCAGGAATATACAGCAAGTACAGAGACTCAGTAGTGGCGACCCAGGTAGTATATTCAAGGAGCACGGCAAGGAAGACAGAGGGCTCAAGAAGGATAAAAGAAATACAGAGTAGATGGAAATGAGGTCAAAGAAGTAAGGAGATTGGGGATCAGCAGATTTCCTAGATCAGTGCTGGTCAACAGAAAAATAAGGTGAGCCACATATGTAATTGAAATTTATATAGTTGCCACATCTATTTTTTTAAGAAAAGTAGGAACAAATGAAATGAATGCATTTCACTTAACCTAATATATTAAAAATATTATTTCAACCTGTACATCATACAGAAAGTATTAATGAAAAAAGAAAGTGTTAATGAGATGTTTTCCATTTTTTAAAATAGTTTTATATTTTACAGCAGTTGTAGGTTTTCAGCAAACTTGAGTAGAAGTACAGAGATAGAACAGTTTTTTTGTACTAAGTGTTTGAAATCTGGTGTATATTGTACACTTAAAGCACATCTCAGTTCCCCTTACAACATTTCAGGTGCTCAGTAGCCACATGGCACTACTGTATCTGCTGTATTGGACAGCACAGATCTAGACCCTTGCAGAACACTGTAATGACTTTGGCTTTTCTGTGAATAAGTAGGGAAGCAATAGAAGAGTTTTGGCTGCAACAGTGGCATAGTATGACTTGGGTTTCTGTAGGATCCCAGAATATGACTTGAGATTTCATAAGGTCTGCTTTGTTGAGAATAGACAGGGAAGAGAATATCTGCTCACATGTGCTAGAACAGACTTTGGACAAACTCTCATCAAAGAGCAAAACTGAATATAGACAAGCATAAATTCAATAAGTGGACCGGTTTTGGGAAAGAGTGTAATAGTAATTCTCTCAACACTCTGTCTTTACACAGGCTATAAATGAGACACGCTGTGTCTTATTCCTACACGTGGGGATCTCTTGTTTCCTCTCATGGACTGTGAGATCATCAAGGCAAGGCACACCATATATCTATCTTTAATCCTAATGCCCAGTAGCCTTGGTGGAAGTTAGTAAGCCCTCAATAAATATTTGTTAAATCGAAACCCAAAAAACAGCTAAACATCCCCCAAATGGAAACAACCCAGATGTCCACCAACAGAGGTATATATTTAAACAGTTCAATACTCTACAGCCGAGAGAGTAAACATATTAAGCTATATACCACATGGTTGATTATTGTAAACATTATGTTGAGTGAAAGAGACAAGACACAGCAGAGTATATAGCATATCATTCCATATACTCAGTGTTCAAGATAAGACAACATAATTAAAGTTGACGGGATACTGGTTATACTTGGAGGTAGTGACTGGACAAGAGGGGCCTCTGGGCTTCTGATAACATTCTATTTTTCTGGTCATTTGTACACTTTTTAAAAATATCTTGAGGTATACAGCAGTCATAGGTGTACTTTCATATATATATGTATATATATATATATAGCTACATGTGTGTGTATGTATATATATATATATATAAACTTTGTACTAATGTATGTGCTTATATATGTATTCAGTTGAAAGCTTACATACATATGTTCCATATATGTAGGAAAGTACACCTATGTATATGTAGTATCTCTCTCAAAAAAACAACAAAACATTATAAATTACCTGAGGTGAAGACCATTTTGTTCAACTGTGTTATGATTCAATATGTAAGAATAAATTTATGGCTAATTGAAAAACATACAGTATATATGGTTTTATAATTGAAAACTTCCGCTAGTATAACATATGTGATGTATTTTAACTCAGTTTTCCTCTTTCCTCAAGAAAGACTGTGAATCATAATTCAGAAAACATTTTGACATGTAAAAACTTAGTGTTCTTTTTGTTCCCTTGCTTTTACTTTTACCCTACAATTTCCCAGAAAGGTGTATTTTATTTAAGCATTTTAGAGCATGCAGCTTCACATGATGTGCTTATTCTAGTGCAGTGGCTCTCACCCAAGGGCAGTTTTGCTCCCAAGGGGATATTTGGTAGTGCCTTAAGACATTTTTGCTTGTCACAGTTGGGGGGGAAATGCTACTGGTATCTAATGGGGAAAGGCCAGGGATACTGCTAAGCCTCCTACAAGGCAGAGAACAGCCCCTCACAGCTAAGAATAATCCAACTCGAAATGTCAGTAGCACTGAGGTTGAAAAACACTGCTCTCATTTAATAACATAATGCTGGAATTTTAAAAAATGGAAGTTTTTTCATTACCAGTTTTAACCTCTTACATTTTAGAAGTTTTGGAGATTACTGAGGTTGCTTTGTTCAAAGTAAATGAATTTTCTTTAAAAAATTGTGTATTGTTAACATGTTTTTAATTATTTTCTTGAAAGTGTTACTGTGGTTTTTTTTGTTTGTTTGTTTCTGAGTTTTCTTAAAAGAAAAAGAAGAAGAAAGAAAAGTTTGAGAAATATGTTGTTTATAACAGTTTTATTCTTATTTCTCCAGGCTAGAGGAACAAAAGAATATCTTGTCAGAATTTCAAAGAGATGTAAATGAATTTGTTTTATGGTTGGAAGAAGCGGATAACGTTGCTAGTATTCCACTTGAACCTGGAAATGAGCAGCAGCTAAAAGAAAAACTTGAACAAGTCAAGGTAATTTTGTTTTCTAAAAACCCCCAGGGCCTACTTGTATAAAGAGTATATGAATCTATTTTTAAGGTATTTAATCATTGATTTCCTGCCCATTAGGTTATTGATAGTTCCTCACTAGGTTTCCTCAAAACTTTGTATTGTTTTAACCCAGTGTTTCCCAAAGAGTATTTTTTGGTAAAAAGTGTGTGTGTGTGTGTGTGTGTGTGTGTGTGTGTGTGTGTGTGTAAGTGTGTACAATGCATGACAGTATTTTGAAAACTAATTTGAAATTGATCTTAGACATATTGGAGAATTTTACAACTCCAAATTATTTCAAAAACTAGAGGGACTTTATAGAAATGAATCCCATTTCTTAGAAAAGATCTTAATTGCCAAATCAATCTATTTCAGCCTCTAATTAGAGATGTTCGATTTGCCTGAAACAGTGTTTGTTTTGTCTGGGAGTGGTTGGGGGTGCGTGGTGTTGGTTCACAGTCTATACTGGTTGAATAGACATCCAGCCTATTCAAGTGGCTTTTCATGCCTTCCTACTGCGAGGTCTGCTTATTACTGATTACCTCACCTGGCTGACTGACATGCACTGATTGTGCAGTTGGATTAACTTTCCTGGTTTTAGTTTTAGGAAAGAAACTTACTTCGATCTGTTTTACTATAATTCTTGAAGTGAAGGTGAAAAGGAAAGGGAAATTAACATTTAATCGTCCTCTATTATGTGCTAAGTATTAGATGTATTTACATCTGCCATTTATTTAATCTTCATATAAAACTTTCAAAATGGTTGCTGCTATCCTCATTTTACAAGGTCATATAATCAAAGGGAAATGGAATTGCTCCTTTATCAATGATTCAGTTGGTTTGTACTTGCAAATTAGACTCCAATGTCAACCACTTATTTCTGTGAAACAAGAAATTTGTACCTGAACAGGAGATAAAGCATAAAAATAAAATGCTTAGTTCAGTAAACAAATACTGAGTACCTACTCTATGTCAGATATGGCAAAAACAAAAAAAACCCACCAAGTTTTGGATCTATAGTTCATTTGAAGATGGGTATATCATAGAAAAATGAACTTAGTCTGTTCTTGAAAATTAATCTTTCCTAAATGTGTTGGGTGTTATATATAGCAATATGATTGATAACTCATTTAAGAGACATGTTTAGTGGCATTTACTTATTAATAAATATGCATTGATTTTCTTTTTTCCTTTGACAGTCTAGATCAGCACTAACAGAACTTTCTGTAATGATGGTAATGCTCTCTATTGTCTATTGCAGTAGCCACAAGCTATATGTGTCTTCTGAGTACTTGAAAGGTAGTGTGACCGGAGAACTGACTTTGTTATGTTATTGAAATTTAATTAATTTCAATTTAAGTAGCCCCATGTGGCTAGTGATACTATATTGGACAGTGTAGCTCTAGATGACACAAATAAATAAAGGACAGTTATTAACAACCATGGTGGTTTTGTAGGTCTTGGGAAAGGGCATTTATTATGGGAGACCGAATGAATAAAAGAAATTCAGGGATGTGGGGGAGTCAAAAATTAGGGTTCTTGAATGAAATTGCCCAAGTTGGAATCACAGCTCCATTGCTTGCTACTTTGTGTCCATGGAGCTTGTACTTAATCTCTCCGTTGGGATTTTATCTCTCTGTCTCAGCTTCCTTCTGTACAAGAGGAAGATAATAGGATCTACTTCATAGAATTATATTATCTCAGTTAATTTTTATATAATATGTGACGACGTTAACCCAGCGCCTGGTACCTGATATGGTCTCAATGTTAGTTAGCTCTCAAAATGATAATGCAGTTACTTAGTAGTAAATTATAGCATGGGCGCTTAATACCTGAGAGGATGCTGAATTTACCCAGATCGCTTTGATAGAAATGTGTTTTCAGACTCTTAACAATGCTCGGGGTGTTATTGTAGAGCTCATGATATCACGTGATACTGTTTTTCTTGAAAAGAATCTCCAAGGGATATGACATTCTGGCTCTTTCTAGGATAGGTTTTCTCCTTGGGAGCTGGTGCTCCAGTCCATCAGTTCTGCACGCTGTAGAAAGCGGTTGGTATTAGAGGTACCAATCCGCCTTCAGTCAAGTTACTTCGTTGTGAGAGACCAATCAATAGAGACAAAGACAAGATAGTTGAAATTGTGCTGTAATTCATTTTAAACGTTGTTGCATTTGTCTGTTTCAGTTACTGGCGGAAGAGTTGCCCCTGCGCCAGGGAATTCTAAAACAATTAAATGAAACTGGAGGAACAGTGCTTGTAAGTGCTCCCATAAGCCCAGAAGAGCAAGATAAACTTGAAAATAAGCTCAAGCAGACAAATCTTCAGTGGATAAAGGTTAGACATTACCTATCTCTGCCATCACATGTGTTAAATGTTGCCAGTGTTTGTTTTGTTTTGTGGGTGTTTTATTGCTGGAGTTGGGGGAGGGGAACTGGTATGTGGATTTGTGTGTTTTTTAACCCAACCATTTGATGTGGCTCCGTGATTCATTATGGATGGAAAGAATGGAGTTGTTGGACTGCAATACATTAATGACCAAATGCAAAAATATATACCATTGTTACTTTGCGTGAGTTATGCTAAAGAATTAGACTGGAAAAGGGATGAAGTAATTCAGCATTCAGGTGTATACTGACGGTGTTTAACCAAGATGGAGGTGGTCTGCTTCAACAAGTGTTATAAATCAAAATTACTTATCCTTAACTTATAGTATAGACTTAATCAGTGACTGATGTGGAAGGTGTTTTATGTATTTGTTTGTTTATTTGGTTACTTAGTTACTTAGTCACCTAACTTGTGTGTCTTTGTCTATCTTGGATCCCTTGTAAGTCTAATATTTTTAAATATTTATCAAATTAATACATACTTATTCTTGAAAACCAATGTCACATATGAATTTATCATGAAAACAACATCAGTCTGTCAAAAGGCAATTCTTTTCCCATTGTACTCCTGTGGCAACTTTGTCATAAATCACGTGAACATACATATGAATCTCCTCCTGCATTTTCTGTTCTCTGCCTTTTGACTGTGTCTGTCCTTCAACTGTCACCACACTGGCTTAGTAAGAATCATTTTTTAATAGCTCTACTGAGACATAATTCATATACCATACAATGCACCCATTTTAAAGTGTATAATTCAATGATTTGGGTGTATTTACTTTTGTTTACATTGTGGTAAAAAGGATATAACACAAAATTTGTCATTTTCATGATTTCTAAGTATACAATTCAGTGTCATGAATTATATTCACAATGTGCAACCATGACAAGTACCTATGTGCGAAAAATTTTCATCCCACCAAACAGAAATTCTGTAATCATCAAGCAGTAACTCCACAGCCTGCTACCCACCCACACAATCTCTAATCTACTCTGTCTCTCTGAATTTGCCCGTCCTAGAAGTTCATAAAAGTAGATTGATAATCTGTCTGTCCCTTTGTGTGTAAATTATTTCACTTAGCATGATGTTTTCAAGGTTCATCCATGTTGTAGCAGGTATCAGAATGTCATTCCTTTTTATAATGAGTAACGTTCCATCGTTTGCATATATGCAATTGTTTTGTTTGAGTTTTGGGGATCTGCTGATCTAAACCCTCCAGCTTTGTTCTTCTTAGTCCACATTGTCTTTGCTAGTTTTGGTTCATTGATTTAGCAAATACATTTTAGAACCGACTTGTCAATTTTCACTGAAGCCTGCCAGCGTAGTGACTGGTATTGTGTTGAATTTGTAGATCAGTTAACATCTTTACAATCCTGAGTCCTCTAATCTGTGAGAATGGTATATCCCTTCATTTATTTAGGTCTTTTTGAATGCTTTTCTCGCCATATTTTGCAGCGTTCAGTCCAGAGGACCTGCACATCTTTTATTAGACTTCATTCCTGATATTTGACATTTTGATCCTATTTAATAGACGGGATTCATTTTGAATTTTATTTTCTCTTTGTTGTTGGTATATAAAAATATAATAGATTTTTGTGTATTATGCACATATTCATTGTCCTTGCTAAATTCACTTATTAATATTAATAGTTTTCAGAATCGTTTGCATTTTTTATGTGCACAGTTGTGTCATCAAACAGAAGTAGTTTCTCTCTTTTCAGTCCTTCGAATTTTATTTTATTTTTTGCATAGACTAGGACTTCCAATACAATGTTTAATAGAAGTGGCAATAATGAGAAACCTTGGCTCATTTCCTGTCTCAGGTGGAGAACTTTCAATAATTTATCATTAAATATTATGTTTGTTGTAGGACATTTTATAGGTTCTTTTAATCAAATTAAGGAATTTCTCCTTATTCCCAGTTCATGTTTTTATTATGAACAAGTATTGAATATATTCAAGTGGTTTTTCTGTATTTATTGAGTATATGATTTTTCTCCTTTGTGTGAATGCGGTAAACTATAGCCATTGGTTCTGGAATGTGAAATTACTCTGGGATTCCTGAAAGAAATCATACTGGTCATAGGTCTTGTACTACTTATAGATTGCTGGACTCATTTTCTAATATGTTATTTAGGATTTTTATATTGTTGTTTGTGACAGAAAATCATTTGTAATTTTTTTATAGTATCTTTCTCAAGTGTCGATAGCAATGTTAGACTTGTCATAAAAGCAAGTTGAAAAGTATTCTCTCTTTTTTTTTCTGGAAGGAATTGTTGAAGATTTGTGTTATTTCTTTCCAAGGTGTTTCAGAGAATTCAATTGTAAATCCATCTGATGATGAAGTTATTTTTTTTGTGGGAAAGTTTTTGATGATTGATTCAATTTCTTTAATAGATACAGGGATGGTGAGATTTTTCATTTCTTTGTAAGCTTTTGTAAGTTGTATCTTTCAAAGAATTTGTCTATTTCCATGTCTTTTTCTCTTTTTGGGTGGTAGGCTTTATTCATACAGCCAGCCAGTGGTCTTCTATATATTTATGTATAAGAATGAGAAAATAGACTGTGGGTACATCTTGTTGGCTGGGATATTTTCCTCTGTGTGCTAAGACAGGAAGTTGACCCTCTTGCTAAAAGATATCTTCAAATTCTGTACTGCAGTGGACTTTATTCTGGGATAGCCACAGCGACTGCTGAGATTCATTCCAGATACCAAGTTTAATTTCTTTGGGTATGAACAACACACTTCTTATTTGTCTTGATTCATATTTATTTTTGCTTGTAAGTAAATGTTAAGACCATTCATTGTGGTAGTTTTGAGCTAGAGGCAAAGTTCCATCTACAAACTTTACATACCCAAATTTTAACCCACTTTTTAGCCCTTGCCATTATGGCATTTTTCCTCTAGTCTCCAGATTCTGCCAAGGTCAGATCCCCCTGTACCTAAGGCTATGCCTCTCTTTCTTTAAGAGTATTCATGTATCTCTACTCATATGTGCTTTTGACCTTCCAAAAATGTTTTAAAACCTCATATCCATTTTTGACCACAGTTCTACTGCCTTATTGAGCATATTTAATACCTGTTAATTTTGTTCCATCCAGAATATAAAACGAACTGTAATCCTTTAAACCAGGGGCAAATCCATGCCAAGAACATATTGCTGAACTATAATTTCCACATACTATAAAATGCCTTATTTCAAAAATGGGACAGTTATTTCTTAAGAATTACTTACTATTTATCAGCTCCCAACTGAATTGATAAGTATGGAAAAGTTATACTGAGAAAAGTTTCTTTATGTAGATGATGGGAAGGAATACTAGAGACTTCACTGTCGGGGGGTGGTATCCAATGTGGTGGCATGGGAAGATCCTGAACTCACCTCTTCCCATGGATACAGTGAATCTGCAGCTACATATGAAATAGTTCCCTGTGAAAAACACCTGAAAACTAGCTGAACAGTTCCACCACAATAAAGGAAAAAAGTGCCACATCAAGACAGGTAGGAGAGGCAGAGACACTGTCTCTCCAGAAACATCACCACTGGTGTGGCAACCCACTATCAGGATGGATTTCACAGAATGGGAACTTCTACCTGAGGAGAAACTGTTTCATTCAGGCACCTTAACCCGTGGGACCTACACCAGAGAGATGAGCCCCGAAAACATCTAGCTTTGAGAAACAATGGGCCTTACATACAGGAGATACCCAAAGGGCTGTAGGGAACTGAGATACTGCTCTTAAAGGGTTCACACATAGACTCACTTGCCCCAGGGCTAAGTGCAATGGCAACAGTTTGGAAAATGCTTAGACTGTTTGTGAAGGAGACCCATTTGCTAATCTTCAAGAATCAGCTAGAGGGGCATGGATTGGCTTGGAATCTCTCCCAGATGGAAGTGCTGGTGGGTGCCACTTTTGCACTCTCCCTTGCTAGCACAGGCAGCCTTACATAGTTCCTGAAATCTTTGACTACCCTGCTAAAGCAGGTGGGTGTGCCATACCCTTGCAACTCCTGCTACCCTACCAAAGCCATGAGCAACACATGGTTTCTGCCCTCTCCCACTGCCTTGCCAAAGCCAGCAGGTGTGCCTCATTCCTCTGATCTCCAGCTACCTTGCTAAAGTCATCAGGTGTACGCCAGCCACACAGGGAACTCTCCGCGGTTGCCTAACTTTGATGGCCAGAAAGGCTTGCATTCCTGAGTCCTTTGGGACTGTAACAATCAGGGAGATCATTTTTTTGGCAGGCTGTCACCGCCAGGGCACAGCACAGACAGCAGACTAAAATACAGCCTAGTCTTTCTTCAAGAAAGACTATTTTCTTAGAGCTTCAGCCTGAGGGACAGGCTCCAGGTTTGCCACAGATGTAGGGGCTACAGATGGGCTTTTAGGGAAGGTAGGTCAGGGGGCACCATCTGTGTCCTTTCTGGCAATCTCACTGTACCTCACCAGTACCTCTCAGAAATGACTTGATATACTTATCTGGTGCCGTTTTTTGTAACAGTCACACAGGGGACACTTCTGGATCTCCTGGTCTGGATGACATCAGGGTTCATGATTGTGGCCCCATAATAGGACTATATATATTTGCGTACTTTCAAAGCTGCAGCCTGAGAGTCTGGCTCCTAATCAGCCTAAAATTAAGAGCTGAACTCCCTCTCTTGGGAACAATAACAGGTCTTGGCACATTCTCAATGACTGGAACCTATCAAGAATAAATCAGGCTGCTTAGACAATTGTAGAGATTCAAGAAACAACCAAGAGCTAGGGCAGAGTTGAACGACAAGGTTCATCTCCTACACAAGGTCATTCCTTCAAGGCTGAGAGGGGTAGCCATTTCTCCTATACATAAAAGCAAACATAAAAAGTCATGTAATCATGAGGAAATAGAGGAATATGTTCTAAAGGAAAGAACAAGATAAAACATCAGAAAAAAAAAATAATGACACGGAATTAAGTAATTCACCTGTTAGAGAGTTTAAGGGAATAGTAATAAATTTACTCACCAGACTTGGGAGAACAGATGAATGTAGTGAGAACTTCAACAAAGAGGTAAAAGATATAAGGAAGTACCAAACAGAAGTCACAGAGCTGAGGAATACAAAAGCAGAACTGAAAAATACACTAGAGGCATTCAATAGCAACAAGACAAAACAGAAGAAATAATGAGTGAGCTAGAATACAGTGCAGTAGAACTCACTGAAACAGAGTGGCATATAGAAAAAAGAATTTTAAAAAGTTAATATAAATTAAGGCACCTTGGGACAGTAACATTCACATTATAGGGATCCAGAAGAAGAGAGAGAGAGAAAGTGGCAGAAAAATTACTTTAAGAAATAATGGCAGAAAACTAACCTAACCTGGAGAAGGGTATAAACATCCAGATCCAGGAATCCCAGAGAGTTACAAATGAAGTGAACTCAAAGATATTCACAATAAGACACATTATAATTAAAATGTCAAAAGTAAAGACAAAGACAGAATCTTAAAAAAACAACAAGAAAAAACAATATGTACAAGGGAAATCCCATAGAAGCTCAGCAGATTTTTTCAGCAGAAACTTTGAAAACCAGAAGAAAGGGACATGAGATATTCCAAATGCTAAGAGGAAAAAACTTCCAACCAAGAATACTTTACCTGGCAAGGTCATCGTGGAGAATTGAAGGAGAAATAAAGAGTTTTCCAGTTAAGCAGAAACTGAAGGAGTTCATCACCATTAAACTGGCCTTATAAGAAATGTTACAAGGGCTTCTTTAACCTGGAAAGAAAGGGCACCAATTAGTAACAAGAAAACATGAAAGTACGAATCTCACTGGTAATGGTAAATATATAGAAAAGGTAGTAGAATAACCACTTATAAAGTGAGCGTGAAGGTTAAAAGACAAAAGTAGTAAAAACAATTAAAACTGCAATAATTATTTAAAGGATATATAAAATAAAAGATGTAAAATAGAACAAAAACAAAATGGGAGTGAGTGTAAAAAAGTCAAGTTTTAGAATGCATTCATATTTAAGTTGTTATTAACTTAGAATAGACTTAGATATATAGGACGTTGTGAGAGCCCCATGTAACCACAGAGCAAGCAACTACAGCAGATGCACAAAAGATAATGAGAGAAGAATCTAAATATAACATTAAAGAGAGGCATCAAACCAAAAGGGAATAGAGTAAGAAAGGAACAGAGAAGGACTACAAAACAGTTGGAAAACAATTAACAAAATAACAATAATGCTATCAATAATTACTTTAAAAGTAAATGGACTAAATGTTCCAATCAAAAGGCATGGAGTAGCTGAATAGATAAATAAAAACAAGACCCATTTATATGCTGTCTAAAAGAGACTCACCTAAGATGTAAGAATACACTGAGACCGAAAGTGAAGAGATGGAAAGCAATATTTTATGCCAATGGAAACCAGACAAAAGCTAGGATACCTATACTTACCAGACAAAAGAGACTTTAAAATGAAGACTGTAGTAAAAGATAAATAAGGGCATTAAATGGTGGTAAAGGAGTCAGTCCAACAAGAGGATATAACATGAGCAAATATTTATGCACCCAACATACTTAGCACGTAAGTATATAGAGCAAACATTAACAGACCTAAAGGAAGAAATAGCAATACAAAATATGGTAATAGCAGGGGACCCTACTTACACCAGTGAATAAGTCATCAAGACAGAAAATCAGCAGGGAAACATTGGCCTTAACACATCAAACTGACAGACTTAATAGATATATACAGAATTTTCCACCCAAAGCAGCAGGCTTTATATCTTTAAGAGCACATGGTAAGTGCTTAAGTGAGTCAAGTCTCAATAAATTTAAGGAGACTGAAATCATATCAAACATATTTTTCAACCACAACCATATTTTTTCAAAATTTATAGTTTTCTAAAACTAGAAATCAATTACAAGAAAAATGAAAAAATCACAAATATGTGGTGATTAGACAGTGTTCTACTCCATAACCAATGTGTCAATGAAGAAATCAAAGGAGAAATCAAAAAAATACTTTGAGACAAATTGCAATAGAAAAATAGCAATCCAAAATCTATGGGATGTAGCAAAAGCAGTTCTAAGAGGGATGTTCATAGTGGTACAATTTTACCTCATCCAAACTCATTTTATGAGGTCAGAATTACCCTGATCCCAAAACCAGACAAGGATACCACATTTATAAAGGAAGGGAGGAAGGGAGGAAAGACAGAGGGGAGGAGAGGAAGAGAGGGGAGAGGAGAGTAAAGGAAATTACAGGCCGATATTCCTGATGAATGTATATGCAAAAATCCCACAACAAAATATTAGCAACCTTAAACAATACATTAAAATGATCATACACCATGATCAAGTGGGATTTATTCCAGGCATACAAGAATAGTTCTACATCTACAAATCACAAATCACATTAACAAAATGAAGCATAAAAATTACATGATCATCTCAATAGATGGAGAAAAAGCATTTGACAAAATTCAACCACCATTTATGACCAAAAACTCTCAACAAAGTGGATATAGATGGAACATACCTCAACATAATAAAAGCCATATATCACTAAGTCCACAGCTAACGTCATACTCAATGGTGAAAAGCTGAAAGCTTTTTCTCTAAGATCAGGAATAAGACAAGGATGCCCACTCTTGCCACTTTTATTCAACATAGTATTGGAAGTCTTAGCCACAGTGGTTAAGCAGGAAAAAAGAAGTAAAAGGCATTCAAAGTGGAAAGGAAGAAATAAAATTGTCACTTTTTTGGGGACAACATGACTTTATATAGAATTTATTTTCTATATAGAATTTATAGAGAAAACTCTAAAGACTGCCCTAAAACTGTTAGAACTAAGAAACAAATTTAATAAACTTGCAGGGTACAGAATCAATCTACAAAAATCTATTGCATTTGTATATACTAACAATGAACTATCAGAAAGAGAAATTTTTTTAAAAGTTCCATTTACAATTTCATCAAAAAGAATGAAATACCTAGTAACAAATTTAACCAAGGAGGTGAAAAACCTGTGCTCTGAAAACTATAAAATATTAATGAAGGATACTGAAGAAGACATAAACAAATGGAAAGATATTCAATGCTCATGGATTGGAAAAAATTAATTTTGTTAAAATATACTACCCAAAACAATCTACAGATTCTTTAAAATCCCTATCAAAATTCCAATGACATTTTGACCAAAATATCACAAACAAACCAAAAATTTGTATGAAACCACAAAAGAACTCCAATAGCAAAAACGATCTTGAGAAAGAAAAGACAAAACCAGAGGCATCACGCTCCCTGATTTCAAATTATATTACAAAGCTATATTAATCAAAATACAGGGATATTGGTATAAAAATAGACAGATGAATAGAAGAAGATAGAGAGCCCAGAAAGAAACCCTTGTATATATTGTCAATTTACAAAACTTTACAACAAAGCAGTGGGGAAAGGACAGTCTCTTCAATAAATGGTGTTAGAAAAACTGGATAGCCACAAGCAAAAGAATGGACCTGGACCACTACCTTACAACGCACACAAAAATTTACTCAAAATGGATTGAAAACTTGAGCATGGGGCTTGAAATCATAAAACTTCTAAAAGAAATTATAAGTCTGAAATTCCTTAACACTGGTCTTGATGATGCTGTTTTAGATCTGACTCCAAAAGCAAAGGCAACAAAAGCAAAAATAAACAAATGGGACTACATCAAACTAAAAAGCTTCTGCACAACAAAGGCAACCACCAACAAAATGAAAAGGCAACCTACTGAATGGGAGAAAATATTTTCAATTCATAAATTCAGTAAGAGGTTAATATCCAAAATTATAAAGAATTCTGGCAACTCCATAGCAGGAAAACAAGCAATCCAATTAAATGACAGAGGACTTGAACATATTTCTAAAGAAGACATACAGATAGCTGACAGGCACATGAAAAGATGTTCAACATCACTAATCCTCAGGAAAATGAAAAGTAAAACCACAATGAGAGACCAAGGCATGAATATTAAAATGGCTATTATCAAAAAGACAAGAAATAACAAGTGTCGGAGAGGATGTGGAGAAAAGGGAACCTTAACGCCCTGTCAGTAGGAATGTGAACTGGGGCATCCACTATGGAATATAATATGGAAGTTCTTCAGAAATATTTTTTTTTACAGTGACATCTGATCCAGCATCTACTTCTGGGTATTTATCTGAAGAAAAATAAAACCCTAAATCAAAAATACATATACACCCCTATGTTTATTGCAGCATTATTTACTGTAGTCAAAATATGGAAACAAACTAAGTGTCCTTCAATGGATGAATGGTTGAAGATGTGGTATATATATATATATATATGTATACAATGGAATACTAGTCAGCCAATAAAAGGGAATGAAATCTTGCCATTTGTGGCAATATGGATGGACCTTGAAGGAATTGGGGTCAGTAAGATGAGACAAAGAAAGACAAATACTGCATGATTTCACTTATACGTGTGATCTGAAAAACAAAACTAACAAAACAAAACCCATGGGAAGAAAACAAGGAGGAAAGGTGCCCCAAAATGTTCCATATCTCAGTATATCTTGGTATCACAAACGGAAAACAAAATTTATAATTGTAGGAAATGTGAAGAGAACTATTTTCAACTATGAAACAGGGGCGCCTGGGAGGCTCAGTCGGTTAAACGTCTGCCTTCAGCTCAGGTCATGATCTCAGGGTCCTGGGTTTGAGCCCTGCATCAGGCTCCCTGGGGAGCCTGCTTCTCCCTCTCCCATTCCCTCCCATTCATAATCTCTCTCTCTCTCAAATAAATAAATAAAATCTTTAAGACAAAGCTATGAAACATACAATAGCAGCTTTATAGGAAATGGGTCAAGGTTTTATCTATTCCACGGCAGAATAAAAAGTCAAATTTTTTTATGATACAAAATTAAAGCTATGACTATGAATACCATCTTGAATTATATTACTATTATCAAATATATTATTATGAATAATAAGAATAAATGTTAAGAGTGAATGAATAAGGATAAAATGAATAATCTTATTCATTAGTCATAATAAAAATTATTTAATTGTCTCTTCTCAATCCCTATGCCACCCTATCCCTCTTGGTTTAAATTAAGAATAGAAAACAATCAGTGCTGGGGCATCTGGGTGGCTCAGTCGTTAAGTGTCTGCCTTCGGCTCAGGGCGTGATCCCGGCGTTCTGGGATCGAGCCCCACATCAGGCTCCTCCGCTGGGAGCCTGCTTCTTCCTCTCCCACTACCCCTGCTGTGTTCCCTCTCTCACTGGCTGTCTCTCTCTGTGTGTCAAATAAATAAATAAAATCTTAAAAAAAAAAATCAGTGCCAAATTTAATTTAGTACTCAAGTCAGCAGTTTTTGAAAAAATAAAGAAAGATGGTCACGATGATCAAGAGACAGTCCTGATCATCATTAAACCTCAAATTCTCAATCTAGAAAGAAGAAATAATGAGGACCCCTCCTTTTATTCTCTAGCCCCCTCCTCCATCTGAAGACTATAATGAGTGGTATAATTGTAACTAGTAAGTCAGGGTAGCTGGGATACAAATATGCCAATTCCTTAACATGCAGCTTCTCCAAAAACGTCATGTCACAATCTCGAGTGGCAGGCGCCTTTCTCCCCACTAACTCTAATATGCTATATCCTGCGTATTAGCCAATTTACCAATTGCTTTGGGACCTTTGTGTTTCATTAGAATAAAGAAAACAGCGATTGGAGGTAATATAGTTATTCCTTTACAGGAGTGATGGACCCTGTAATGAGTTCATTGCAAAACTGTGCTAACTTGTCTTGACCTGGATAGCTTCTCTTTATAGCAGAGATGGGAAATGTTGCTCCGAAGGGGGGTGGGAGATTGGAATAGGCCGGTGATGGGTATTAAGGAGGGCACATATCACATGGTGCACTGGGTGTTATACGCAAATAATGAATCATGGAACTTTACATCAAAAACTAAGGATATACTGTATGGTGACTAACATAACATAATAAAAAATTATTATTAAAAAAAGGTGAATACAGGCCTTGGTTTAAGTTTATGGCTACCTCCAGATAAGGATCGTGAAGTGAAATCCTTGTTTTTTTATCTAATACATATCTTGACCTTTGCAGTCTTTAATAATAATACCTTTAATATCCACAAAATGGAAATGCTTTAAAGCTAGCCTCTGTGTGTTGTTCTCTCTGAGTGTCTCACTCTGTAATCTTCATACGCATGTCTGACTCTGTATTGTTTTGAATATTTATCACTCTTCATATCTCTTTATATGTCCTCTGAACTTCTGTGTGGTGCGTGTGTGTGTGGGGGGGGGAATTCTCCCTCTGACCTCTTCCCATCACTATCAGTCTCTTCCTATTTCCCTGTTACGTGTGTCTTTGCACATGAATTGGCATCTCTCTGTGTCTATCATAAATCTACTTATCTGAGTATATGTATGTCATTTTTGTTCTGCCCAGGTTAGTGTATGTGACATGTTATTTCCTGTTCTCTCTTCTAACCCTTTACCTTCTAATCTCTTTCATCTTCTTTGTCACTTTGTGTCTGCTTTCTTTATTCTTCATTGCTCTTTTTACTCGTTATGTGCAGATATTTTTTCAAATACCCATTATTTAGAGCAAAAATATGTTTTATCAGTATTTATTTTTGAATCATATTGTATTCTTCCTATATGTAATTTAAAGGTGAAATAATGGAATGTTTATTTTGTAGACTCATGGGGTTTTTCAGATGGAAGAGTCCTAATGAAGCTAAATTACTCTCACATCTTCTAGATTAAAACACTGAATCCTAGAAAGGGTATGTGACTTGTTTGAGGACACATTGTTCTCTATTTAAATATAAAAGTTGATCCAGAATAAATACTGTTTTTTTAAACTGGTATGTGACTTGTTTGAGGACACGTTGTTCTCTATTTAAATATAAAAGTTGATGCAGAATAAATACTGTTTTTTTAAACTTTTTGGTGAAGCTCAAGTGATTTTTCTGCAGTTAAAATGCTAGAAACAAGAAAAAAAACATGGTTTCCCATTTTTCCCCATTTCTGCGTTTAAAGTAAAAACTGGGACTTCTTTTTATTTAAAGAAACTGTATGAGAGTTTTTGCTTTGCCTTTTGCCCTGTTTAGAAAACTAGATGCTGTGTTTTCAAATTATTTTCCAGCACCTTCTTTATCATGGAAGCTGTGCAATTAGGTTACATAGGAAAACATGTTTATGTTGCTTCAGAATTAGTTACATGTCTACTATATTTGGTAGTAAAGTAATTTTACAGATAGTATATATTATACATTCCTATTAGTTCGTAATAACCTATTTTCATTTTGTTGAATAAATTTAAATTTTTGCATCCTATTTTGCCACTTATGAGTAAACAATAAATTACTAATTTAATTTGTTAATGTGTAGATATTATAAAACAGTACATACAGAAACTAAAACATTTTATAAACACAAATGAGTCATTTTGCCAAAAAATCAATTTCAGTTAAGTCCATTTTAATAAAAAAAAATCTGATCCACTTTACCTAGAAAAAAATTAGGCTTAAAAACACATGTGGGGGCACCTGGGTGGCTCAGTCAGTTAAGCTTCTGACTCTTGATTTCAGCACAGGTCGTTATCTCAGGGTTGTGAGATCGAGCCCCGCATTGGGCTCCACACTGGGTGTGGAGCCTGCTTAAGATTCTCTCATTCTCTCTCTCTCTCTTTCTTTGTCTATCTCCCTCTCTAAAATATACATATGTATGTATGTAATATATATTTTTTAATAGAGGAATAATGTTGTGATATTGATCACAGGGCTACAGAAGTTATTTAAAAAATAAACAGTATGAAAGTAAAAAGAGTGAAACTGGCAGGCCATCTTCTGCAATATACAAATGACTATCAGAATTTCCAGAGATACTGTTCGTTTTATATTTACCTCTAATCATGTTACTTCTAAGTATTCATCAGAGGAGTAAACAGTTTAGATTTGTTCTTTTCATTTGTGTCAAGTAAATAAATGTTTCATCGTTTTCCAAATACGGTTGCTATGTAGTCCTGGTCATTATTAGTCATTAAGACAAATATGGATAGTAAAAGGGAAAATTCAGTCAAGCTAAAGCTTGGCTTTTTCACTCCTTGCTCAAAAATGGACATTTGTTCCAGTTGATTAATCTCCTATCAAAGACCATGATTAATAGATGGTTCTAGTCATTACCAATCAATCCTGCCTTTAATTTGAATTACATTTTTTGACCAAAGAAAAGCATCTTTACAAGAAATATAAGAAAATGATGTTTGCCTATTTACTATTATGTTATGACATATAGCTTGTGATTTCTTGGAAATCCATCATCTTGGAAGTTTCCTTTATGTAGTTAATAACTACATCATGACATTTATTTATCAAATCCTTCATACACGAAACATCTAATGAGTGACCACTATGGGCCACATGCTGTTCTACTCATATCATAATCAATTTCCACCCTTGCTTTATTTAAAGGACATTCAGAGTCACATAGGGCTTGGCATTCCAGCAATTTATATCTCTTCTAATTTAGAGTTGCTAAATAGTATGAGACAGAGCATTAAGGGGGGGAGGGTTGGATAGTAGTTAAAAGTTTCTAATATATGCATCCTTGACTTTGCCTCCTGTAATTTCACCTTGAGATGGGGATTGTTACTAGGTTGTGTGTCCTGAGTACATCTCAGTTTGCTCTGACGGGTCCTGATTTTGCCTGTTTTCCCACCATGATTTTTTTTAAAGATTTTATTTATTTATTTGACAGAGATAGAGACAGCCAGCGAGAGAGGGAACACAAGCAGGGGGAGTGGGAGAGGAAGAAGCAGGCTCATAGCGGAAGAGCCTGATGTGGGGCTCGATCCCATAACGCCAGGATCACGCCCTGAGCCGAAGGCAGACGCTCAACCGCTGTGCCACCCAGGCGCCCCTTCCCACCATGATTTTTAATAGCTCCCTCTTTCACTCTCATGAGTGGTCTACTTTATAATATTAAATGTATGTGTATGTGTATGTATGTATATATAGTCACCCCAGTTGTGAAAACAAAACACCAGGCCCTTGGTGGTAGACCTGACCCAGGACTCAGTGACTATAACTGTTTCCACTGCTGATGTTCTTCTCAGCAAGCAGCACCCTCTTCTTTTGACGTGTCAGTGAAGTTGAGAAGTTTGGCCTGTCCAAGAAGCCAGATTGTTACTATTACAACATGAATCACTCCTTAATGGAAATACATTTATAACACATGGTTTTTAACTTTCCAAACTACTGGAATTTCAGGGATTGCCAGGAATGTCAATCAGACATTTTACAAGCAAGTAAAAAGTAAACAGGAGCTATGAGGAGGCAGTTTATCGTGTTGCCTAGTAGTGGGCTTTATGGACTATGGATTCCACCCATTACTGGCTATGTGATCTTTTATTTGCCCTGTTCATATGTCAGTTATAACATCTGTAAAATTCAGGTTATACTAGAACATAGTTGTGGTGAAAATTTAATGAAGTGCATTGAAAATGCTTAACCCAGTATCTGGCACATTGTAATTGGTCAAAAATATTAGCTTTAACATAAAATCAGGGATAATGTTAAAAACACAAAAACACAAAAGACCCATCACAAAGTTCTGACTGAGTCACCTTCATTCTTTTATTGTAGTAAGAGCTCTTAACATGAGATCTACCTTCTTAACAAATTTTTAAGAGTGTAATACAATATTATTAACTATAGGCATTATACTGTATAGGAGATCTCAAGAAGTTGTTTTTTTTATCTTGCATGGCTGAGACTCTATCCCCATTGTGCAGCTCCCATTTTCCTCTCCTCAGTGCCTTGGTAACCACAATTCTATTCTCTATTTCTATGAGTTTGGCTATTTTAGATATCTTCAATAAGTGCAATCGTGTAGTATTTGACCTGGCTTTTTTCCGTTAGCATAATGTCCTCCAGGAAGATTCATCTTCTTAGATATGGCCGGATTTTTTTTTTCTTTTAAGGCTGAATAATATTCACCCTCTTAAACACTTACAAATATGGCTTTTGGGGAGAAAGTTGCAATAAGTTCCACCATTATGAATGCAATCACTGAAAGAGAGTAGAGTTAGTCACCAAAGTCATGGAATGGCCCCAATGGCAAGCAGGGAGCGTTTTTAGTCAGCACCCTCCCATTTCACTGATCTCATTATTTGCATTATCTATAACCAGCTAGTATTTCAGCTAAAATTATTGGAAAATGATGGATTTTTCTCTTAACTTTGGCTGTGCAGTCCACGTAGTCAGCCATTGTTTTCAAGCACCAACAGTTTCATATTTTGAGTAAGAGCATAATTTAAGATGACCTATTTAACCTTGGGCACCTTTGGGATCAATCAACTTTCCTGACTTTAACCCAGAAATCCAGACAGAGCATAAGTGAACCTCCACAGTGCTTCCCCACACCCTTCTCCTACCTCCATTCTTGATGTTGGTTTCCTCCATTTTGGTGGAGTGGTGAGAAACCATTTGTAGAAAGTTTCATTGGAGCCATGGAATATTCTATTAGGAAACCTCAGTGTAATACTAGATAATGTGTTCATTTCAATGCAGTGCTATTTTTAAAAATACGAACAAACAAAAAATCCAGGATGCATTGTAAAGCACTGATACTGGTGCAACAACTCATTTCCATATTAAACCTGTATTTGGGGCTATATACATACTGATAGGGTGCAGTGAGTATGAAAATTTGTCATTTCAATGTGCTGTGGACCAGACTTTATTAAAAAGGTAAACTAATTTCGGATTAAAAACAGATGTGACTATTCTTGGCAAACTTTCTTTCCTGTTCACAATGAATTTAAAATGAAGAAAAGTACAATGAGGATAAAAAGAGAAAAATTTCATAACTCTGACCTTCAGTGTAACATTTTTGAAGTAAGTCCTTTATTAGCACAAAGATGTTTGCCCTATAGCAATGAATTTTAGGAAGGAGAAGAAATGATATAATAAAAAGATTTTGCTAATATAAAAACTTGTTCCTTTTGTTTCTGTAGTGCCTTTGCTTTGTAACGACTAGATTATATAGAGTCAACCCCGAGAATTTGAGAGGGATTGCCTTTCTTTCTAAGAATATAGTAATCTTGAAATGGCATTAAATGGAGGTTTCTATATACCAACTCCTTAAACTGACATTGATTAACAAGTGAAGATTAAAGCAGTATTTAGGAGAGCAGATTGTAAATTCTAACCCAGTTTCATTTAGTACTTAGTGTGCAAAGCCAACAAGTGTTGCAAAAATAAAATAAAATAACAGTGCTATTTGTATAAAAGATCAGAATCATACCAAAAATGAACTTTTCTGTCAAGTCTTTACACTTATACCGCAAGATGTGTGAGTGTCTATATGTACCTAAAAGAATTTAATACTCAATCCTGGCCAGTATGTGCATGTCTGCTGACCCCTACTGCTTCAAACTCTAGAAAAGGGACACTGAACATTGGGTTGGTTGGTGTATTTCATTTTTGTCATAGATCACCTGCCAGGGCTTATAACCGATCTGTAATGTGTTTCTTACCTTTTATTGTGTAGAAAATGGATTGATAGATTAGGGCTGGGGCCAGCGAACCATGGAACCCTAGGTTTGCAGGAAAGAGTTTATCACCCTTTGATGTTATTTCTGTCTCGTGTCAGCTGAGAAGGATGAGCTAGATTAACGGAGGGTAAGCTGGATGCCAAAGTCAGCATTCCCCTCATTTATCCCCCTTATAGTTCAGGACAAGGCCACTGTATTGGTTATGAAGGACTGATAAGGACCTAACAGACATACTTTGTTTTGCTGCCTTTTAATTTACTTACTGATATTAGAACTAATTAGGAGAATTGAAGAGACCATTTCATTGTTTGTTGTTGGAGAAAATCCATCTGTTTTGCTCTAGAAGTAAAAGCATTTGAAGTGAATGGTGCAGTTATAATTTGTGAACATTTTCAGTTATCACTGGGAAAAGTACAGTCCATCTTTGGCGTGGTTGGCCAAGTGTGGAGAAAAAGAGATGGACCAGGAAATGGGCTAGAAACCAAAGTCATCAGAAGGATATTTTGAGAAAACTCCATTTGTCCTGCTAGTTGCAATCTATGGGCAACCTGTGACTGATGATTATACCTTAAACACAGTCTAAAAATAAATTTCTTATGAAGGTGACACATTCTGCCTATTCATGATGTGGGTGACATCAACAGTTTTGAATAGGGCAGTAATGCTTGGACTTACTTAAATGTTTACAAAGAATAAAAATCTGTAACTCAATCACAATTTAAGTGACTCTCGTGAAGATAGCTTTTGTTGCTGCTATCACTGTGGTTACAAATCTTAGACCAATACTTATTGTTTTGTTCGTATCAGCGATGAGTATCTTTCTGCTACAATCAGTGATGATGCTGGTGAAGGGAGAGAGAATTAGTTTTGAGGTTCTATAAGGGTGCTCATTCATTGGCAACAAATAAAAGACGACCTAGGAAATAGGATAATTAATAGAAAAGATAGTTTGTGGTTAAGGTTGTAGAGTGTTTCAGTGCAGATGAAAACAATTGTTTACGACTAAAATAATTAAGATGTTGATGTTAACGTGTTATATTGTTTATACTGAAGCTGGGATGCAATTGAATTAAATAATGTCTTCTTTGAAGAATCAGTTCTTCTAATATGAGATGCCCCTTTGCAACTTCTAGCTTACTTCATGTGTCGTTACTTCATGTGTCGATACTCAAGTATCGTAATGGTTTGTGCAGTGACTCTCGTGCTTCATCTTCTCACCTTCCACACCTCATCTCAGTCCTGAAAAATCGCTGAACTTGGCAGTTAATAACTTAGTACCAATGCAGGTTCACCCCTCCCTAGCTCCTAACTATAGGCCACTCATTTAAATCGTGTTTTTTTGTATGTTTGTTTTTTACTCTTACCCCATTTTTACAATGGTGATGGGCTTTGAGCCTTGTTTGCTCATATCCCTGGGTTCAGTGAAGAGCTAAGGATACAATAAGTACTATAATACTTTGTTATGAAGAATTATGGTACTATATGCTGGCTAACTGAACGTAATAAAAAAGTAAAAGTTTGAAAACAACAAGAAAATAAAAAGAATTATGGTTTCTGTTACAAGGTGGGTATCATAGAATTCTCATACTGGCGGTAAGGAAGAGAGGGTCTATGTGCCATCGTGTAGCGCAGCATGTCTCCAACTTTAACGTACACGTGAATCACTTAGGGATGTTGTTTAAATGAAGTTTCTGATACAGTAGATCTTGTAGAGGATCTGAGACTGTGTTTGCCCAGCAGGCATCCAAGTGATGCTGGCACCCTAAAACTTGGCCCACACTTTAAATAATAAGAGTATGAAGAATGGCTGTCTGGAATATGTGTGTAAGTTGACCATAAGTCCCAAACGTTGGAATATTCAAGCATTGTATTCTGAGATACTGGTGAAGCTTTTTCTAAAAATTGTTGTCTCTTGGCACATGGGAAGCACATCCACCCAACCCAAGGTGATACATATTCAACTTTAATAGAAGACATGAGCACATTCAACTTATTTATACCTTTGAAACATAGGCCACTTGGAGATTCATAACCCACATAAGCTCTTCTCGTATCCTGTGATCTCAGAGCCATTCCAGTTCCTTCCCCTCCTATGTTGTATACTGCAGGAAGCTGACCTCTTATTCCCCAGTGGCCACCTTATTCCCCAGGCTTTCTGGCCGCTAGCTTCTAGATAGATTTAGCCATTGGGAGGCATTGGCAGGAGACTAGAGAGCACGGAAAGGGGAGAAGTCAAGGTATTTCTTCCCTTCCTTCACTGCTGTGGGCAATGGCTGATAACAGAGTATATAGCCAATAAATACTAGCTGCTATTAAGTCTTCTAATAAAGATCTAAAATCTCTTCTTCAGTGGTTATCTTCTTTAGTTTACTATGAATTTTTGTATAGGTGCCTTTGCAAAGCATTGAGCCTGCTGTCAGTTACATAATCAAAATCAGCATTTTTTTTTTTTTTAAGATTTAGGACTCTGGTATTATTGAAGATTTAGGACTCTCATATTATTTAAGAACACCAAGACTTACTCCCATTTCTGGCCTTCCCCAAAGTACCATTATTGAGTCCTCAAGTTCATGGACTTAAAATGATAACGTTTATAATTGCACATAGTCTTTCGGTCAGTTGGGTTGTTCTGCTGGTATATCTGAAGCCAAGAAGAGCTTGCTAGTGCCCACTAATATATTTGCAGTCAGCTGGTGGGTTGGTTGGCTAGGGGCTGGCTTCTCTAGGATGAGCTCAGCAGGGATGATTCACTTATAGTCCATATGAGCTCTCATGAGACTCCAGCAAGCCAGCCTGGATGTATTCTCATGCAGAAAATAGGATTCTAATAGAGAAAGCAGACATGAACAGGTCCTCTTAAGGCCGAGGCTCGGAACTGAATCACTGTCATTTGTAACACATTCTGCTGGCCAAGCAAGTCACAAGTCCAGTCCAGATTCAAGGCTTAGGGAAATAGGCTGCACCTCTTGGGGACGGTAACTTTAAAAAAAGGTCACATTGCAAAGAGATGTGGATATAGGGAGGTCATCAGTGCAGTCAGTCTACAATAGTCTGAAATCTGTCAGGTTTCTTACTCATCTCAAAAGTAAAATAATAAGGATGCATTCCTATGTATTCAGACTTCTTTTTTTTTAATGTTTTTTTATTATGTTAGTCACCATACAGTACATCCCTGGTTTCTGATGTAAAGTTCGATGATTCATTAGTTGTGTATAACACCCAGTGCACCATGCAATACGTGCCCTCCTTACTATCCATCACCAGTCTATCCCATTTCCCCACCCCCCTCCCCTCTGAAGCCCTCAGTTTGTTTCTCAGAGTCCATAGTCTCTCATGCTTCATTCCCCCTTCTGATTACCCCCCTTTTCTTTATCCCTTTCTTCCCCTACTGATCTTCCTAGTTCTTATGTTCCATAGATGAGAGAAACCATATGATAGTTGTCTTTCTCTGCTTGACTTATTTCACTTAGCATTATCTCCTGCAGTGCCGTCCATGTTGCAGCAAACGTTGAGAACTCGTTCTTTCTGATAGCTGAGTAATATTCCATTGTATATATGGACCACAACTTCTTTTTTTTTTTTTTTTAAAGATTTTATTTATTTATTTGGCAGAGATAGAGACAGCCAGCGAGAGAGGGAATACAGGCAGGGGGAGTGGGAGAGGAAGAAGCAGGCTCCCAGCAGAGGAGCCCGATGTGGGACTCGATCCCGGAACGCCGGGATCACGCCCTGAGCCGAAGGCAGACGCTTCAACGACTGCGCCACCCAGGCGCCCCTGGACCACAACTTCTTAATCCAGTCATCTGTTGAAGGGCATCTCGGTTCCTTCCACGATTTAGCTATTGTGCACAATGATGCTATGAACATTGGGGTGCATATGGCCCTTCTCTTCACTACGTCTGTATCTTTGAGGTAAATACCCAGTGTTGCAATGGCTGGGTCATTGGGTAGCTCAATTTTTAACTTTTTAAGGGACCTCCACACTGTTTTCCAGAGGGGCTGTACCAACTTGCATTCCCACCAACAATGTAGAAGGGATCCCCTTTCTCCACATCCTCTCCAGCAATTGTTGTTTCTTACCTTGTCCATTTTTGCCATTCTAACTGGCATAAGGTGGTATCTTAGTGTGATTTTGATTTGAATTTCCCTGGTGGCTAATGATTTTGAACATTTTTTCATGTGTCTGTTATCCATTTGTATGTCATCATTGGAAAAGTATCTGTTCATATCTTCTGCCCATGTTATGATTTATTTGTTTCTCGCGTATTGAGTTTGAGAAGTTCTTTGTAGATCTTGGATACCAGTCTTTTATCTGTAGCGTCATTTGCAAATATCTTCTCCCATTCCATGAGCTGCCTCTTAGTTTTTTTGATTGGTTCCTTGGCTGTGCAGAAGCTTTTTATCTTGATGAAGTCCCACAAGTTCATTTTATCTTTTGTTTCTCTTGCCTTTGGAGATGTGTCATGAAAAAGGTTGCTTTGGCCGACGTCGTAGAGGTTGCTGCCTATGTTCTCCTCTAGGATTTTGATGGATTCCTGTCTCACATCGAGGTCTTTCATCCATTTGGAGTTTATCTTTGTGTATGGTGTGAGAGAGTGGTCAAGTTTCATTCTTTTGCATGTAGCTGTCCAATTTTCCCAGCACCATTTATTGAAGAGACTGTCTTTTTTCCACCGGATGTTTTTTTCCTGTTTTATCAAAGATTAGTTGCCCAAAGAGCCGAGGGTCCATTTCTGGGTTCTCTATTCTGTTCCATTGGTCTCTGTGTCTGTTTTTGTGCCAGTACCATGCTGTCTTTATGATCACAGCTTTGTATTCAGACTTCTAATCAACTAATCCTAACTCTTCTATAGTATTAGCTCAAGATCAATATTCTGAAAACCCAATAGTCTGAGAGTCGCAATGATCCTCAAAGATACTTTATGCCAAATCCTAGCAGGGTAGTAACACCCATTTATTAATATATTCAGTATTTATTAAGGGCCTCCAATATAATAAGTATTGTGCTAGAGAAGAAGAATAGGATAATAAACAAGACAGACACTTATGTTTATATATGTTACATTTGGTGGGAGCAGACAAACATTAAAACTAATTATATAATTATGAATGCAGCTGTTCTCATTTTCTTTTTATGTTTGTTAGGTTATTGGCTGAGTTACGATAGTGAAGAGACCCCAGATTTCAATGGCTCAAGCAATGTAGCCATTTGTATCCTTTTCAGATAAAGCCCAGCCTGGGTACATAGTCTTTGCTCCAAAAAGTTATTCCAGGAACCCTGGCTACCAAGATAGCTATGCTATTGTCAATATAGTGCTGCATTTAAAAATTGCTACAATAATCACCCAAATATCTATGTACTCTTTCCCACCAATAGTACACATTCATTGTCTCCCCAGAAGAGGCCACCGAGAGATCATTTCCTGCATCCAGCTCAAAGGTCCATTGTCTCTGGGTTTTGAACTGTCTTCCTCAGATCCAGATGTGGCTCCTCATGGTGCAGTGACCTATAAAGTGAAAGTCATGCTGTCTGCTTCTATCACAACCAAGTCATAATAGTAGAGCAAAAATAGGCCCAAAGACGAAGACAAATACCGGACTACCTGTGTAAGACCCAGGTTGTGACTCCACTGCTTTCTTACCTCCCTCCCTTCACCCCCACTCCAGACTGAGATTTCAAATGGAAGCTAAGAAGAATAATGGAGCTTCTTTGAGAGCAAAGATGAGAAACAATAAGGTTGCTTTCTACATAACCCCGCCATCTAAGAAAGAATTGCTTAGTTCAAATTGTGGTGACTCAAAAAGGGACAGTGTGAGAACATATAACAGGGGACCTGACACAGTCCAGAGAGGAAGGAATTGTTGTTTCAGATAACAGTTGGAGAAACACATAATAATATTTGGGTTGGGGGGGACCTCACTTGAGTTCCCTACTTGTGGATACGCCTACCCAAACTGTTCAGGGTTAAGGGCAGCCTTTTCCTAGATGCATAAGAAAGTTTCTATATTTTTCTTCTCTTCTTCTACCTCTGACCAGGGTGCTGACCTTATCATTGACTTACTCTTCACCAGGACCCAGGATCATTATATCCATCCTGGGGGAGACAGGCTACTACCTCCTCTAACAATTTACATCATTATTTTCCTACAGTTTGGTGCCAATTAAAACGTGGAAGGAGTGGTGGTGATATCCATAAATGTAATGAGGTCTTTCTTTGTTCCTGAGAAAGGATTCTGTGTATGTTCCCCTATGAGTAGGAAAGAGGGAGAGACGTGGGATAAGGTGAGAGAGCCCAAGAGTCATCATATAGGCTGGTATTGGCAACATAGGATATTTATGTTAATGTAGAATTTTTAAAAATGGAATTCTGCTAGGCTTTGTTTATTATTTCTGCATAGTTCTACTTGTTACTAGCATGCCTGATTCAAATTTTAGTTTCACTTTGTTCTACTTATATATGCTATATATAACAATTAACCCTAAAAGTTAATGGCTTGAAACAACAAAGTTTTATTATTTCTCATGACTTTGTGAGTTGACAACAGCTTTCTTCTGCTTCACATGTTGTCGGCTAAGGCACTGGGAAAGCTGCAAAGTCCAAAATGGCCCCACTCACAGGATTGGCAGTTGTTGCTGGCTCCAACTGGGAACTCAGCTGCAGCTATTGGCCAGGATCCTCAGTTTGCTTCTGCTTCGTCTTTTCCATGTGGTTGCTTGGGTTTCTCAGAGCCTGATGGTTGGGCTCCATGAAGAAGAGCTCCAAAAGAACAAATAGAAGTGTTCAAGTACTTTTCAAGCTTCTGCTTATAGTGCACTTGTTAATATCCCATTGGCCAAAGCTAAGGAATATGGCCAAGCTCAGTCAAAGGGAAAGTGGACTATGCATAAACTTGAATTCTGGAAGGCGTGATTCACTGGGGCTGCCAGATAGCAGCCTACCAGACATTCCTTACTAGCCGTCTGGTCTCCGCGTGTCTCAGTTTCCTCATTTGAACATAGGGGCAAAAATGGACTGAGGTATAACACTTGTAAGCTTAGAGCCATGCCCATTACATAGTAAAACTCCAACAAATATTAGGTATTGTTAGTTTTTTAGTATTGTTCCCACATCGCTGAAAAAATGAAATAGTTTTTCAGACAGCAGCAAAGCTGTAAACCAGTAACACGCTATAAGCTTCTACCTTAATAAGCCTTCCCCTCAAGCGCTTCAGATGTGCCTTTAGTAAGAATGTTAGCTGTGTTGTGAATCCACCAGCACACTGTTCTGCACTGCCTGGTTGACTCTGACAAGAGCCTCTACTAGTCACACAATCCCAGGCAAACAAGCTTTATACCACTTCGGGGGATGTGGAGGGTTCCTCAGGGGCTAAAGTTCCTTGGTAGATTTGTCTTCTAGTCCAGGCTTTCCAGACCCTACATTATTCAGTTTTAGCATCTTCCAGTATTTCCTCCCACTGGTCATTTTCACTTGGGCTGCCATTCCAGTGAGATTGCCCAGTGTTCCCCCTGCTTTTCCTATGTTCTTCATGCTTGTCCTCCGCTGCGTGGTCCACCCACCTTCTCCCTTTTACCACAGATTGCCAAATCTGACTACTCTTTTACACCTCCTTGAAGCCCAAGACTCATCTTGCCTTCCTGTTACCCTTAAGCTCCCAACAGTATTTCTGTTACTACATTCATGACTTTCTACCTCAAGAGTGTCAGGCATTCAGTTTGTAGCATTCCTTTATTTCTTTATATATCCATACCAAGTCTGCACCAGACTGTCCAGAGAAAAACTTAATCCTTTTTTGGAGTCTTCCCTACTCCCTAAGAGAATTAAGGAGTTCTGTCTGTGTTGAGTATTGACAGGTACATTTATTCATAGTTTACTATGTGTCAGGTATTATTCTGAGTACTTTGCCTTGTTAGAAGGAAAATAACCTAAGACTACCCAATAGCTGTCTAGAATAAAGCTGTATTTCTTGCTAACCTGGTATGTATTAAGGGATCACTCAGTACGGTTAAATGTATTGATGATTGTTGATGTTGTATCAGTGGTGGTAATTTTTATAGTTTAAGTAGCAAAATAGGTTTTTCCAATGAATCTTCATATCTTTAGGAAAATAGAAATTCTATCCCATTTCTGTACCTTTGCAAGGACACCCCCTGGCACTAAGTCTCAGGCAAATGCCACCATCTGTGTGACTTCTTTCCATTTGCCAATGTAGGCACAGCAGGTACTATCAAGTTAACCTTTTCTTTCACCAGCATCCACTCAAAATAGTAAACACTTGCACTGTTGTAAAGCTCTATTCTAAAACTGCAAATTAAAAATCTCTCTCTTCCAGAACATAATGATTGAACTATTACTGTGTCACATTATTTTGCATAATAGGATTACAAAATATGGATTATAGGTATTAGAAAAATGAAAGATAAGTATTAGTTAATATTAACCAAGAAATTTTCTAAGAGTAAGATGATAAAATTAATTATATTAAAATAGCATGAGTTTTCACCTTCTGTGATAGTTGGTGGAGGATTAGTCCTCACTAATACCACCACAGGTAACTGATTCAGTGGATGTATTGTGTAGTGCTCTTAATGTGCCAATGACAGAAAAGGCTGTCTCTAACTGGTTTAAATAATACAAGTCATCAGGGTTCCATTTTTTTTTTCAAAGTTCTCTGGGGTCTGCCTTTCTCTGATGACCTGTCAGCTTCATATCGCTCCCCCTATGGTGGCAAAAATTGCCTGCAGAGTTTCAGGGCCCACTTTTCCAAAAGCCCTTCTCTTTGGGGACATTCTTTCCCAGAGCATTCAAGAAAGACCTCCTTGAAACTCATTGGCCCAAATTAGGTCACATGCTCATTGCTGAGCTAAATCAGACCCAATTGCCACAGCCAGAAGTGGTTAAATTTCAAATCCAGACTGTGTGGCTGCAACACAAAGAAGATGGGTAGGTAGAAAGCCCCCCAAAGGAAAAAAAGGTTGAGGGGGAGAGGAGGATGGAGGGAGGGAGGGATGAATGGATTGAGAAAGGTAACCAACTAATATCTATAACATTGTTTGGACCTGATTTTTTTTTTTTTGCCAATTAATAGAACTGAGTAGTGATCATGGCATTATATCAATGGTTTCCAAATATAGGCGAGTTGTAAAGATCATTTATTTTTTTATTATGTTATGTCCGTCACCATAACAGTACTTCATTAGTTTTTGATGTAGTGTTCCATGATTCATTTTTGCGTATAACACCCAGTGCTCCATGCAATATGTGCCCTCCTTAATACCCATCACCAGGCTAATCCATGCCCCCACCCCCTCCCCTTTGAAACTCTCAGCTTGTTTCCTAGAGTCCATAGTCTCTCATGGCTCATTTCTCCCTCTGATTCCCCCCCCTCCTTCTTTTTTCCCTTCCTTCTCCCGATGTCCTCCAAGCTATTCCTTATATTTCCCATATGAGTGAAACCATATGATAATTGACTTTCTCTGATTCACTTTTTTCACTTATCATTATCTCCTCCAGTTCCATCCATGTCGATGCAAATGGTGGGTATTCATCCTTTCTGATGGCTGAGTAATATTCCATTGTATATATGAACCACACCTTCTTTATCCATCTCAGCTCCTTCCACAGTTTGGCTATTGTGGACATTGCTGCTATGAACATTGGGGTGCATGTGCCCCTTCTTTTCACTACATCTGTATCTTTGGGGTAGATACCCAGTAATACAATTGCTGAGTCAGAGGGTGGCTCTATTTTTAACTTCTTGAGGAAGCTCCACACTGTTTTCCAGAGTGGCTGTACCAGCTTGCATTCCCACCAACAGTGTAAGAGGGATCCCCTTTCTCCACATCCTCTCCAACATTTGTTGTTTCTTGCCTTGTTAATTTTTGCCATTCTAACTGGTGTAAGGTGGTATCTCAGTGTGGTTTTGATTTGAATTTCCCTGATGGCTAATGATGTTGAACATTTTTTCATGTGTCTGTTAGCCATTCGTGTGTCTTCTTCGGAGAAGTGTCTGTTCATGTCTTCTGCCCATTTTTTGACTTGATTATTTGTTTTTTGGGTGTTGAGTTTGAGAAGTTCTTTATAGATCTTGGATACCAGCCCTGTATCAGTAGTGTCATTTGCAAATAGCTTCTCCCATTTAAACGAAAAATACATCTTGCTATGACAGATACTGTCGGTTCCACCACGCATATCCCTCCAGCACTTGGCATTCCTGTACATGCTATCTGATTTCCAACTACCAGCATTTGGGATTTTTTGCTTAGTGCTGTCTCTGCTTGTTCTTGAGACAGGGCAGAAAAATAGAGGAAGTAAGGCCCCTTTACAGCAGCAGTTAATGGATAACTACCCCGCCCTCTTGCCCTTCATATATGATAACTCCAAAGTTTGCTTCCTTTATCTGTTCTTGGAGCTCCCAGGCATTATTAAGCTTCTGTTTGCCCACATTGGTGACTTGTTTTATTGGCTGTTTTCTTCATTTTGCTTTTCCACGCCCCATTGATGTGTCCTCAGATCACATCCCCAAATTACTCGAGTTCAAATTCTTGCTACAGTGTTTATTTCTGGGGAGACCCAAATGAAGAAAAGCGCCTTTTTATATGCAAGTCCTTAGGGGGTGACTGTGGATTGAATCAGAATTCTTTATGACTGCTTTTCAACTTTATGTTCTGTTAGGATAAAAGAATGTTGATTCTCTTACATTTTCTGTTTCTGTATCTTTTGCATTTTGAGTTCCCCAATAAAATATGACTACAACCAGGGAAGAAAATGGAATTCAGAGTAAATGCCCTATTTTTGAGGTTGGAACTTAAGACAGGGGCCTAAAATGGAGTTTATAAACAAAAGTTAGTTATGGGTATAAGGTAAAAGGTGAGATTGGGGGTGGGTTGCGTGATGTTACTGCAAACAATGGAGCTACTTAGTGAAGGAATTACGATTGTGTGTGTGAAGAGTAGAAAACACATTACTCAAGACCTCTGGGGGGGTTCGCTGTACTGTTTTACTAAATTTGAATAAGAATGTGTTTATCGAAATGCCAAAAAAATGATAAAATGGATATAAACTTTAAAGATGATTTGAAAATAAATGCATTACATATTTCTACTCAGTTATCAAGGGCTATATCATTCATTGTAATATAAGATAATTCTCTTTCACTTTCAAAACCTTCTAGAGAGACGTAATTTCTCTATATCTGTCTTAGGTGGAAGTGCAGAATTTGATGAAAAAATAAGGGGGAAATCAGAAGAAAATAAATTTCTCAGAAAATTTGTTAAGACTGTAAGATCTGCTGTAAGTCTCCATTGGTGTTTTATAAAATGGAGTTTAGACTGTGAAAAAGATACGATTTAGTTTTGGAAAATTACAATCATATGTATCATTTTTAAATTACTTTTATAATTTTTTATGGACATCAAAACCTCAAATTCATCCCCTAAATAGAACAACATAGAACTATTTTTCTTCACTTAATTGTGCATTCCTCAACAGTTTCCAGAAGTGAATTCCAACACGTTTCCATCATCTCCATGTTCTATAACAGGACATGCATCTCAGTCTCCATATTATAATTTATTCTTTACTTCTTCCCCAGTCTTCCATCTTGTCTTCTCAAAACATTCTATTTTCCATCTCTGCTCTTGATCCCCTCCTCCCTTAGTTCTCCACTTTCTTCCCATTCTCTCACAAGGTTTACCTGTAACATGTGTTTTAATAAACAGTTCAATGCAAGCCACATTTTTAACATGGAAAATAAAGAAAATAAACAAGAATACCCCAAAGAAACATATTTAAAATTTCTCTTGATTCTGAGGCATCATTTTACCTAAAAGGCTGGACAGGTTTTTGGCCTTTGTGCATGAAGTTGTACAAATTTTTTTTTTTTTTGAAAGACCAGTTGAAGTAGCAATAACACAGAGACAACTTGTCTTTTTCAAATGGAAAATGCTGGAGTAAAACTGGAAGATTGACAATATTATTTATCTTTATCATTGTTCTGCTTAAAATTTGAGAATGAATGTCAGAAGTGTGAGCATGCACATGAAAACTTAATAGTGTTCCCTTTTTATCCGAATATATATTTGATCTTTCTGAAATGGAAACTTTGAAACTAGCCACAGTGTCCCAGTAACTCATTGAAATATGGCCTTTTCCTACATTGGCAATATTTCTATAACAAAAATCATACACTATCACCACCATTTTATTTACATATATATTATCTTATTTGCCTCTTCAAAAGTTTATAGGATTATGCATTAGTTACCTATTTCTGCATAACAAGTTAGCAGAAATCTAGTGGCTTAAAATATGGGGTTTTTTTTGTTTTTTGTTTTGTTTTGTTTTAGAAATTCAAGGTGTCTGTGGGTCAGGAGTTTGGGCATGGTTCATCTGAATCCTCTGCTGTAGGGCGGTCTCTCACAAAGCGCCACTCGAGGTGGCAGCCAGGGTTGATGTCTCATGTGAAAACTGGACTGGGGTTGGATCTACCTCCACACTCACATGGTTGTTGGCAAGATTCAGGTTCTCCTGGGTTGTTGGAAAGAAGGCTTCAGTTTGTTGACTAACGCTAGCCTCAGTTCCTTGCCATGTGTGACTCTCCGAGATGGCATCTTGTCTTATCAAAGGCAGTAAGAGAGAAAGACTGATAGCAAGACAGAAATCACAATATTATGTAGCCTAAAGTGACACCCCATCATCTTTGACATTTTTTATTTGTTAGAAATTAAGGCACAGATCTTGCCTACTCTCAAGAGGAAGAGATTCTGCAAGGGCATAGTACTAGGACGTGGGGGTCACTGGGTGCCATTTTAGACTCCGCCACCATATATTCTTTCCCTCTACCTGTTGGCATTTGAAAATACAGTCGAATAATTTAGGATTCTCCCAAAAGATACCTTTTTGTGTTTGTATATGCACCACACTTAGCATTAGAGAAATGTTTGACATAAGCCTTTGTGTGCAATAATATTTTAAGAAATTGAAATGGATCCTTCCAGGTTTTGAAAAGTGTATGGGATTAGGGGAAGCTAGGTTGTCGTAAGCAAGATTTGCATTGGATTATGACAGATTTTCTCTTAAGATACTGTGGGGCAGAAACCACTGAGGCTTCAAAATATAGGTGATTCAAATTCATCTAGTTTTCATGCAGTTTCTCAAGCTAATTTAAACTCTCCAATTTAGTATATGGTGTTTTCTTTTATAAAATAAATGGCCATGAAATGCCAGTTACTTTCTTAAGGGTTTTTTGACAAGTATGTCCTAGTGAAACTTCAGGATATCCTTGAAATAATTTTTATGCTCTCCTTTGTTTTAAGCACTCCATGTTGAAGTAATTTGTTCTAGTAACTAAAATTCTTACTATATTCATGAAGATCTCTGCCTCTGTTGAAGTTATATTGCAAATAGAAATGTCAGAATATGACAGAAGTAGAGCTATGTTTTTTATCTATAATGTAATTTTAAATATACATTTTACTTGTATAAACAGATTCATACTCACATTTGCTTTCAATATTCACAGAAGAATTTTCATATGTATTTTTTAAACAACTAGGTTACCACTTTGAAGTGAGGTTGGCATGGGATACTATTGTGACAGTGATTCTCATCTTCCATGTTTTCAAAAGACAACTTCATTATGTTTAACACAGCTGGTTTTATAACATTTCAAATGTTCTTGAGGAAAAAGTAATCACAATAAGAAACCAAGAATACTTCATATTTGTTGGAAGTTTAATCAGTTTTTTATTTGAACAAGAACTCAGGCAAAGCCTTCAGCTTTTCCTTTTACATCAGTGCTGTCCAATATGATAGCCACTACCGACCACATAAGCACTAGAAATACAGCTAGTCCAATAAAAGAGAATGAAATCTTGCCGTTTGCAACAATGTGGATGGAGCTAGAGTGTATTATGCTGAGCAAAATAAGTCGGAGAAAGGAAAATACCATATGATTTCACTCATATGTGGAATTTAAGAAACAAAACAGATGAACATGGGGGCGGGCAGAGAGAGACAAACCAGGAAGCAGACTCTTGACTATAGAGAACAAACAGCTGGTTATGGGAGGGGAGGTGGGTAGGGGGATGGGTTAAATAGATGATGTGGATTAAGGAGGGCACTTGTGATGAGCACTGGGTGTTATATGGAAGTGTTGAATCACTATATTGTACACCTGAAACTAATATTACACTTTATGTTAACTAACTGAAAATTAAATAAAAACTTGAAAAAAAAAAAAAAGAAAAATGCGGCTAGTCCAAATTGAGATGTGCTATGAGTATACAGTACTCACCAGATACCAAAACTGTAGTTTAAAAATAAAATATCCCACTAGTAATTTTTATATTGAATGCAGATTGAAACTATAACAGGCTATATCAATTTTTAAGAGTATATTATTAAAATTAATTTCCCTGCTTTTTAAAACTTTTAGTGTCTAGAAAATTGACAATGATACATGTGGCTTACATTATATTTCTAGTGGACAGCATTGCTGTAGATAAACAATGGCATAAACAGTGTTGAGAGAAGTAATAACCTGGGCATGTCTGTGTGTAGAAGAAATTAGATTAAGCCTTACTTAGAATGGAGTTATTCTGTTTTGTTGGGAATAGGCTTTGATTCAAAATTTCTGCCCGATGTAACCAGCCAACTAATGAACAAGCAAACAAAAACCTTGAAGGGGGCAAAATCACTTTTTGAGTATATTTCACATACCTGACATCAAAGTGGAAAACAACGTGGATGCAGAACTGGAAGTATAAGGGATACAATTCTGGAATTTCTTTTGGACTTTTAGTGGAATGCTTGATACCTACAAGATTCTCAACAAATTATTATTGAATAATTGAGGTGTGAAAGCCAGTTCTGTTTTCTAGAAGCAAAGTTTGAGGGTTAACTAATTCCCACCACCTAATCAGCAAATTAATACCGCACTTATATTGCTGTGTCTATCCTCCACACACTGGTTTCATCAGCCCTGGCATTGCCCACACCATCAGCTCCAGAATTTTTCAGAACTTCACAGTTTATAAGGCAGAATGTATTTCACCATGTTTCCCATGCTTTGGCTCATTGGAGTCTCACAAGAGTTGTGGGAGAAGGATATTGTCTCCCTTGTTCAGAGAAAGAAATCCAGGTTCAGCGAGGTTAACCGACCTTATTTAAGATCAGCATGTTGCTGAGTGCCCACAGTGTTCACTTTCTCACTGAACTTTGCATATCAAAGAGGCTTAAAAAACTAACCTCGGAGGGCAGGAGTTAAGGGGTGAATATTTTATCAGGTTGCCAGTGTTCATAATCACCACTTTGCTACTAAGAATGCCAGTCCCCTCTAATGAAGAGGAGTTAGTTTGAAGTTGGTTGATTGATTGGTGATTGACAGAAATACTAGTTTTCAGAATGAATTCATTAGAAAAGTAAAACACGGAGTTTAGCCGTTCAATAAATAATTGAATCTTTATTATGTGCAAGATACCAGACGAGATGGATACTTAAAAAGAGTATGGATTACAGTGAGGTAGAAGACAGTAACCTTCTAGCCCTCCACAAGCTTGCCATGACCTTTTAGTCTAGCTGCAAAGATAATCCTGTGGAGACTTGAAATCGTAACAGAGGACAGTAATACAGGAGATGTCCAAAGACAGGCAAATATTTTCTCAAATGTGCTCCAGAAGTAGCAAAGTGGCCTTCGAGCACAGTGTTAAGGGAAGCTTTCATGCAGATGCTGTTCCAGTCTGAGGTAGGTTTTGAAGCACTTGAGGAAAGAAGAAAGATAATTCCAGGTGGAAAAATTATAAACAAAATATTACAGCAGGATTGTACCTGAATACATTCAGGTGATTCTGTTAGAAATTGGAAAGGCATGTTTGGGCCGAAGTTTGGAAATCTTTATCTGCCAAGCTGAGGGACCTTGAATCTTTATCTTCCAGAGTAAGATCCATGGTAGCCATTAATGACTAGTGAGCACAACTTTGTCCCATTAAGGAGAATAAACCCAACTTCTCCTAACATCAGCCCACCTCAGGGAGCTAAATGAGCTGCTGCATTTTTCCCCCCAATAACCAGGTCATGATGGAAAGCTTTGGCTCTGCTGAATAGGTGGTATGTCTCTCTGGTAGAGCACATCAGAATCTCTGGAGGAGCATGGGTAGTTGGCCCTTTCCCTGTGTGCACATGCAAGAAAGCCTGGTAAATCTGTCTAGAGGGAAGGAACTCCTTGTTAAGAACTAAGTTTTATTTTCAAAAACTCCATATGGTGGCAATGCAGAGGTTGAATTATAGCAGGTAGAGGCTGGAGGTTTACAAACCAATTTGAGATTTTTTCCGACAGCCCGGCCAGTTGGGGCTTGAGCTAGCCTCCAGCTCTGGGGAACGTGAAAGGCAAGACTGGATGTAAGAGACATTATTTATGATGCAAGATAAAGGGGGATTCTGGAATGAATTACTTATCGGAGAACAGGAAGCAGGATGAAAGGGAACTGTGAAGTGCAGGTACTGCAAGAATTATGGGCTCTGTTATACACAAGAGGAAATGGGTTTAAGAGAGGTTACCCAACACAACTGAGAACCCATAGCTTCCAAAATGGTAAAGTAGATCATTAACCTGAGGCCTCTCACCTCTGAAGTTATTTGTTTTACTACACTGCGCTTGACTCGAGTTTTAAACTTAGTAAATTCGAGGTGAGAGCAGATTGAGACTGGGAACAGAAAGTTAACAGAAATAATATAATTTACTTACTACTGGCCATTCCAGTTTGTGTGGAGTGTAGCAGGAATGTGTGTATTCCTGGAATCCAGTCATCTATTTACAAATTATGAATATAAAAATTAGATATAGACATCAGGACTCCATTACACATTTGCTGAATTCAATTCTCTGGTGTGGAGCTTAGATATGCATATTAAAACAAAACAAAATAAAAACCCTTACCCCATTGATTCTGCTGTGGGCTCTGGTTAAGAACATTGTGGTTAAGAAGATTATTGCACTATGGAATGTTTATTGACATAATTAAAATTAATTAAAAATGGTTTTATAGGCCCTCCCACCTTTTAACTGTTAGGGACACAAAATCCAGATTTGAAAAATATTGTCACATTTCAGAAATACGTTTAGATTTACCCTTTATTTTTATGTTATTACTTTCTTCAGTTTTCATAATGTATTTGTTCATCAGTTGGCTTTGATGGACTTCGCTTTCTTTCAATCTTACAGATGAGAATTCTCCCTCCAAAAATCAATAGGAGCCTGCTGATTTTATTTATTCTAATATGAAGGCACATAAAATGAATATGGCCAAAAAAGGTTAAAGTATGCCTGTTTTTTCAGAAGACTAGATTGTCAATCGAAGCAGAAAATTATATTCAGTGCATTGGATTTATGCATTGTTTTAGCCTTCTCCAACCAATTTGGAAATACACTTTCTTATAAAATTGAGATTATTACAAATCCTGTACTAAGCAGCTGAAATAATGTGTCTATGCCAAGGTCATATCTTAAAAGTTTGGAAGGACATACTACAATTGAATATACTCCATGTAATTTTCTGACATAATTCAGTAAATTAATTTTTATTTTTTACCTAATATTGTCTTAATTTTTACTTTACCTTTGACAGTGTTTCATACATATTCATTGCTTGAAGGAAATTAAGCAGACATTATTCTAAAGTCAATATTGAGCCTGCTAATGAAAATGGCTAAGTTAATTAACTAAATGGCAACCCTCACTGAACTTATTCAAAGCTATTTCCCCTCATGATGTGTTTTCCTGAAGAAATGATGCATAAAAATTAAACTTTTATTCTCGGCTATTCTATACCAGCCTCTAAATTGTTACTTTACATGTTACAACCTGTTGCATGATGACTAATTATGAGATCACCTGAATTTAATGGCGGCAGACCAAATATAAAACCTTCAGGGATTATTTAAACCATCATTCCTTAAGAAAAGATTTTTAAAACGTTCTGAGTCAGTTCATTGTTGATCTGTAGTTGGTAACACTGTATTGCGTAGTTGAAATTTGCTGAGGGTAGAACTCAAGTGTTAGCAGCAGAGGAGAGAAAATGTAAACATTTGAAGTGATGGATGTGTTAATGAACTCAGTGGGGGGAATATTTTCACAGTGTATACATATATCAAATCATCACAGTATACGTTTTAAATATCTCCTAAGTTCATCTGCCAATTATATCTCAATAAAGCTGAAAACAAATTAGAGCAAACACAAAACTAAACTAATACTTTTAATGTACAAAAGTAGTTTTAACTCCTGGATAAGCTCATATTTGTGTCAGTTTTTGTTTATGCATCCATAAGAAATAAGAGTCTTCAAAATAAAAGAAAAAACCCACCCATTTTAGCAGTGCCTATACCAAACTGATTATTTGGGAATACTGAATAAAATCATTTTCTATCCTAAACAAAGTGTAAGCAAAAGTAGATCTAGGTTATGTGGAGCTTAAAGTATATGACTTTGGCAGTCTTCTTCAAGTCAAAAAATGCAGCAGTACAAATAAAAAATTTAGGGATGAACATGAGTATTTACAAAAAGAAAAGAAATCCTGACAGTTTCTAAAAGAAGCTGACAAATACCATATACACCACAAAGTTGATAAAAATAGCACAATATTTTTTAGTAATTAACCGCTCTGTAGTACTATAATATATAATACCATGTCATACTTCTTTCCCTATCTCCCTGGCAGCACCTCTTCATGGGACAGAAGCAAAAGATAATTTGGTCTTTCCCCTAGCATGGTTAATTACCATTTGGCCTTTACTGTTGAGAGTTTTTAGAAAGTTTCTTTCACGTACACGATCAGTATTGGTGATGCTGTGTAGCTCATTAGAATTATCGCCAAATTTTGGAAGACCCTATCATGTTTTCTCCACATATGAACTGTGAAATTTGGGATCATTTCAAGTTATCGTGTACAGTGACTAATGAAGATTTTCAATCTAGCTGTACCAAGCTCTGCTTCTAGGGAACACTCGAACTTCATCAAAGGAAAACAGATTGCTTGCAAATAAATCAAGGACTATTTATCCTTGCTTTTCGACAGAAGTAGAGAAGGATAATGTCTTACTTTAAGTGAACTCAAGAACAGAACCTAAGAAATTGAAAACAAAAATGTTGATCCTCAGAAGTAGTAGTGAGGGGCACCTGGGAGGCTCGGTCAGTTAAGCCTCAGACTTCACCTTGGCTCAGGTCTTGATCTCAGGGTCGTGAGTTCTACTCCTGCATGAGGCTCCACACTGGGCATGGAGCCTACTTAAAAAAAAAAGAAAAAGAAAAAGAAAAGAAAAAGAGAAAAGAAGTAGTAGTGAGAGAATAGGGTTGGTAAAGTTGGTAAAGCAGAAAAGGGGGAAATCCCAGAAAAAGTCCTCCCATCTCTGGAGAATCCTCTGAGGGAGAGTAAGTCGAGAAATGTTGGTGATGTGCACGGGAAATATCCATCATACTCTAGCCGCATTAGAGGTGATGCCAGTGATCGAGTGTCTGTTCCAGGTGAGATATTTGTAAGGCAGCGTGGGCTCTGTCCATGCTTTCCTGGGGTGTGGCTTCTTAATGGCTTCATGTACCCCTTTCACTCAAAATCCCTCTGAAGTCTGCTTTGTTGGAACTCTATTTAAAAGTATTTACCCCTATAGCATAAGCTCAATACTGCACATGATGGTGCACAAAACCCTTCAGACCTGGCCCGTCTGCCACCATTTTATTCTATGTTCCCGTCATTGACTAGAGTTGCAAGAATTAGTGAATCAAAATACAGAAAGCCCAGATTTTTTTAGTACAAGTGTGTCCCAAATCCTGCCCCAAAATAGGACTAAAAGTTACTCATTGTTTATCTAAAATTCACAGTTAAATGGGCATCCTGTTTTTTTTTTTAAGATTTTATTTATTTTTTTGACAGAGATAGAGACAGCCAGCGAGAGAGGGAACACAAGCAGGGGGAGTGGGAGAGGAAGAAGCAGGCTCATAGCAGAGGAGCCAGATGTGGGGCTTGATCCCATAACGCCAGGATCAGGGCATCCTGTTTTTTATCTGGCAACCCAAGGCATAAGTAACTCTTTGCTATTTCCCACACATTGTGAAGCTAGAGCCAGTATGTCACCTTCCCCCCCGGCATCAGCTGCCCAGAATGCCTTTTGCTGGTTAAGCCATTAACACACAACTCGATTAAGGTCTCAACTCTGCCACTTGACTCCGTTCTTCCTCCAGGAGACATGGGCCCTCAAGACTCCATGCCTTCAGAGTGCTTTGTGTCGGTCTTCATTAAAGTACTCATCACCTGGTAATTTAATTATGTGGTTAAATGTCTTTCTTTTCTTCCTGAATAAGTGCTCATTGAAGGAACAAAAATTTTACCTAGCACAGTGTCTGGCATATAGAAGGCCCTAACTCATTTTTAATTTTAACCATTAAACAATTCAATGGTGATTTTTAATGATTGAAAACAGTTTCACAACTTAAAAAAATTTTAAATCCTTGGTCACCTGTGACAAACATATGAATTAATACAATCTGGCATCCTGAGTAATTTATATAAAAGTGATGATAAAGAACATTCTTCAACTTTATAGTTCTAATTCCAGCCTCAGTTGGAATGGTCATTAGAAAATGTCACTGTGTCTTTGGTTTTAGGAGTCTTATCACAACAGGAAAATAAAAATGTCCAGCAGAGTTTCTCTAAGGGGCAGCTGTGTCTGTGTATGTGTGTCTGTGTGAGTGTGTATCAGAAGGGTTGTCACTTCATATAGCCTCTGGGGAATGAATCAGGACTAGAGAAGTTAGGAGCAAGTTTTGTATATGCCTTTCAAGATAATTTTTTCCCCTTTAAGTTTAACACTATCCTGATGCCCCCAAACTTCTGTTTTCTTCTGCATCTCAGGATTTGAGATACTCTAGATTTCCCTCACTTGCCCCTGCAAGCTGCAGCTTCCAGGGCCTGAGAACAACGGTGTCTCAGCTCTTTCTTGGAAACCAGAGCCCGAAGTGTTGTCATATCATCAGGAATGTAGCTGCCCCCTTGGCTGGAGCCGGGAGATATACCTCCTGCACCAGCAAAGCCCTGGGGCTGGACAGAATCAGCCGTTTGGTGCTGCTTGTTGCACTAAAGTCCGTGACATGGCTTATCTGGCAGGAATCCTGGCTCTGGAGGAAAGTTGTTTCAATCCTGTAAATAAATGACTGAAACACCATGGTAGTTGATTGTGTTAAGCCTGTATCCAAAATTGCTTTGTTAGGCTCTATTATATTGCTCATTATCTTGCTGTGAGGAAAATGAAGCTTACATCTGCTTAGGGTGACAAGGTATCCCGTTGTCATGGGATTTTCCACAGTTTAGGCCTATGTCAAAGGCTCCTAATAAACCCTCAGAGAACATCTTTTATGTTCCCAGGCAGTCAGGCCAACACGCAGTCTTTGTCTCCTTTAAACTCAGTGACACACTCAGGGCTGTGTACATTGCTCTGTTTCTCTGCCAGAGATGAAATTTATTCATAGAACATTCAAGCTAGAGAAGGCACCTCAGAGCTAGTCTAACCCAGTCTTTGCATTTTTCAGTTGAGTGAATGACATGCCAGAGATACTGACCGAATGGCTCCAGATGATGCAAAGAGAGGCAGACCCCCTGGGTCCCTTGACTTCCAGTCCTCCATTATCTTCCCATACCCCAGTGCTGGATTGATTCACATCCTCCGACTCTGGCTTCCCCTTCCCAGCCACAGGCCTCTCTCTTTCTTCCCCTGGGTTACGCTGCTCAGCCCTCATGCAGAGGAAACCACCACCAGGCTTCCTCACCCAAGACCCAGAAAGACCCCATGTCTATATTTCTCTCATCCCCCTTTTCCTCTTCTCTTATGTGACAGTAACATTTTCTATGTGTAGCTGTGCCTTTGCTCAGTGCCCTCCCTCCAGACAGGAAGTAGGTGAAAAATAGAGTTGTGTGGTGTACAGCCTGGAGACCAGAATAGTCAGACAGTGCAGTGATGTGCAAATGAAGCTACACAGCCCTGGTTTCTAGGCACCATGTGGTTGGAAGATAATCCCCAGGGGCCTTAGCAAGTGCGCTCAATGAAACATGGAAGTCAGCAAATAAGGAAATGGAATTAATACACATGAGGTTGCTTCATCCCTGTGAGTGTAGAAAGTGTACTGGGGACAGCTGGACCCATCTGAGACAAGCTCATCATTCATTGTTCCTTCATACAGCTTGCTTAAAATATTTATTCAGCATTTATTTAGTGGAGGCAAAAAGAACTTGGACTTTCTATTCATAAGAAAACTTCACCTCTTACTTTTTCTTAAAATGAGGAACTTACATGTATTAAAAGTCATGTGACTTTTTTTTTACATACATGAATTATCCTTCATTTAATGGTTTTTTGTCATTTCTAGATGCATAGCACTATTCTATACCAGTGCTGTCAAATGGAAATATAACGCAAGCCATGTATGTCATTTTAAATGTTCTAGTAGCTATGCTAAAATGTAAAAATAAACAGCTGAAAGCAATTTTAATAATATATTTTATTTAACTCAATGTATCTAAAATGGTGTCATTTTGACATTTTAATCAGTATGAAAGTATTAAAATGTTTTGCGTTGTTTTTGTTGTACAAAATCTTTGAAATTCACTTTGTATTTTACACGTATTCTCATTCTCTGTTCCAGAAGTAGCCACCTTCCAGGGGCTCAGTAGCCCCATGTAGCTAGTGGCAAGCATGTTGACCGGTGTGGTTCAGGGCTCATCAAGGCTAACAGTAACTTACAAGATATAATAACAATATTTTTAAAATTTGTTTTTCTGGCTTTTATGTTGGTTCATCATTTACATTTTTTAAGTTCTTCGTTCCATTTTCTTTTGCTTTTTCTGAATCATATGACTTCTGGGAAAGTAAATGAAAAGATTTTAAAGTTAAATAATAATATAGATAATTCAGTCCTGCTAGACACTTGGCACATGTGATATTGAGTTTCCAGTTTCAGCTGGCTACCCTTGCAAGCTTGAGCTAGCTGGTCCCAGGTGAATGGCCCTGCCAAATCAGAGATTTGCAAGTACTAGCCATAGAAACTTCCTCAACAACAGATCAGGAGGCTGATGAATTTTTTTTTAATTTCCTATGGAGGTCGCTGTCCTCGTACATTTTCAAAGTTACCGGAGGTGTTTGCCCGGGAGGCAGGAGTTCATGGATGCTGTGTTTAAAAATTTTTCTCCTGCATTGAACCCTGGGCACCCCCCTCACCCACCTTCCCCTTAAAGCAGCTCTGGGAGATAGGCAGGGAAAAGACTTAGAAGGAAAGGAGAGTCAGCAATTCTGTGGTCCTCAGAGTGGGGTGGACAAACTCTCTGAAGGCACAGATGGTCGTTATGTTAGGCTTTGCAGGCCATAAGGTTTTTCCCGTGACTCCTCCTCTGGGCTGCCTTGCTAGTGCCAACGTGGCCAGAGGCAACATGTAAAGAAAGAGCGCAGAAGGGTTCCAGTGTGACTTTACATGTGGACACAGATTTGAATTTTATATAATTTGCACGTGTCATGTGTCTTTTAATTTTTTGAACAATTTTTTTAAATGTAAAAAAAAATGTCCTTCTTAGCTCTCAGACTGTATAAAAACAAGTGGCAGCTGGATTTAATTCATGAGCCAGCCTTTGCTGCCCCCTGCCCTAGAGTGTTGTTCAAATGGGCTGATAGCTATAATCCTGGCAGAAAAATCAGTAGTTTGGGCCTTGCCTTCTGCCCAGATTTTGTTTTTTGTTTTTTGTCTTCTGCAAAGAAATCAAATTTGTCTTCTTTTTCAAATTTCTGTCTGTGCTCTTTTTCTCTTCTGGTTAGCAGGAAGAGGGCTACCCACCCGTGGGTTTTATTCCCTTTCTTTTTAATATCTGCACAGTTAGTAAATCTTTATCTTAACATACACCAATGACACAGCCTCTCCTTTTCGTGTTCAAAACAAACACCCCCCAAAATCCCTATTTCCAGGAATAACTATTCTGTATCATATTAGTTTCTTATTTATCAGTAAGATTAAAACTCCTGGGAACTTTGATTTTCTTCGTAGGCATATTTCATTTCATGGGTAATGCAATATGCATTTACTTCTTGGTATAAATAACAATAATGCATCCATTTTCAAATAGAGACTATTGCACAGAGAATATATAGATGTTAGTTATGCAGATTATGCCATTTGTTACAAAAATACTTTTTAATCTTGGTATTTTTAAACATAATAAAATGATTCAGAGGAAGGGAAAGAAATAGAAGTCTTTTTTCAGCGTGGTGATTTTCTTTCTTTTAGAGGATGAGTTTTAGAGAACAACAAACTTTCTAGCCAGAAACTGTTGAGATTAAAAGCAGCAGTCCATTGTCATGTCCTCAAAACTGTCACATTTGTTTATGTATTTGAACACTCCTGGATTCTTTTCTCAAATATTTTGTTCTACGTGAAAAAGAAATCACAAGGATTGTTAAGGCTTTCAGTATATCAATCCTCAAGCAAGCACTGTGGTATGCCTTGTAGCACTGTCCAAGATAACTCTTTGCAGTGATGGATAGGTTCTCTGTGCTGTCCGATACATTGTGGCTTTTGAGCATTGCAAAGGTAGCAAGTACAACTGAGGAACTGATTTTTAAATTGTATGTAATTTTGAGTAATTTAAGTTTAAAGTTATGTTTAAATAGTTACATTGTTTCTAGTGGAATTTCCCAGATTGAGGATATGTGATCATGCAGTGTGTTTTTCACCCTTTTTCTCTAGTGATTATATTCTGAAGTATAATGATTTGTATGTTAACAAAGGAGAAGACTCTGGTTTTTAAAAATTCTATTATTAAAATAGCTAATTTGGAGGCGCCCTGGTGGCTCAGTCGGTTAAATGTCTGACTCTTGATTTCAGCTCAGGTCATGATCTCAGGGTGGTGAGATTGAGCCCCACATTGGGCTCTGTGCTGGGTGTAGAGCTTGCTTAGGATTCTCTCGCTCCAATCGCTTCTCGGCCTTTTGGCTAAGATCAAGTGTAGGATTCTCTCGCTCCCTCTTCCGCTGCCCCTCCCCCCACCCCACCCTCTCTCTCTCTCTCTCTCTCTCTCTCTCTGTTTCAATAGAGTAAAATAAAATAGATACTTTTTCCTGGCAGTTCAAGGATGATGTTAATAAATATCAAGCTATTATAATTTGTTATGATTCTTGTTGCTTGGATAGATTTACACAGATCCTGGCTTAGTTTTCCTACAAAACAAACAGAACAGACACACACAAAATAAAAAAAACAGTGTTTCCTAACCATCTAGAGGACCTTTTTGTATATCAGCCAGGCTCCTGCTCTGGTCCCTTCAGCAAATAAGAAAAAAAGACTGGTGATAGGAGAGTGTGAGAATAAAGTAGTTCTTTCCTTGTTCTAGAATGAGTAGGAGCTGGGGGAGAAGGAGAGAGAAAAAGATGGGGTTAATTTGTACCAACACATTTTGTGGTATGTGTATGTGTCGTAAAAATTACGTGTTAACTTCTTTGTAAGTTTTATTATCCTCAAGGTTAAGCAGTATGTGATCAAAATCACATTATGTAATAAAGAGTATGTGAGTAGGTGGATAGTTAGGTGGGTGTAAATCCCTATGAAATCCAGTTTAGAAGATAAATGATAGCTATTGAATTTGGACAAATCAATTTCACCAATTCACTTTACTTGTCTAATGCCTCTGGGAGCCATTACAGAGCTGGTTACCTAATGTTAGGGTAGGGTAGTTTTAAATCAAGGTGAACAGTCAAAAAACATTTTTTCCGTGAACTATGTGTATTATTAAGGATTATTTTACTATGAAGTTAGTTGCTTATATTGCAAACTAAGAAATTAATGAACGAGAATACTGCTCATGAACACCAAGGTTTATTTAAAAGCCAATATGGGTTTAGTGTGGTAATAAGGGCCCAGTTCTCCAAGGACAGCAAACCTATTTATTGTACATCAAATTTTACTGACTTTGAAATCTCCCTAGGAATGTTCATTTACCTCATCATGTATTATGTGTTTCAGATCTTTAGCAACAATAACAAAATCCAAGAGTGCTAATGAAGTGGTTTTGCAATGAAACTAATATACACTGTGGTCTGATACAGGAGACTTCACTCCTACATTCAGGTAGAACTGAAAACAGTATAGAAAATACAGCTCTTGAAACACTGTACTTAATAACCACATGCTTTAAAAGAAAATCCGCTTCCATTTAAAGGAAAATCCCAATAGCTATGCAGTTGGAGGGTGACTGTCCCAAAAATAAATTGTAATTGGTCAGTTCAAAATTGTATATGGATTTATAATTTTTAAATGTCTGGTGGCATATAACCATAATGTATTTTTCACTTTTATATTCATTATTCTTTTATTAAATTTCCAGAGGGAGAGAAAATAAATGACCTCCTACTGAGAGATACTTTACCGTGAGACCAGTTTTAAAAAATAATTGAGGATTGTGCCTGAAAATATATCATCCCTAAGTTCTGGTTCCCCAGTAGCTTTAATTTATTGAGGTAGAAAAATATGCAAGGTGATATGAGGTCCCCAAATGTTTCATACTGCATGCATTTTATCCGAAGGACGATAATGGTCTACGTGAATTATTCAATTGGTATTACTAAATTTTGGAAGGTTTTTAAAAATTGTTTTGGTTGGTGGCAAGGGAGTATTTGTTTAAGTGCATTCAGAATGCACTGTTATTTAGCTGTCGTTCAGGCTGTGGGTGTTGACAGGGAAGGTTTGTACTTAGCCATACAATGAGCGACTTGAATCAATTAAAAAAAAAAGTAGATTTGTGGATAATATATAGGGCGGTGTTTGGAAGAAAAATAGTTACTAGGTAAATATTCATTGAATTAATTGCACAGGCAATGTTTCTGCCAGTGCTGTAATTAATACATATCTTGTCTCTTGTCTAGCTCCAGAATTCATGACATCAACATAACTGACAACAATAACAAAAGAAAATGTCAAGAATTGAGTCTTCTCCTTGGGTTTCTTAGTCTTCTTGACTGACTAGATTCTACCCTTTCATATTCAGGTGTACTCAAATCATATTTCACCAGCCCAGCTGCCAGGCAAGACCTGTTCTTGCTATTCTAGTGAGCTTGTGCATTCACACGTAGACTAAAACAAGAAGCAGAGTTAGAAATGCAACAAATGTGAGAATATAAGCACTCTGAAGAGTGCTGCTTTCAATCCTCAGCTTTACCTTCTGTCTTGTCTGTTCTATCAGAAAGTGGTGTGTGTGATTGTTCATTTAACAAGTACTCTACCACGTAAGAGAAAGTGTGTACAAAGATGAAGCATTCAATGGTAGTTATATGTGTGTGATGTGTGTGGTGTGCTGATAGTGCTGGGGTGTGCGTGTGTGTGTGTGTGTGTGTTTTCAAGCTTTCGGAGGAAGATAAGGGAAGAAGATACAAGTGGAAAGACACTAGTAAAATAAAGAAAAAAGCAGTACCTGACAGGGTCTGATGAAGTAGCACAGATAATAAATGCTACAGAGTTTATTAGAAAGAATAATTATTTCTATCCGGAGGGATTAGGCAATCTTCTCTGAGAAGGTGGCACTTTCATTACCCGAAACATGAAGAATGGAAAAGGGTTTATATGTGTCAATTAGGAAAGGAGATATTTTACTGAGGAAAAAGAAGACATTTTAATGGCAATGTAGACGATGACAGAGGAACAGAAGGCAGTCAAGGGGCACACCCAGAACAATGAGATCACCATTTTTACCAAAAATGGAGTTTTGTTGTTAGAAAGATGTGAATAGTAGGGTCAGATAAGGTCAGATTGTGGAGGGCCATTTTTTTGTTTTCAAAAGGCAGGCTAAAGAATTTGGAGACAATTGGGAATCAGCCATATGATGTAAGCATGAAAATAAAACAAGGGGCAGTTTTGGAAGTTGAATTTAGTAGTTGCAAGAACAATAGGACTTTGTCATCCCACATACTTTCAAAGTTAGAAAGAAATTGTATAAGATCCAATAAGTAACCGAGGGAATTTATTCTGAGAACTGCTGTGTGAAAGAAAGTAGACTTTCTTTTGTGCTCTTTTGAGATGTTTTCTCGAAGTGCTGTAGCTAAAACGAAAGGAAGGCAAAGTAGTGCAGTGGTCAAGTGCGTGCGCTTCTGAGCTTGGCTTCTTGGGCTCAGAGTCTAGCTTGGTTATCACTTACTGGTTATGTGAACTCGGGCAAATCACTTAGCCTCTCTTTGTCAATTTTTCACGTATAAAATGTAGATAATAAAGTACCCACGTCATAGTGTTGTTATAACTAAATGTCGATATGCAGAAAAAGGCACTTAGACTAATGCTTGGCGCATTGTAAGGACTACAACAAATCATCGATTTCTACAGGACAAGTATGTATGTATACCTACATTTAAAATAGCCACTTTCTGATTAAAGGTAGATCATGTTCATAGCAGACAAATTAAAAATGCAATGAGAGGGGTGTCTGGGTGGCTCAGTCGGTTAAGTGTTTGCCTTCGGCTTAGGTCATGATCTCAGGGTCCTGGGATCGAGGCTACATCACACTCCCTGCTCAGTGGGGAGCCTGCTGCTTCTTCTCCCACTGCCCCTCTTGTAGTCTGCGTGTCAAATAAATAAATAAAATCTTAAAAAAAAAAAAAAACGCAACTGAGAAAAGATGACCTATTACCCAGAAATTAAAACTTTTAAACTTTTGACACACCATGTATGTTTTCCATATTACTAAATATACACGTACGTCACTTATTACACACCCACAGGGTATTTACCTGGATGGATGTCCCATAACTTTTTTTTTAAGATTTTATTTATTTATTTGACAGAGAGACAGCCAGCGAGAGACGGAACACAAGCAGGGGGAGTGGGAGAGGAAGAAGCAGGCTCCCAGCGGAGGAGCCTGATGTGGGGCTCGATCCCATAACGCCGGGATCACGCCCTGAGCCAAAGGCAGACGCTTAACTGCTGTGCCACCCAGACACCCCAGATGTTCCAAAACTTTTAACTCTTACCCTATTAGTGAGCATGGAAGCAATTTCAAATGTTTTGCATCTATAAGTGAGGCTGTGGCAAACATTCTTGTGATTTAACATGTGTGCACATCATTGTTGCCTTACAATAAAATATGAGAAGTTGAATTTCTGGACTAGGTGTGAGAATATGTTTATATTTGAATATATATTGCAAAACTCCACCTAATCCCCTCCCAGCCCTAGCCTTCCCAGAGGGGTATTTCAACTTACTTACTAGAACTTTTTGAGAGGGCCTGAATCCTTGCACTATTGCTCTTACGTGACACCACCGTATTGTAATACTAGAAGTTTTTTAAAAAAATCTTTGCGATAGATGCAGCCTTACACCTCACTGTTTGAATTTGATTTCTGTGGTTTCTAGTGAAGTTAAACAGTTTTAATAGACTTATAGGTCAGTTATAGTTGTTCTTTCATAAATTGTCCATTTGTGATCCTTGTTCATTTTTATTTTCTGTTGAGTATTTGTCTTTTTCCTATTGATCTGTGAGAGTGGTTTTATCTTGAGTGTCTGTCAAAGCATTTAAGGCAGATTGCCTTTGGTTTTGATTTTTCTTTTGCTTGTTTGATTTTTTAATGTAAGGAAGTTTTAGATGGTTTTGAATTTAAAGCAGTCACTTTATGGTTTTAATATCAAAATTATAACTTTTACATCAAAATTGTAAGAACATTTACCCATATTTTCATTATTTGTATGGCTTTTTTTTACACCAAAATTTCGTTCACCTGGTATTTAGTTTGGAATTGTATGAGATAGGAATTTTTTTTAATTGAGCTAAAATTCAATCAAGTATCATCTATATTTTTAAGTATGAAAGGTTCAGAATTCAGCATTTATCATTAAATTCTTTGGAAATAATGCTAATTTTTCATGAAAATTGTTATTTAAATTTGCATTTTTATCTTACCATTTTTATTATAACATTTTGTCTATGTCTCTATTTTTTTTTTATTTTTCATTTAAATTCAAGTTCAGTAATGTATAATGTAGTCTTGGTTTCAGGAGTAGAACTTAGTGATCCATCACTTACAAACAACATCCAGTGTTCATCCCAGCAAGTGCCCCCCTTAATGCCTGTCACCCATTTAGCACATCCCCACACCCACCTCCCTTCCAGCAACTCTAAGTTTGCTCTCTTTAGTTAAGAGTCTTCTGTGGTTTGCCTTCCTCTCTGTTTTTATATTATTTTTCCTTCCCTTCCCCTATGTTCATCTGTTTTGTTTCTTAAATTCCACATATGAGTGAAATCATATGATATTTATCTTTTTCTGACTTATTTTACTTAGCATAATACCCTCTAGCTCCATCCACATCGTTGCAAATAGCAAGCATCCATTCATTTTGACGACTAATATTCCATTGTGTGTATGTATGTGTATGTATATATATATATATATACATATCACCTCTTCTTTATCCATTAATCAGCAGACAGACATTTGGGCTTTTTCCATACTTTGGTTATTATTGATAATGCTGCTTTAAATATCGGGGTTCTTGTGCCCCTTCGAATCAGCATTTTTTTTATCCTTTGGATAAATACCTAGTAGTGCAATTGCTGGTTCATAGGACAGTTCTATTTTTCACTTTTTGAGGAACCTCCATACTGTTTTCTGGAGTGGCTGTACCAGTTTGCATTCCCACCAGCAGTGCAAGAGGGTTCCCCTTTCTCCACATTCTCGCCAACATCTGTCGTTTCCTGAGTTATTAATTTTAGCCATTCTGACAGGTGTGAGGTAGTATCTCTTTGTGGTTTAATTTGTATTTCCCTGATGATGAGTGATTTTGAGCATCTTTTCACGTGTCTGTTAGCCATCTGGATGTCTTCTTTGGAAAAATGTCTATTCATGTCTTCTGCCCATTTCTTAACTGGATTATTTATTTTTTGGGTGTTGAGTTAGTTATGTTCTTTATAGATTTTGAATACTAACCCTTTTTCCAATTTGTCATTTGTAAATATCTTCTCCCATCCCATCAGTTGTCTTTTAGTTTTGTTGATTGTTTCCTTCTCTGTGCAGAAGTTTTTTGTTTTTTTTTAATCTTGGTGAGGCCCTAGTAGTTCATTTTTGCTTTTGTTTCCCTTGCCCCCAGAAAGTGCCTAGTAAGAAGTTGCTGCAGCCAAGCTCAAAGAGGTTGCTGCCTGTTTTCTCTTCTAGGATTTTGATGGTGTCCTGTCTTACATTTAGGTCTTTCGTCCATTTTGAATTTATTTTTGTATATGGTGTAAGAAAGTGGTCCAGTTTCATTCTTCTGCATTTTGCTGTCCAGTTTTCCCAAGGCCATTTGTCAGAGAGACTGTCTTTTTTCCATTGGATAGTCTTTCCAGCTTTGTCAAAGACTAGCTGACCATAGAGTTGTGGGTCTGTTTCTAGGTTCCCTATTCTGTTCCATTAATCTGTGTGTCTATTTTTGTACCTGTCTATGTCTCTATTTTAAAATGGATGAGAAATCTACCAAAATGTAGAAGATACTGCAATTGCATAAAGAGCATTTAATCATGGTTTTGGGTTAATCATCATCCAGAAATTTATTTAATAAGCATCCTTATTTACCTTGTCATCCCTATATGATAGTCTTGAATTAACAAATGTCAAATAGTATTTTTTTTGTTTTCAGTATGTTTATATACAAGCATTTCATTTGTATTGGTCGTATTAAAGTTGACTTCTAAATGTGTACATCTCATTAATAGTAATGAGCATTAAGTATATACATTGTTCCCATAAATATTAAAAGCTTTTGAAAAGTATGGATTTCAATACTCCATTTATCAAGTAATACATTAGATTTTGAAAGATCAGAGAAAGAATGTTTTGGCAGGTAAGAGAAAAGGAAAGTTAGAATTTGGAGTCAGGAAAACCCAGGTGTTTAATGTTATATTTTTTTTCACTTACTAGTAACTTTAGGAATATTATTTAGAGTTGTGAACCTTAATTTCCTCATTTGTCAGTTGTAGCAAAAAATATATTTCATAGGATTATGAGTGAGATTAGGGGAACTAATGTAAGTAAAACCTGTCATACACTAAAGCATGTTGAAAATCTAAGTCAAAATGGTAATTTAATTGTAGCAGATATTTTAGAGGGATAACCAGCCACCTAATCAGTATAATCCATTTATTTATTTTTATTTAACATTTAAAACATACAAAATAATACTCTTTCTGTGTAGTAACTTTAGAAAATGCCAAAATATATGAACAATTACATAAAAATAATCTTTAATTGATAACACGCCCCCAAAATCATGGTGAATTTCATGTATTTCCAATCATTTAAAAAATACGGATAAATACTGATATGCCAAATATACGCAGAAAATCAAAGACCTAATTTATGTGTGGTGTATAACTTATCTTTTACCAATTAACATGTCATGAATATTTTCAAAATAGAATGTTTTTCATAGTGTGCACTTTAAAGGGTGCAAAGTATTCCATTATATGGATGTAATTTATTCCATTGGAGGGATTTTGTTTCAGTTTTTCACTAGCATAAATGACAGAATTGGGTATTCTTTTCACATGTCTCTGTGTATATCTCTGATATTCCCCTAGGAAAATTCATGGAAGTAAAATTTTGCAGTTGAATGGAATGAATACTTTTTTTTTCTCCTTTCAAGTTTTTATTTAAATTCCAGTTAGCTAACATATAGTGTAATATTAGTTTCAGGTGTAGAGTTTCGTGATTCATCACTTATATACCATACCAGTGCTGATCACAAGTGCCCTCCCTTACACCCACCACCCATTTAGCCCATTCCCCCACCCACCTCCCATCCAGTAACCCTCAGTTTGTTCTCTAGAGTTTAATGTCTCTTTTCTCATTTAACCCTCTTCTTTTTTCCCTATGTTCATCTATTTTGTTTCTTAAATTCTACATATGAGTGAAATCATATTTGTCTTTCTCTGACTTATTTCACTTAGCATGACATAGTCTGGCTTCACCCACGTCATTGCAAACGGCAAGAGTTCATTCTTTCTTATGGCTGAGCAATGTTCCGTTGTATGTATATATCACATATTTATCCATCAATTCATGGACATTTGGGCTCTTTCCATGATTTGGCTTTTGGTGGTATTGGTGCTATAAACATTGGGGTGCATGTATCCCTTCAAATCAGTATTTTTGTATCCTTTGGGTAGATACCTAGTAGTGTGGAGAAAGGGGAACTCTCTTACACTGTTAGTGGGAATGCAAACTGGTGTAGTATGCAAAACGGTATGGAGGTTCCGCAAAAAGTTAAAAATAGAACTACCATACGTTCCAGTAATTGCACTACGAGGTACTTACCCTACGGCTTTTAAAATATTTTCATATACTCTTTTAAATTGGAGGATAAGAGACACATAGGAAAGTATACAGATCATAAGAATAGAAGTTGTTGGATTTTTTAAAAGTTAACATACCATGCTGCTAACACCCAGATCAGGAATTAGAACATTACCCTAGGAGTTTCCTTCATGCTTGTGCCCAGTTATTAACCCTTTCCCACCTAGCCCCTCACCAAGGATAAGCTTGCTTCTGACTTCACACACTTATAGAGTATATGTATTTCTAGATCATCCACTCTCTACTTTAACTAAAGTGGCACTATTGTCATAAATCAAGTACATATAGTCTATTCTCACAGCAATACCACACAGAATTAATTATATTAAATAATGATACCTGGTAGTAAACATTCTTAAACTTGGTTGTTCTTCAGCATTGCATTGGATATTCTTGGTCCTTGGTATTTGCATATAAATCTTAGAATTGGTATGTTACTTTCTAGTAAAAACTAGCTGTTGCGATTTTAATAGAACTTGCACTGAACTTACAGATTATTTGAAGAGAGTTGATATCTTTACAATATAGGATCTTCCAGTAGGTTTCTAGGAGGAATAAGGTATACTCCTTTATTTTTTTAGGCTTTCCTTAATCTCTCAGGCATATTGGTAGTTTTCAGGGTAGAAGTCTTGCTTTTTAGTTTGAATTATCAAATTGCTCCCTACAAATGTAAAAATTTATCCTCTAACAAACATCATAAGATTGCTTATTTTCTAGAACTTTGATAATTACCTTTGACAAAAGCCAATATAATAGGCTTATGATGGTTTATTATTGCTGTTTTAATTTGCATTTCACTGATTACTTAGTGGTTGGACTTTTGTTTATTAGCTGTTTGCATTTTTTGTCCGATTCCTGTTTATATTCTTTATCGAGTTTTCCAATAGAATCTCCATTTGATTTCATTTACTGAAAGATCTTTTTATATGAAAGATTATAACCCATTGTCTGATAGATGTTGCAAATAGTTCCAGCTGTCCTTTGTTTGTAATTCTGCTAATTGGCCTTAATTTTGAATGAGCAATACAAATATTATCCTTAAGAGTTAATTCACATTACTTTCTGCTTCTAAGAGGCTTCCTCACACCAATATTTTATTCTAGTTCTGTTATTAATTTTTTTACACTTAACACTTTAATTTCTCCAGAATGTTTTTGGTATAAGATATGAAGTTAAGTATTTAATATCTGTGTATTTCTAAAACAGACACCTCTGTTTATCTTATTAAAATTTCTACACATTTGAAATTAAAATTCAGAAGTTGAAAAAAGGGAAGCTAATCTTGTGTGAAATTAGGTCAAGATTTTGTTAGATACTAAATTAACTCATAAGAGAACTGAACTTGTTCAATTTTTTGCTTTCAGCACAGGGAACATGTCATATGAAGAGTATGGTTCCATAATACTTAAAAAGATTATTGGGAAAATGATGCATTTTGCTATTAAACTGCATACATATTGTGATAAGAATATGAAGTAGTAAATGTAATAGTAAATAATTTTAAGACACACAAAAACTGACACGAAACCTATTCATACCCTACATACTTAAATTATTCACGTTATCGTTTTCCATGAACTACGTAGAAGCCATCAATACCTGAAGACTCTTTTGAAGTTGTGGAGAATCACAAAAATTATAGGTCAGAAGGTCTCAAATACTACCCTACCATTAACGAAGTGATATTGTCATAGGGAAATAATCTCGATTTTGGACTGGTGGCTTTCAATGTGTTACATCCTATTAATAATGATTTGTTATTAAAATATATATCCTTATCATTATTTTTGGCAGGAAGAAAAGCTGGTAGTTTTACTTTCTAAATTAACTTATTTCTCTGTGAAGGTGATACATTTATATTTTGCAAAAATTTGAAACTGTAGTGAAAATCTTCCACCCCATCCACCATCTACCCTACCATTACCAAGTGTTGATTTTACTTGCATAAATACATCTACAAGATGAATTCCTAGCAGCAAAATTCTGGCTATAAGGTTACATGCATTTTGTAGATATTGCCAAATTGTCTTCCACAAGGGGTACACCAGTTTGCCTATCCCACTGGCTATATATAATCGTGTATTTTCCGCAACCTTGGCAATATAGTGTGTTTCAGACTTGGATTTTTGTCAGTGCAATCAATGAAATTTTTGGATCTCCCATTACAACAAAGTTTAGCTTCTTTATGTATGTTTAAAGTCCATTTATGTTTTATTTTTTGTGGACTGTCCTTAACTTCTGTCATTTTTTCTCTGGCTTGTTGGCCTTTTTAAAATTACTTTGCAGAAGCTTTCTTATGCTTTAGGAAAATTAGTCCTTATCTGAGATGACGCAAATATTTTTTTCACTATTTGTCATTTGTCCTATGACTTTGCTTTTAGGTGATTTTTTTTTTTTTTTTTGCCATTCAAACTTTCTCATCTGTATATGCCATTATAGTCCAATCAACTAATATCTTTGCCTGCTAATTAAAGCTATTTAACGTGAGGATAAAATTACATTATGTTGACTACTCTGGACATGCATTGCTTCTTAAATTGAAAAAAAAAGAATCTTAAATTTTGGAATTGTTTATCTTTCATTCACCAGATATTTATTGAAAGCCTGTCATGTGTAAAAATCCAGCTTATCCAGAAATCAAAGCTCAGTGAGGGAGGTCAGTGTAAATAACAGAGTATAAGGCAAGTGGTACGATGGTGGGAAGCACAAGGTCTGTGAGAATATACCCAATGCAGATGTCCTAACTAACCTGAAAACTACTCATGCCCCACAATCTCATTATGAGCTATCATTTAATTTTTTCAAATGTTAGTCAAATCTTACCCATTGAACTCTTTGCTGTCTGGAATTGTTCTACCTCTAGAACCAGGAAGGCATGGGTTGGGAGTCTGAGAAGGAAACTAACAATCTCAGTTGAAAGTTACCTGGATTTCTGTGTTGATATGTGAACCCTATTTGTGGTCAGGTATAAATGAGTTCATAGCTCAATTTTAGAGATTTAAAAAAAAATATGATGGCTGTTATTTTCATTAACTTCAGAATCTAGAGGCTGTTAGTTGCTGCAAGTTGAAGCTGTAAAATATTTTTACATGTACTTGTGACTAGAAAATAATCCAATAAAAATAAACTGTTTAGTAACTTCCTTATAAATGCTAGAAAAGATAAGCTGAAAGCATTATTAGATTATATATTCTAGACCTGGAATTACGTTTGTGTATCAGCTCGCGCTCTCTCTCTCTCTCTCTCTCACACACACACACACACACACACACACACACACACACACTCAAACCAGCACACACAAATACGTTATCCATCACCATAGATGTCATTATGGGTTAGAACTCACGAAACACAAACAGGCCTTTATCTAATACTTTGTGTACCTGACTTTATAGCAGGATACAAGTCAAACAGAGCAGATACAGCATCACGATTCATTACCCATGAACAAGCATTGCATGCTGCCTGCACACGTTGCTTCTTTTAACTCCTTACCCACACAGGAAAAGGCTGCCGGGGGGAACACCAAGGTCTGCGCAGGTCACTTTAAAGAGAAGTCACAGCCTGTATTTCCTTTCCATCTTTTACACCATTTTTAGTCATCTAGACCATAGGTTATATTCCAATTCACAGTTTCCCCAAAGCAGATACAGTTCTATACAACAAACAATACGGGCCTAATGTTTCCGAATCATCTTAAAGTTAGTGTTTCAAGGAAACGTTGTGGGAGCCTAAGGTTAGTGTCAGGCTGGAACATCAGTCCAGGCTGCATGGTAATCCTTGACTCATACATGCACATGCATTTTATACAATATATATAAATGCATTAGAGGTTTCAAAATACATATTGTTTACATACAATCAGAGCTTATATAAAATTCCTTCTCCTGTAAATTAACCGATAAGTTATTTTGTCCATTAATGTATCTCCTTTTCATCTCATACCTCTTGGGTGCAATTAAGGAGCATAATGTTCTTCAGTTAGTTCTTTCAGAAGCATCTAAAACAGATGTTCCAAAGTATGAGGCATTACTTAGGTGATGTACTAGTATATTAGTATACTTATCTAGTTTACTTTTTGAAATATTCACTGTAATATCGGTGAGGATATGGAGAAAAAAGGAGCCCTCTTGCACAGTCAGTGGGAATGCAAACGGATGCAGCCACTCTGGAAAATAGTATGGAGGTTCCTCAAAAACTTAGAACTACCCTACAATCCAATTATTGTGCTACCAGGTATTTACCCCAAAAATACAAAAACACTAATTCAAAGGGATGCATGCACCCCTATGTTTATAGCAGCAGTATTTACAATAGCCAAATTATGGAAGAGCCATGGCTGTCCATCAACAGATGAATGGATAAAGTAGATGTGGTGTGTATGTATACACACACACACACACACACACACACTACACACACACTACACAATGGAATATTACTCGGCCATAAAAAATTTGAATCTTGCCATTTGCAATGATGTGGTTGGAGCTAGAGAGTATAATGCTAAGCAAAATAAGTCCATCAGAGAAAGGCAAATATGATTTGTATGATTTCACTCATATGTAGAATTTAAGAAACAGAACAAACAAGCAAAAGAAAAAGAGAGAGAAACCAAGAAACAGACTTTTAACTGTAGAGAACAAACTAATGGTTACCAGAAGGGAGGTGAGCAGGGGATGGGTGAAACACGTGATAGACATTAAGGAGGGCATTTGTTGTAATGAGCACTGGGTGTTGTACAGAAGTGTTGAATCACTATATTGTATACCTGCAACTAATATAACATGATGTGTTTACTGGAATTAAAATTTAAAAATATTATCTCTAATAACATATATTCTATGATGTATGTTGTAGCATGTGTGTTTGTGTTATAATGTAAAGTTATATTTATATTATTAAAATAGTATTAATCATATCATAAAGAGTTGCCATGACAGGTTCACATTCTTTACTACTGTGTACCTGTTTTGGCCCTTGACAATAGGAAGATAAAGGCTTCACTCTTGCTTATCCTGGCTCCCTACTTACACTTGAGCTCAAGCAATAATCACTAACAGGTAATGACCTTATTGTCATTCACTATCATGCAGGATATTCCTTTCAGCTATTTACATGGATTCCCTTATTCAATCCGTAGAGTGACCCTGTGAAGCAGGTACTGTCATTGTCTGCATTCTGTAGAGAAGGCACTGAGAATTAAAGAAAACTTGGCTCAAGTGCTGGGAAAGAACTAAAATTAAGATTTAAATCAAGTAGCCTAACTCTAGACTTCACAATGTTGAACAGAGTATCCTACTCCTTCCCGAGGTATTTCATGTTTCTCAACCCCAGTGTCATCATCCATTTATAAAATGGGGAAAACAATAGTATCTGTATGGTAGGATCGTTGGGTGGATTAAAGGCAGTAAATGTGAAACTTCCTAACATGGTCTTTGGCACATTGTAAGCCCTTAATAAAAGTAGCCTATAATCATACTGATATATTCTAATCTAATCCAAATGTCTTTTTTCTTCTTTTTATTTCAATCACTTTATTTTGTTTTACTCAGTTATACTCAGACGCACAAACTATAGCCTACCTCCCCATTTTATTTTGTGCATGAAAGAATTCCCTTGTACAATTTTCCTTAACATAAAAGAAAGTTAGAAGGACGTATAAAGGCAGAGTATCTGGCATCTAATATGCAGTACACCAGTATGTTTAGTAAATGAGTGATTCAGTGAGGAATATACTTCTTTACTTTTATTGGTTGGAGTTGGGTATTCATTTGTGTGAGTGTGTGTTTTGAATTTCCAAAAAAAAAAAAAAAAGCTTATTGTCTTTAAAGCATAGGATTTGGGGGAAGACTATTAATAAATGATTTGTAATACGTGAATTAAATCCTAACATGTAACCCATGTGAGTAATCTGTATCATGCTATAAAATACCAAATTCAGTAAATTTCTATAACATTTTAAAGCAAGTAACTTTAGAATATATTTATTTTTGATTTTTTATTTAAACCATGAGAATCTTTTCCTCTTTTTCATTGCAGGTTTCTAGAGATTTGCCTGAGAAACAAGGAGAAATTGAGGCACACATAAAAGACCTCGGGCAGCTGGAAGAGCTGTTAAACCGTCTGCTTCTGTGGCTGTCTCCTATTCGGGATCAGCTGGAGATTTACAATCAGCCGAATCAAACGGGACCATTTGACATTAAGGTAGGGAAGTTTTGCTTTAAATATTGTTTTAAAAAATTGTCAGTATCACTGAACTAAGTTTCTCATCCATTATCATAATCATTTTTGTCATTATAATGTTAGTAATAATAATAAATTGACTAGCATTTTTTGTTTTGTCTTACAGCACTTACTAGCAATAATGTATTCCTTAAACTCTTACCACTAGAATGCTTCATCATCTTTGTTGCTATGACCCGTTTCCCATCCCTACTGTAATAGCACTCAATGTATGTTTGTAGACCCCTTATCTAAAACTAAAGTTGTTTAGGAGATTAGGTGCCTACCAAATAAAGTATAGGCTCTTTAGTAAATATTAGAAAACCCTCTCAGGCTGCCTCCAGTTTACCTTTCTATCCTTTTATTCTGCCAACAACCTCCATCTTTATCCTAGCTACAACCAATTATAAGTTATGTTTATATGTGTGAGGTTTCATGCCATGTCTGTGTTCTTGATCTCTCTTCCTTAAATGACTTCTTTCTCCTTTGTTGGCACGATGAACTTCTCTATATCCTTCAAGACTGAATTCAGTGTCTTTGCTTCTTCAGAACTTTTTCCATATCCCAGGTAGAATAAAAAACCCTCTTAGGATTTCTTATAAACCTCTGTGTCCATTTCCTGTAACCTTCGTACGTTGATTTATACTAAAATTTTACAGACTGAGTACCCGTCACACTTTTTCTCGGTACAGAGGGCATCTTCTTACTTACCTGCCTCATCCCCCCTCCTTTCTGAATACCCCCATCTCAGGGCCCGGTGTCTGGTATGTACTTGTATTTTTGATTCAAAGAATAAAGGTGGTAATGAGACACCCAAAATGGTATTGAGATGCCACAGGTATGCCTAGTGCTCTAGACCAACATGCCAATTGGACGCCGCCATCTTCTCCTTTTAGTGTCCCTGTAGACATTGATTATCCCTATCTTTTCTCTCATCCCAGGAGTATATTCCAAAGACTTATCCCAACTTGATGCCCTGCTTCGCATCTCCTATGGGCCAACAACATTAAACAACTAATCAAATAAACCAATTAAATTGAAATCTCAACGTCTCGGTTAATGTAAGGATGGGCACTTTCAGACTAAATAAGTTAAGTAACATCTTGAGTAAAGGTTTTCTTTTAGTTCACTGACCGATTTTTCAGTTTCCTTGCTTTCCAGGGTTATCACAACCTCTTGTTTTTTTTTTTTTTATCTCCAAGTAGGTGCTGTCTTGCTTGGAGATAAAGCAAGGATAAAATAAAGTGTGAGGCTATTCTAGAGAAGACAAAGTCCAAGTTTAGGAAAGATGGACTTGAGTGAGGTTAAGGAGAGAGAGAGAGGTTGGGAAGAACTAAAATGAGTTATATTTGCAAAGCACACTCCACTACTTTCACTTTACCTCTTCCTGACATGTATGTCCACCATTCTGTTAACTACCCCCGAGCACGGATGATACCATGTACATCGCAGGTAGACATCATTTCACCACTGCTCATCCAGTGGCATGGTCTTCCGTTCAAGTCAGACGATTAAGGTCAAGTCACAGTAGGCTTTACCCAAAACAAATTTAGCTGGCTTTATGAAAGTATACGGGACAGGGAACAACACAACTGGCACAGTGGTGACACAGTAGAGGTCTTGACTCCCAGCCCTGGCTTCTGATGAACCATTCACCCTGCATTTGGGTTAGGTGTAGTCACGGGGACAAGACTGGGTGAGCGCAAAGTCATATCATCATTCAGGGAAGCCACCAGTCCCGGAACACCTTCAGTGTTTTCACCTTGCTAGCACAGGGTCCTCAATGGTATTTGACTGGGGTGCATTCTCCAGTGCAACTGCATCTCCTCGATGCTCATTTTTCAGTAGTCAGTAATCTCAACAAAGAAGTAGTTACTTAGTCCAACAAACAATAACCTCAGCCAGATTCTCTTGGATCTAGCATAATCTTAAATATTTCTTGATTTAGTATTATAAAAAGGAAGGCCATAAACTCTTTGTTTCCAGTCAGAAGGAGCTTTCTGTAACTCACAGGTAAAAGCACATTCCTTTACTTTTAAATATAATCTTTAGTTAAAATGAGCTTCTTCATTCAAGTAATGAAAAAAATATATTCAATATTAGCTATCTCTGTTCATGGAAGGATAACAAAATCCTTCAATACAAAGGGATGTTGTTGACTCAACCAAAGGGCCTTTAGTCCCAGTCTCACCCCCCTCCAACAATGGTTCCCAAATATGGAAAACTGGCGTTGGGCGTTTGTTTGTCCATGGCCCACACATCCTTGCCAAATAGGTCCCTGCAGTTTCGAGTGAAAGCTCCTCTCAGCTGTGTTAATCACTTTCCTTTATCAAAGCTACAAGTCCCCACTCTCGCTGCTGTGTGTACTTTCAGAGAGTCATGATATTTGCCTCCTGCAGCTTGGTCTAAATCACTGAGGGGAGAGGCAGCTGCTTTTTCCCTGGCAGTAAAATTTCTTGGCTTCAGTCCTCTGTGCATGTTCTGAGTTTCTCATCTCTGGAGTGCAGATTTCAAAAATATTCCTTTAGCCTTTTTCTTCTTTTCTGTGGCTATATCCAAGGCAAAAAAAGATCATAAAATCATATATATGATGACTTGAGACATTCTTCCCATCATTCTCAGACGCCTAACTCGTAATCAGGAAATAGCGACCTGTGTGAATAATTTACTAACTTACCTAGTTCTTTATCTCTCTTTGTCTAGCTTCTATCTAAATTCACCGTCTAATAAATGATTTATGAAGATTGCTCAGAGTCCTTCTATAAGATACGTGCTTTTAGTCTGTACAGCCTTCTGTAGCCCTCAACTTAAACAGATTAAAATTCTTCTTTTTTCAGTTAAAGAAAATGGGGAAATGGACTTTACTGAAAACCAAAAATAGTTTTCAAACATTTTTGTGGACATGCCCATTTATTAATACAGAGAAAGAAACTCCCTTCTAAAATCTTAGGAATGAATGAATACAAAGAAAGTAGATGCACAAGGAGCCTCCAATTCCTAAATGTAAAGAAATTGTCTTGTCCATGGTGGCCATGGCTACCTTGGAAACAAAGAGCCTAAGGCCTTGACATCCAGGTCATTTGTTTTCTCTAGTCAAACTCTGAGCACCTGTTAGAAAAATATGTAATACCCTCTGTGAGCCTCAGTTTTGCCTGCTTGGCACTTCATGCTTATTGATGAAATGCAGCTAGCTGTGTAATGAAACCCAAATAAAAAAAGCCTTAAGGGCTCTGTTCTAATACATTGTTTATGCTGGAGTGAAAATTGACTGCACATCGCTTGGCTTGTGCAATTTACTCCCGAAATATTCCTATTCAGGAAATCCTGCAAATAGCAATATTCATCTTGAAAATCACCTCACAGAACCCTTAGCAAACTGAGAAACATAATCAATGAGATCATGATGTAGAGGGTGAAAATTAGGCATAATCACAGACCTTTCCCTTCAGTCAGCCCACTAGAAGGCATGCCTTTGAATTTAGATTTTCAAATGTACTCTCAATTTAGACATAAAATATGTTGATTTCAGATTTTAGAAATGATCATTGAATGCTGAGAACCAGGGACCGGTTAGAATTTCTATAAAGGGTCTTATGTTTTTAATCTTTAATGAATACTGTCAATAATGAGCTGTAGGTATACTATTTTTCTGACCTAAAACTGCCTAACTACTGCTTTCTAAACTTTGTATTAAAATATGGGGGGGGCACATAATGTTACGTTAAATCTTACTGACTGAAATATCTTCATATTGAAGACAGGGAGGGCTTTTTCTTGCCTTCAAGAATGACTTTGCTTCTGTGATCAGTAAATAACATGACATACTCTTCTACTGGCTCTTCTTTCCATGTAAGAAACTTAATTGCCCATAATGACAAATCCACACAGAAAACTACCAGAGGACACAATTGGAGTGACTGAATGATAAAGTATGTGAGCATCCAAACCCTTCTGTGTGTGTGTTCATGTTGCTGTGAGTGTTGTCAAAAAAAAAAAAAAAAAGGCACCGGATAATTTAACAGGCAAAGAAAACTTTATTCGAGACTATTGAAATAGGAGAGAGAGACTGAAGTCAACTCCACTGAATTGAAAGGCAGCAAAGATTTCAATCACTGGGATGAGCTAAAGTACAGGGGGGCACTGGCAGGGACTTTGGTCACTGTGATTTGGCCTCCTGTGTTTGCTAATTGTCCCTTACCGAAGGGAGGTTACTACCCCCCACCCCCCACTGAGATGGGGCGCCAGTGCTAGCCTTCCTGATATTTACATTTCAATGCGGTGGCTCCCAGGTATTTGAGAAAGACATTCCTAGGTTGTAGAGGACTTACCTCTCAAAGAGGCCGATAAGGAATTTACAATCAAAGGTTTTCTAAAGTAAATGCACTAAGAAAAGAGAGTTCAGACCTATAATCAGAAAGAAACCCTTCTAACCCTTCAGTCAACCTTAAGGAGAATGCTGAGGCTGTCTTTGTCATTCCCCTCTTTTTTCAGAGACAAGCCAGTTTTCCCACCGAACAGCTTGGGAAAGCTACTCCATATCAGTTCTTTGAGAAGCTTTCTGTTGTTCAAGGACTACTTGAACTGAGTCTGAAACTTAATAGTAGAGGATTTTGTTGCACAGTGTGAGCAATTACGTATTTAATAAGGGGTATTTTCTATGGCAGTAAAAGGAAAAACAAAGATTAATGATTGGAACCAACTATAAACCCAGTTTCCGAGTCCAGGGCAGCCAATGAAGAAGATTCCTAGAGGTTGGGCTGGAAAGGTCTTCAGATGGAGAAGTGACAATGGCAGTGGCCATTTTATGACTATTGGAATATTTGGGGCGACAGCACAGACGTCAGAGAGGTTTTATAAGATTGTCCACAGTCATAGCTATTTCCTGGAGCAGAGAATAAAAGCCGTGGGACTTCCAGTGAACTTCCTGAGTGGCCCTTACAGGCACAGCTCCAGGCATGCAGGTTGTCCATACCTAATTCACTGTGCTCATGAGTTCTTTGAAGCCAAGATCTACTTGTCCAGCTGCAGCTCTCAGGATTTCATTATCATGAGGTTGTGGGATATCCGTGAGGTGAGGTGAGGTGGGGTGGAGTCCAGAGCCCACGACCATGAAAGAATTCTTGAGATGTCTTTGGTGCAAAATGGTGTTTTATTAAAGCACAGGGACACGACCTGTGGGCAGAGAGAGCTGCTCCAGGGTCATGAGGAGAGGCCCATTATATACCCTCAAGTTGGGAGGGGGTTAGGGATAGCGTAAGTCTCTAAGGAATTTTGGAAGCAAGGTTTCCAGGACTTTGAGGGGCTAGCTATTTTTGGGAAAAGGTCATTTATTACTGTCTAATAAAACCTTAGTCATGAGACCCTTCAGATGTATATCGGTGGGCCATATGCTTGGGGGATGATTCCCAACATGTATCTTGGGGGGGGGGTTAGAGATAAAGGAAGTTTCAAAGGAATTTTTATATGTTAAAGGAGACTTACAGGATACCAGGTGGGGGCGGGTGTCAGGCTAGGATTGCCTTTTGCCCTTAGCAAAGGATTAGCATCAAGGCAGCTGAGTCCCTAAAGGAATGTCACTGTGCCTGTTTCAAGGACTCATCAATGGGCTGTGTAGGTAGTAAGGAAATTTAATTGTGTCTACATAGGTTCCTGATAGCTTTGTTCTTATAAACTGCTAAGACATATGTAAACTGAGGGAGACTCAAGTCTTGCGGGATTGTGGTCTCTATAGGTTAACTATTTCTTTCTCCTTTAGGGCAGCCAGGAGTGCCTGAGGGATGTCACAGACATTCCAAGGAGGGGGGTTGCGGGGTGTCAGTTTCTGCTTTGTCCTCAGCTTGCCTTGTGTTCCCTCATCAATTAGAGCCTGAGAGGAAAGTTCAACTGCAGGACAATCTAGAATCTTGATAAGGATATGGGTAGTTAGCTTTTAGTTCTCAGTGATGCCAAGTCAGGAGAAGAGGAGAAAAAAAGTGGAAACAAGAGCTTGGAGTGTTGTAGTCAGATATTGAAAGAAACTGAAAGAATTGAAAATTTGGTAAGGATGAACAAAATGTGTGAGACAGTCCAATTTGCAGGTGGGTAACGATATCACATAGTTTACAGGGAAATAGGAAAGAGCTCAAAGGCAAAGAGCAGGACTAGAATCTAGTAACCCATCAGGGTGTGCTCCAGTTTTCTATTGAAACATAATTTGGGTCTCTCTGCAGTCACCTCCCATATGATCAAAGGTACTCCCAGTAAGATTATTCTTGTTTACAAAATAAAGCTGGGCTGTATTTATGTAAGTGCAGCAAGAGTAGTAGCTAACTACACAGGCCTTTCAAAGTTTGTGTTGCTGTAGTTTTTATAAAGAATCTCAGATTTGCCTTTTAAAAGCTTTGTGAGATTAGGAAGTCACGCCAAGAACTTGCCATCAGATGTTACCTGCAGGACCTATAGATTGGGGTGAAGTTTTCTATTCTCAATGTCCTCAAAATAGCCTCAGACTTCCTGGGCCTGCCAGGAAGTGACCTTCCTTATTTACCTGTAAGACTGGACATCCCGTAAGCCAGGCTAGTTTTCTCAAGAGGGCTTTGTAAACATTGTCTCCAGAAAGTGTACTGCGTGGTTCTTTAAAACTATCTGGTCATATCCGATTTTATGTATATCGTTCTCAAATATGACATTCCAGTCAAGCCCTGGTTATAGAATCAATTTTCTCAATAATGTCCTGTTACAAGAAAGACAGATTCTTATTGAATCTGTGCAAATAATCATATTGCCAGGAAAATAAAATTACTCAATAGGAGTTTGTGAATTCTGGAGGCAGGGAGAAAAAGATAAATGTTTCATTTCTGTTTATAAAAGTATAATCTACTAAATTGCTCTGAGATAGAGATGGCTTAAGAAGAAAGAAAAAGGAGTTCCTTGTATCAAGAAAATAGAACATTAAAGCATCGGCAGCATTCCAAACAGAAGCCTTAATCAAATGATTCTTCGTCAGTTAAATCAGTTCTCTGTAATTGATTGTCATTTTGCTTGATCTCGGGTTAGCAGTTTCATAAACCCACCAGCTAGCTTCTCCACTGGAGTTGTGGAAATTCTGATTCAGTCCAAGTTATTTAAGCAAAGCTGCAGAAGCTTGTGCCCTAGAGTACCTGAAATAGTCCTTTCTATGGGTCTCCGAGACAGTCCCTTGTCCTTGGAGACAAGCATTCTGGCCCTGTAGCTGATTCCAAGCACTTTCAGGGGAGCCTCAGAGTAAAACGACTCTCTGTAAATGATAAAAGGCTTCAAACAGCCGTAGTTAAAGATCTGATGAGAGTTCACTTAAAGGAATTCAATCGTTTCTGTGGCATGCAACATTTTTAACTAATAACTGGAATTATCACTGACATTATACTGTGGTCTGTTAGGCAAAGCAGAACCAAGTCAAATCATGGATAGCAAGGGCATTGACTAATTTCTAGTAACTTGATATAATTACTGAAATATTTATGTTAATAACATGTGACCCATATAAATATAACTTCTGGAAGGTTAACCATCTCTTGTTTGATGATGCTTTTTATGCTGACTCAACATATCAAATAAGCCTAACTATTCTTCATATGTATTTTTAGATATTGAGAACAAATGTGAGAGAACAAATCTAAAGATTTTTCACGTCAGTTTGAGACCAAGATTTCATTTTGGGTTTGATTTGTGGAAGGCAAAATATCAAAGGTTGTCAAAAATGTGAAAAGGTTTGAACCCTTGGATAAATAGGACCATGGGTCACTGAAACAGTCCCTGACTACCTATTTAACCGAAGTAACAGTGAAAGATTTCAAAAATAAACATAGGAGGTAACATGATTATAAAAGACTGGCTCTCCCAAAAGTGAGATGATTCTTAAATAATCAAGGACATGATAAAATCAACATAAAACACAGGAAATTATTCTGATAAGACACAATCACTGTTGCTTACCTGAATTATTCAGAAGGTAAAGAAAAAGCTTTTACAATCTCTTATTAAGAACGAATCAATAATCCGAGAAAATTTTGTCATTTTAATGAAGAAAAAAATAAATTCTAGTTTCGCATTAATACACTGTTGATACTAATGCTCATTTGTAAAAAGCTTATAAACCCATTCAATCATAGTCAGCTTTGATCACATGAGACAAAATTTCTCTTCCACAAACTTTCTACAACTTTCAATATCCACTCAGATTTTGTCCTATACTTTTCCTCATTTTCCTTCTGGAATAATCAGTCATTTCACTTAACGACAACATTACTCTCTTCATACTTAACAAAACCAATGCTATTACACACTTTGCATATGTTGCATACAAAGTTGTTTCTCCTTGACCTTTATGTTTCTAGAAGTTTCATTTATACATATTGATTATACCTTCTAACCATTAGTAACTTTTGTTTTATGGAAAAAACCAGGAAGCAGATAAATGTGAACTGTCATATACTACCATTTTGTAGCAGACTAGCAACGATTATGAAAACAAGTTGAGGTTACCTGTTCAATATAAAGACTAAACATTTTCATCAGTATTTGTGTAGGAGACTTTTAAGCTATTTTGGACTTAATAGGTAATCTTATGAAGGCTATGGACTAAAATTTGGGTGAGTGACTAAAACTGTAGCAAATGGAGATCTGGGTGTTTCCAAAGCCCATCTGAGTATATAAAATATCCAGTTTGTTTCCAGGTAGTCTTTTCAGCTTCCAGAGACTACTTTTGGGGTTCCTAAGTCTCTTGGAAGCCCCCTATGGTGGCAGGGAGCATAAAGCTTATAGTTCAATTGAGGGACGGGTGGGCAGGGAATGGTCTGGCAGAGGTGAACAGAGGAAAGGAAGATAAAAAAGTTTTGAAAGGCAATGTATCAAAGAATTCAAGGGAGCTGACAGATAGATCAAAGGTGACAAAAGGAAAGAATAGCAGAGGTGACCAGAAGGGAGAGGTCCTAGATGAGCCAGTGTAGGGAGATCATAAGTTTCCCCAAAAGGCCATTGAAATTCCAAATTATCTTTAGTAAAACCATGCCAACAAGGAGGGAAGCGGAGAGTTCCGTACCTGTTCTCTTCAGAGAATCAGAAGAGTGAGAGCTTCCCATGGGGAAGGGAGGAACCAAAGTAACAACAACAAAGTAAGAACGCCAGAGAAAGAGTGCTTTAAATGCCAAAGAACTGAAGTTCAAGCAAATGAGATCTCAATGAGAATGTAATATGTTCTACACCTTTGATATCTTTCAAACAAAAAATCTTGGACTCTAACCCAGCATCATGAGTCAATTCAGACTCCTAAGAAAAGAATTTGTCTTTACCATGCTTCCAGAGACAGTCATCAGGAGCACTGGATTTTGAATTGAATTCCTCAATGGATCCTCAATCAGTCAAGGGTGTGTCATTGTTCACGTAATTAGCTTTTAGGAGGTTAATGTCATCTAGGTCACTGTTAGGGAGATAATTCACATACAGTGAGATTATTCACATTCAGATAGTCACTCTCTTAAAAAGACGTGTACTAGCTCAGAATTAAAATAAGAAATCTAATTTAGTTTTCTTTTTTTTAATTTTTAAGAGGTGTTAGGAAGGTAAAAAACAGAGAAGAGGACACTGACCTTTTATGTCTTTTATGTTTTATATCTTCATTCCTAGAAAAATAGTTAAGTGTTTTCTATTCTATATTAATTTCAATATTTCCATGGAAAGTGTCCTGAAAAATAGTGGGTTAAAGTTATTAGACAAAAAGGTGCAATATTCTCATTCAGCATGCAACTGAACAGAGGTTTATTGGAAATTAACGCCCCCCCCCCGAATTTAGGCTGGTTCTAGGCAATAGTATATATAATTCCAGCTCCAATAAAATCTTGAAGATTATTGGTTTGTGGATAAGTCCATATTTTAATGGAATTAGGCATCAACCTTTCTTTTGGAACACTGGGGATCATAATTTTATCTTTTACTTTTCACCCCTTCTCTCAACTCCAAAAACCATTCCCTAGTTGAAGTAGCATGATAACGGGGAGAAAAACAAAAGACCAAAGTTTAGATCCCAGCTCTGACACTTACTGGGTTTATGACACTGTTTAACTCACCTTTCTTATCCTGACTTGCCTCTTGATTAATAATGAAAAATTGGGACAATTTCTCTGGGACTTGTTCGATTAAGGTACAACTATGGTGAGAGCACATTTTCCTAAAATAATAGAAAAAGATGGTGAATGGGACCTTTCCTAGTGTAGCTGGAATTTTGACAAGAGCCTCTAAGAAGAAAAATTAGGCTTGCAAAATAGACCACCCTTTCAAAAGAAAGGGGTAAGTTGCTACCAGAAAACCGCCCCAAAAAAGACTGCAGATAGTAATGAGATTTTCATTGTTCATGCAACCAAATTGCCCATATAAGGAGAAGATTATAGACTTGAGAACTTTCTTGAATAGGGAATTCCTGGAACAGAGAATTCAAGTCGGACTAAGATTTTGTTGGCTAAGAGGAAACTGGTTTTTTTTTTTTTTTCCTATTTACTTCATTAGGGAGGGGAGAAGGGTGCTTTTCTTTCTCCCCTGTGGAGCCAAGGAGGAAGTCTCCCCAAAATCGTCTATTACAGTGGTATGCAGACCCTTCTGCTTAGAAAACTCTCCAAATAGCTTAGAAAACTGAGTATCCTCTTGAACTTTCTAAACTCGAAGTCTATTTTCTCCCCTGGCATATTGTAAATATTGACATTTAAAAAGTGTTACATTACTCTTTTGAATATATCCAGTAGACTCCAAATACCATAGCAATATGATATCTACCATCATCCACTTGAAAAAATACACAAAACAAGCTCATCTTTTAAGTTTCGTGTCCTTTTTCTTTCTTCTTTATATTTCCATTCTACTCCCCCAGAGAGTTGTATTCTGATGTAACGTATGTTTATGCTATAAAGCCTTTTATTAAACCACTTTATCATACTTCTGTGTAACAAATATATCTATGTGGATTTAAATGCAGTTTTTACAAACAATTTTCCATAACTGTAAGTCTCTAAGTTTTTTTTAAAAATCCATCAGATTGAATTATATCTACAATTATTAATAATAAATATACCTAGTAATAATCAAATTACTTAAGTATATGTAACTTCTGATAAGTAATTGTTAAACATAATCAATAGATTTTTTTGGAAATTAATCTATTAGTGAAATGGATGGGTAGGTGCTTGATGGTACCTTGATTAAAAGAGAATTTCAGTCATCAATTTTTGAATTGTATTTTGATTTTTCATAAATGTGTCTTGGGCACAATGTACCATTGGGATACATCAGAAGAGGCATGCTTTTATTTTGTAAAGCTGGAGGACTATCCTTAACCAAAAGGTGGGAATGATAATTGGTATGATGTTTGTGTACCACAGGAATAAAACCAGGCAAATCCCTTGTTGAAACTTAGAATTTGGAAACTGATTTCATGAACACCATCTATGCCTACATATCCCTAAGAAAGCTTTTGTGTACCTCCAGGGGCATATCCCAGTCTGAAGATTGCCACTCTAAGAAAGATGGATATGCTATGAGAAGGCGAGAGGGGAAATTTAGTCCCTGGCTGGACACTTGTTAAGTTACCAAAATACCACCGAGGTCATCCATCATAGTCCATGTCTTTAACCATTGCATAGTTCCTTACTCCAGCAGTATTTGTATCACAGTGTTGACTCACACTAAACTTAGTGGTGTTAAAAGTAACCAGTTCTTTTTCACATGTGCTGCTTTTAGTTGACCTTTTCTCCAGCCTGCTCTTGTGTCATCTACTTTTTTTTTGGAATTAGATGCAAGACCATCAGCCCCTTCCCTGGCCCTGCTTATCTTACTTACCACTAAGGTGCCTGGAGCTTTAGGTCCAGTGCCTCCCATTTCTTGATCAAGTTTTGACCAGTGCAGTGAATACACAAGAAACAGACTACCACTGGAGGCAGCATCTGTAACTAGCGGTAATGTTCTGTGTCTGGTTTCTGTTTCCTCTCTGGTGATTTGAGCTTCTACGTTTTCCTTGACACTGTTACCTTCTGTTCACAGCCTCCCCCGCCTTGGTTTTGATTGCTTTGCCCTCCTAGTTTTCTCCCCTCTCACGCTGCCCCCCACCCAGAAAGGAAACCTGTTTTTAACCCCAAATTATTTGAGGCCTTAATAAATTGGTTAACCCATCAATCCAGTTGATAGCAGAGATGGAGAGGAGGTGATCTTCAGATCCTGATTCTATAATAGGGTGTATGAATATCTTAGTTTCTTTTCAACTTCAGATTTCGTGTGCGCCTTCCATAACTTCATCTGTGTTATAAAAAAATTTTTTTCTCAAATAGTCTGAATCCTAAGAGAGAGCCCTGCAGCACATCACTAAAACCTTACCTCTATTTTGACACCAATTCAAGCTTCAGTTTCCTTTGGCAATTGTTCAATTAGTTACCAAACTCTAATTGCTTTATTTCCTACCCAGCTCATATTGTTGCATTTTGTCCACAAGCGTTAATTTGCAGACTTTATCAAATGTATCAGTGATATGCACATCAACTTTATTTGCATATATCCCTGATCAACCCCTCTAGGCAGAGAAAGACATGAGGCAGCTGATGAAATTTCTATTCAACCAACAAACCATTTATTAACTACAATGTCCTACTACGTTAAGGTGACTCTCATTCTTAATTTGCTTAGAGGCAAGCTGATGTATGAATATACTGTTGGAGAGGAAACATTTTTATCCACACTTCAAGTTTCTTCTGGCTGGTCTAAGAATTAAATTGACATGAGACACATTAACAGGAGAAAATCAAATTTGATTACATACATAAAGAGAATCCACGTAAACATAAGAGATTCCAAAGAGACTCAGTCAAAACAAAATATATATGTCATTCTAAACTAAGGAAAAGGGGTGAGGGCCTGGGACTTAAAAGGGAAGGAAAGGAGTTCACAGGAAGAATGGACAGAGTAAATGTTTGGTAAAGAGATGTTTGCTGGGCCATCCAGAAACAATGGCACTTAGAGAGGACCTCAATCAAACAAGACTTGCTAGGTTCCTCCCGATCTACCATACCTAATTATTGACGGTGGAAGTTTCTTTCCTGGGATAGGTTCTCTACCTAAATCCTTCTAGGCATTTGGGGAGAGGTCAAAGGTTCTGCCTGAGGCTTTTTGGTCTTGATTGTTTTCAGCACAAAATGATCTGCATGCCAAAGTGTCACATCTTGGGGTGGCAAGGAGTGCTCCCCTACAATACCTCAGTTTACTAAACACAATCAGTGCAGAAACATTTACAATGCAGTGTGGCAAGTATACTTACAGAATGGTGTGATAGCCCAAAAGAGTGATACCCAACCCAGCCAAAGTATTGTTTACAGCACAGCTACTAAAGTGTGGTCCTGAGACCAGCAGCATCACCTAGAAGCTTGTTAGAAATGCAGATCATGGGGCGCCTGGGTGGCACAGCAGTTAAGCGTCTGCCTTCAGCTCAGGGCGTGATCCTGGTGTTATGGGATTGAGCCCCACATCGGGCTCCTCCGCTATGAGCCTGCTTCTTCCTCTCCCACTCCCTCTGCTTGTGTTCCCTCTCTTGCTGGCTATCTCTATCTCTGTAGAATAAATAAATAATCTTAAAAAAAAAAAGAAAAAGAAAAAGAAATGCAGATCATTGGGCTTGTCCTTAAACCTCCTGAATCAGAATAGATGGGAGTGAAGCTCAAGAACCTGTGTTATAACAAGCTCTCCAGAAGATACTTTGACTTTGTGTGGTTCAGGAGCTCTGATCTCAAGACAGCTTCCTGGAGGATACGGTGCCTGATCTGTATCTTTAAGAGATGAGTAGGAATTGATAAAGTGAGATGTGTGTGAGGGAAAGGAAAAGGATTCTAGAGAGAAGGGCAACAAGAACAAAGATAGGGAAGTGATTAATGACATGAAGTGTGGGAAGAAAAACAAATTTAGTGATGTTGAAGTGTAGCCCAGTTTTGGTGAGGCTTCTGTGCTGCTTCAAGGAGCTTAGTCATTATCTTTGAGAGATGTGGGAATCCGTAAAGAGAAGTAACTTGCAAACTCTCAAATTTGAGGCATATAGTACCCAAAAAGGGAGTCTGGTCAGGAGGTTATTGAGGTAGTTGACAAGCAACACGGTCCTGGATGAGGTCTTTGGTCATAGGGATAAAGAAGAAGAGATCATTTACAGAACTGTTTTTCAAGTTGTTGCTGGTGACCTATTGATGAGTTATGAAATCAGTTTAATGAGTGACATGAAATAGAATAAGGTAGCATAGGATACAGTAGAATATAATACAAATTATTGCATTGTATTTCCTGTGGTATGGTTAAGTAGTGTTTTGGGAAACATGCTTTCATTTAGATATCACTTTCTTTTTATTTCTTATTTTAAGAGAATCTGCATGTTACTTTTATACACAATAAATTAGTAGTCTGTTAATAAGGTCATACTGGGTTAATTACTATAAAGGAGAATAAATTCATCCTCCCATGACAAACTTGGAAAGTATAAATCATTTTATTCATTGAAAAGATAGTAGCTTTCTGCAGTAAAAATGCAAAGCATAAAAAGGCATAAATACTCCCTTGCTTCTCCGTCTTTCAGTGACCTCTTTTCTCTCCCCACAGGCTGGCCAGGGTATCGGTTTCTTTGATGGCACTCTGAGGATAGGATGTGATGTGTGTGTTTCCGTATTTATATTTTTCCTTTTCTTGTCTTCTTAAAAAAAATCTTGTAGAATGCTTATAAATCCTGTTTCTGCATCATGTTTTTTCCACTTAATGATACATACTGACAATTATTTTCTATATGAGCACCTTAAGGGTGTTCTCATTTTTTTTCCATTTGCATACTCTTGTATCCTAAGGATATACCATAATTTATTTAACCAACATTCCAATTAAGGACCATTTCATTTGTTTTCAAGCTTTGTTCCTGCTTTAAGATGACAATGTAGAACGTTATGCTCAGGCGCTCTCACACATTGCAAGAATATCCATAGGATAAGTTCCTAGAAATAAGATGGCTGGGTTAAGATGGCACTTGTTATTTTAGTAAATACGGCCAAATTGCACGTCATAGAGTACTCCAGTTGGTAATATGAAGGAGTTTTTTCCACACACCTTTGTCAACTCAGTGTGTCATCAACCATTTTGATCTTTGCTAAGGTATAAAAAGATGTCATCTCATTGTAATTTTAATTTGTATTCTTTTCAGTGAGGATAAATTTTTTTCAGGATCAAAAAATGTTACAGAATGATTTATATTTCCTTTTTTGTACACTGTTTTATTCATTGCCAATTTTTTTATATTAGGTTGTTTGTCTTTTTCTTATAGAGATAAATACAGTTTATAACCTGAAGTGAAAACATGTTCTTTTTACAACAAGGATTCTAATGAATGTTTCTTATGACAAATAGGTTCTAGCCTTAAGGTTATAACCTGAAAATATTAAAACAAACCTTTGAACTTTATGGGAATGGTCTTTGTCCTTTTTAGCAAACAGTCCTGTACAGAGACTCAACATGATGACAAATTATAGGATAAATACAGATTTAATTTTGTTAAAAAATTGGAAACAGGTATGTAAATATTTGCTTGCTTTTTCTATCAATCTAACAATAGGTAATGGCTGTGACATGGTTTGCCTTTCCAAAGTCCCTATGTCAACTGACTCTTATTCTTTGAAAATACTTCATTAGCTGAAGAAGACCTGTAGTTTCTCCCTGCGTTGCATTTTTTAAGCCAAGTTTTAAATAACTATTTGGAAGATTAAAATTTCATTCCCACACCTTATTTTTCTTGTGAAAATCAAAACTGCACTTTTCCAATCTTCCAGACCACCCAGAGAGGTTTGTGATTTGACTTGCCAGTTTTATTAGTGTCCTAAGATGTAATTTATCTAGATCAAGAGAGTTCATTCTGAGCAGCTGGGGACTTTGTAATCTCTTTACCCATCTTGGGCACCAGTTCCCTCTCATTTCTATTTGTTTTATTCTTTGTGGTTGGAATATCATTCCTCTTGACCTACAAGAAATCCAATAGGAATTAAAGCATTCCTACTTTTATCTTCCATTAACCAGTATTAGACCATCTTCTCCAAACCTCTTTTTTCCTTGATCGTTCTGTTGCTCTAAATATACTTTTAAAAGCCATTTTGTCATCCTAGATCTTTTTTATACTTTCTTGAAATCATGTTTTTACTGTACTACAATTTTATTTTTTTACTTACCAGTCTTCCATTCTGTTAAAAGCAAGTCTTTGTTCTCTTAATAGCAAATTTATATAATGATACTTTGGAATAGGTTGCATGAAAACTTCAGAAGCAATGTTATCATTATTTCTTAATTTCCCTCAAAAGAATGCTCTGCTCTGCATATGGTTGCCATCCCTTTCTGAGTATGTGTGGAGGAGAAACGTGGGAACACTTCCAATAGTTTTCAAACAACTTCCGTTTAAGTGAATGAATGGACCACCTGGTTTACCGACTATATTGCCCAAGGGATGACTTTGATTGACAGAATACAGGGTAGAATCAATGGAAGTTAAATGAGAAAGATTTTGAACTTGAAAGTTGCCACCCTTGGTGACAGTGGGTGTTGGTAGAAAATAGCAGGCTGAGATTTCAGATATATTCAGAAATGCTGTGCACCTGCAATTTGGAATTCTCAAAACAGTACCATTTTTTCTAATAACTTTTATAAAAACATACAGCCACCTTTCTTACCTGATTCCAAAAGCTATATCCATGAAGCTGTTTACTCATAAAATTGTATCATTGGATGATAAATGTCATATCCCTAAGGTAAGTATGGAAATGAATTAAAATTCTAGGGTTAACGTTTACCCATTCCCAATTCTCCTACACACTATCTAGTGCCATGCTTTCCAAACCTTAATGTGGGTGGAATAAGCTGAGGATCTTGTTAGAATGCAGTTTCCTGGTGATACTGATACTGCCAGTCTGGGAACTACACTTTAAAAAGCATTTTCATGGATTCTTAAGTAGGTAAATAGTCATAAATATAATAAATATGTGGGAAGAATTGTATAAATGATATAAATACCTTAGGGTCATATAATGAATTAAACAACTGCAACTTTATTTATTCCTCACTGTTCTTCATATAATTCCCCCATGTTGGGCAGTGAGAAAAAAGGACCTCACTCAAACAATTTTATCAGTCTCTTTATATGTGTTGCTATCTCTTGAATAAATGGCAAATCTTTCAGATTCCTCAGCTCTCCTCTTGCTCCTCTCTAGGATGGCATCTGGATTGATAGGTGAGGGAAAATTACATGGACTACATGATCTATGGTCCCCATGCTGGTCTCTGTACTCTCCTTGACTTTCTGGTCTCTGCAGTGTCCCTTGTCTGCCTGCTACCTACCCAACTGACCTCATAGCTATGAACTTATATCTTCATCAGGAAATGCTGTGCTCTGCTCACTAAACTGTATTGGTTGCTAAAGGAATCCTTAAGTAAGTGAGTTACCACTAAAGAACACTTAAAATTCGAAATACATAATTATGACACTTCTAAAAGCAAATGTGACTATTATTATGGGTAAGCATGACTGCCAAGAAGTTATAACAACATAAAGCCACTCAATACCCTTTTATGTAGGAGGAGGACATGGATTTGGTGTTAACACTGTATCAGGTGCTATGGGAAAAAATAAAAACAAGAGAACCTACGGCCATAATCTTTGTGATTTTATTTAAAAAGGAGAAGAAAAAACAAATATGCAGAAAAATCATTTAACACTAAAAATAACACTTTCAGGAATACTTGTTTTAAGTAAAACTATTTTACTATTTAATTGTCATCTCATAAACTTACACTAATATAAGCTTCTACTCATATTTGAGAGTTAAAAAAATTTACCAAAATGATTGGTGGAAATTAATTTAGAGATGAATATTTCTAATGAAACTCAGTAGCATTCTCAAGATAAAGTTTTAAGGAATACTTGAAATATTCAAATTCAAAATAAACTTAGATCGTGTTAGTGGGGAAATACATCACAAGTCACATGATTCTTCCCATTGAAGATGTAAGCAAATTTGGTGCACTAGGTTTGTTCAGAAATGCCATAGTGATTTTTTTTGTTAAATATACAGTTCTCTAACTTGAGATTTCACATATATTAATTTCCATTTCATTGAAAATAAGAGTGTATTATAAATCTAATTAAAAATATAATTATATGTTGTATAAGTCTTCCTATCATCTAACAGGCAAAATTAGGTGGTTACTACTTCTAGTCAGTTGTACTTGACTTAGATATCACCTTTGTATTCCAAATACTTCTAAATTGTCACGTATCTGCTGTTCTCCTTGTCATACCTTTCTCTCTTTCTTCCTCGCTCTCCCTTGAGAGCTGTAGTATGTCTGGGCTCATTCCTTCACATGTTGGAAAATATATATACAATATATGGAATTATACATATTATGGAAGATATAAAATGCTTCAATCTATATCTGATATATATTTTGAAAAAGAGACACCTTAGTTGTAAATTAACTATTTAAATTATCCCCTAGCGTAAATGCATTTAATTTGCTGTGTAATTTCAGTGTACAGATCAGTATATTAAAAACTTAAGAGTTGGGGCGCCTGGGTGGCGCAGTTGTTAGGCGTCTGCCTTTGGCTCAGGGCGTGATCCCGGCGTTCTGGGATCGAGCCCCACATCAGGCTCCTCTGCTGGGAGTCTGCTTCTTCCTCTCCCACTCCCCCTGCTTGTGTTCCCTCTCTCGCTGGCTGTCTCTGTCAAATAAATAAATAAATCCTTAAAAAAAAAAAAAAAAACTTAAGAGTTTGCATGTCCAGTGCTTCTAAAGCCACAGCTTCGAACTTCTGAACACCTCATTGCCTCCTCTGGACATAATGAATATTCAGCAATCACTCACTGATCATAAGACGGCATGAAGTATATAGTTAATAAAAGCACCCACAATTATTTAACTCAGTGTTTTAATAACAGTTTTAATTTTAAGGTTACAAACACAAACTGCATTTATAATAACTGATTATGTAGCATGTTAGTCATTAAAATGAGATTGATTTTCTTGAAATTAATAACTATTAAGCATTCAAAAGGCAAAATATGGAAGCACTCACTAGAATGTGTAGGATACAACTAAAATTCTACTTATTGACCCATGAAATTACAAAACCATGTGTGCATACTTTTAATTTTTAAGATTCATTTGAGAGAAGTTTTGTGAGTAACCAGTAGAGAAAATATGGATAGATAGGCATCTCTTTTAAATTATCTGATGAAGTAGGTGATAAGAAACACAAAATTAACAATTCATGGTTACATTTATTACAATATATATTCTAGCATTAGCATAGTAATAAGTGCTAGTGGTTTACATAATTGGAGAGATAACACAAATACAAAATTATACACACACACTCCTGTGCTTTACTCAAAACCAGGTAGATGTTATCTGAGATATTATACTATCTTTGCCATTATAGCTAATGTCAGATTTATTAGAGAAAGTGTTACCTTTATTATCTTTAATATCTTCAATGGGTCAGTTATGAATAGAAGCATTAACTTGCTTATGACTAAGTTAAACAGAATTTTGGACACCATACAAAATAAGAACAATTATTTAAAGTAGCTTTAGAGAAGAGAAGTAGTCTTTTAAAGGTATGTTTGATTTGAATAAGAATAATCAATAGAGTTAAAAGGTTAGAAATGGATGATCATTAGGTTGTTTCTAGTTTTTCACTTATGTAAACATAGCTGAAAGAACATTCTTTGTAGGTCTCCTCACAAACCCATGTGACATTACCTAGTAGAAATGTTGACTCATTAGAGTATTCACATCGTTATTATACATTGTAAATTGCTTTCCACCAGCAGCAGAAAATGACATGAATTTAGTATTTTAATTTGCATATCCCTGGTTAAACAGCTTTTCAAGTTTGTTGGCCCATTCAGATATTTCCTTCTATGAGTTGAGTCTTCAAATACTTTGCCCAGTTTTCAATTGGATTGTTTTCTCTTACAGATTAATATGAATTCTCTGTATATTCTGTGTTCTAACAGTTATATGCATCTGAAATACAGGTCCACAGTTCCTTATCCAAAACTTTATCTTTGACCTTACAGGAGACAAATGAAAATGTCCGCTTAGCTGGAGTGGTAGAAATCATAGAGAGTTACAAGAATATGAAAATTAAGTTTGGCAGGCTGAATGGAACCCTGGGACTCAAGATGAGGAGTGACATGTTATGTGAACCAAAGAAGGGGCTTTATTCCATCATGGGTTCCTTTCCTTGGTTTCAGAAACCCTCATGTTAGCTTTGTTTTTCATACATGTTTAAGGAAAGACTACTCAGAAGAGAAACCTCAGGGGCGCCTGGGTGGCACAGCGGTTAAGCATCTGCCTTCGGCTCAGGGCGTGATCCCGGCGTTATGGGATCGAGCCCCACATCAGGCTCCTCCGCTATGAGCCTGCTTCTTCCTCTCCCACTCCCCCTGCTTGTGTTCCCTCTCTCGCTGGCTGTCTCTATCTCTGTTGAATAAGTAAATAAAATCTTTAAAAAAAAAAAAAAAAAAAGAGAAACCTCAGATTTTTTTGTTGTCGTTGCTATTTTTTTTTAAACACAAGTTTAATCCAGTTATCCATTTGATTGCTTGAGCTTATGGAAGACTTTAGAAAGAGTTGTTTTAGATAATAACTATAATTTTGGTATGGCACTTCATAGTAAAAAACAAAGCATCTTTAATTTTACTTGGTGTGTGTTAATCATGAAGTCAGAGTTGAATTGCTTTTTTCTTTTGAATTTTTTTATTGAAGTGTAGTTGACATACAATATTATATTAGTTTCAGGTGTACTGACTTGCTCTTTGCTTTTATTGAAAATTACCCTAACTGCTGTTTTATATTTTAAAAAGAAACTTCTAGTGCTTAATAATACTTACATTAAAAAATACTCTCTATCAAGACTTCAAGAACTATGTCCAGTTGTCACATGGATAATAAATTCAGCATTGTGCTATATCAGTTTAAAGCAATGCAGATATCGCTGGCCAAGGCAAATGTGCAATGCAAGAAAAAGGTTAACTCTGAAATAGCAAGACCACCTTCTGTTCCATAGGCCTCTCTATTCCACAGAATACACTGCGTCCCTGAATCCGTCTGGGTATTTCAAGCGGTGTTTTTAGGAATAATTGAGCCAGAAACTGAAACCTACGATTTTGTTAGAATTCATCAGAACTGCGTTCAAATGAGGTTTAAGTCATCGTGCGCGTAGTAGTGCGTATGAAAAAAATATATAAAAGATGGCATTACAAACAATGTTCCATACAAGGAAAAGGAGAAAAAGGATATTAATATTAAATCATCCTATTTCATGTACACTGGAAATGAAGACCATGAGGAGACATTCTTTCGTGTGCTCATTTATCTCTTCAATAATTCAGTGGTTCTCAGCCAGGGTCGATTTTATTCTCCAGGGGAATTTGTCAGTGTCTGGAGACTGTCTTGGTTCCCACACCTGGGGGAGGAAGGAAGTAGTACTTGCATCTTGTGAATCAGGACCAGGGATGCTGCCAAATATCTTGCAATAAAAGGGAAGCTCCCTACAACGAATCATTGTTCCCACCAAAATGTCAGTCGTGCTGAGGTTGAAAAACCCTACTTTAAAATTATATGTTAATCAAAAATACTTTGTTCTGGTTCTAAACCCTGTGGTTTATCAAGGAAAATCCAACTCTATACATGGAATATACTAAAATTCATAGAACATATAGTATGGTAATTAAGCATGCAGGGTATGCCTCGGACAAACCAGGGTTCAAATCTACCATCTGTTAGCTTGTGCCTTAGGCAAGTTTCCTCACCTCTTGTGACTCTTTTTTAATCTGAAAAAAATGACAGTTATATGTGGTGAAAGGTTCTGCAGTAGAGCTTGAGGGAGATTAACTAGAATGATTTATGTTAAGTGCATAGCAGAGTGTTTGTACTTAGTAAATTCTCAATAAATGGTAGCAGTTAGTATTACTTCTGCATATACTAAATCATTTGATCCTGACCTACTATGAATATCCTGGTCACATACCATATTTCATTGCTGCGAAGACACCATTGATTAGAATATGCATCATTATTTTATCTGTCACTAAGAAAGAGGTGCTGTCAGTTAGACTGTGACACGCCATCATTTATAAAATGTGTCCCAATTTTAGAGCAATTAATTTGTGGAAAGAAAATGTGGGTCCTAGACATGATTATTATAAAGCCCATCAGCAAGTCTTCTTAGGTGCAACTGAATGAGGCTCCCATTAACCACATTCAACTTCAAATTCACTTGAAAGGGCACAGGAACAGAAACGCAGCTTCCCAGGAAGGCAGGATCAGGCATCTATCTTTAGTGGGATTAGAATTCACAGCAGTTTGTGCAGCATTCACAGAGCACTGCAAGAGATTTTTCATTTTCTTCGCCGGCATCTTCCCACTCCCAGATGACAGGTCAGGTACAAAGGAAGGAGACTTGTATAAAGGTGCCGGGTCAACTCTGGCCTGGAAGACTAATGTGCCCCAGGAGTCAATGTCTTGTGGCATAGGTAGAGTTTCCAAGATTCATGAAAGATACCTGCTCAGTTACAAGAGTTACTATACTTAGGGGATCCCCCCAACTATGGCTCTCCATTAAACATTTGTAGTTCATTAGTAGAACTCCTAAGCCAGGTGTAATTTACCCATCAGTCTTTATTTTTTTTTTTAATTTTTTTAGCAGTAGTGATGTTGCCTACTAACATGGTTAACATTCCAACTTTGTCAGGTTTCCATGTAGAAAAGTTCTTCAAAGGTCGGTCAGCTTTTCGTGTAGAGGGGCAATGCTATCTGTAATTCTCAGATACTAAAATACTAAAATTCAGAGATTTTAAGTGACTTGCCCCAACTTATGAATCACTAAGTCTAGAACCCAGATGTTCTTGTCCCTGATCTGATTACTTCCAACAGCACTGTAATACACTGAAGCAGGAGTCCACACACTACAGTGCAAGGGACAAATTCAGTCCACCACCTGGTTTTGTACATAAAGTGTTATTGGAACACAATCAGGCTCATTTGTTTACATTACCTATGTTTGCTTTCACGCTGCACCAGCGGGAGTCAGGTATGACAGGAACCATATGGCCTATGAAGCCTAAGGATTTACTGTCTGGCCCCTTATAGAAAATGTTTGTTGAGCCCTGCTGTAAGGTCTAACTATAAATTGTTTGACTGTCTCTATGAGTCTATATGAGGAGATAAAGGGCAAATATATTTCTCATATTTTATCTTAAAAAAAAAAAAAACTACCCGTATACTTTTTCTGTGCAACTGAAGGTTTTGAGAGACACAAATCCCAAGCCCACCCATTTCTCTAGATCAGTGGTTGGCTAATTTTTTCTGAAAAGGATGAGATAGCAAAGGTTTTAGAATATACTTTAGGATTTATGGGCCATATCGTGTCTGTTGAAAATAATCAATTCATGCCAGGATCAGAACTTACAGAGCTGGGCTTTAGAGCCCACAGTCTTTACCGCTTAGGACTTAGGAAGGTAGTAAAACCTAGGGAGCACCACTTTCAGTAAATGACTCTGGTTAAAGTATGGCTTTAACCAGATCAGAGATTTAGTCCTCATTCAAAAACTATATGTATAAAGGGTTTCAGAGTAAGTGTATCAGGTTTCCCCAAACAAGTACTTCCTTCCAAAGGATGTGGCTTCAACTAACTCCCTTGGGAATTTGCTTATAACTACTGTCTCTTCTTTGCCTCCCTCCAGTTTCATCTTCACACAGCAGCCAGAATGATCTGTTAAAAAAATAAGTCCAATCACATCACTCATGTGCTGAAAACCCTCCCATGGTTCCTAATCTCACACAGAGTAATGGCCAGGGTCCTCACATAGTTGCCCTGTGGGGCTTACCCTTCCCAGCCTCTCTTGCTTGCTTCCTGCTACTCTCCCCTTTCTCACTAGGCTCCAGTCACCCAGGCTTCCTCATTTTTTTTTTTTACCTAACATGCCAGACACACTGCTGCCCCTGGGCCTTTGCACTCATGGTTTCCTCTGCATGGATCGCTTTTCCCGGAGAGCAGCTTGATTCATTCTTTCACTTCCAACTAATCTTTATTCAAAGACCACCTTCTCAGTGAGCCTTTCCCCTCCACACCTTCTCAAATGTGCCCCTCCCATCCTTCCTCACCCCACACATATACCTATCTCTATGTGATGCTTTTTTTTTTCTCTTTAGCACTTTTCACCCTCTGAGGTACCATAATTTGTATTTTATTGTCCATCATCTCCATTAGAAGGCAAGCTTTGTGCGAACAGGAAAATTTTGTCTGTTTCATTCACTGTTAAATATCCATTACTTAAGCTAATCATAACATAAGAGGTGTTCTTATATTTAGTCAGTATTTATTGAATGAATTAATATGTTGGGGATCTGTTGGTAAGATTTCATTTGTCAGAATAATTCTGCCCAAAAGTCTCTGAAACCCCTTCTTCATGAGTGGAGGGCTTCTAAGTGTGGCTTCTGAATATCAATCTCATTACTTGATGGTCACACCTATGTCCACTCTCTTATTGGCCTTGAACATTCCAAGTATGTACCTTGGTAGATTATATCTTCTTGGTTTCATAACACTTGCCACTTTAAAAAAATCAATATTGCATTATACTTTGTATATTTGGACAGATTATTTTTGAAATCCATAAATCTCTAAATCAGAAAAAAGCCTCCCTTTGGTGGGCTGCCCTTGATTAGCTCGGAATGGAAAGAGAGAACCTGTCATTCTCTGTCAATCAGCTTGGCACGTACTTGACAGCATGCAGTTACAGTGAAGGAGAGCTGCGTTGCCGTGGTCTCGCAAACCTAATTGTAGATAAATAAAAGAACAGTCACCCAGTATGAGGGTAAAGAGAAAGAAATGCAACTGCACAATGTTGTGTTTTTCCATCCATCAGCCTTCATTTGTCAGAGTCTGCCTGACAATCTAGGCCAGAGAAGTCAGGCTCTAACACAATATTGATTCCATTTCATTTTTCGTTTCTTGCTACCCTTTTTAGCAAACAGTTTGTATGTGGAATGAGAGATGGGGCAGCCGAAATATGTGACCAGGGTACATTTATTTTAGAGGTTTACTTTGGTTTTTCATCCCAGGACCCATATCTTTGTTTGTTTGTTTGGCTGTTTCACTATAATGTTGTAATTGTTAGCTCTTGCTGCAGTAACAAATAGCCCCAAATCTCAGTGACTTCTAACAACAAGCATTTATTACTCGTGCGTCTATAGATCAGCTGCATCTTTACTTCACACTGTGGATCACGTTCAGGTTTTCTTATAATAAATTGTGGATCTGCTTCAAATGTCTTCTTATTGCAGAACCCAGGCTGAAAGAGCAACTCCTATATGGTACATTGTTCTCTCATCGTAGAAGACAGGAACGGGGGTACGAGCTGATCTTAAATTGTCTTTAAAGACCCAGCTCACAGCTGTCATACAGTCTCTTCTGCTCACAGTTCATTGATCAAATTAAGGCACATGGTAAAGACCAAAGGCAGTGGGGAGGAAAGTGTACTCACTCACAGTGTAGACATGTTTATGGAGTCAGTGAATAATAATGAAGTAATAAACCAATTGTATTCACCAACATCTTAGAATTTCCATGACTTCAAAAGTGCATTTTTTTTACATTTCAACTTCTCTGAGATTGAGATATATCTCATAATAGTGTCTACAAAATCTGTTTTTTTAACTGTCTTAGCAGTTCATAAAATAATAATGGTTCTTAGAATCCATGCTATCTTAGAGTTCATAGAAAAAATTGTTGATCGTGGGGATTGACAAAATAGCCAAATGGCAAGAAATACTCTTTATAAATTAGAAAACTGAGGAAATGGTCACTTAAGTTTGCTAAGGAGAAAGTTGTCATTTTTATCCTGAACTTTTTTTTTTTTTCGGTAGCAGCATACGTATCTCATTCACACCAGCTTATCTGAATGAAAAACCATGCATTAGTAGATCTTTTTTTCTGTCTATTCATGTATTCATATATATTCATTTTTAGAACATCAATTCAAATGCAAAGTGTGATTCCCTCATTCAGAACCCTTTGGTGGAGTCTCCACTAAGGTCCTGAGGATAGTGTAAGAGATCCTTCTTTCCTGGCTCTTGCCTTCTATTCCTGTGCGATCTCTTCCCATTGCCCCACATGGGCTCACTGTGCTGCCCCTGGCTCCTGTCTTGCAGATCCCAGATTCCCTCTTGCAGTACTTTATATCATCTGTTCCCTTTGTCAGCCAGGTGCCTGAGCTCTCTGTGTTCCAAGCCTTTGCTCAAGCCTTTCTTCAGCTGTGAGGCCAGCCCCCACCCTCTTGTTGTCCCTCAAACACAGAACTTATCAGTTCCTTCTCTGTGCCCCACTGTACATTGCACTCAGCTGGCTGTTCTACCTGTTGCCTTCTAAGTTTAATATGTGATCGTTTGTCTTTATCCTTCACAAAGGACTACATTATGCCCTGTAGTATTCAGCCAAGACTTTGAAATACAGTGAATACTCAGTCCATCTTTGTCAAATGAACAAAGAATAAATGAATGTTGAAACATATGTGAGAGGCTGTTTATATCCTCCTTGTATGGTGATATATAGTATGCCATACATATATACATATATATCCATGTGTTATGAGGCTAGCAATAGGTAAAATGATGGAGACACAATTAAAAATAAAACAGGGCAAAATGTCTCTCTGTTACACTTTCCTTGGGGCAACTTTCTAGTTGAAAAAATGTGTATAATCAGCTTAATATGAAATTAGAAATATAATATTGACTGTATCAATTTTTAGCAAATGTAAGTGTGCATTAATTTGCATTGGAATTGCTGCTTTCCCCCTCACAGGTGTTGTTGAGTCTTTTTTCTTCACTAACCTTTGATTCGTGGCTTGTCAGACCAACAACTCCCCAATAAGAGTAATACTGTTTCATAAGAAATAACTAAGACTGAAGGTACTTAGAATGTCACTCCATTTGGGAAACCTGTGAGGGCTAGATTTTAAAATACACCATGATATTCTCCTAGTGATTATTAACGAGGGATTACTCCCTATTCTCTAATTACTACAAATTATTTTCTTAAAATTATTCATGAGACTGTAGTGAGCTGTCAATTCTATGAAATGAGGGAAATAAAACTCTAGTCATATCATAAGGGTCTTGACTTCTGGTGAACAGTCTTACAGTGTAGGGGATATATTAAGAATAAGGCAGGGGAAAAATCCTAAATGGAAAGGTGCTATTATTAGAGGTGAGGGTTTTTTTTTTTTTTTGAAATTCTATGAAGACTTTCTTGTCTGAATGTTCTTTGAAGTCGAACACTTTTTGCTTAAAAACTGGCGACTATAATTAGCTATGTTTCCATTTTAGTGGTGACCTCCTTCACCTTATCTTAAATCATATAAAGATGTAAGGCCATTTGTGAGATAAAAGGTTTACTCAAACCAATTCTTTGACCTGGATATCATCAGTTTGGCAATCATAAACCCACAAAGAGACACCCTTGGTGCATTTTTAAGGCTATGTAAGAATTTATTTCTTTTCTATGGGAAGAGACCGGATTTTCTCTCACTTACACCCTAGAAACATATTACAGAATGTACTGGAGTCAAACCGGAAGAGAAAAAAATAGCATGGTATTAAGAGATACGACTGCCAATTTTAGAGTGCATACACACACCGTCTACATGGCTGAGGGAGGGATATAGTGGACCTTTAGTGGCATACATTTGCTGGTTATAATCTCAACTCTGCCACTTGCAGACCATGTGGTTTTGGACAACTGACCCAGTCTCCCTCAGTTTCATCATCTGTAAAATTAGATAATACCCTTTTGTGGGAGTGTTAAGTATGAAGGAAAAAAATGTATGAAACACACACTGTTTGACACATAGTAAACTGTTAGTAACTCTGGTTTGTAAATATTATTACTGCAGTTAATATCATTATAGCAGTTTCTTGACATTTTCAGCACAGCTAAGGATTGTAGCAGCATTTTTTACTTTTGCGTAGTCCCGTGCTTCAGCTGGGGTTGTTTGCTCTGCTGTGCTTTTCAATTTCTCCGTGTCAAGCTTTCATTGTTGGAGAGATATCATTTTTTTTTAATTTAATTCACTTATACTTCCATTTTCTCAGAATGATCATCAGCTTCGTATAGTGTATTTTTCTCACACGAAGGAAAAATACACTAAAGAGTATTTTCAGTGAATTTAATTGGATTTACTACAGTTGACCCTTCGAGCAATCATATTTGACCCTGAACAACAGACCTACCTTTTAACTAATAAATTCACACTGCAAATAAAGGTATTGAGGTAAATTGTAGAATTTTATTTTCACAAATGGCCTCTGTGATTTATCAAAGGTATGTGTAATTAGAGACCAGGCTCTCCAAAACATGGCCAAGAAATAACAACAAAGAATTTAGAGCTGAACATGATTCTTTCACCATTGCTCTATTTCTGTGGGACTAAGGGTAAATCTCATCCAGGTACTTAAACTCTTCATTATTTCATTGAAGGACAAAGAGATGACATTAGCAGTGACAGAAGGACATGTTAATAGGAAACATTTCTATGAAGGGAAATGATGTGACTTTGCAGTGCTCATTCATCAGAGGACTAAATCTGGGCCTAACCGAATGGCCTGAAGAGGGAATATCTTACCTTCTGCAGGTGCAAACCAGGACCATTTCACAAGGTGTGCCAACGTTTCCTCAGTTCATCTAGCAAGCACCTGCTTCAAATTCAGCTCTAACTAATATCTGGGCTGCCCTAATGTCAGCCTTGCTACTGTTCATGTTCATTTACCAATGAAAATTTCATGAATTAGAATGTGTTTTTTCCTAAGGGAATTCCTTGTGATAAAAAATGCAGTCTCCTAACTCTGTGTGCCAAAGCCTTCTGAATAGTAGCATCAGTGCTTTGCGATCTTTGGAACTATTTATTTGGGATTGCGGAAGAGGGGCAGGGAGAGAAAGATGGTGGTGTTCATCATTTGGCCACATACCTGAAACATCGGTAGAATTATTGACTATTTGTCATCAGTTTAGGAAGATATAGAATTTATACGGGGTACGCTTATAAGCAGTTTTCAAGGAAGAAATACCCAGTTCTCCCAGAGTCCATGCTGAATTTGAACTCGTTTCAAGTTCACAAGATTGTTTAAAAAATAACTTTTAGAATTTTTTTTATCATTCAGAAAGTTCTTATAATTTTAGGTCCTGTTTTCCTCCATAATTATTATTCCTGAAAGTGGTGTGTGCCTTGATGCGTATGTGTGCCCACCATCCCCTGGTTTTTAGTATAATGAGAACTAAGAAATAATCCCTTTCAGGAGTGTGTGTCGAACACGCATAAACTGTAAGACACCCTGTTGTGCCCTGTAAGTTATAGTAATTTGGGTTCAGAGGACTCCCCGCTTTGATGAGCTGAGAGAGAAAGATACAAACGGAGTATATAAAGGAAGCAGTGGCATGAAGACACGTACACACAGCAGTGCTGGGAGGCTCCAGGGTGGGAGAGGGAGGAAGGGAGATAGGCGTTAATCAGGAGTTGCTATCCGGGGAAGATTGCCCAGCCCCTGACTGACGCCTGACATTGATTAATCGATATTCCATCCTAGTGTTTAGCAAGTGTTCCATCCAAAAAGTCTTCTGTAATATTTAACTTCACTTCCTTCAGCTTCAATTTATGCACATTTCTTTTGTTCTCTCTTCAAGCGAGCTAGACAGCAGCCAATAACAAAACACTTTATATTCATATCTAAAGAGGTTTTTGTTTGTTTGGTCATTGTTCAGTCTTCTCTAGACTAAGGGAAAACAAACTTGTTTTTTTTAAATAGTTAAATCATTCCTCAAAAGGCCTGTTTAATTTGACTGCTTAATAATTAATAAGCCTTGACATGGTGCTTTAAGTGTTTACTCTTTGGAAAGAAACTTAATCTTAACAATGATGTGGGAAGAATTATTTGGTTTTATTTCGAAGCGAAATTATGTATCCAAAGCCCAAAAGAATCCTGTTAAAATAAGAAGTTTGTAAAGTAAAATGAACATAGGATTACTGGGATTATTGAAGCTAACAGTAGCATTTATCCATATTAATCATATTCGTAAGTCCTATTTCTCATTATTGCATGTGAGGTTCATTTCTTTGAAGCACAAAGTTAGTGTCTGTGTTTCTATTTAATACCATTAGGGTAGAATTCAAGGAGATTTGGGATAAATATTTTCAACTTTACTCTGTTCCACAATGGCCTCTATTTCTTTTCTCTGCTCTAAAGCTACTTTCTTGTGCCCCGATGTACCATGCAGAAATTGATCCGCAATACATGTGGAGTCTCCAAGGGTATATTTAAATTTAGTAATTTTATTGCTAACTGTGAAGTTAATCTGCGCTGTATGTGTTCTTTTCCCCAGGAAATTGAAGTAGCAGTTCAAGCTAAACAGCCGGATGTGGAAGGGATTTTGTCTAAAGGGCAGCATTTGTACAAGGAAAAACCAGCCACTCAGCCAGTGAAGGTAATGAAGCAACCTCTAGCAATATCCATTACCTCATAATGGGTTATGCTTCCCCTGTTGTACATTTGCCATTGACGTGGTCTATTTATAATCAATGAAATAACTTGTAAAGAAATATTGTCTATACCGCAATAGCAGAGGCTGAGCTGTCTTTTTGATCAACATATCCTATTTATATATTGTGATCTTAAGGCTATTAACGAGTCATTGCATTAAAGGACTCATTTCTGTCCTGGTGTGCTGCCATCAATACAGAAAGTAGTCCCACCTTCAAGGTAGATTAAATTCTTTGAGGCTTTATTGCTTTGCTTGCCAGCCTTGATGCTTTTCATATTGTTTGGCTTAATTCAAATCAAGCTACTGCATCATACTGTCTGTCTCCAACAGCTGTAAAGAATCACAATATGGTTCGTGACCTTTCTTTTCTCTGTGACACTCTTTTCTTATGAAAGACGAAAATCGGCATTCGGGCTATATTACTTTATTGGGTCAAGAATTTTTAGTGAAATGTCATGTAATTGCTTCTCTCTTTTGTAAAAAGCTGGCCTGGGAGAAAGCTTTCTCCTTCTTTCCTTTCCTACCTCTCCTTCTTTCCTTTCCTACCTTCCCTTCCTCTCCTTCTTTCCTACATTTTGAAGTCTGGGACACATTTATTCACAGGCTATTACACAAGGAGAGAAATGGAGAGGCAGCTCGGTTTTCGAAAAATAGCTAATCAATGGCTTCCATTTGCAAATGAGAGTCCAGTGATAAACAGACGTTAGGTATAGGTTACCTTAGTTTCTCTACCTGACCAAAATTACAATGGGTCCCATTATGATGGAGGTTCCCGGGAGCGAGGAATGGTGGCTGTTTATTGATCAGTCCTGGTTTCTCTGGCTAACATTGCAGGCTGAGATTTAGTGAGCCTCGCCCTCACATTTAAAACTGCTCTGAAACAGTGCAGGTCAATAACCTCATTATACAGAACTAGTTTGTCCTTGCAAACAACATTACCATGACTTAGACTCTGTCTCTGAGGTCACTGCTTATGCTTGGCCCAAGCTTCATTTCTAGAAAATTGTTTGTTTTTCTTAGAGTTTACAAGGCTCCTTTCTTTAGGTAAATGTAAAGTTTTAGTCTAAACGTATAATGTCCAAGCACCGGATGCTAAAAGGCACAGATTTATGTGTAGAAACTGAGACATTTATTCAGGAATACTTTGTTACCATTCCTAATGTCCAAAAGAATAATAATAGTAATAATAATTGTTATTATTTTATTTTTATTATTATCATTATTTGCATCCAGTTTCAAGCCTGGTATGATAATTTTCATGGAGCAACACAGTGTTCGGTATTTAGATTGGAGAGCTGTAGAAGGTCCCAAAAGCAGCAAATTTAAGTGTTTCTGCTGATGCTCTGAAGAAAGCCGGTTCCTAAGCAGACACTTTCCTTGGTTAACAGAGTGACTCTGGTAGTAAGCAATGAAACAAACAAATGGATCATTCCAGAGGTCTACTCTGTCTGCTCTTGTTTGCTTCTCAAAGACTTGATGCAGGGTTTGGCACAATTATTACAGATTACAGATATGCACTGAAATTGACTTTTACTTCTGTACCTTTGTTAAAAAAACAACAGAGGGAAAATTCTTAATTAAAGTCAACGAGAAAAGTTTTGTGTTCATTGTCTATAAACAATCCAAGCACTTGATGCTAACTTATCACACCTCCCACTCAAGCCTTCAACTCCTGGGTCACTTGGAGATCAGAGCCATCTAAAGGAGCATTATCTACTTTCTGCCTTCGCATTAGTGATATAAAAGGGGAATTAGATTTCTGAAATAAAAGGAAGAGCAAAGAGGTGCTAACTTTCCTTCGCATCTGCACTCCTTAAAACCGTCTTGTAGAGTGAGCACTCCCTTTCCTTCTGGTTTCTCTCCTTCCGCATTTCCTTTTAAGTCAGCCCATTTAGGAGAAGTAGAACTTCAGTGAAAACTCATTCCTGTTCTACCATTTATCCCTTGGGTTTGGAGGAGAATCAGCGTATTAAGTTGATAGAGGCAGAAGGGCAAGATTGACTTGGGAGAGTGGGGGTGTGGAGAAATAGTTGATTCACATGCAATTTTTCATATGGACCGTGACCTTGGAAACACCTGAAGATGAGCTGGGGTCTGTGGGAGCCCCACACACTAGAGGCTCAGAAACCACCTCACAGTTCAGAATATGGAACCCAGCACAGCAAGCCGACAAGCTGTAGGGACTGTTTAAATCGCCACATGGATCAAAAATCTCTTTTTAAAGGTCAAGGGATGATTTTTCTGAAGGGTGATCCATTGCTCTAAAAATACATAAATCCCCTTTCAATTTTCATTTCATATATCCAAATTTAAAAATTGTGCTACTCCTAACTCCTTTTCTCCTTAACTTCCTAATTTCTCACCCCTTCATAGAAGAAAAAGGGGTATGAGTAGCCTGCAGCGTATTTTCATGAAAAAAGTTTGGTTCTATTTTTGGGGGAAGATTCATTTGGAAATGATAAGTTATGAAGAAGAAAGTGATATTCTTAAAAAAGAAAATGAGAACTCTTCATGGTATATATATATATATATATATATATATATATATATATATATGCACACACACACACATAAGATCTAGTATTTAAATGGATAGTTAGTATGTCCTCCGCTTACAGACATTCTAATTGAGGACGTTTCAGAGAATGATTCTGTTTCTTAGGAAACTGACTGTCTATTGGAGCCTCCACATGCTGCATCAGTCTGTCTGTCTGTCCGGCTCCTGTGCTCACCTCCCAAGCTGAGTTCTCTTTGGAAGCTGGCCTCATCCCTATTGATTTTCCCCCCTTTTCCTTCACTTCATCACTTTCTCTAGGATATCTTTAATGTTCAAAATAGTAAATTTTTAGTTTCCTTTTTTGTCATCCCCGACTAACCCACTTCTTCCTTCTTTTCTTTGAGAATTTCCTGGTAAACGTCAAATATATTGTTACGAGACAGTTCTAATGACATAAACGTAGCACTAGGTCTCTGATGGAAAATTATTGGGGAATTTTTAGAATAATGTGATTGAAGAAAAAAGCATTCTTGTTTTGCTTTCTGTCTCCTTTTTCTCTCCCCCCCCCACTCACACACACACACATGCATGCACACATGCACAGTTTTATTTCTTTTGATTTGTATATGGTTCCTTCATCTTCAGAAATTGAAGATGGATCAGATAAATTAGATAAATTGTTAAACATTTTGCTTAAGTTATCCCTTTGGTAATAATATTTTATGATAATGCTGCTGACAGAATCTTTTTTAGTATATTCCACTTTCCACAGAGTAATTTCGCAGTTTAGAAGCAGCAGTTAACAACTGCCATCAGTAACAACAATATTGACAACCACCAAAAAAAAGAAAAAAGAAAAAGACAGTTGTTATTGGTTTTAAGGTGTTTTTTTTAACTCTCTTTTGAACTAAAGCAGTTAGAAGACATTTTCTTCTATTGATACTCATTTTTTATCTCAACTTACAACACTACTCTTTCTGTTAAAACGTTTTCAATGTGTGTTTGTATTTTGGAATACTTATATCATCTTCCATATATCAGAAGTGAGAACATTAATGAGATTTAAAATGTCTTGGTTACTTGCTGAAGTGATGAGATGAAACCAGCTGGTTTGCTTTGCTACCTTTTCAGATTATAAAAACAAAATCTGGTTACCATGAATCTAATGATCTATTTTACTAACGTTCTTGAATTCTTTTTAAACGTAACAGAATACGTAAGGTGTTTGGGGCCTTCTGTATTTGGTCAAAGTGTTCCACCCCAACCTTTAACACAAAATAATTGCTGTAGGCAAATGGTCAAGAGGGCTATTATAATCTTCCAGGCATTGTTTCCTCAAGTAGTAGCTGCAGAATGACAGCGTCATTAGTCATTTTCAATTAAAGTCAGTCACAACCAGGGATGTTTCATTTTCCCAGCTGTTTTGTTGTTAATTAACTAGATTAAGCTTGTTTTTTTCCAACAAGTTTGTTCTGCTAATAACAACATCATAACATTTCCAAGAACTTCCTTAGGGTTTATTTGTTTGCCTGATAATTTTTAATACATTACTCACAACGGATGTATGTCTGAAGATTTTTAGATGGTATAGCAGGTTGAATGGTGTCTTATTGGTTAAAATCTTCCCTAATGAAATATTATACTTATAACAATATTGGGCTTTTATACATGCTCTGTCAGGTACATGATCTAGTTTATCTGGTGCAATTTTTTTATAACATCAGAAATCACTAGAGAGATAATAGCCATAAATCTGTCCCCCCGAAATGAATAGGTCCATTTTGACTCATGCATTTGGTGAACACAATTTCTGTGTCAGTGCTTATAGAAGAAGTTGGGAGAAGAATTACTGAAAGAAAGTAACAATATTAGAGAGATTTTATAATTTATTAATACTTGAGTAGCAGAATTTCGTTTTTTAAAAATATAAGTTAGGTTTACAACTGAGGAAAAGTCTTTGTAAGAGGCTGAATGAATGCCAATTACATATGCTTGAAAATAAGGAGAGCCCCACTTTCTCATGAGGAAAATACGATTTATAATAGATTTTTGAGCAACTTATGAACATTTAGGAATGAGGATGAGATTGCAAATGTTGAATTATATTTAATTTCTTAATTGAGCAGCATTTCCATATTCTAAATCTCGTGTTACAGAATAACTCACTTTTTAGAAATATTGCTTTTGCTGTATTATATTCTGTGAAACAGGTTCCCTCACACTCTTCACATGTATATTCCAGAATTCTAGAGCTCACCATCTTCCAAGTTATTTGCAAAATGGATGGCACTGTTTGAATCCCTGTATGATGTCATTAAAGCTGTCCAACCAAAGACTACTAGGAACATACCTATAATCAAAAAGTTAGGATTTTTAGTTTACCGCAGCAAGGGAGAAATCTCTCCAGGGAGACTGTGGGGCATCTCAGTAAGAGGGGGTTAGAAAGAGCTGCTTACAGGGTTCAGTTGGCTAGATGATTCTGAGGAGGGATTAGGGAAATGGAAGCCATTTGGATTAGATGCTGTCAACAGAGTCAATGTGGTGATTGGGTATCTTTAATAATAATTTTTCTCTAGAAGGTGAGAGGACTGAAGCAGGGCAGAGCTGTCACTGTTGAAGAAGTAGCAAATGCGTTATATTAGTCCTTTTTGTGGTGGTAGAGTGGCCTCGTCTCTGTATTGTTGAAACATGGCCCTGGGTTGGCGTTGTCTGTGTGCAGTTTATTTTCTGTGACTGTTCTTTATGTTCAATCAGGGCCATCACGCCTAGCTAGCTGCCAGTTACCAAAAGGGCCATTTTTTACTTCCTCACTGGAATTTTCACCTCCAAGCTCACTGCCTATTCACAAGCTATTAGGCGAGAGAATCTTTTCATTTTTCTTAAATATGTATTATTTATCAGCCCATCAGAGTCACATATTATTTTGCTTTTTTAAACTGTCTTTAAAAGATTTGTTTACAATGCCCTTCACTGCTGGTAAGCGTGAGGTTATACCCCAGTAATAGTTGCTAATGCTTTACGAACCTTCTTCACCTTAAAAAAAAAACAAAACTATTATTAACCAATTCTGTCCGATGACTTCTATAAGCATCCCAGATTCCCATCTCTTGAGGTTATTGCAAGCTACTGTGCAGATTTTTTTATTCACAGTGGACAGAAAAGTCCTCATTATGAGGACTCTAATAATATGAGTCGACTCTTTTCTGAGGAAATACTTGGAGGGAAAGTCTCAGTTGAGGCTTACTCGGTAGCTCGTGCTGGAACTGGGCAAGCATTTAGAGATTCGAATTTCACCCCTGGCCCTCAGTTGTAATAATTGCACTAATAAAGACAGACATAGAGACATAGATGTCTCAGTTACAACATTCACAGGCATGTCTGTGCACATAGAGCTGTGCGTGGATTCAGTTATTTATGTAGCCGATGTTCATTTCTTTCCAGATGTTGACACAGGAGACACATGTAAGATTTTTAAATTTGAAAAATCCCAAACTCACATGGAGTTTAAAACTCTATTCCATTTTAAATTTAAAAAGGAAAGCCCTACTCAGAAATCATTTGTTTCTTACGATTAATTTCTGCTCTTGATAAAGAATAAATTTCACATTGTTTGAGATAATTGTCTTAACATTTAATGATTATGTCCAAGCAACTTATATACCATGGACCATAGTGCTCAGTTGCAAAGGTCCCCTCTAATGAAACTCAGTTTATCATTTTTAAAAAATGCTCTCCAAGTTTCTCCCCCTGGGTAAAATAGGAATCTCCTATGATTGTTGATTTTTGAGGGGCTCTTGTGGGGAAAGCCTGGGGTCAGCAAGTTACTTAGTATATTCAAATTTTTCAAATTCTGGAACTCTAATCCAAGAATGGGACTTGATCATTATTATCCCACTCATTTTATATTTAAAGATGTTGACATTCAGACATATATTTCATTCCCATAAATCTGGCTAAGGAGTATTAACATGATGAAGAAATCATTACCTTCTATAGATTTGTATTGAGCCCTGCTTCAAGTTCGTTATGTGAGGAACACTGCATTAGTTGCTGCAACCAAACGTGCTTTCCTACCTGAAAGGAGTTAATAGCAAAGATGGGAGAGGAGAAAATTTGGGCACTTGCCAGAGTACCAAAAAGCAAAACCAAGCCAGACCAACAAACAAACTTCTGTAATAAATAGATCATCGAATTCAACTCTGAAGTATGTGTGAGACTTGAAGAAGTTGCGAGAATGTTTTCGTCACCAGCTGAATCAAAATCTATTGCTAATCGTTACGAAAGTTTGGGGAATATACAATTCTAAGCTTACTGCATTTTTGACACTGAACAGTGTCCTCAGATGTTTGTGGTACATCGGGGACACGCCTTCATTTTTTTTAATTACTGCATTTGAAATTATAGTAACACACCCATCTGAAAGTAACAGCGGGCAAGATAACATTCAAATAAATGAATAGACTGTTCCAAATATATATATTAATAAAAGGAAACTGAATATATAAACATGTTATTTTTAGAATAACCAAAACCTTGTCCTTTACATATTGAAATATTTTCATTTTAATATTTTAATGAAAATTTTTGTTGACCCTCTTCTGTTTTGCTTCATTAAGTAGTGCATAATAACTAACCAACAATTTTATAGTACTTCACAGTTCATAGAGTTCTTTATCATAAAATATCTCATTTAGTTTCTCCAACAGAGCTATGAGTTAGGTGGTGGTATTATATCCACGTTTCAAGGATGATAAATCTGAGTGACTTATCTGATTTGCCAACTATCACATAAGCTGTAGCAATGAGTTAAGACTGAAATCCGGGACTTCTAAAGCACAATGGAATTGAAGCTTGCGTTTATTTTCAGGGGAATCGTTATAAATATCAGTTACCGTTCTGTTTTGTTATACACTGATGCACGTGGAATATGAAGTTTAATCCAGATCACTGTTTATTCAGTTGAGAGCCAGATGAAGTAGTTAATTTGCTTTTAGAAGCCAGACTGTAAGATAAATACATATCTTTAAATATTAGAAGCAAACTCAATGCAGTGACATGCTTACACCGTGAGAAGACAGTTGAAACTAAGGCAACTATCGGAACAGAAAGCTCCCATCTCTCCTTGGCCACTCTGGAGCCATATGCCCATTGAGTGAAAGAGTGGGCAGATCCCAGCAGTATTGAAATCAATCTGTAATCTCTCAATCTCTTTCTCTCAGCACATGTAGGTGACTTACTATAAGTTAAATGATGTATGATGAGATCTTACCTTATGTTGCCCTGCTAGCACGTCCAGAAATGACCAAGACCTCTACATTTTCTCAGTATCTGCTTTTATGTGTATTATCTCCTCCCTATTATCTGTTGCTACGTCTTGTTATCAGCATGGTTATTCGTAATATTCTGTCCTTGTGAAGTCACTGCAACTTTGCAAGGGAATCAGGAGACCAAAACTGTATTAATTCATTAGCTTTTTATAATATTCTCAGCGTTTAGCTCTGAGGTCCGAGTGGAAAAATATCTTCCACATGACATGACTTTCAATGGTGGTATTCCTCACTGATCAGAGGTATTGTTTGTTTCCTTTTGGATTCAAGGCTTATGTTTCAATAAATAAAGAGTTATATTCATTGATATGATAATAAATGTTTCACAAAATGCACTGTGGACTAAAAAAAAAATAAAAGCCCTGGTTTGCTGTCATGTCAGACACAATAGACATCAGAAACCTCAAGAGCCTAGATGATATAAATTAGGAAGTGATGAATTTTTAGTATTTGTTTTAGGACTTATTCCCTTGGCAGCTTTCCTTAAATGGGATTTCTTAAGAGAATTAAGTGCTACAGAAAATGATTTAAGGACCTATTTTCATATTTCTCTCAAGGATGATGCATATCTAGTCCACTGTCAATGCTTAGCTAACTCATTAGGTATAATGAGCACCTTAGGCTTTGGTTCTGGACAATCAGCCTCAGCATCAACTAGAAAATTGTTAGAAGTGCAAGTTCTTGGGTCCTACCCAAGACCTACTGAATCTAGAACCGTGTGGCTGGGACCCAGCTATCAGTGGTTTCACGCAGAATCCAGGTGGCTCTGACGATCCCAAAGTATGAGAACTGCTGCTCCAGGGCATTAGGATTAATTCTCCTCCCCAAACCATTGAAAAGGTTTTCCCTAGGACCTTAGACTCCTTTGCTTCCAGCCAGTGGAAAGGGTAGAGAAGCCTCACACATTCTTTAAAAGCCTCGGCCCAGACTTGACGTATATTATTTCTGTTCACAGTCTACTGGCAATAAGTAACCATAATGCTAATGACTGGTGTACTGGAGTCACCTCATATCTGCTCATGAGGGTCTTTAGTCAAATTTTCAGGCATTTTGTGAGCCACTTGACATCTTGGTAAAGTAAAACTTGCTACGGTGGGAGTATTGACATGATAGAAATTGGCAAACATGAAAATTAGGATTTTTTTTTCCCCAGAGAGTTGTTAAATATATACCAGCACCGTACTGGTCACATACAGGCTTGGTGACTCCACAGAGAGCCCTGCAGCTGAAATGACACTTCAGAATTGTCCTACTCTGAGCAAAATGGGCCGAGCCTTTATACCCTCACCTTGATTGGTCATTGAATGAGGGCTGTCTTGGTAAGGGCACGTGCTTGCCCATGGCAGCTCTCTGCAGCTGAGATTGTCCCTGAAGGACCACTGCCATCTTTTCCACCATTTGGAACAAGAGTCCTTCCTTGAAGTGAACTCCGAGTGTCGTGTCTCCATGTGTACTCCAACCTCTCCCTTCAAGAGGTTCTAATATAATTGATCTGGGGTGAGCCAGGACATTATGATATTTTTTAATATTCTCTGGATAATTCTTCTATGCAGCCACACTAGATACTGTTCAAGAGGGTCAAGACAGTTGCTGAGATGACAGTGTTTTTTGTTTGTGTTTGTTTTCCATTCGTTAAGGTTTGCACTGTACTTCCTTTAAATGAAATTGTGCCTGGAGCAAGAGTCTGAATGCAGGACACAATCAATAAATATTTGTAGGGTGGTTGGCTAAAATAATTATAATACCTTTGAAAGGAGCTCTACCTAGAAAAATTAATTTAGAAGTAAAATACAATAGAAATACAATAATGTTTTCACAAAATGAATTAATAACGTGAATTAAGTTATCTTTAAGATGTTAATCAAATACATAACATGTATGCTTTTCTATTAAAGAGAAAGCTGGAAGATCTGAGCTCTGATTGGAAGGCGGTAACCCACTTACTTCAAGAGCTGAGGGCAAAGCAGCCCGGCCCGGCTCCTGTACTGACCACTGTCGGAGCCCGTAAGTATGCTGAATCACATGCTCTTTGGCTGCAGCCGTTTGTTCAGAAGCACAACAGTGAGGTGATTTCTGGATGTAAGGGAAAATCTGCTGCAATTATGAAAATAGGAATAAACTTTTGTGTTATTTACTATGCAAAATGCCGTAGAGTCGGTGCCTTAGAAATATCCTCTGATTCAGAGTGCGGGATGACAAAAGTATATTGGGGTATGTTCTCTGGAACTACATCTGTGACAAAGAAAGGTACAAGAGAGTAGACGGTGGAAGAGGCTGAAGGGCCATTTGACTGTAATAGAGGCCTCAGCCACTTCCACGGGAGCCTGAGAGCTGGGCTGGCTCCGAAGGCTGTCCAGAATGGCAAGGAGAAGGATGGCATTTATATTCCCGAACCAGCCAGTCATTGCTCAGCTTTGGGCTGCCTAGTGGGGTGAAAGGGAGACCTTAAAAGAGTTTTTCTGGGGCCAAAGGTAATTCCTAGTAAGGAATACCAGCAGCAACTGATACTTCCAGCAGCAGGGATGGGTATGTGTTCCTGAAGAGGGGATCAGGGTGGGGTACCTGAGTACCGACTAACACTAGTACATGACGATTCCGTCGCAATGAATCCTCCGTCGTTTGGACAGTATTCTTCAAATACGCCGATAAAAATCACTGAAACCACAGGAAGGCACATGGTCTCCCTGGCACCCCTCCCACCACCGTCCCTTCGGAAAACAACTTCAAGAGCTCTTCCATGTTTGGTTCAGGAAAAAAGAAAAATAGACCATGACTACCACAAGCAGACTTGGGAAGAAATGTTTCTTCATTTAGCCCTAGCTTTGATTTTTGTTTTTCCTGAATATTTTCAGTTTATTTTACTTCAGTTTTTATTCATTTGTTAATGGAAGGTATGCATAAAATCTCCGTGGCAGTGTTAATGCTGGCTTTGGATCTCAGGGGAAAGGAGCCAGAAAACTTGGCTGCGCCAGTTCTAGAATTAGGCAGAACAAAGAACATCTTGGGGGTGGGGGGGGGGTTGTTTGTTTTTTGCCTTGTCTGTTTTTCAAAGATCAAATGATTGAAAACTTAAAACATGGTGACTGCTTCTTCAAATAAAGTTGATTTTTATTTGCTATCCAGTAGCAGTACACCACACTGGCAATACCACAACCAGGATAGCGCAGTGATCATTCAGTAGAAGGCATAAATATCGTTTGGGCTAAAAGCGGTTATAGAATCTAGGGACAGTGTGTCTCATGTGCCCCCTGGGGTTTCTGAGCACACATCAGAGTTCCATTTCATGACATTGGAAACTTGAAAAAGATGTGCAAGCATTCTTGTTTTGTTTTGCTTTTGTTTTGTTTTGTTTTGTCAATCCGGGACACTAAAGTTGCTATGTCAGAGTTTATATTCAAGTAATTATATCAGTTTTATTTCTTTTTATGACCTATAATTTTTGGTTCCCTTAGCACATGTGCATAGCTTGTTCCTATATAATCATTTATTGGTATTTGTTCTCTAGCTTTCTCTGGTGTGTTCAGCCTCACTCTGTAACTCTGTAAAAAGATTGGACTCCAATGATTTGTTTATAAGTTTGTTGAACTCTGAACGTAATTATGGGTTTATGCTCCTACTTAAGCCACTTTACACATGGTAGGAAGCTTGCAAAGCAAGGGCACAGAAATCTATTTAACCTATAAAGGACCTAAATGTAACAATAATGTTTGTAATGGAAAAAGCATTCCAAATTCTAGTTTGAATTTCCAACAACATAGGTAATTTATTCACTTGATAAGTATTTATTGAGTAATTTTTGTGTATTGGGCATCATACTAAGTGCCGAGGATAATAAGTCAAATAAGGTAGTCTCTCCGCTCATGAAACATGTACTCTGATTGGAAGAGAAAAATAATGAGCTAATAAATAAGAAAATAGATATGATCTCAATATTGTCAGGTGTTCCCAAGTGTAGTCTACAGATTGATATCAAATGGGTGCTTGTTAGAAATGCAGACTCTCAGGCCCTACCACAGACCCAGTGAAACAGAATCTGCATTTTCATAGGCTCCCTGGGTGATTCAGGTGTGCATAGTGAAGTGTGAGAAATGTAGTTAAGGAGAACAAGAGACCAGGGTAGGAGAGAAAAGGAGTGGGAATGAAGACATGATTGTCTGTAGTTCAGTCAGGAAAGCTTTTCTACTAAGAACATTCGAGAACATCAGGAAGCTGATGGAAGTGAGGAGGTAGCATGCATTTGTCTGGGGAAACTATTCTAGTAGGCACAGAGAGAACAGCGAGAGCAAAGGCCTTGTAGTAGAGGAAGATGGGGGAATATCAAAAAGACCAGGGATACCAGAGCAGAGGGTGAGGGGACACGTGGCCAAAGCAGTGGGTGACAGCATCTTTCCCAACTCCTGCCCTACTTCCTTGTCCCCCACCTGAGTCTCACCTCCCCCTACTCCCTCCACTCTTGCTGCCAGTAGGGAGAGTCTGGGAATGCCCTCAAGCTCCAAGCCACTGCGGAGAGCTGGCAGAGTTGGGATCAGAGCTGGAGAAGAACTGAGGGAGAGAGGAATTTTCTCAAAAGCAGGGGCTTTTCATCCCCTGTAGCAAACTGACGCAAAGCTGGGCGTAAAGCAAAACTGTGAAATGCACAGTTGAATGAAAAGCATCAGTAAGGAGGCTGGTAGATGCAGAGCTGCTTTTACTCAAATAGAACATTCTTCTTTCTTTAATGTGGTGGTTTAAACATCAGAATTAAGGATTGTTTATATTCCTGACTTCCAGAAAGTTAATCGGGAATAAATACAATATAAAAAAAGGAGAATCTAATTTGTAGGATACATCATATATATGCTTATTATCTCATGGACTATGTTGTAATACGATATATTTATAGAATTTATCATAGCAAGTTTTCTCCATTGCACTCCTACTGTTGTGCTACTTGCTTTTCCATATATGCCTTCATCCTCAAAATAATTGCAAAATACATAAATGCAAAATTTTTATAAGGTGAGTATCCCAAGGCTTGAAGAGGAAAATAGCTAGATTAAGACCACACAGCTGGGAAGAAACAGAGCCAGGATTCCAATCCAAGTATGTCAGGCTCCAAGGCCTGGGTTGTGTTTTGTTTTGTTTTGTTTTTTTGCTGTGCCTTGCACTATCTCTCTGTCCAAGAAGCTAATGGAAATTCTAGATATGGAAGCAGCTAGCCAGTAGTTAATGTTATTTAACTCAATCTTGGATGTATGAGGAATAAAAGTGAGATATGCTGCTGTTTTCTTCTACTTAAGGAGTAGAAGAAATCAATTTATTCTGTTTGAATTTCTTAGAATTATAGAACTCTGAACCTGGAATCATCATTGAAATTTTCATCTGGCTGAATACTTTTTATTTGTGTGGAAACAGGCCCCAAGGGCTTTTTAAAAAATACTAAACTAAGTTCCCTTATGGCTGCCTACTTAAATTATATAATATGATAAGGCGATCCTGCCTGAGCCGTATAAATTGTTTCAATTTATAAGATAAATAAGCATGCTGGGGAAAAAAAAAAAAACTTTTTACAGTCACTGTTGCTTCGATACCTGAGTGTATCAGTTACCTATCTCTAAATAAAAACACCACAAATGTAATGGCCTAATACAGGAGGTATTTACCTGCTCATGATTCTGTGGGTCTGCAGTTGGGGCTGTGATAAGCTGGATGGTGAGTCTGAAGGTCTTGCTAGGGGTCGTTCATGTGCATGCAGTTCTCTGGCACCTCAACAGGACCTGGATGGTCGAAAATGGACTCACTCAAATATCTGCTAGTCGGGAGGCACCTGGGTGGCTCAGTGGGTGAAGCAGTTGCCTTCGGCTCAGGTCATGATCCCAGGGTCCTGGGGGGGGGGTGTCCTGGGACGGAGCCATGTGTCGGGCTCCCTGCTCAGTAGAGAGTCTACTTCTCCCTTTCCTTCTCTCTCTTCCCCCTGCTTGTGCTCACTCTCTCTCACTCTCAAATAATACATAGAATCTTCGAAAACTGTATCTGCTACCTGGCTGGTGGCTGGAGAACCTGGGTTCTTCACAAGGCCTCTCCTCCTCCAGTAGGCTGGACCAGACTTTCATTATATGGCATCCTCTGTACAGCATTTCAAGAGGGTGAGAGTGGGAGCCACCAGATTTCTTGACACCTAGACTCTGGAATTCATACAACATTACTTTTGCTCCATTCTATTGGCAGAGCAAGTTGTAAGGCCAGCCCAGACTCGGGGAGTGGAGAGATATACCATCTCTTGAAAGAAGAGTTGCAGTGTCATTGCAAAGAGGCTACATACGTGGACGGGAGACGTTATTGGGGCTCTCTTTTCACACAAATTACATTGGAGAAGAAGGGGGGAAAGCCAAGATAAGGGCATTGGTCTGTATCCATTGTCCTATGCCAATGATTCTTGAGATTTACCTTCATGAAAATCAACCACTTCTCATTAAAACACACATTGTTAGGCTTCAACCCCAGTCTTACTGAGTCAGGAGATCTGGGGTGAGGCCTGAGAGCTTGCATCTCTCAAAAGTCCCCAGGTGGTGCTACTGCTACTGGTCCTGGGACTGCACCTGCAGAACTACTACCATGGGCCTGAGTGGTGACAGGAAGGAGTTCGTCCCTACTCCTGCGTGCAACGTGGAGTGGTGTTTGAGTGAGATCCAGCACTGTGGATGCCAGAGGGAACCCCACGATATTTCAGCACCACCACTTCTCTCCCCACCCCCAAGAACTCTGTAGCTTGAAAGTTCAAGAGGATGGACAAAGCACTGAGCCCAGGCAGTATTGGCCTAGCCTAGCAGCTCAGAAATCTGAGGGGAGAATAGCCACACTTATACAGAGCTCCCCTAGAGATTCTCAGGGACATTTAGGTAGACAGGACTTCATATGGGACTGAAGGACTGCATGGCAGATGGAGGCAAAGAGCCAGCAAATCTGGTTGTAAATGTCAATGCGAATCCTTTCTTATCCGCAAGCTGCTGGGGCTGGGAACGTTCACATTCCACAATACCCGATTTAGCTGTTTCAAAATAAATTGCATATAGAACATACTAATGTGAAGACTCCAAATCAGGATATTGGAGTTCTTCAAATGTCCCAGGGTAATAACTATGAAATGAATGACCATTGTATATATAGACACATAGAAGTGCCCGTTAATAGAGGTTTCTAGTTGATTAAACACTGGTAAAACCATCCCTTCCTGTAATTAATTTTGGAGAGAGGAAGTCTCAAGTGTAATCACAGAAGTGCTGCATTAGAGGTCAAGAAGCCTAAATTCTAATCTCACTTGTGCTACCAACTTCTTGTAAAGAGCCACATAGTAAATATTTTCAGCTTTGTGGGTTATGCGGTCAACTTTGTCATTGTATATTCAAAGCAGCTATACCATAGACAATACATAAATAAACAGACATGACTGTGGTCCATTAACACTTTATTTACAGAAACCCGAAGGGGGCAGGTGGGTCCAATTTAGCTTGCTGTTATCCCCTCAGCACTAGTCCTTCCTATAAACCTCAAGGCTTCTGAATTCAAGTACCTGTGACTCTGCGTAGGCACTCTGTTCCACAGGAGAAGCTCACCCACTTGCAGAGCAGGTTACAATTGCTGGGGAGAAAACATTCCTGGAACAGCATTCAACCACTCATGGACAAGAGGGGATGAATAAATACCTCGTCCTCACTTCTTAGATAGGACCACTCCAGAGTATGATCCAAACCACACGTCTCCAGTGGGTTGACCCACAGTTGCCACAGTGATAACCTGTTCATGAGCATGCCTTGTATAGACTTTCTTCCCATCCCTATTCATTTCTTTACTCTTCCAGCACAGCTTTCTGGTATCGTCTACCAGTGAAACTACTTGTACTCAAGTCCCTGTCTTACGATCTACTCCAGAGGAAACTAAGTACAACAGATTTTAGAATGAGTGCCAATATTATACTTTTGAATGAATTGTGTTGTGATTTCCATTTTGCAGATGAGAAAATCAAGGATCAGAAAGATTAAATAATTTGTCCAAAGCTATAAAGCTAGTAAGTGTCAGAGTGGGAATTCAAAGTTAGGTCTCTGTGATTCCAAAGCTGATGCTGTTAATCAGAACACCGTATCTCAAGCAGTGATTCATTTATCTTCATTCAAATTTTTGAAGGCTATATTTAAATATCAAATACTCACATAGAAGGTTATTTATACACTTATTATTTGAACTTCACTTGCCTCTTTAGAGTGGAATTAAAGCATTCCAAAGCTACTTCAATAATACTTTAAATATCTAGGCAGTTCGATAAAAGCATGAGGTTAATTGGAGCCTGAATATAATCTTGGCATACTGCTATGTATTTGTTTAATTTAAATTGTGGTAAAATAATTTATTATGAAAATGCCCTTTATTTATCTGCAATGATCATGTCTAAGGAAAGAAGGAAACTGTCAACTCTCACATTCTTACACTCCTTTTGAGTCCCCATCATTCTCAAAAGCACAAGGAGGAGGGGCGCCTATCTGGCTCAGTTGGTAGAGCATGTGACTCTTGATCTCAGGGTCATGAGTTTAAGCCCCACCCTGAGGGTAGAGTTTACCTAAAATAAGCAAAAACCACACAAGGAGGTGTGCCACCCCTCTCCTTTCCTGGCTTCCCTGTTTCCCCACTGTTGACTCTGCTTCTGCTGTACCTTTAGGTTAAGTCACATCAGTTCTGCCTCATTAATTTATGATTACTCTACTGAAAACACCTAGATACATATATACAGTTATCAGCTTTATAATTAAAACCTTTAAACCTTAAAAACTTTCTCAAAGTCTAGTACACCAGGATTAAGATTTTGTACCAAAAATGTGAAGCCCCCTAATCAATTATAATAACAGTTTAAGAAATGAATTTTAGACCCTCCTCAAGATAATTCAAATCTCTGAGCAATTACAGAGGCCCTCCAACTCTTGGCAGCAATTAATTAATTAAATCATATTTGTATGCATCAGTGAGATACGGGTGAGGGGAGGGTACTTGAAATAAAATGAGATGTGTCACACTATACAAGGGGAGGTGACAGCAGGAAACTCTGCTGGGGAGGCCCTAGTATTGCTCAAACTGATCTGAAGGAAGTCTTTCTAATGTAAGCAAGCGGGAGTCCCTGGTCCCTGGCTAGGTTCTCAACAATGTTCCCTAGTTAACAGGGTGGGTACAATAGTGCTTTTAATATGCAAAATGGTGATGGAGTGTAAAAACTAGAGTATTTAGATGTTAATTATCCATTTTGTGGTGATGAAGTTCCCTTTCTTCTCCCTCTCTTAACCTTTTGGCAGTTTTATTGCTTGGTTACCATCTCTGGTTGGGGCCAAGCTTTGAGGTCTAAACTGGCAAAGGAAGAGAAGTTCTAATCCATCACTTGCAATGCTTGGTGGAAGCATTCCTGGAAGTTTCAGTGTGTGTGTGTGTGTGTGTGTGTGTGTGTGGAGGAGAATAACATCAATGGTTAAATAAAGCATTCTGATCATAAGAGATTTTTCATTTATGCATATATCCTGCATTTTAATAGAGGTAAAGTGTTCACTTCAGTAAAATTACCTTAGTCTTCTTATATCATTTAACTCCTTCCAAAAAAGGACCTTTGCTGGAAAATCACTACAGAATATATGGTATTGTTGAATTTCTTCTCAAGCTATTATCAAGTGGAAATTACAATTATTTAAACATGGTCATGAGAGCAGGCATCCCACAGCCCACAAAGGAAGGACTTCTCCATGTATTCCTAATATTTTCTAAAATTTTTTCTGAATCAATTTCAAATTGAATATAACTTTATCCTCAAAGAAAGAGGATTCCCAAAGGAAATTGTAGCAGTTTGCACTTAAATTGTAGATTCTAAGATTGTGATCTGAAAGGTCTTTGAGAGGTCATTCATTCTTCTCCACTATTTTCCGGAAAGGCTCTCTCTTAGAAGCAGTCTTAAGGTTAACAGCCTGCTCTCTTCTCAAAAAATTAAGAGTAGGTGGAGTTCCACCACTGCTGTTACACTCAAGACCATCTTTCAACTGCTTACCCAAGTTCCAGTTACTGTCTAAATCATTTTTTTGAGTAGAAAAAAACAATGCTGCTCACTTTATTAGACATTCTTCAGTCTGTTACTTAATCTCCCTCCAAACTTTGGCTTTTTTGCAGAAGTCAGGTGAGTGCCCATGGCCTGTCAACAAAAAAGCTGTTTCTTAAATATTTAAATATCTCTGTGGCCCCCCTTCTACTCCCCCCAAGTGTGTTTCCATATTGTTTTTCTGTTATAGGCTTCAGCATTCGACCATGTTCCATAATGACTGGTCTACTCATGACTCAGCCAGATCACAAAGTACCTTTTCCAACCTTTATATGATGATACCATTCTGCCTGCTGTAATGCTACTACTAGCTCATAATAAATTTGGCCACTAGTTGAGGACCTTGTATTTTTCTGCCACTTTACCCTAGCCAGTCATGTCCTTCTCTACTGGAACATCCAAAAAGTTTGCCCTTGCAATATAAAGTATCTTTAAACTGACTCGCGTGATTTAGACATGATCATGTTTTCCCCATCCCAGAACTATTCTACCTCAACCACACATTCTCCTCCCGGTACTAGCAGATCTCTCTCCTCTCATTCACAGCCACTATTGTAGGAAGAGTTCTCTTCATTCCTGGGTCTAGTTCTTCCCCTCACTGCAGCCTTGCTGTATCCTTCCTTCAGGCCACTGAAAATGCCCTAAGGCCAGGAATGACCTCTCTGTTAAAGTACCGCTTCAATCCTCATGTTTAAACTCCAAGTAGCAATTAATGTCGTTGGCCACTCCTGTTTCGAAGCATTTCTTTTATCCTTTCACATACATAGCACCACTCTGTGTCTCCTCTTACCTCCCTGGCTACTCTTTTGCTGCTTCTTGGCTGGCTCAACCTTCTCTGTGCGGCTTTGAAATGTTTAAAGTAATGCAGGCTTCCTTTTTTACATTCTTTAATCTCTTGGATAATCTCATCCACTTGCATGGTTACAATTACCAACTATATGTTGAAGTTTCTCACATTCTTACTTGAAATCTACACCTCTCTCTTGAGTTCTGACTTTGCACACTAATTCAGAAGTATAACAGTGGAAAAATAGACAAATATCTGTATCATCATGAAGCTAATGTTTCTGTGGGGATAGACAATAAAGAAAATAGATACAACATGTTCAAATGTTCTTGTTTTTTAAGATTTTATTTGAGAGAGAGAATGAGGGAGAGAGAGAGAGAGAGAGAGAGCAGGGGGAGGGGCAGAGGGAGAGGGAGAAGCAGACTCCCTGCTGAGCAGGGAGCCTGACTCCAGGCTTGATCCTGGCACTCCAGGATCTTGACCTGAGCTTAAGACAGGTGTTTAACTGACCGAGCTGCCCAGGTGCCCCAGCATGTTCATGTGTTCTGAAGTGATAACTGCAATGGCAAAGAAAGCAGGGAAGAGTGTAAGGCGTGTGGGTATGGAGTACGAGGGTGAGGCTAATAGAGACACCTTCGCTGAAAAGGTAGAATTGAGGTGAAGGCTTGAATGTGGTCAGAATGTGAGCCATGTGGATTTCTGGGGGAAGTGCATTCTAGGCTGCAGCATTCCAGGGATGGCACCCTAACAAACGCCGTGAGAGGGGGGCATGACTAATATCGGAAGAACAACCAGTGTGGCTGGAGCACAGTGAGTGAAGAGGATAGCAGTTATGAGATAAGGTCAGATCAGGAGAGTTTTAAAGGCCTTTGGGATGACTTTTACTTTTACTTTGTGTAAGACAAAGAACCAGTAGAAGCTTTTGAGCCCACAAATGAGATCATCTGACATAAGTTTTGGCAAAAATTTTCTGAGTGCGTTAAGAATAAACTGTAAGGAGAAGATCAGTGGAGAAGCAAGAGAGGACCAGTTAGGATACTAATAGAATAACTTAGGTGAGAAATTGTGACAATTTGTCCAGAGTAGGGGCAATGGAAGTGATGAGAGTTGGACAGGTTCTGTATGTGTCTAAAAGCTAGAGCCAACAGGATTGGTTGACAAATTTGATAAGGGGAATGAGAAAATTGTAAGAATGGTGTTGTCATTTACCAAGTAAGGGGAGATGGTAGGAGGTACAGAGTGGTGGGAAGCAATATGAAAAAAAAAAAACAAAACCTCTTTGTACAAATTAAGTTACATATGAGTACTAGTTGTCGAAATGTAGATGCAGAGTAGGTAGAAGGATATATGCCCTGGAGGTTAGGAGAAAGATCCAGTCTAGAGATATAAATATGCAATTTTTAGCATATAGCTGAGCCATGATGTTGTGCTAGTGAAAGCTTAGGGGTGAATGCGGATAGAAAAGAGAGGACCTGCAAAGACAGCCCTGGAGGACCCTAATGGTAAGAGGCTGCGGATACAGTAATGATTAGTCATTGAAATAGGAGGAAAACCAGGACAGAAACCTAGAAGCCAAGTGAAGAAAGTGAATTCAAGAGAAGGACTTGATAAATCATGTCACACGTTGCCTGTAAGTCTAGTAAGATAATGCCTGAGAACCAGCCTTGGATTTAGCAAACTTGGATGGAGTGGTAGAGGAGTGCAGTATTGACTAGTGAATTCAAGAGAACCCATATATCCAACAACTCGCTCACCATCCATACTTGATCATCTTTCCGACTCTTCAACTCTACCGTGTCCAAAATTGAACTAGTGAATTTACTCCCCCACCTGCTTTTCTTGTATTCCCTATCTCAGGAAATGGCAACACCATCCACTCAAGCCAGTACCGGTAAGCGATCATAAATGGATACCTTTTTCTCCTTCAGTTTTCTTATCCAGTCGACCATCAAGTCCTACTAATGTCACTTAAATATCTTCCAAATTATTTCAGCCATCTCCATCCCTTCTGCTACCATCAAATTTTACCTTGCCTCCTAACTGATGTCATTTACCTCTCTCTAGCCTATTCCCCATAGAAACATGCTCCACAAAGAATAATACTGCAACATGTAAACCTCATTTATTATAATCCTTGAATGGTATCCCATTGCTTTTAGAATAAATCCCCAGATCATTAACATGTCCCCCAAGGTCTGATGTAATGGTTCCCCTGCTTACCCTTCTTGCTCCACTACCCCCCACCTTCTCTTCAAAGCCTAGCCTCTCTTCCTTTTTTAGCTCCTTGAGCATGTCTGCTTCTTCCTGACATATGGTTTGGCGTATGTTTTGGCTCAGGGTTTCCATACCTACTACTCTCTCACCTGGATCATCTCTCCCCTTACTCATTCTTTAGATCTCAGTTGCACCTCTTATTCTGCAGAACTCTTTCCTTGAGCCTCCTATGACAAAATCTGAAAACATATTTTTTTCTCTTTCATAACCTTATCAGTATTTTGATTTCTAAATTATTTATGTAATTATTTTTCATTTCCTAATAGACTCTGTGTTCCAGGAGTATCCTATTTTATATCTTGTTCATCAGTGTATACCCTCTTGTGTATGTGACTTTTTATTCAGTGACTAGCTTGTAGTACATGGTCAGCTGATATATTTTGACCAGATGCATAGTACATTTATTTTGGAGTTGTATCAAATACGTCAACGTTCCATGTAATTATAATACCAGAGAGATTAAGTGATTATATGCTTGTCCAGCGGGTTTGTGGCAGAATCAGGACTCAAACCCTCATTTGCTGAGCCTGATTTTGGTGCTCTTCAGTATTCTTACATATCGCAACCTGTTTTCTGTTTAGCTGCAATTGACAGATACGTTTATCCTCACATTCTCGGTGGTAAATCCTGTTTTGTTAAGACTGCAGTATCGATCAAATAGGGATATGCTGTGGCTCTGATGCAAATCTTGCAGGCTAAATCTTACCCCCATCTCGTTCCTTGCCTCTCATTCTTGACAATGTCTTGATATCCAAATTGAGAACCTCTGTTTAATGGTCTAACATGCTGTCTCCCTCTGAAAATTTATTCACTTTATTCCCTCTCTCATCTCGAATGTTTTCTGAGAAAATATATTTTCTTCTCCTTTTCCAAAGTGCTTCCCAATCCGTGATGAGTTCATTGAACAGACATTCAATGAACCTATTCTAATATTTAAGCAAAATTGCTATTGGCAGTAACTACACCAGTGCCTAAATTGTAATATAGACCTATAATAGAAAAACAAAAAGTCAAAATTATAATACCTCCCATTCTTACTTCTGAGACAATTAGCATAACTTCAAAAAAATCATTGTTCTCCAACACTAAAAAAGCAGGAACTAAATAAAGCAAATTAGTTAATCTTTGATGTTACTTCAGCTTCTCAGGATTATTCTTTATTTTTGAAGAAATTTATGGGTAAAAGATATAAATAAACTTCCTATAATGTTTACTGTGGATTATAAGTGGAGAAGGTAGTTTTACTTCTCAAAGCGAATTTAAAAAGTTGTTTCCTCCATATTAGTATTTTTTCGATTATGATCTGATGATAAGATTTTTTGCTAAGTCCAGCAAGATCAGAAGAGAAGCCCTATTATTTTCCTTCCTGTTTCTTATTTGTTTAAGGTAAAACATGCCTTTTTCTTTTGAACCTGCACTCTGTGTTTAACAAATGAGGACGTAACTCAGAATTGAATTGTGTGCTTTGGATGAGATTTTTTCAAGGTCAGTACCCAGTTTCACAAGAAATTTTATTTTTTTCCAATACGGCTAACATCCACTCCCACCAGCTGAAAGACAAACTTGTCTAATAAAGCTTTCAGATTCAATTTGCTCTCTGCATACAGCTTGAGGATCTCTGGAGGTCACTCACAGCACGTGCAGCAACCCCAACAGGGATAAGTAATGAAAAGATTCTGGTTAAAAAGCTGACACTATCCTTTCCCACATCCTCGAATGAGAATATAATAAGCAAGTTTATAGACACAGATCTCTATGATTCTGGGGATTTCCATCTTGATCTCTGACTCCAAGGAACATTTGAATGCATGGATTTGTATCTATTATCTGAGTGAATAAATGCTTCATATTGAGCATATTGAGGAAAATCTATTTTAACAACAAAGGTTTGATGTAAATCAGGCAAAACAACATTGTCATTTCATGTTGAACTCTGTTAGAGGGTCCCAAAGGCCTCACAGTTGGCCTCTATTCCAATAATACCTAGACATATCATCACTTTTTTCAAAAATAATGCCTGTTTCAGTTATTCCCTCTGGCTTTCGCATTGACCCGAACATACCTAATATTGATCTTAGAGCTAACACGCATTAATGCCTTGCTCTGTACCAGCCATGTTGCTAAATATTCTTTGTGCGCCATTCTGTTTAATCTTAAAACAGCCTTATGGGATAGGTTCCATGTTATTTTCTTTCTCACCACAGGAGGAGAATAATACTTAAGAGTTGTTATCCCAAAGACAACCAGGTACAAAGCAGACATAGCGTGTCTCTGAAACCGTATCTTCCTCAAGTCCATGCCTGTCTTCAAATGTTTCTGTTGACTGTACTTACTCTTGGCAGTGCGGATGATGCAGTGGACTATAGAATCAGTTCTATCGTACTGTTCATACTTTTATTTTCCAAGTGCAGTTCGATAGAAATATTCTGTCCCCCTTCTTTTTTCTCTTGCATAACATCCAAATCTTATATTAAAGCTACGTGTGTGGACCATGTCTTAAATAGGAGCACCCTTCATGCTTAGTACTAACCTTGTACCTATGGAAGTGATTTCAGTAAGAAGAAATATATAGTAGGGTTTTTTCATCTGTCTTTCTCTCTTTCTCCCTCTTTTTTCCCCTTCCCCTGGAAGATAGGGCCATGGGGACAAAAAAAAAGAAAAAAAGGCATTGAGATGATAGGCCTGTTTCTCCCACAATTTAACTGTTGAGCTTTATTTATTCTCCTAGTTTCGTATCTGTCAGTACAAGGTCAAACAGCAAGTACAGCAGCAGAATTATAAAAAGTAGATGTGGAAAAGATCACAAAGCACTCTAGTCCAGTGCCCTGCTGCAATCCAAAATTAACTTTTAAAAAACCTACTTAAGCAGTGCTTCATTTAATCTCTTCTTAAGGAACATCACAACCTTCTTGGTCAGATCTGGCTTCCCAAAAATATTACCTGGTGTTTTCCTTGTTTAGTAGCTGCGGTGAATAAGTGGACCCTCTTGTTCACTTTGGCATAAAATCATTGAAATGAATATTGACTTGGACTTCATCCAAGCAAGCACACAGCCTGTAAAACTAGGCTTCATCATCTCTTTGGGGGAGCCTCCCCTTCTGCCCTCAAAGTGATATATGCCCCTCTAATATGTCTGCATACCTCCATTTACCTCTCCTCTCCAGTTTTAACTCATCCTCCGCTCTCCTCCTTTTCATGATTGGTTATTATGGTAGGTTTTTTCTTTATTTCACTTGAACCTGGGGTTATATGCTTTAAAAAAATACCAAGAGCCACTGGACTAGACAATATGGAAATTTCTGTGAAAATAAAAGCACAGTTAACAGCCTTGTTAGAATTCATCAAAATGGATAGCACTGACCTCTCCACTTAGCCAGTGTCCCACTTAAGCATGCCCCTAAACCAGTATGTATCTTTCACATGTGGATAAATCTGAGGCATTATAGTAAAAGCTGGTGTGAGAAAGGCAGTGGGTGTGAGTGGATTGAAATAAATGAGTGGGCAGAAAAGATGAGGACAGTAATAAGCCATACTAAACATGTACACTCAAGGAATAAATTGGCAGTGGCACAGTAACTAAATGAATGATAAGGTTGGCCAGACTGACACATGAATAGCAACTAAAACAAGTTATGACTACAGTCAGCGAGGCTAGAAATGGAGAAAACAAAACATTGAAATCGGAATTATCATAAGCAATAAAATTCTTTATAAGTGCATATTATCTACTTTGATCTTAAAAATATCCCTGAAGAGTGAGGATTATTATTTTCTGTATTTGGGGAAACTGAATAAGAAAGGACTCAAGACAGAAGCTTTTATCTTTCTATTTCTAGTGCATTGCTGCTCAAACTATTACTAGTGAGGATAGGAAATTATTCACCAAATTATAGCATGTTGCAATTAGGGGATGCCTTCTGAAGCTTGGAAGATATAATTTGGTGGGGCCAATAAAAAACCCTTATTTTATATAAAGTAAGTTATTAGTTTATAGAATCTACTATTTCAGTAAGAATTAAGTTAATGATATAAATTACTGTGAGAAGGCTTTAGGTCAGGGTTTGGCAATTGTTTTTTTTTTTTTTTTTCCTGTAAAGAGCCAAATAGTAAGTATGTTTGGTTTTGCAGGTCAGAAGGTCAGCTCTGCTACTGAAGTGCACTGGGATTCATCGATGGTACATAAATGAATGAGTGCACTTGTGTTTTAGTAAAACTTTATTTACAAAAATGGGTGGTGAGTCGAATTTGGCATGAAAAATGTAGTTTACTAACCCCTTTTTTAGATAAATATTTGCTGATAGACTCATAGTAGCTAATAAAGGAAATAGAGGTTGTTGAATGTATTTCTCTAATGTTTTTAAGGCTTCCTCCAAGGAGAAAAAGATTTCTTACCAATAGTGTTTTAAAGGCTTACTCAAAAATAGGAATACATGTGCCTAGCATATGATGGAAACTTATAAAGCCTTTGTAGTAGAAATGAAGAGATTGTAAGAAATACCTGATATAGGTACTAAAGAGTGTTCTGCTGTCATTTGAAAAGCATTTAGTAATACCTATATAAAGAGAATTAAGCCTAAAGTATTTTTCCTCACTTTAGAGAACATTTGCTTTTCTCAGTAGTGAAAATACAAAAACAAGGGGTAACTAGATATCAGATGTTTTTATTCTTATAAACGTTTAATACCATATATTTAATTATTGAGACACCCTTAGGTGTACCTAAATAGAAGTAATCATTTCTATATTGTCTGAAATCGAATTACTGCTCCCAGTTCTAAGGATGACAGTGTTATATATCACACTGGAGCCTGCTTTGAACCTTGAAACCCTTAGCGCACTTCTACAAAGGTGGAAGGATCTCCCAAAGAAGCATCATAGACAGCAGAAAAAAGGCTATCATAATGCCATTTTAGCTGACTAACAAATAATGAGTAAGTTGGAAACAGATAAAGTACGTAGTCAGAACCAGTGGGAGATGTCACTATCAGGGAGATGAGAAGCTATTTCCGAATACACCCTTAGTTAGTAGTGAGGTTCCTTCTCCAACTGTAGGTTCTAATTTTGTATATGAAAGGAGAACATTTTTTCAAGAGAATTGGAAGACAAGTCACAGATTAGGAGAAAATATTTGCAAAAGACACATCTGATAAGGAACTGTTACACAAAATAAACGAAGAACTCTTAAACTCAACAATAAGAAAACAAACAACCTGATTAAAAGTGGCCCAAATCCCGGAACAGACACATCCCCGAAGATAGGAAGATAGGAGATGGTACATAAGCATATGAAAAGATGCGCCGCATCGTGTTGTGTCGTGGGGGAAATGCAGGTTAAGACAATGAGAGAAAAAGATAAAAGCAAACAACAACAACAAAGAGCAGTGAGATACCACTACAAAACTATTAAGAAGAGCCAAAATCCAGAGCACTGACCATCCCTAAACGCTGGTGAGAGTGTGGGGCAATAGGAACTCTCTTTTATTAGTGGTGGGATTGCAAAATGGTACAGGCAGTTTGGAAGACAGTTTGGTGGGGTTTTTTAGGGGTTTTTTTGTTTGTTTGTTTGTTTGTTTTTGTTCTTTTTACAAAAGAAAACATACTCTTACCGTATGATCGGGCGATCACACTCCTTGGTATTTACCCATGGGAGTTGAAAACTCATGTCCACATAATAACCTGCACATGATGTTTATAGCAGATTTATGTGCAATTGCCAAAACTAGGAAGCAACCAAGATGTCCTTCAGTAAGTTGATGGATAAGTAAACTGTTACAGCCAGACAATAAAATATTATTTGGCACTAAAAAGAAATGAGCTATTAAGCCATGAAGAGACATGGAGGAACCTCAAAGGCTTATTACTAAGTGAAAGAAGCCAGTCTGAAAAGGCTACTTTTACTATGGAGTCAGTAAGATCAGTGGTTGCCAAGGGTGCGGTGGAAAGGGGTTGGGACTTGGGAAAGAGATGCATAGGGAGAGCACAGAGATTTTTAGGGCAGTGAAAATATTCTGTATGATTCTGTATGATAATGATGGATGCATGTCATTATGCAGTTTTCCAAACCCATAGACTCTGTAACCCAAGAGTGAACCCTGAGGCATATTATAAACTTTGGGCAATTATAATAGATTAATGTAGGTACATCCTGGGTAAAAAGTGTACCATTCTGGTGAGTGATATTGGTAATGGGGAAGGCCATGCATGTGTGGGGGCAGTGAGTACATGGAGAAACTCTGTGCCTCCTTCTCAATTTTGTTGTAAACCGGAAACCTGTCTTTTAAAAGCGTTTTAAAAGTTTTTTTTCTTTCTTAATTAAAAAAGAACATTTGGTGTGCATTGGTTTCATTCATATGTCAATACACTAATTCAACAAATAATGTGTGCCCTGTTGTATGCTAGATGCTATGGATACAGTACCGACCAAGATAAACACACTTCCTGGACTTTAAGAAAATAAGACAATTATTTAAATAACTATGTATGACAAATATTAGGATATAGAATGCTATAACCAAGTCTGGAATGGTATAGGTGGTGGATGTCAGGGAAAGATTTCTGGAAAAAAGGAACCATGAAGATGAGACTTGAAGAATATATGAGTGTATGTAGGCAAACAGGTTAGGGGAGGTAGAGAGTATTCCAGGCAGGAGAAATGGCATGAGTAAAAACTAGAGGCAAGAGGGAACCTGACAGGCGATTGAAAGCTACTGGAGCATTCTAGTGATGTAACCATATTTGGGTTTTGGAGAGATTGCTCTGGTGAAAGAGTAGAGAATGGATGAGAGAGGAGTAACACTGGTGACTGTGCCAGTAATCCAGGTGAGAGACGATGATGATATCAACTAGGGCAGTGGGAGAGGGAATGAAGGTAAGTGAACAGATTAAAGAGGTACTGGCACCGAGAAACAGCAAGTCTTGGGAATTGACTGGACATAGAGGGGAGAGATACAGAGAACTCCAGTAGATTACCCGAACTTCTAGCTTGACAAACTGTGTGGGTGGTGGTGGAAATTACTCAAGTGTGACTGTCTTAGGGTTCAGGGGATGGCATATTCAATTTTGTATATACCAGGTTTGAGATGCTAGCAAGACCACCAATTAGGCTTGCCATATGAGTCAGGGAAGAGGTTTAGGCTCAAAATACCGATACCAGAGTTATCGGCATATACAGTAACACATAATAACTGAAGTCTCAAAAGTGGAGATCACCGAGGGAGTGTATTTAGAATGAGAAGAGAAAAGGACTTAGGACAGAACCCTAAGGACTTCCTGCATTTGACTTCCAGAGTAAAGTAAGCAAACAGAGGAGCCTGAGGAGTGGCTCAAGTCAGAAATAGAAAGCCAGTGCAGAACGAAGTCAGACATTCAAGTTTCTCTTTAAATAGAGGGAGGCAGTATTGAAAAGACAGTAAGATTCATCCCTGGTTGTTTGGCCAGGCATGTGCTATGAAAGTATATTGGAGGGAAGAGAATAGTAGCAACTAGAAAGTATAGTCAGTAATGGCTACAGGATTGGCTGAAGTGGTAACTATGGAATCCAAGCTGGAGAAGGCAGCATGTGAAAGCAAAGAGGAAAAAGTCAGAAGAATGCTAATCTTGGGAGCACAAGGGAGGGTTTCAAGGTGTAGGTAATATTCTATTTCTTGATGGGGGTGGTAGCTATATGAGGTGTTGCTTTATGATTATTCTTTAAACTCTCTCTGTATGTTCTGTGTAATCATCCATAGGTAAGAAAAATCTCAGTGTAAAAAGAAAACACATGGCTTCCAAAACGTGATCTTCCCAAATGTAGTAGATACCCCTGGTACCTGGAGTCCCATGCCTTTGACCCACCTCTGGTTGCAGTTGCAGTGGACAGGCCTGTTTGAGCTCAGACTCACCTTTAGCTGCCAATGCTACATTGAGCTAATCGTCCAGGGAATGGCTCTTGTTTTCCCACTTTCTGCCCAAAGGATTTCTCTGACAGGCCAGGAGCCCACAAATCTTGTGAGCTAACCCAGCCTAGAACTTCTGATGATGAGCAACTCTCAACCAATGGGAAATGAGAGCTCATGATTATATTTTTAGCCTCTATTCCTTCAAGAAGATAGTTTGGGGCAGCCTTCTGCATGCTTCCTGGGAACACGGAAAGTTTCTGGCAGAATCCAGGCTCTGTTGCCCATAATAGTGATCTTACACATTATGTTGGCATTTCTGCCTCCTCTGTCTCACTTTTATCCTTCATTCCTGTTTCCCAGGGATCGGCTCCCACATAAACTGTATGTACCCAAGTCCTTGTCCAGGCCCTGTTGTCAGGGGGCCCAAAGACAATAATAAAAAAAAAAATGGAAGGGACAAATAGAGGAAGAGATCATAGTAGGTGAAGAAATTTTCTCTGTATGCCAGACAGAGTATTTAATGGCCTACTTAAGAGTTCCATTTAGATGTTTCAAAAATACCCTCATGATTTCTCCTGTAATCAAATTCATGATCTCTCCCCGTCATTCCCCTCTGCTTCAGGTTTTGTAGCACCTCTCATCCTGTAACACAACGTCGGGAATCATTCTTGACACCTTCCCACTTCACTGCTGCTGGACATCAGTCACCAAGTCCAATTGATTTTCTCTCCTAGATATTTCTTGGATCAGCTTTCCTCTTTTGATTTCTCCTACACTGCCCTTTCCCAATCCAGCGTGTTTTTCCTAAATCTTTACAGTAGCCTTGTTTTGGGATGACCATAGTCCTGGTTTGTCCTGGGCAGACATGAGTTATGTCCATTGTCTCAGTGTAAATAATAGTGCCCCCTTTGACTCTTAACACTATCCAAGTTTTCATAATAAATAATATGGTCACTCCAATAGAAACTAATCTCTACTTAATTCTTTCTCTCCTACACAGTGTAGCCATGTAATCCTTTCAAAATGAAGCATGAGAGACTATGGACTCTGAGAAACAAACGGAGGGCTTCAGAGGGGAGGAGGGTGGGGGAATGGGATAGACTGGTGATGGGTAGTAAGGAGGGCACGTATTGCATGGTGCACTGGTTGTTATACGCAACCAATGAATCATCGAACTTTACATCAAAAACCAGGGATGTACTGTATGGTGACTAACAATATAATAAAAAATATTATTATAAAAATATAAATTTCAAAGCAGAATATTCTTTAAAACAATGTGGTTTCCAATTGTTCTCAAAATAAAAGTCAAAATGTTTACTAGCTTACAGGATATCATGTAGTATGATCCTTCCCGTTCCATCATCCTTATGACCAATGCCATGTACTGTTTGCTGTCTGTTTTCACATTGGCCTGCTTTCTGCTTTGTTATTGTTGTTTTGTTTAAGTGACAGCTTTTGCCTATGATGAGCCTACTACTGGCCCCTTTGCTTAGGACACTCTCCCCTTGATTTTCCCATCTGATATCTATTTTCAGGGTTCAGCTCAAATGTATTCAGGGAAGACACCCCCAACTTTGCAGACTAGGTGAAATCCTCCATTGCCAATGTAAATAGCATCATTCATACTTCTCTTACAGAGCACATATCAAATCTTCCATTTATTTCTGAAACAATTCGAATTTATATTGATCTTCTCCCTTTTTAAAAAGATTTTATGTATTTATTTATTTGACAGAGAGAGAGCAGGAGAGGGAGAGGGAGAAGCAGACTCCCCTGAGCTAAAGGCAGATGCTTAACCGACTGAGCCACCCAGGTGCCCAGTCTTCTCCCTTGATAGTGAGCTTCCTGGAGACAGACTCGGATCTTTTTTTACTTATCATTGAATCCACATTACCTGAGAATGAATGAGGAAATAAGAAACAGAAACCAGGTTTCTCTTTCTAGTATAGGTTCTGAGGTCACACTGGATCATTGCAAGCAGGACTAGGGACAAAGAGGGAGCCCTTGAATCCCGGCCTCAGAGGCTTCTGGAAACAAAAGAAAGTGTCAAAGGGGAATGGCTGTTTGTTCCAGCTCTTTGAAAAATGTCATTGGTATTTTGATCAGGATGGCATTGAAAGTGTAGATTGCTCTGGGTAGCATAGACATTTTAACTATGTTTATTCTTCCGATCCATGAGCATGGAATATTTTTCCATCTTTTTGTGCCTTCTTCAATGTCTTTCAAGAGTGATCTGTATTTTCTAGAATATAGATCCTTTTCATTTTTCAAAGAGCTGGAACAAACAACCCTTAAATTTGTGTGGAACCAGAAAAGGCCCTGAATTGCCAAGGAATTGTTGAAAGGGAAAAACAAAGCTGGGGGCACCACGTTGCCGGATTTCAAGCTACACTACAAAGCTGTGATCACAAAGACAGCATGGTACTGGCCCAAAAACAGACACATAGACCAGTGGAACAGAATAGGGAACCCAGAAATGGACCCTCGGCTCTATGGGCAACTGATCTTTGACAAAGCAGGAGAAAACATCCAGTGGAAAAAAGACAGTCTCTTCAATAAATGGTGCTGGGAAAATTGGACAGCTAGATGCAAAAGAATGAAACTTGACCACTCTCTCACACCATACACAAAGATAAACTCCAAGTGGATGAAAGACCTCGATGTGAGACAGGAATCCATCAAAATCCTAGAGGAGAACATAGGCTGCAACCTCTTTGACATCGGCCACAGCAACTTTCTTCATGACACATCTCCAAAGGCAAGAGAAACAAAAGAAAAAATGAACTTGTGGGACTTCATCAAGATAATAAGCTTCTGCATAGCCAAGGAAACAGTCAGAAAAACTCAGAGGCAGCCCACGGAATGGGAGAAGATATTTGCAAATGACACTACAGATAAAAGACTGGTATCTAAGATCTACAAAGAACTTCTCAAACTCAATACACGTGAAACAAATAATCAAATCAAAAAATGGGCAGAAGATATGAACAGACACTTTTCCAATGAAGACATACAAATGGCTAACAGACACATGAAAAAATGTTCAAAATCATTAGTCATCAGGGAAATTCAAATCAAAACCACCTTGAGATACCACCTTATGCCTGTTAGAATGGCAAAAATTGACAAGGCAAGAAACAACAAATGTTGGAGAGGATGTGAAGAAAGGGGATCCCTCTTACACTGTTGGTGGGAATGCAAATTGGTACAGCCACTTTGGAAAACAGTGTGGAGGTCCCTTGGGATAGGCTGGTGATGGGTGGTGGGGAGGGCACGTATTGCATGGTACACTGGGTGTTATATGCAACTAATGAATCATCGAACTTTACATCAAAAACCAGGGATGTACTGTATGGTGACTAACATAATATAATAAAAAATATTAAAGATGAAAAAAAGTTAAAAATAGAGCTACCCTATGATCCAGCAATTGTACTACTGGATATTTACCCCAAAGATACAGACATAGTGAGGAGAAGGGCCATGTACACCCCAATGTTCATAGCAGCATTGTCCACAATAGCTAAATTGTGGAAGGAGCCGAGATGCCCTTCAACAGATGACTGGATAAAGAAGATGTGATCCATATATACAATGGAATATTACTCAGCCATCAGAAAAAACGATTACCCAACATTTGCAGCAACATGGTTGGGACTGGAGGAGATTATCCTAAGTGAAATAAGTCAAGCAGAGAAAGACAATTATCATATGGTTTCTCTCATCTATGGAACATAAGAACTAGGAAGATCTGTAGGAGAAGAAAGGGAAGAATGAAGGGGGGGGTAAACAGAGAGTAAACCACAAGAGACTGCGGACTCTGGGAAACAAACTGAGGGCTTTAGAGGGGAGGGGGGTGGGGGATTGGGATAGGCCAGTGATGGGTAGTAAGGAGGGCACATATTGCATGGAGCATTGGGTGTTATACGCAAATAATCAATCATGGAAAACTACATCAAAAACTAAGGATGTACTGTATGGTGACTAACATCATAAAAATTATTATTAAAAGAAAAAAAAGGGGAATGGAAAAGAGAAGTGGGAAATGCATGGTGGTTGTAAGAGAGGATATATCTGAAGAAGTGGAAATAAACATATAATGAACTGTTTTTCTTATTCCAGGCTCAGAGTTATCCAGGGGAGGTAAGAAATTCAGAGGGATTAAAAGCCCTGTCCGAGCCTTAATAGCAAGTAAGGGCTAATTTAATAGACCCTGGCCCAACTGCACCCCTCTCACTCTCGTACTCTTTGCCTAGCTCTGTTATTCTTTGTCCCCGTTACCACTCTCTAAAATCATTTAAAATTTGTATTTCTTTCCTGTCTCTTTTCTCTGTCAAGATGTAAGCTCCTTCAGGCCACAGGCTGTGTTAGGTTTACCACTGTATCCTCAGTGTCTAGAATGGGGATGCCCAGGAGCTAGTGGGTTTGCAGAAGTGTTGTCAAACGTTTCTTAGTCCAGTGATGTTTGCATTCACCCCATATGGAGTTTGGATCATTTTGCCAACTTGAAGTTTTATGACCTGTTTCTTTTCCCATTTTTGCTGCATATCTGTCTACCTATATTTTTCTAGCTGTCTTCCCCTCACACTTCCCCCCTCCCCCAACTTCCTCTCTGCTACAAATTATAGTCCGAACAAGACTGGAGCCACTTTCCATTGATTTTGATGTCAGTGCTTTGAGTGACAACTCCATGTGGAGAACTTTGAACCTCCTGCTGACTCATTGTTGGCTTTAAAAAAATACTCATCTTTTTCCTGAATCCACGTAGTAAATTTATGCCCATAAAATAGACAAAACTTCTAGAACAAAAACTGTGTGAACATCAGAAGTATTGGTCTGGCCTTGATTTCTAGACTCAAAAGTATCATAGCAATGTTAAAAAGGGGAGGAAGGGACGTTTTCAAGTATTTTTATCATTCAACCCAATTTTAACCGATTTATTTTGTGGTTTGACAGTAAGAATCATGAAATGCCTTTTCAGTGTATTATCATTCTCAATATTCCTACCTGTGTAAAAGAAGAACAAAGATATTGTTCAAGAATAAAAAATAGTGCAGTGGTAGAAAAATTCAGTTTAATGTATTTCTGTGGAAGTTGTCACATGACCCCTGTCTCCAGCTCTGCTCGCGGAAGAGTCATTGTTTCCTTGCAACAAATTGGTCACTTTCATTTCTTCTCACCTCTTAAGTCTTTTCGGTTCTTTATATTTCATTCAAACATGTCTCTTGTCTCTTTTGATTTTTGTTCTCAGTCCCTCATTTTTTACTCCCTTTGTCATCCTGTGTGACTTAAAGGATCTGCCAGCCCAAATCCTTTAATATATTTGTCTTTCCAGTGTTTATTGTCCTGTCACATGTACTCTGTCGAAATCCACTGGTTTTCTGAGTTTCTATAGTATCGTCCTTTTTTATGGTTTATTTGCTTCTTGATGTGAATTTTAAATATATTAGATCAGTTCATTTCATTTTCTATGGACTTTTAACCTAGCATTCTTGGTAGATACAAATTTTTTTAATTGCATTCTATATTGAGTATTAAGACATAATTTGGATTCATACACTAGGCAAAACTTCATTGTTAATATGCTCTTTGCTATGGTTCTGTAACTTAAGCCTCGGTGCTTTGGATGGTCTTAGCCAAGCGTCACCCACCCCTTTTCAATTTTAATTCTCTCTTGTCTTAGTTTTTGAGGTTGGAGGCTGCTCTCTGGTTTGGTTTAGTTTTGTTTTCAGTGACCTCTGTGGCCACTCACTGCCATTCCCACGTTGTTGACATTTTTCCTCTGTCAGGCCCTTATATGTTGGTATCACCCAGGACTTAACCCCTGCCAGGTCTGCATCCTTTTATGGCTGGCATCTGTTCTAATTTGTCATATCACGCTGTACTTAGTGTCAAATTTCTTCTATATTTTTATTTTAAAATGTTTTTTTATTTTTATTTTTTCTTCTGTATTTTTTAAAATTGTGGTTAAAAACACATAACCCAAAATTTACCATCTTAAATCACTTAAAAAAAATTTTTTTATTATGTTAGTCACCATACAGTATGTCATTAGTTTTTGATGTAGCGTTCCATGATTCACTGTTAGCGTATAACACCCAGTGCTCCATGCAATACATGCCCTCCTAAATAACCATCACTGGGCTAGCCCATCCCCCCACCCCCACCCCTCTGAAACCCTCAGTTCGTTTCTTGGAGTCCATAGTCTCTCGTGGTTCATTAAATCACTTTAATACCAGTTCAGTGTATTACAGAATCGAAGGTAAAGGGTACTAAAACTATGCCAAAGATTATCTCTAGCTTGGACTTCTATCCTAAATTCCAGACTCAAATTTCCACCTGCCAACCAGCTACCATTTAGATATTCCACACGTACGTCAAACTCAGCGTGCCTGAATCTGGTATGATCTTCAGAAAATCTACTCCTCTTACTATATTCTGTTTTGGTGGGTGGTACTTCTAGCCACCATCTTAGAAATCAAGCAATCATTCCCCCCCTTTTTGATTTCTTACTGTTATGCAACCAATTACCAATCCTATTGATCCCATAAAGCCAAACAACCCTGAACTTTTTAATTCAGCTCCACCGTTTTGTTTCAGGGATCATCTGCCAAGTCTCATCATTGGTCTTTCTGTCTCTCTCAACCTATCTTGCATGCGGGAAGTTCATTGAAAATGAACTTTTTAACATGCTAATCACATTACATTAGGTTGTATAATGGTTACCTTTCTTCTCCAGGATAACAGCTAAATCCCTCAGCTTGGTACATGTCTTTTGCAAATTTGGTACTGCTAGGATGCCCGTGTTATTTCTTACATCGTCCATCACTCTCTTGCTGATCAAATAATATGAAACTATCTGTAGTTCCCCACTCACCAGATGCTGCCCTTCTACTTTAACAAATACTGTTTCCTCCACTAGAAACAAACTTGTCACCTTTCACTTTTGGTAAACTCATCCTTAAAGTTTCAGCTCAAAATATTATTTGCATGTGTACCTTCCTTCCTCCGGTCCTCCTCTATATTACCATTTTGCTGTTTACTTCTATTTCAGCAAGTATTGTTATATTTTACTGAAATTTGTTGTTGGCATATATGTCTCCAACTAAGATAAAAACTTTTTAAATGCGGGAATAATGTCTTCTTTATTTTTGTAACCCTGGTGATGTGCTTAATAGTTCAGATGTTTCGGACTGTAAGAAAGATAATACCCACCCATTCAGAGTGGCTTCAACAATAAGGATAATTGAGCTCATATAACTGGAAGTTCAGAGATTAGAGGAGACTCTGGATGCAGTACAGAGCTGTGGCACTCTTTCTATATGATTTTCATTGTTCAGATTTTCACTTCATGTCAGCTCTGACCTCCTCATTAGTCTCTCTCCAGGTTTCAAGATGGCTGCCAGCAGCAAATGGGGCAGCATGATTTTTTGTTACTGTGAGAGACAGAATCTCTTACCTGAAGGATAGGTTAAGAGATTTATCTACCGGTCAGATCAGTCAATTTAGGTTATATATATCTACTCCTATGCCAATAATATTCAGAGTGATGTCATGGACTGATTGACTTGAACTTTGAGTTCCATCACCAAAGGAAAGAGGATGTGATTATCTTGATTGGCCTACAATCTAAACCTCAAATGAATTTAAATCAACCTATAGAATTGGGGGTGGAATCCATGGAAGCCTGAAGAGAATTGGAATTCCCCTAGGAGGTAGAAATGCATTCTCCTAGGATGGAGAAAGGGGCATCACACTCTTCACTCCACTGGCATGGTGTTGGGCCCAAAGATGGGCAGTTAATATTCTCCAAGCTGTGTGTAAAGTAGGTGACAATGAGAAAGATTTTTAAAAGAGTTAATCATATACAAGTTAATCATTCACATTAGGAGGCTTTTCCCAAATTTAGTGTCTTGTCCTTTTCTTGACCTTTGTCTGAATCTTATCTTGGCCTAAATCTGCAAGTTAGTAGGAGCCATTTTTCTTTTAATTTTACCAATTGCTTTAACAACATTAATTGGGATGTATATAGCTCAGCTAAGAAAAAAAATCATAATAATTTCATCATCATAAGATATTGCCAAGGAAAATGATACTTTCATACAACTATTCTGCTTTTTAGTGTATTCTCAGTTTCTGCAGACCTAATAAAAAGGGATTATCTCAGCATCCTATAAGTTTAATTTTGAAAAACAAGAAACCATGAATAATGGAAATCATTTCAAAACATCTTCAACTCACATCTAAAATATGAAACGGCTAAATCAGAGGTTCTTAATAATTTAATCAGTGAAGCATAACTGGAGGATTTAGAAAAAGTGCCTAACTATGAAAAGATTCTTCAGCTGCTGCTTAATGTTGATATCAAGTTATTTCTTACCCTGGCAAACAGCCAAGCTATTCCCTGGTCACATCCACTTTTCAGCATTTAGTGGTCCTCTCAATCATTCTGATCACAGCCCCCAGAATGTTTCACAGCAACTCCGCAATAATTGTATATTACTATTAGATCTTGAATTTTGAGGTAGTTTATCTTCCAGAAAGGATATGAATAGAGCAATAAGACCAAGGAGAGTGAGCTTTATTAATGATGCCCAAGATTTTAGACATATAACCTTCAAGCAATTTTAATACCACTTCCAATACCCTAGTTTTGCTCTAAACCAGTCCACCTGTGTTATCATCTCAGATAATACATTATTAGAGTTTTTCTTTCAAAATATAGAGTTGTCAGGAAGACTTGTATATAATAACTTCCTTAGCATTTAACCCTAAAGAGTAAGCATTTTAGTATTTCCTGTGTATCTAAAATATGATTTTCCTTTGTTATGAATTATATTCACAGTTTAATGAAAATAAAAATAACTTGGTTATCTTAGTTCCAATGCTTGGAAATAAATGCATCAATGCATTCATTGACATGTCTCTCTTACTGTAGGTACAGACATTTCACCAGGTTAGTAATTGTTCAATAATAATATTTGAATGAAAGACATTCTGTTAGACTGGATTCATACGATCAGATTCACATGAGAAAAGGTTTCTTATTTACAAATCCGTTATTTCTTTTTAGAAATTATTCTAAATGAAAATGAAATCCCCATGTTGATTTCTAATGATAAAAAATATTTTGAAAACTTTTTTTATATTTTGACAATTTTGCTTTAGTGCAGATAATCAGGAATGATTTAATAGACTAAGAAATAATTTTTAAAATAACAGATGCAATTTGGTTTTCATAATACAAGTAGGAAGTCTAAAATTTTTGTCCTAAGATAAATAATTCATATGAAGTGATAGAAAATTGCTTTGTGAAGGTCCATGACATGTAGTTATTTCCAGTGGGCTTGATAACATCTACCCCATTGGATGGTTGGGTGGTTAAAATATGTAAAGCTTCTAGCACTGATCTCATGTTCTGAGAAACTTTTGGGCAGAGGCAAATCCCTTAACTCCTAAAGTAAGCCTAGCTGATCACACACATGTCCTTTTTGATTTGCAAGGACTCTTGAACACACCTCTTGAGAATATTAAGGATCTACTAAACTATATGTAAAGCAATTCAATCTATGATTTATAATGCTCAGAGGTACCAGACTTTAAAGTTTAGCATTGGAATTTCTACAAATTCCTTCCAATTCTAGAATTTTGTAATTGGTGCAATAAATAATAATAGGAAATAACGTTATCAAACACACAGAAACTTTTTACATTAAGACTGTGATCAACACAGGAGTTCAGAAAAGGGGAACATCAGGGTAACTCATGTCAACAGTGTCTTCACAGATGTGAGATTCTGATCATAAAGAATAAGAGTGATTAGAATAGATGAAGAAGATGGTTAAATCTGAGGAATAGCTTGTACAAATTTATTTTGTAAAGAATGAAGGCAGACTGAGTACTGCAGGAGGAGACTAGCTAGTCTGAGACAACACATGCCCTTGGGGTAAGTAGTGGAAAATAATTTTCCATAAGTAGAATGGAGACAAATTCAAGGTTTTAGACGTGGTCCTTAGGCGTTGCTCTACCTTTGTCTTCTCCTCATCCCTAACCCACGGTCTCATTACCCCTGGGGGTGACAATCACCTGTCTGATTGGGGGTATTCACATCAGGGGCAGCATTTATAAAAGTGGGTGCAATTGACTGCAGGGTAACCACACTTGAGTGTACCAGCTCTGACTGTGCCTTTTGTCTCCCACTCAGAAAAAGCATTATCAGTCTTAAGCAACACCCGGAGCTCACCACAACACATACCCAGCGCTGGGTGTTGTGTAAGACTGATGAATCACAGACCTGTACTCCTGAAACAAATAATATATTATATGTTAATTAAAAAAAAAGAAATAAAAAGAAAAGCATATCAGAATGTAAGTAAGTCAGAGTATTTTGAAAATCTTGAGTCTGCTCTAATTTATTTTTTTTAAAGATTTTACTTCTTTGAGAGAGAGAGTAAGAGCATAAGTGGGGAGTGGGGATGAGGGGCAGAGGGAGAGGGACAAGCAGATCCCCGCCAAGCAGGGAGCCCAACGAAGGGCTTGATCCCAGGACCCCGGGATCATGGCCTGAGTGTAAGGCAGACATTTAACCAACTGAGCCACCCAGGTGCCCGAGTCTGCTCTAATTTATAAAATTAATAAGCCATTTCAAAAATTGTGTTTTTTCTGGCTTTGATACTACCCATCCTCAAAAGATTACGATATTGTTGTTAGTTAACACTGAAACTGAAACCAGCTATAAGGGGAAGGAATGGGAGTTTTGAAAATAGTTGATCAGAGTAGTATTGTGAAGTAGTGATCAATGTTACAGAGGTTTTCAACCTACGGGCTGGAGATACTGGAGGTTTCCCAGAATTATGGAAAAGATTTCTCAAATCTCTGAGCACATCAAATATTGTCTGTGGATCAAATAAGTGATATGTCTCCCACATATATGTAGTAGATATTTTCAGAGAAATATGAATGCTACTACAATTAATAAAATGAAAAATCATATTAAAGCATTACCAAATTCAGGACACCTGGGTGGCTCAGTTGGTTAAGCGTCTGCCTTCAGCTCAGGTCACGATCCCAGGATCCTGGGATGGAATCCCCACATCGGGCTCCCTGCTCGTCAGGGAGTCTGCTTGTCCCTCTCCCTCTGCCCCTCACCCCGACTCGTGCTCTCTCTCTTGCTTTGCTCTCTCTCTCAAATAAATAAATCTTTAAAAAAAATAAAGTTTTACCAAATTTAGAATAAATTGGTTTTTGTCACTTTTTTCCCCTCAGTCTATGCATACTAGATACACAATTGTTATGCATAGGTATGTAATTATATTTGAGCTTTTAAAGGCATGCTCATAATATTGTAAACCACTGGCACAGTAAAAAGATAACTGAATTGGGAAATGATAGGACTGAGATCTGGTCCTCATTTGGTCTCTTGCCAGCTGAGGCCTGGGAATCTTGAACAAACCATTCAACACTTTGGACCTTGGTTTTTCCTTCATTGCTAAGTGATGGGATTTTTTTTAATGACACAACTTTTGAGAATGCTACCACATACAGCATGTATGCTCGTAGGTTTATAAAATAGGTAAACTTTTCTGAAAATCTTTGCAAGTGTCTATAACTTGCATCTATAAGGCATTGGAAATGAAGTCACTGATAACTTGTTTTTACAGAATGATTTACTTATTATTTTTGTGATTTGCTGAGAAGAGAATCTGAATTAGTAAGGCCCAAAAGATCATTCCTGAAAATAGATGAATAATAGAACCCTGACTTGTTACCGTGTCATCTGTTAAAGTCAGCCAGTTGTGGTAACCCCGGGCCCCCGTTGTCAATCACAAAGATTATCCATCTCAGCCATAGGGTCTCTGAGGGCTTCGGTCTGTATGCCCTTCCTTCCATTCCATTTGTAATTCAACTTGAATGGGAACATCAGTCTCCAAATAGTAAGTTGGCCCTACTTTTTCTTTGGGAATTAGCCTTTCTGGCTAGCTGTTTGCTTCTGCTGAGCTTTTATATTGCACCAAATGTGTACTTTATGTATTAAATTCATAGAAAGTAACAATTCGTTATTAAGAATAGCTATTGAAATGTAACATAATCATGCCTTTGAGGGAGGGCAAAGTAGGAAAAACAACTTTGGTGACTTTTTTCATTATTTCTACCACATAACAGGGCAAAAATAAAGAATTTTACCAATTTAAAGCTATATACACATGTATACGTTCCTCAAAACTGCATAATTCCTTTGCTTTCTATTTTCTCTAGTTTGGTAAACCCTAGATAGGTGTTAATGTTTCAGTTAGGTTTATTTTATTTCTCCCATGTGACTTACTGTCACCTAACAAGCTAGAGGTTCTGGAACATAACTTAATGAAAAATTTCCCCCTCTATGTCTTTTGATCTTAAAATAATAAGGCAATATAGACTATAATATTAACAGTAGAGGAAATACATATTTACTTCTAGTTTGTACCACAATATCTCAGGATAAAGGAAACATCAGTTTTTAAGATTATTACCTTTCTCCTAGTGGAGAAAAATAGCATGATTTTCTATTATGGACTGTGTAACTAAAATATTTGAATCTGAAATATAACTTCATTTTGTTTAAAAGTTTATTTTCCAGTAATGTTTTAAAATGCAAAATTTGGTGTAATTCTGTATCTTTTTTAAAGATTTTATTTATTTATTTGAGAGAGTGTGAGAGAGAAAGAGTGTATGTGAGCAGGAAAGGAGCAAAGGGAGAGGGAGAAGCAGACTCAGCACTGAGCACAGAGCCCGATGTGGGGCTCGATCCCACGACCCTGAGATCATGACCTGAGCTGAAATCAAGAGTTGGATGCTCAACTGACTGAGCCACCCAGGTGCCTCCCCCCAATACCTTTTCTGTGAAATATTGCCATCATGGAAAAAGTACTGGTATTAGTAGGGGTTAAATGATTTACAGATTACAGATTTTTTTTTAGAGGAATTAACATTAGCCCTGATCTGACGAAATTTTGTAATTTTAAACAGCAAAAAATAAGAGGTTTAGAATAAACCAACTCTACAACACAGATCTTTTTAAACCAACAAAGTATGCTACATTCCTATTTCAGAAACCATAAACTGTAGACTCAGGGCTTTCCCAGGCTCTCTTTACCGTCTTCATTTGAAACCCATTCATCCAAAAGATTAAGACAATGAGATTCAAGTCCAAAGCAATAGCAAGTATATGCATGAAAACTGCCGTGCTATTGCTCCGGGGAGTTTTGCCATTTCAATAGCATGATTTATAACCAATGAACAATATGTTTTTATTTATTATTCTCCTTTGAAAAGAAATTTGAGATGGTTTGGTGGGCATGATTTAAATAAACACACATCACAATCTTATTTTTGTGCTTGTTATAAGCAGTTTTCCCTACATAATTGGTACTTGTTTTCTACTTTTGAATTTTGGTTCCTATTGTGTATTTGGTCATTAATGCACTTGTGGGCATGGTGTGCTTTTCTACAAGTTAAATGAAAACATGAATTGATTTTGGTGTAGCTAGTTTCACTACTTGAGTTGCTCTGTTTGCCATACCTGCAGTCCATAACGTGTTTACTGACCCAGAACTTTAAAAGCTAAGTTTAGCCCAGCACAGTCACCTCAAACCAACACGAGAGAGTGGTTACATTTCCACTGTCATTATGGAGACAGAGTTCAAGACTTCAGTGTTTGGATTTGTCAAGCTCTTTGGTGTTTTAGTTATGGGATGTGTTTAGGTTTCTCTTAAATAGCAACTCATGATGAATTGAAACTCAAGTGTAACCAAAGAGCATAAAACTTGTTATAAGCCCGTAAGCAAGAAATATGCCACCAATCCTCTGCATATTTTTTTATCATTTTCCAAAGCATTCAGTTGAAGATTGAATGTTATAACATGTGATACCAATAAACAATTAATTTTAAATGCTATTCTAAGATTGAATGGCTAGAAACATCATGTTACTTTTAGGTATGAGAAGTAAACTATTTTGTACATAGACCAAAGGAATTGTGTCTTAAGTTGAATTCCTTGGAAAGCAGTCCCTGAGAACAAAAGTTGCATACAGAATGTTTACTGGAAAGTATTCTTGGTAGATCTACCTGCAAGAAAGTGAGGGGGACAGTACTGGGCAGAGGGGAGAGGCTGACCCACAGTGCAGTTGCTACTATAGTGTAAGCCAGTATGACAAGAAGCATTGGAGCTGGGTTTTTTCTTCAGTGTTGTCATCAGTTGAGGCACGTGGGCTTGACTTTGGTATCCATGCACTAAGAGCAAGCCCTAGGGAGACATGCAGCTATAATCCCTTAGCAGTCATTATTAATAGTATCTGGGATCTGTCTATGCCAGGAGAGAACCTCAGTGGAGCATCAGAGTATCCACTAGAGGTAGGTTTTGGCATATTCTGATTACTCCACAAATGTTACAAAGAGGATATAAAGGAGTAGCAATGACAGAAAAATGAATTGGTCATTTTCCACTGGGCCTTAGTGTGTCAGAACCACACTGTTTTTAAAAAGATGGATTTATTTCTCTGAGAGAAAGAAAGGGAGAGAGAGCACGAGCAGGAGGAGGGGCAAAGGGAGAAGGAGAGAGAGAGAGAGAGAGAGAGAGAGAGAGAGAAGCAGACTCCCCACTGAGTGGGGAGTCCAACACAGGGCTCAGTCTCAGGACCCTGAGATCATGACCTGAGCTGAAATCAAGAGTCAGATGCTTAACCAACTGAACCCCTATCAGAACCACTCTTATTTATAAGATGGTCTTTATTGGGAATTCAAAGATCTCTTTTAAATCTCCTTAACCCAGAAGGGAAAGAATAATGTTCATACTTTGCCTGGCGCATGGATTTCACTTTTTCAAAATGTGGCAAAAAACACCTAACACAAAATTTACTATCTTAACCATTTTAAAGTAGACAGTACAGTAGCATTAACTGTATGCACATTGTTGTACAAAAGATCTCTAGAAGTTGTTCATCTTACAAGAACAAACTCTGTAGCAAATGACAGAATTTTCTTCTTTTTTAAGGCTGAACAATATTTCATTGTATGGATACAGCCCCTTTTTTGTATCCACCAGTGGACATCTAGGCTGTTTCCTGCTCTTGGCTATTGTGAATAATGCTGTAATGAACATAGGGGTGTCCAAAATATCTCTATGTCTTTGAGATCCTGTTTTCAGTTCTTTTAGGTGTAGATTCACAAGTGGGAATGCTGTGGTCATAGCGTAGTTCTGTTTTTACTTTTTTGGGGAACCGCCATACTGTCTTCTGCAGCAGCTGCACCATTTCCCATCCCCACCAACAGTGCACAAGGGCCCCAGTTTCTCCACATCCTCACCAACACTTATTCTCTCTCTCGCTCTCTTGCCTTCTCTCTCTCTTTCTCTCTCTCTGATAGCAGCCATCTGAACAGGTGTGAGGTGATCTCTCAGTGTGGTTTTGATTTGCATTTCCCTGATGATGAGTGACGTTGAGCATCTTTTCATGTGCTTGTCGGCCATTCATATGTCTTCTCTGGAGAAATGTCTATTCAACTCCTTTGCAGATTTTTAATGGGGTTATTTATTTTTCATGAATTCCCTTTTAATCACTCAAGTCCGAGCCTTCATTCTTAAAATATAGATTGCTTGGAAACTTCCATCTAATTTACTAGATTTTTATTTTAGAGAAGTATGTTAATTTATCTGAATTTTAGTTTCCTTTTTTTACAAATTAGTAGTAACGATGTTCTCCCTAACCAGACCGCAGTGTTGTGTTGAAGAATCAACAGAGGAAGTGACTAAAAAGACATTTTTACACTGTTTAAAGTTCTGTAGAAATATAAGGTATTATGAATTCAGAACAAAAGAATCTACATTTTACGACTACTTGATACTGCTTCATTTATATTGGAGCTAGTGGTTTCTCTGGTTTTGTTTTGCCTGATGAAACTCCAGATTAAAACTCTGATGAATCTGTCTGCCTCTCCCCACCTCCTTCTGGCTCTCTGTATCTCTCTGTCTCTCTCTGTATATGTATATTTCCATCCCTTAATGTTCCCCATAATGTAGTGCTTCGTATTATGCCTCTTTCTAATCTTGATAACAACAGCAGCAAATGTTGGTTGAGACACTGCTCTGTGTCAGACATTGCACTGGTTTTAGTGAGGAAGGAAAAGATAAACCTAACACTTACCTTAAGTAGCTGACCTCATCTCACAAGTGAAGCTTATGAAGGTGTGGCACACGTATAACAACTTTAAAAACTCATTGCTAGTGGGACGCCTGGGTGGCTCGGTCGGTTAAATGTCTGCCTTTGGCTCAGGTCATGATCCCAGGGTCCTGAAATCAAGTCCAGCATCGGGCTCCCTGCTCCACATAGAGTCTGCTTCTCCCTCTGCCTGCCGCTCCCCCTGCTTGTGTTCTCTGTCTCTGTCAAATAAATAAATAAAATATTTTTTTAAAAAAAACCTCATTGCTAGTTATTTTATTACTTAGAGTAAGAATGTAACTTGCCCCCCCAAAATAAGAGACTCATTTAGACTGAATTGTGTAGAGGGCTGCTTACCTGGTTTTCCTCATGGTTGGCTATAAAATCATATCTCTAATATTCAGGTAGGAGCAATTCTGTTAAAAATAAATGAACAGATTGGGTTCTTCAGTTCTGGAATTTTTTTAAAGTACTAACATTTTCAGTAGAAAAGCAATATATTTTGTCTAATGAGCAGCCTGTACAGTGTTCCCTAGACGGTTATGCCCAAATGGAGAAATGGATCTGGGAACTGATGATCATCTTTTAGTAGTAGCATACCCTTCGTTATGATCTGGTCCAGCTTGTCTTCCCTTGTCTTCTGCACTGGGCTCCCTGTTTTATGTCTCTCTTTATTAGGTTCTCTACTTTGTTCGTTTGCAAAGTTAAATGCGCACTAAGAGTGAATTTTTACTAAAGGCATTGCCTTTCAAGTATCTTATAAAATGTGAGCTGCCTCATTTATAGGCATCATACAATGACCATGTGTATCTTCAATTCTCTGTCTCTCACACTTGAACTTGAAGACTCTTTCTTTCTTAGCTGTGTTCTCTTTGCTGTGTCAGCATTTGTTTGATTTCTCTAGCCATGGGAGGGGCATTTTAAACCCTGCTCTGGACACATGTCCTTGATAGGCAGAAGTGGATGCCGCATCGGTTATCTATTGCTGTGTAACAAGCTACCCCCCAAAGGTAGTGGCTCAAAATAATAATCCTATATTTTGCTCATGAATTTTGGGGTCTGCTTTGGGCCAGGCTTATCTAGATGGTTCTTTTGCTGGTCTCACCCGGGCTCATTAGTGTATTCATGGTCAGCTAGTAGTTGCTGGCCTCGTTCATGTGTCTAGCACTTGTTGGTTGTTGGATGAAACAATGGGCGTGACAGGGTTAGTTGCCTATCATTATTCAGTAGGCTAGCATAGTTCACATAGTGGTGCAAGGATAGCCAAGCATAGCCCAATGTCCAAGTGTTTCTCAAGCCTTTGCTTGTGTCCTGTTTACTAATATTCTTTTGGCCAAAACATGTCACTTCGCCAATCCATATTCAAGTAGTGGAGAAATACACTATAGCTCTTGTTGGGACGCTCTGAAACATCTTATTACAAGGCTCTAGGTGCAAGAAAGAAAAGAATTTGTGGACATTTATTCTCTACCAGAGATACTTTTATTTTTATCACCAAAGCCTTTCTTGTGTAATATCATTCAGCATTCCCTGGTAGCTATACCTTTGGATATTTACTGTTTCTTCAGTGCCTGCCCTATATCGTGTATTTAAAAGAGGCACTTAAAAATTTCACTTAACCTATACTTCTGAGATATAAGAGAGCTCAAACTTGGATAGACATAAAGTATGTCCAGTACAGAGGCTAAACAAGTATGTGAAACACACGCACACACACACACACACACACACACATATATATATATAATATATATATATTAGGAAATTATATATATTATATATATATATACACATACATATATATATATTAGGAAAAGAAGAGAGGGGGAAAATCGAAAAAGCCTTTGATCAGTGGTACTGAATCAGAGGCAAATTTCCTCCCCTCAGGGGACATTTAATCATGTCTGGAAACATGACTGTTTGTCACAACTGGGAAGGTGCTCTGGCCAAGGATACTGATAAACATCCTGCAGTGCTCCTGACAACAACACACACCAAAGAATTATCCAGACCAAAATGTCAGTAGTGCTAAGGTTGAGAAACCTAAGTTTTTACTGAATGCAGGTGGAAAAAATTTATATAATGTGACTTATAGAAGGGCCCTTAGAAGATGCAAACTGAGAAAAGAAAAGGCAAGGGTTATTTCTGTCTTCAAATTAGGGAAAGAAGAATACATGTTTAGGTGAAGTCAGATTGGAGTTATTTCTCAAGAATAATATTGAATTTGGGGGAGGAAGTCAGATGCACTTCATCGCTATAACCCATGTTTTTATGGCTCCTTCAAGGTGATTTCTCCCCAGCTAGATGGGATATTAGATGTATTCTGTGGGTACTATATATTTTAAACTGCAGCTCTTGGAGCCAAAAGTATTTGAGTAGTTAGTAATTTTTTATATTGAATGGGGCATGTATAAAAAGTATCAGATGACCAGATCATTTTTAGAAATATGTGTCCTGGTTGATCACATTGTCTTCACATTGTCACTTGTTAATGTGAGATATGGAGCAAGTATTACCTTCCTGTGAAATGAGAATACCTACACCTGAGTATTGTTGGGTAAAAATTAAATAAAATGGGGCTTATAAATAACCTTGCCTGGCACATAAGAAACACTGAGTAAATGATAGTAGTCATAGTGTAGGTGGTAATCTTTCTTCCTTCCCAGTAGCAGCAATAGTTCTCACTTGGATTGTATTCTTAGTAGCAGGAAAGAATCGGTTAAAAATGATAAAGTAGCATTACTGAGCTTTAAAAGTCTAGGGCTTCCACATCTAACAATTTTTTTTTCATAAAATCCAGAAATACAGGTGGGTAACATGAATCCTTGAGTTCTGATTCTCTAGTACAGTATCCCATGGATAGCACATGCTCTTATAGTGCTAAATGTAAATAATTGATGATAGTTGAGTCATCACCTATTTTATTTCTTCTTTAGGGTAAGAAAGAATATAGACAAAAGTAAATGTTTATGGATTTGTAACATTTATTTCTAATTTTCCACCTATACATGCAAATGACAACTATTTAGAGCGAAGAAGTGAGGTTCTTCCTCCCCCACGCACAATAGATTTTCTTTTTTAGTCCATGCATGATTCCTAACTTTGTTTACATGTACTCTCCAACTCTTACATATTTCATTAAGCCACAGGCCATTCTTTCAAATATTCAAAAAGAAAAGTATTCCCCAATGTTGTTTACATGGAGAACAGTTACTTTAGCTATTGGTGATATGCAAGGAGCTAAACAATCTCTCCTATAACTGATAGTATGAAACAGTAAGGCAGTCTGGCCACCTATACAGAATGGTACTTTTAGATATTTTTGCTAGTGTGAGTCCAGTAATTTTTCAGTCAGTCGACTGACTTTTCACTTACAAAAGTAAAGAAAACAAAAACATTACCCGCGTTCACACAACAAAGCAAGGAGTAGAATATGTGCTTCTTGCTTTTTTCCCAACAAAAGGAGACCTGTGAATTACAGAAAAACCACGTGTGAACACTTCAAAGGAAGTATGCCAAACACATTGTGTGTGTGTTTTTTAAAAGATTTAGTAGCTCCTTTAAAGATCTAAGTACAGCTGTTAGTCTGACTAATCATGTACCCCTGAAACCAATTAAATTTGTCGACTAGAGAAATATTCTTCAAACGCTTTTGAAAAAATGAGAGTTGCCTCCTAAAGCCAACACCCTTTAATTAACAAAATATTCAGAGAAAAGCTGTGGTTTGCAATAGTTTGTTACACCTACTGTTATTCATGCTACTATTCCGGTGTGCCAAACTCAATTCCTTCCAGCTATTTTGAGCTTGAGTTTCTGTCTGCTTAACTATGGAAAGAAAACATAGTTCTTAGTAGGGATTTTTAATTGTCTAACAAATGCATGCTACAGTCACCAATAGTCAGACAGTACAGGCTCCGTGTGTTGTGTATACATCTCTCTATACAGACATATACACGTATATACGATATGTATATCTCTGGCTTAATGATACACATTGTAATACACATGGTTCTAGCATGGACTGGTTAAGCAGGAAAGACAGCAGAATGTATTGCTGGAAAGACAGTTAATCGTGTGACATCATAAGAACTCTTTTCTGTTGTGACCCCATCCTGGAAGAGATGCTTTCCCCAACGTGCTTGAGATGAATAACCTTGGCCTCCATAGTGGTTTGGGAGGCTGAGATCTGAAGGAGCCATTCTCAGGGCCAACTCCTTGTGACCCTGGACAGTGACTGGAGGCAAGGGGCAGACATCCAGGCTAGCATATCAGACTGTGGGGTGTTAAATGGGGCACAGAGGAAGGGGTACCTGCTGGCTGGAGGGGAAACCATTTCCCATGCTCCTTAGGGAGAACCTGGAAACTCATCCCACAAGTTCAGGTGTAAGATTCTGTATAGTCATTTATGTATCCTAACTCCTTACCTAATTGGAATTATGAGTTGAGAGAATTCTCAACAAATTCTCCTTCCATCTTTTAAATTATGGAGTTATCGGAAAACTCTGGGAGGACTAAATATCCTTGCCTGATGCTTAGAGTCAAGATTCTGTTGCTCAGTCTGGGAAAACCCACTGGAACTGCCCACTTACAGATCTGGCCAGCCCACACTTTACCTAATGAAGTGATTTGCTTATGATTCTAGTAGCATGACAGTGGAAAAGAAGGGACCTTGTTTTTTTTTTTCTTTTTAGATAAAAGTAAAGGCATCTGAAAATGCAGTATGAGTCAATATGGTATATATAATAAAATGACATATTCTCAAGACCTCAGCAGTTCTCCTTTGAAACATCTTGCTTAATAAAAAAAAAATAATAAGAAGAAAAATACCTGCACGGATCTAGAGACAAGTCTTTTTTTTTTTTAGGAAAAATGAAATATATTTTTTAAAGATTTTATTTATTTATTTGACAGAGAGAGAGATAGCCAGCGAGAGAGGGAACACAAGCAGGGGGAGTGGGAGAGGGAGAAGCAGGTTTCCAGCGAAGGAACCTGATGTGGGGCTCGATCCCAGAACGCCGGGATCACGCCCTGAGCCGAAGACAGACGCTTAACCACTGTGCCACCCAGGTGCCCCGAAAAATGAAATATTTTAACTAGCATTCTAGATAGAATTGGTCCTAATAAAATGTGAACTAAATGGAAATTAATTTCTTTCTACTTTATGTTATAGCATTTATTTCTCTACTCTTCAAGACCCAAAGTTTCTGAATTTAGAAATCATCTCTCAGTTACTATCAATTACTACCCTCTAGCCACTAGACAAACAAAAACCTAATAATGGTATAAGATTTGTTCATAGGGATTAGATTTAAGTAGTAAAATGTTTAAGACTTGAAGTGTTTAGGACCCCAAAGAATAGTTTAATTCTATACCTCATGGAGACTTTTTGGTTATAGACTTATCTTGGCTCTCCATAAATCACAGAAATGTAGATTTGGGATTTGAAAAGAAAATGGAATATTTGGAGAAGGGAGAAGAGAGTTTGTGTAGAAGAGCATAAAAGTGGGAAATGCCCAGTGCTAATTGGAGAATATGGAATATAAGGTTTTGGGAGGGGGAATGGGAAGAATGGAAGGAGAAGAGGCTGAAATGAATTCTAGTTCAAAGAGCCCAGAATGGCATGCTAATTTAAAAAATCAGTAGCCAGTAAACCTTGAGCAGCAAAAGAAAAAGGAGAAGAAAACTCACACGCATACTATACCTGCTGGCGGAAGGATACTAGAAGACTTACATATATGAATTCATAAAATACTTAGAACAATTTCATGAGATTGGTACTGTTTTCCCATTATATAGGTGAATACTCTGAAGTTCACGGAAGTTCAGTTTATCAAGGCAGGATATAATCCCTTACTTCAAAATCCTGTAATCTCATCCAAGGTTGTATATCGAGGAAATGTTAATGCCAGCTGTCTGGGAGAGAAGTACTATTATAATTGCCCTTTTACAGAGGAGTAAATTGAGATTCGGAGAGCTTAAGTAACCTGCCTAGGGTTACCCAGCTAAGCAATGGCAGAGTGAGGATTGAAATCCAACAGTCTGATCCTAGATAGTTTGTTTTATACTCTGCTTCTTGTTCCAATGTTCTTTCCTGCTTTCTACCTCCCTTGATAGAAAAGTGAGGAACAAAAAATTAATTGGTTCTATTTTCTCTCTTCTATATTTGACCTTCCATTGTCTGCCCCAAGCGGTGGCTCTTTCTCTATTAGTTTCTTGTTCTGAGAATAGTTAAAATGACCTCAACAGTAAGAGCCTAGGAATATTCTGTGTTCTAGTCTTTGAGAAACCATCCTTTGAGATTGTTGTCTTTTAGGGCTCCCCGTGGGTAGAAGGCCTCTAAGTGTACTCAAAAGCTTACTGTGCATAGATTTATTTTTTAGATTCATTATTCAGAGGACATCAGTTGAGCGCCTACTGTATTCCAGTACCTGTGCAAGGTGTAGGGGCTAGAGCAGTGAGCAAAACGTACCTTGTTCTCCCCTCCCTTTCCCACTGCTTTAGAGATGTTTTCAGATGTTGAGTGCTGGGGGAGAGTTGACCAGCAATGAAGGGCCTGACTGGTCCATGAATGAGATCACCTGCCCATGACTGGTGCACCCATGGCTACCTTGCTGACCTTTCAGTCTCCCCGTAAATCTGTTTCAGCCAACTTTGTATTTGGTGCTACTTCTTTCTTTTTCCTCATTGGAGAACTTTGTGGTATTATCATTCCGATGTTACTTGTCTGTACTTTTTAGTCATCCTGAATCATTCTCTGTTGTTCAGTCTCTGGCCCCAGCCTTTCTTTTCAAGAGACTTTTTTCAAAACAGTTGAAATCTGATAATTCTCTGTATTCTCATCTTTGACTGCATTGAAATTTAAGATGACATGACCGTTTCCACTTCATTAGGCACTTCTTTGTTGGTCAGAAGTAAATCTAGAGAAAAAAAAATCTTCCTGCTCTCCTTTGAGGGTCAAATTTTCAATAAGTCAAGCTAAAAAGAAATAAAGGAAAGAAAAGAAAAGAAAACACTGCCTGACGCCTCCCAAAACTTTGAAATCATCCCAAAGTACTGTATGTTACCTCAGTATCTGTTGTGTGTCTATTTTAAGAACAATTTGTCCATATTTTCTAGTCAGCCAGGCATTCAGCAGTTAGCTCTCACAGTGATGTTTTAATTTAGCTCTTTTTTTTATCCTCACCCATGCATCCTCTTCAGGGATTCAGCTTCTCTCTTGGAATCCCTTTTAAGATTTTTAGATCCTGTTGGCCCCCATGCTTCCAACTAGGAGTGTTGGATCACAAGATGCTATTTCTGCTGCAGATTATATGTCATTCTTTCTAGAAAGAGCCTCAGAGTAGTGAGAGAAATTCAAGAAACAGTTTCTTCTTTTTCTCCTCAGTATCGTTGTTGTTCAGTCATTATTTCTTGGCATTAGTTTTTATTCTACCTGACACCCTACCTTTTTTCTTTCTGTCTGTCTTGTTCAAGATTATTTCTCCCAGCCATAGGAAACCCTCGTCCCCGAGAAGCTTGAGAGACAGGAGGCACCCTTCCATTTCCCTCATCATCTTCTCTCACAAAAAGACAACCTTAAAAGTGCAGAAAGTAATACAACCATGAAAAGTGATTTATTGCTACCTCAGAATGGAATGCCCACATTAGCACACTCTTCTCATGTTCTAGAATATTTCCCTTCTTGTCCATGGCTCTCAGGTCTCCCGTTGAGATGTCCTTTGCAGCTTTCTCTCAAAGCTTCCCTTCTAAACTATGTAGTCCACTATTTCTTTGCTACTGCTCTCCTGGATGTAGTAGGCTTCAGAGACTCTGGACTTTATTTTATTTTATTTTTTAAAATAATTTTTTATTATGTTAGTCACCATACAGTACATCCTTAGTTTTTGATGTAGTGTTCCATGAATCATTGTTTGTGTATAACACCCAGTGCTCCATGCAGTACAATGCCCTCCTTAATACCCATCACCGGCCTCTGGACTTTAAACCAGATGAGGCATTCTGTTCCCCTCATCACTCACCTTCCTAAATTACCCAGCTGTTTGTTGTTATTTAGTATCAATTCACACTAGCAAGTTCAGCGCTCTTTAGTAAATAAAGGGCCACACACAGACCTTTGAGATTTTCCCAAATATTTCGTCTATTTCTACCCCTTATCTCCAACTTCTCATTATATTCATTCATCACTGTATTTCATTTTTATCAGGTGTTTATAAACATAGTGATACCTAACATTATTACCTACCAGTGTCAGAAACTGTGCTAATACTGTTATTTTCTGGCACTGTTCTATGTGCATTTCATATATTAGTCATGGAATCCGCACAACTTCCCCTATAACATTCACTCTGTTCTTGTCCCTTCTTTACTGAGGAAAAAACCTGAAGCTTAGAGAAGTTAAGTAATGTAACCAAGGTCACACTGCTCCTGGGACAGAGAAAAGGATTCTCTCCTAGGTGTTTTTACTCAGGAATTTTGGATCTTAACCATTACCACGTGCCATCTTATACTATAGTGTTCCACACTATTAATATTTATTTAATATTTCTTAATAACGTAGAAATAGTGTTTCATATCCAAGTAGAAAAACTTTTTTAGGTCTGATTTTCCAACAGTAATGTAGCTTGGGTTTTCTCCACTGCCAGTCACTTTATGCCCAGTCTGAAAGAAAAGGAAAAAAAATATGAGACTCTATTCCCAATATAAAATACAGAGCAAAGACAAAAACATTTCACTGGCTTTGATTTCCCTACGGTCCACCTCCAAAGTAATTTACTTCCTGTTCAAGGAAATAAGATCTAGCCAAACTTGACTTTTGCTTTTTTTTTTCCTTGAATGAGAAAAAATAAGTAAAACTTTCTCACCTGGTAAGGTCTGAATACTTTTTTCTTTACCAATTCCACAGTCTGTGTAATTGTTATTTGAGAAGGACTATTTAAATTAAGTTGTCCAGCCATTAGAATCAGCAAAATCATTTTTGAAAGATTGTTAAATGTGTACTAATGAAAAGTTTGAGTCCTTGAATTACCCTGTCATGTAGTACTGTGTAAAGTATTCACGTTGTTGGAGAAAAATTAATAACATAATAAATAATACTTTGGCTCAAATTGTACTTTAATTAAGCTTGTTCTATTGTTCCTGAAATTGGCTTCTTTGCTGTGTTCCTAATTTTTCTTTTTTTTCTTTTTTTCTTTTTGCAAAAAAAAAAAAATTTAGCTCCTAGTCAGACTGTAACTCTGGTGACACAAGCCGCAGTTACCAAGGAAACTGCCGTCTCCAAACTAGAAATGCCATCTTCCTTGCTGTTGGAGGTACCTGCTCTGGCAGATTTCAACCGAGCTTGGACAGAACTTACCGACTGGCTGTCTCTGCTTGATCGAGTTATACAATCACAGAGGGTGATGGTGGGTGATCTTGAAGACATCAACGAGATGATCGTCAAGCAGAAGGTATGGGGAAAATGATAAGACCTGGTTGAGATTTTTCGTTAAAGTGAAGATTGTCCACATGTCAGTTCACTCTCCCTAGACCACATTCCCACAAGTTTTTAGGCAGCTTTTCTCTGTCAGCAATACACTATCTCTACTCTCTGTAGCCTAAGTATGATCAAGAAAAAAAATAATGCAATTATCTAAACCCATAAATTAAAATGGAATGATACAAGAAAAAAAACATAAAGCTTATAATTACAGTTGGCTTAATTAAATTCACTAAACAACTAGTATTTAAAAAATCTACTTAATATCAAATAAGTAGTTAAACTGAGCTGTTTACATTTAAACTGTTTGTTTTGGCATCCTGCAGCCACAAAATATTACAGAATCAAATATAATAATCTAGGAATTGGTTGTTCACTCTTCTGAGTTGTCTGTGCCAATTTTCCTCCTATGATGATGAATATCATTGAAAGTTAGCTGTAAATTTTTAGAAAAGAAAAGTACCAAACATAATATATTTTTAAATACCTTAGATCTTAATATTGGTATTTATGCAATGCTATAGTCAAATAAACATGTTTTTAATACAAAGATTGCATTTATCAGCCTCTTGGAATCCATTCCACAAAATCATGGCATCAGTTAGAAACATAGGAATACATTGATATAAATCTGGTTGACCTAGCTAAAACAAATGCACTGTGTATCTTTTATATTTCCAAACGAATAAGAAAAATTGTTTTGAAATATTTATGTGTTGTAGTTATTTCACTGCTAAATGATTTTCAAATCTTTTCTACGGAAGTAATAAATTGCCTTGAAGGTATTTAGTTGTTACAGAACTACTTTTTTTTAAAAAAGCAGGAGTAAGGCAGACAGATTTCTTTGTAAAATGAACTTTAGCAATTCAGTAGGAATAAAAATAAGTGGATAGTAAGCAATCTGCATTTCAAGTACCTTGATTTGAGACCCAGGAGACATGAATTAAGTGTTCTTTGTCATTTGCAAATGACACGATTGTGGTCAACTCATTCTGTGGATCTTGGTTTCCTCTTCTGGGCACAGGATACACAGGTTCACATTCTTATTCACCACATAGTGATAGACATGTGTTTATGTAAGGATATGTAACTATTATATAAATAGGTATAATTTGTTTCACTGCTCCTTTAGAACAAGTATTAGTAGGTACATTCTTCAGCAGAAGCCACTGAGATGTCATACCCCTAGAAAGTAGCAGAGCAAAGTTTCAAATCCAAGTCTGTTTGGTTTTTAAGCCTACATATTCTTACTTATTACATGTATTGCTTGCCAGTATTAATGTAAATGTGGCTACCATTTGGTGATATATATGTTTTTATATATATAGTCTGTGCCAGACACAGTGCTAAGCATTTACAGTTTCACTGAGCTGATACATGCAGAAATAAGAGATTATGTTCTTGCACAGTATCATATCAAATTGTGCTAATACTTCCAAGACTATTACTAACCAGAGGAGAAAATATGTTACAGTGTTTAAAAACAAGGTCTTTGGAGTTAGATGGTCTGGGTTCAAAGCTTGGCTCCTCTCCTACAGTTGTAGACCTTTGGCATGTTATTCAGCCTCCCTGAACCTGAGTTTATCTGTACAACGTGAATGATGATACTATCTTTGCCTTATAGGTTGTCATAAGGATTGCATTAGGTAGAAAACGAAAAATGCTTCCCATCCTGCCTTGCTTACTGAAAGTACTCAACTAGTGTTCGTAATTAATATTAGAGTATAAATGTGCCTGCTCACAGCATTTGTAGCATGCAAACTGTTTGTCATATAATAATATTACATGAAAATAAGAGCTCGTTTCCACATCTGCACCCCATTCTGCCACTGGCATTACGGCCTCCTGTAAAAGCCACTGGGTATTAGAGGGGGAGAGGAAGTCCCCACCCCTTTGTGATCCTAGCCTTTAGGATCTGCTTTAGAATCCACCTGCTCAGTAGTCTTCAGAAAAATAAGATTGTCTTTTTCTGAAAAATAAGGCTGTCTTTTTCTGAAATGACTACTAATTTGATACCTCTTCAAAATGATAGTCTTAAAGATAGGTCCAAAATTCAGAGAAGTTCAAGTGCCATACCAAGGGTCACAGGGTCACAGAAAGCCAGGAATTTTTAAATGCCATATATCTATCTACTATCTATATATGGCATTGTATATATTGTATGCTTCCCACCCTGCCTTGCTTACTGAAAGCAAGTAAGCAAGAGATGACGACTCTATCTCATATGTATATATATACATATATATGTATATATATGTGTGTGTGTATATATATGTATATATGTATATCATAGATATACATGTAATTTTTATATGAGATAGAGTTATGTATATCATATCTGTATATATAGTATACATGTAAGCATTATATATATGCAAAATTTCCCTTCTCTTGCTGAATAGTGGAGTGCTTTTCCTGCTTCTTCCTCTCATATTAAAAAAATGATTTATAAAGTATCAGTTCTTCCCTTTTAGAGCTTTCTATCACTAAATGGTCAGTAAAATGACCCAAGTAAACATTAAACAAGTGTGTTGGGGGGGACAAAAAAAAGAGATAAGTTTGGGGAAGTATTTATTATAATATCAAGGAATAAACACTTTTCTCTGGGTAAAGTTTTAAACAAAACAATCCTAACTTTAATATTTGAAGTGTGAAAAATGAAGTAATATTCCGAAAGGACTTTATAAACTGCAAAACACTATCAATGCCTATTTATTCATATGCTTATTTAACAAATTTTTATTGAGCTACTACTAAGTGCCTAGGAAGTATAGAGTTGGACAAGATATAAATGCACAGATTAAAGCAGGTGAAGGAAAGACAGCAATAATAGCACTGTGATAGAAATCAATTACAGGATAATACCTAGAACATATTTAACACTAATTATATGCTAGTCACTTTTAAGTACTTCACATGGATTACTTATTGCTCACAACACTGTGAGACTGATAGTAAAGCACAGTGAGGTTAAATAACTTGCCCAAGGTCAAGAGGTAAAGAGACAGCAGTAGAATTTGAACTCAGGCAGTCTGATTTCAGGGTCCCCACTGTAGTTTTCTACCTCCCTGGGCATGTTTAGGGGCTGCTCTAGGACCTCACTCCAGGAAGCGGGCATCTGACTAAGCCAGGGAAGAAAATGGAGGTCAGAAAAAAATTCTTGAAGAGGCTAAAACTTAAGCCAAGTATTAAAAAACAAGTTGGAAATAATCAGGTAGATAAAACGAAAAGGTGATTCTGGCAGAAGAAACAAACTCTGCATTTTGCTGAGGTGGAAAACAATGTAGTATGTTATATAAATTGTGATTCCATATGGCTGAAATTAAGGGAGTGAGGAAGAAATTGATGAACTTGAATAGAGAGGGATGGGGCTACGAAATGGGGATCTTTCCTTGCTAGAACAAGGAGTTTTGATTATGGCCTACAGGCAGTGGCAATGCTTGAAGTATTTTAAACAAAAAGGTAAAATCATCAGATGTAGTTTGTTAACTATCAATAGGGTTTTCTGGATGTAAGCAACAGAAACATCCTCTGATTAAATCAAGCAGAAAGTGAATGTACCGGAACTGGCATGAATGTAGCGGGAAAAGGCTTAGAAAAAGGGAAAGTACCTGACCACATCTGGGCATCTAGTTCTTAGTAACTACTCCAGGCTGTCTCTGAAATCCTCTTTTTTCTGCGTGCTGTTTAACTGTTCAGAATACAAAGTCCCGGAAGAGGGAGGCCAGTTGACCTTGCTTGGGTCACAGATGCATCTCTTAGCTAGAAGAGAGCAGAGAACTGTGCTTTAAAACCATCTCCTTCCAAAACTCCTCACAGTGAGGGAGGGCCTGTTCCCCTCCAAAGAAATTGGGGGTCTGTTGAAAATAGAAAGGGGAAAAGATACTGAGCAGCCAATAAGCAATAAATATCCCCTGAACTCAGGCAAGAATATGTAGAACAGGATGAAGGATGGCACAAATAAAGGGAATTTATAGGAGGTGATGATGGGCTCTAAGCAATATGCTTATCTATTTCAACTTTGCTATATGGAGACCTGAAATAAAGACCATTTATGCCTCAGGACCTTAAATTTAAGTTTGACCCTTGCACATACTGGTTCTCAATAAATGTTGATTGCTTGATGGATAATGTGAATGAAATGTGATACAATAGCTTTATTTTTAAAAGAGATTGAAATTTGGAATTTTAATTGTAGCTACAAAGCATCGTAAGTTACATAAGAGGTTGTAACAACATTTTATGAATCTAGGAGAACTTAGTTTTGAACTTAGGAAGTTCATTCAGATCAAACCTTAGACATACAGTGATTGAATTATTGTTCCCAGTAAGGGAAGAAGGATCAGACATTTGAATAAGTTAGCTCTTCATAATTCTAGACCTTGAATTCAAAATCATGTAATTTATATTAAGCTTCTGTTCTCCTTTCACATAAGTTATTTAAGTTCTTAGTTTAGAAAACTGGGTTGCCACTATTTTGAAAAAAAAGCAATTTTTACTGAAAAAAAGTAAATTTTACTAAGTGAATTAAGCAAAAAAAAATAGAAATTGAAATGACAACTTTAATTTTTTTTGAAGTTTATAAAATGCAGCCATTTAAAAAATTAAGCAACTTGCCTGCTTAACTTTAGAGAGTAAAAATATACTATTATATTGTAGAGGAATAGGGATGCAAAATATGCAAATTAAATCTTTAAAAGTAAAACATACATGAAGCTCCAAGTTGATTTCCTAACATTGTGAATTAATAACAGAGTGTGATTTGTAATTTATAGTTTCATATCAAAAAAGTCTGATTTTTAAAAATGCTCTTTTTATTTCATCATATGTTTAAGTAAAATTGAAACAAAATTGTTTTAACAATTATTCACAGTTTTACTGACATAATCTATCAAATGAAGGGGAAATACGTCTAGAGTTTTTCACTGAAAATATGACCATTAGGGAAAGGAAGGAGGGAAAGACGAAGGAAGAGGGGAAGGGAAGAGGGATGGAAGGAAGGAAAGTTAGGAAAAAAGAGAGAGGGAGGACAGGAGAAATGGAAGAAGGGATGGAAGGTGGGAGGGAGAGAGAGGTTAGGGAGATAAGAGAGGTGGATGGCAAATTTGAGGAGAGCTTTGGGGCAGTGAAGAACTGTGTTGCTATCAAGAGATGGGATTTAGGTGGCTGTATGATATCATTATTTTTTATACTGCTGGTATCTGATTGCCTATGCTAAATAAATTATAGTCTTTTTCAAGTCATTTTGGCCAGGTGTTCAGGGTAATTCACCACTAAATCTAAACCACGGGTACTGTATTGAGTAAAGAATTGAATCGGCAAAGGAGTTTTATCCTGTGATAAGACCTCTCCAGGTTGGGGTTGAGAAAAATTGGCCAATCTGGACAAGATGACAATAGCATTGTTCCAGATTCATTTTTAACTACACATTACAACTCTACCTGAGAGATTTCATTATCCAAAAATTGAATAAGCAGTTTCACTAGGTACAGTCTATATTTAAATGGAAAATAATTACTTGGATGTGTTTAATTTTTTTTTATTGTTAAGGTCAAAGTCTTTAATAAAAGTTCCATGATTATTTTTTGAACTCTGGCTGTATCTACACAAAGAGCAATTGAGTGGGTCTGGAATTATTCTGATTAGAACTTTCAGTGAAAAAAATTCAGCCACAATCTTAGGACAAAAGAACTTGTCTAGCATGGACCTAGAAGGATTGGTGAAACAGTGTGTGGGGGGGGAAAGGCTTTGTTTAAACTAAAAACAAAACAAAACAGAACATTTCTTGGTGTTACTGTGTTGCCATGAGCATAGAAACAAAGTGGATGTTGCAGATAGTTTCCCTTGTTCAACAAATGAGAAAAGTTACAGACAATACAGGTAATTGGTCTAAGGTGATTTAGTGAATGTAATTGCCCTAATGTAAATCCAGACCTCTTGTGAATAATGTTTCTTACTCCTTTTCCTTTTTCTATGACCCCCCCCCCCATTTCTTAAGCATCTCTTCATTTCTCCACCAAAGTTAAAACAAAACAAGCTATGCACAGTTTATTTCCACGGGTATCCAAGGGACTTCACAAGTTGTAGGACAGTCATCTTAGGGTGAGGGGATGGATTATTCTGGGTTTTTTTTTCTTTTAACAAACAACCATCCAGCCCTCATCATCTCATCTTTGTACTGCTATACAACCTTGCATAAGAAACACCATTCCAGAGGGTGACGTCTTTCCATATATCAAAGGTGTGTGTTATATTCTACGAAGAATAATGTCATAATATGTTTGGCTGAGGATATTTGCAAATTTGGTACTGCAATTATCTTCTGACAAATGTACATGTCTCCTGTAGAAAGCTCATAATTGTGTGAATCACTACTCCACATGCACACAGTTTTCTTTCCCTACCTAATGAGAGCCAAATTCACTATTATCTTCACTGAAAGGCGTAAGGATAAGTCAGTGTCAACAATTTGACTTAGATTATACTCTCTGGTCATGATAAAATAAACTCCCCTTAAAGACAAAGGTCATAAAGTTGCAAACACAAAAAAATCCTGTTCTTGAAGTGTCATAGTAACCTTTTTATGGAAAGTGATACCATACGCTTTTTGGCTTAAAGATAAACATAAGTTTTACTAAGCTACATATTTCAAAGTCCGTGAATGGAAATGCATATCTTAATACATTTCAATTCAATTCACTGTAAAATTTTCTGTCAAAACCTTATCGAGTAAAACTGAACCATGATATTTACATGAATTCTGATAAAAGCCAGTATACTGCGTTTTCAGTAAAATACCAGTGGGATTCTGATAAGGAAGTTTATGTTTGTCATTGTTTTTAAATAGTGAATTCTGTTTGAAAATTTCCTTGCTTGGGTCTAAATAAATCCTTGATATGAAATGGCTTTTATTATTTTCATAAAAATACCTAAAATATGTGATCTTCTCTGTTTTAGGAGAAAGCAAGCTACCAAATTCAATGTCTTTTAATCTTTTTTGAAAGCTATATAATGTTATTATATTCTGAATGCTATTACCTGCTTTGGGGGCTTTTCATTTCACCATGATTTTGGGTCCTTGAAGTCTATAATTGAAGTTGTGGCGTGCAGTAATGTAAGTTCCTCTTACTGTTGCACTTGATGTTAGGGTAATGGTAGGTAATGTTAATGTTAGATGCATGGTTCTTTCTTCATTCATTCCTCAGTTCAACAAATTGTCTTTGAAAACCCATGTTGAAAAGCATGCTAAAGACAGGTAGGGAACTATTAGGAAATGATGTTGGAAAGAGATAGTGGGGTAAGAGCTTGGATTTAAATTTGATTTCCTGTGTCTGTTAGTGAATGATTGAGATTAAGATAAAACAATGCCCACACATAACTGCTAGTAAGTGTTTCTGTACATTTATCCACACTTTTCTCTGTATGATTACTTGCATTAATGTCATAAATGTATATATATAATTAACATACATATGAGGTAGATATTTTTAGTAGTTTGCAATGAAAAAATACTATGAATATTTTTTGTCTCTCAAATGCCTGCTTTGAGACCAGAGTTACAATGTCATGCAGATTCATCAGAGATATAGTGACTAACTTTAAAGGGGTTTTGGTGTAAGACTAAGTATTCATTCTTCTGTTATTTATTGAACACTTGCTGGTGAAAGACATCAGCATTATCTGTTCCTGGGGATTAAAAATAAAAAGAATAGGCAGAGAGAGGAAGATGGTGAAGTAAGAGGACCTTAGGCTTGCCTCATCCCATGAACACCACTAGATAATTATTGAATCATCCTAAATAACCCCAGAAATCAACCTGAAGACTGACAAAACAAACTCTAGAACTAAAGTGAGAGGAGGCCACATTGAAGAAGGTAGGAAGTACAGAGAGGTGGCTTAGGGGACAAAGGAATCGCAGCTGGTGAGGAGGGGAGGGAGTAGTGGTCACAGAGAAGGGAGAGAGAGGGGAGCACACAGGGGAATGCACAAGGAGAATGTTTCCTCATTGACACTGGCTTAGAAAGTGAGAGGGGCTGAATTCCCTGAGTTCTTACAGCCAGTGGGACTTAAAGCCTAGAGTTTTAAAGGTCAGGGGACCTGGCTGGATAAGGATAGAGCCTTAAGGGCACTGTGCTACTCTTGGAGAGAATTCAGGCAAACAGCAAGGATGCATACAGCATGGAAACCAGATCCAAAGAGTGCCTGGGGCACACAGTGGGGACTCTGTGCCCACTCTTCGTAAAGCGTGTCCCTGAGAGGCAGCGTTCCTGGAGATGCCTCTCCTGGAATAAATGAGGTAGCCAGTGCCATTTTCTTCCTCATCCCTGCAGCATAAACACAGAGTCACCTGCTGAAAGCAGCACAGTGCCAGCACTGGCTACTGAATTTGCTTATACTAAGTCCCCACCCCCCTGCTCTCTGGTGAAACTGCCCTACTCAGCCACACTAGCCTCAGACCCAGTGTGGTGGGTCCCTCCTCCAGAAGACCAGCTCAAACCCCTTCCCACACCACATCTCTCAATCAGAGAGTTTTACAGGGTCTCAGTTCTGATGGAGGTGATGGCAGGTCTCATTTCACAGGCAGACCAGAGCACACCTAGTTAAAATTCACCACATTCAGGCCAAGGACCAAACACAGGAGCTAGATCTTTGAAAAAAATTAATAAAATTGATAAACCTCTAGTAGACTTATCAAAAAGTAAAGAGAAAGGATCCAAATGAAATCACAAATGAGAGAGGAGAAATACCAACCAACCCTACAGCAATACAAACAATGATAAGAATATTACAAAAAACTATATGTCAACAAGTTGAACAACCTGGAAGAAATGGATAAATTCCTACAAACATATAAATTATCTAAACTGAAACAGGAAGAAATAGAAAACTTGAACAGACAAAGAAATTGATTCAGTAACCAAAAAACTCCAACAAACAAAAGTCTAAGATCAGATGGTTTCACAGGTGACTTCTACCAAACATTTAAAGGGTTACTACCTATTCTTCTCAAACTCTTCCAAAAAACAGAAAAGGAAGGAAAACTTCCAAATTTCATTCTATGAGGCAAAAATTACCCTGATACCAAAACCGAATAAAGACACCACTGAAAAAGAGAACCACAGACCAATATCTCTGATGAGTATAGATGCAAAAATCCTCAACAAAATATTAGCAAACCAAATCCAACAATACATTAAAAAAAAAAAAACATTCACGACAACCACGTGGGATTTATTTCTGGGTTGTAAGGGTGGTTCAATAGTCAAAAATCAATCAATGTGATACATCATGTTAATTTAAAAAAAGGGTAGAAACCATATGATCTTTTCAATAGATGCAGAAAAAGCATTTGATAAAGTACAACATCCATTCATGGTAAAAACCCTCAACAAAGTAGCTTTAGAAAGAACATATCAACATCATAAAGGCCATCTATGAAAAACCCACAGCTAATATTATCGCCAATGGGGAAAAACTGAGAGCTTTTCCTCTATGGTTGGGAACAAGACAGGGATGTCCACTCTCACCACTTTTATTCAACATACTATTGGAAGTCCTAGCTATAGCAATCAGACAACACAAAGAAATGAAAGGCATCCAGGGGTGCCTGGGTGGCTCAGTTAGTTAAGCATGTGACTCTTGATTTTGGCTCAGGTCATGATCTCAGGATTCTGAGATTGAGCCCTGCATCGGGCTTTACACTGGGTGTGGAACCTGCTTAAGATTCTCTCTCTCCCTCTCTCTCTCTCTCTCTCTCTCTCTCTCTGTCTCTCTCTCTCTCTCTCTCTTCCCCTCTCTAAGAAAAAGCTTCCAAATCAGCAAGGAAGAAGTAAAACTTGAACTGTTTGCAAATGGTATGATATTACATAAAGAAAACCCAAAAGACTCCACCCAAAAATGGCTAAATGAATTCAGTAAAGTCACAGGATACAAAATCAACATACAGAAATCTGTTGCATTTCAGTACACCAATAATGAAGTGGCAGAAAGAGAAATTAATAAATTAATCTCATTTATAGTTGCAGTAGAAACATAAGATACCTAGAAATAAACCTAACCAAAGAGGTGAAAGACTTGTACTCTGAAAACTATCAAATGCTGATGAAAGGAATTAAATACAATACAGAGAAATAGACATTCCATATTCATGGATTGGAATAACAAATATTTTAAAATATACTACCCGAAGCAATCTACAAATTTGATGCAATCCCTAACACAACACCAACAGCATTTTTCACAGAGCTAGAACAAACAATCCTAAAATTTGTATGGTACCACAAAAAACCCGAATAGCCAAAGCCATCTTGAAAAGTAATAGCAAAGCTGGAGGCATCACAATTCCAGACTCCAAGTTATACTACAAAGCTGTAGTAATCTAAACAGTATGGTACTGGCACAAAAATAGACAGAGATCAATAGAACAGAATAAAAAACCTAGAAATGAACCCACAACTGTATGCTCAATCTTCAGTGAAGCAGGAAAGCACATCCAATGGGAAAGAAGCAGTCTCTTCAACAAATGGTGTTGGGAAAACGGTAGCAACATGCAAAAGAATGAGACTGGACCACTTCCACCATACACAAAAATAAATTCAAAATGGATTAAAGACCTAAATATGAGACCTGAAATCAGAAAATCTGGTAAGAGAACCAGGCAGTAAGTTCTTTGACATGGGCCATAGCAACTTCTTTCTAGATATGTCCCCTGAGGCAAGGGAAACAAAAGCAAAAATAAACTATTGGAGCTTCACTCAAACAGTTTGTTCATGGAGAAGGAAACATTCAACAAAACTAAAAGGCAACCTACAGAATGGGAGAAGTTGCAAATGACATACCAGACAAAGGGTTAAGTATCCAAAGTCTATAAATAACTTATACAACTCAACACCCAAAAAACCAAATAATCTAATTAAAAAGTGGGCAGAAGATATGACTAGACATTTCTCCAAAGAAGACATTCAACTGACTAATAGACACATGAAAAGGTACTCAACAAAAATACTAATTCAAAGGGATACATGCACCCCAATGTTTATAGCAGCATTATCTACAATAGCTGAACTATGGAAGCAGCCCAAATGACCATTGGCTGATGAATGGATAAAATGTATGTATATTTGTATATGTATGTATGTATATGTACCCTCACAATGGAATATGATTCAGCCATAAAGAAGAATGTAATCTTGCCATTTGCAATGACACAGATGGAACTAGAGAATACTATGCTAAGTGAAGTAAGTCAGAGAAAGCAAATACCGTATGACTTCACTCATATGTGGAATTTAAGAAACACAACAAAAGAGCAAAGGGAAAACAGAGAGAAGCAAACCAGGAAACAGACTCTTAACTAGAGAACAAATTGATGGTTACCAGAGGGGAAGTGGTTGGGGGATAGGTTAAATAGATGATAGGGATTAAGGAGTCCACTTGTGATGAGCTCAGGGTGATGTATGAAAGTGCAGAATCACTGTACTACACACCTGAAACTGATATTACAGTGTATGTTAACTAACTGGAATTTAAAAACTTAAAATATAAAAAACTATGTAAGTTCCAATTTTAGAGTATATATTCTGTGAGGAAAACATAAAAGGCAAAGGGAGGTAATTGCAAGAAAAAAAATGCTATGGTGATTTTAATCATATATATTAGAATGAATGAATGAATCATTTATTTCCTCCTTCTCAATACATGCCTGCCTCTCTCATAGAGAAGAAATTAAGCTAGACTTCTCTTTCCACGTGTCTTGTTAATTTTTATCCAATAACCTGGGGATGAATATTTATTTTTGCATAATATGGTCTAATGTTTTTGATTTTCGTAATCCAAGTTAATTGATCAGTAAATTTCCAAGGTGATCATAGCTGCATTGTTTCTGAAGTAGAAGCACTGGAATTTGACTATAGTCTTGTGATGTTTTATGAATTAACTAAAAATAATACTAGGGTTTCTAGAGTGATGTGAGTCAATTATTTATTAGATTTATAAAAATAACAGAGTATAATTTTAGTAATTCACAAATCCTTCCCAGTTCCCTTATCTTTATGTTTTGCATTCTGTGTAAACAAGTAGCATCATATTCAAGAATTATGTATTTCTTATAATTTATTCAGGGAAAGACTCTTCTGTATGATTTATGCCAAGAATAGAAATGCTTTGATTTACCTGACATATTCTACTTTCAAACAGAATAAACTTTGTAATGATAGACTTTACCCTCCCCCCCCAAAGTGATTTAATCTATGTTCAGCTCTTGGATTATTTTTAAACCTTCCAACTAGAAATAAGAAAAAGTAAAGCCATGGGCAAAGTTTGGTGCACAAGTATATAGATAAATCTCTTAAGACAGTGGAGAGAAGAGAATAATTTACACTTAACTCCTTCATGCTTTCTTCCCTCCTAAACCTGAAAGAACAAGATCATGGTGAGAGGGAAAATAATCCGTAGCAAGTCTGTTGAGGCTAAGCTTTTCTGTCATGTCACATTATATGAAAATCATAAAAAGCTGCCGCGGAGAGAACCATAACTGTCCCTTGAGAAATTTGACATAAAAATCAAACCACCACTTTACTACACTTTCCCGAGTTCGATTTTATTTTTTTTTTAAGTTATATAATAGGTGTTAGGCACTACAAGAAGACAGTTATTGGGAGCAGATAAAGGCAGATGGAAAGAATGTAAGCAGGCAAGAAGCTATATATAATGAGATTTTACAGTAAAAGTGTTCTCTCAATCAAAATGAGGGTGCATTTTATTTTTAACGTCGGGAACTTTTTAGATGAGAACGGTGCAACCATTTGCAGGTGTGAGTTCTAACCAAATCCAATTATGAAGGAACCACACCAGTGACTTAGGGTTCCTTCACAGTCCTTCGAGTTGATTGTAATGATTAGAAATGGAGAGTTGACTGGTTTGGCAGAGCAGTGAAGCTTTTGAAATCTATCCCTGCCTGCTCTGTGAAATTTGTGTTGATAACTTCAATCTATACTGGTCTTTTTAATCAGTGATTCACTGCAAAATTATTTTGTCCATTAACCATATATTTTCTTGTAAAGCTGTTTCTGTTGTCTTAAACTTCTTTTTTAAAACATTTATTGTCATTTGGCCTTTTACATTTTTACTTGTTAACCCTTGAGAGGAATTTAAATTTTAATTTAAATTTAAATTTTCTTAAAGGCAGGCATAGTATTCTAGTATAGACATACTAGGTGCTTTAGAAACTATTGTTTATTTTATCTTCATGGGTGACTAGTTTTATTTAGCATGTAAAATTTAACATTCTGTTATAGAGGCATATGCATTCTTTATTTTAACTTTAAATGCAGCATGGTTTCTGTTTGGTTTTGGTCAGTGAGGAATGAAAGGTTTCTGGAAATTAAATTTACTACATCAAACAAAAGCAGTTATAATTTTAGACTGTAAGAATTTTAAAAATTAAGGGATCTTTTTTTTCCGCCCAATTAATACTGATAGGACTGGGTTTGGCTATTATATATGACAAAATCCTCATTACAATAGCTTATCCATATAGGAGGTTTTCTCACACAGCAACACCTCCAGAATTCTTTGTTCCAGGATAGGTCCAGCAGCCTCAAAAATCATGTGTCTCAACTCCTTCTTGAATCATCCCCAGCCAGCCTTAACATGTGGCTTCCATTCCTTCCTGTGGTGTCAAGATGGCTACACAACCTCTACTCTGTTTTTAAAATGGAAAGAGAGGAAACGGGGAGAGTAAATGCATGTGTCAGGTGTCGGCTTATGTTTACAAGGAAAACAAAAACTTTTCTGTCCTCCACACATAAAATAGATCTGTTTCCAGGGCACCGAAGCAAAATGTGTCATATCACCACACCTAGCTTCAAGAGATACATACTCTTCCTCTTCAGACTTAAGGACTTTTAATTAGATAAAAATGATGTGATCGTTTTCCTGTTTTAGTTTTCTCCTCACAGAGATGGCAGGGAGGTGTGAATGTGAGAGAATAACCCTAGCGTTAATGTGTAGTAGTAGACATCACTGATGTTACTTTACGATCGCACCATACAAAGGTCACTGAAAACAATGTAAATTAAGAGGGAAAATGAATGCATTGTGTTTATACTCCCTCCTCTATTCTCAGGGAGTACCTTCCTAATTAACCATGTGTTGTCTATAATTCTTTAAATCTGCACTGTCCAGTATTGTAACTAGTAGCTATATGTGGCTATTTAAACTGTAATTAAATTTGAGGTGCTACCTCTTCTGTCCTCCCAGGTGTGTGAATGGGAGAGTCCCGGGGGGTCCCTGCAAGTTCAGGGTCCCTGCGAGTCCAGGTTCCTGGGAGTCTGGGTTCTCACGCGTCCCAGGTCCAAGCGATCTGAGGGCAGGGGCCGGTTGCTCCAGTGGCACCCAGGATACACTGGCCGCACTGGCGAAGGGAGCAGGAGGGGGCCTTCTTGCCGAAAGATGAGGAAGCCCGATGGGAGGATCATGCTTCTGGGGCACGTGAACCTGGATAAGAGTGGGTAAGATGTCATCACTGCTGCAAAGGTACATGGAATGGCAGTTCCCGGACAGGGTCAGCATGGTGAGTGGTACTTTCTACCTGAAGCGGCGGCGCTCCTACAACATCTCCATCTGGAACACCATAGATTTTCATGGTCCTCCTGTCCTCTGCCTAGGAAGATTCTAGCATTTGTTACAAAGGTAGAGAGAAGGCAGGCCAGCTCCAGATTTCCAGATCCACAGAGTGACACAGTGGGGACCTCCCTGGGTTTTCTTTTTGCCTCATTTATCCCAGACTTAGAGCTGAAGAAGCCAGAAATTCAGAAACGCCAAACAGCATAGGCAAACCAAAATGAAAAGCTGTTCTTTCACCAAAGGATCGGGAAACAGGTAGCTCTAGTGCGACAAACCTTTTAGACAGTAATTGTTGTACCCCAGCCAAACACTCAGAAAGAACTGAAGCACCCACATCCCCACCATCAAGGGCTTGTAGGAGCTGGAGCTCTCAACCCCTCCAGGTGGTAATGGGCCCTCCGACTTTGTGATGCCAGTGGAGGCGGCATGGTGAGTTTGGGCTTCTGCCTGCCTCCACCTCTCAGGAAAGAGGAAGTACCTGCCCCAGCTCCTTCAGCCCCTGCTGGGATGAAGGAGCCGGCTTAAATGGAAGATTTAATTAAGATCCTGTGCTTCATAGCCCAGGCCAGAAATGTCCAGGTTTCAATAAAAAAACCCATTCATCATACAAGAACCAGGAAGATATCCAACTGAGTCAAAAAAAGACAATCACTAGATGCCAGATCAGAGCTGACAGAGACAAGGTTGAGTTACCTGACAAGGACTTTAAAGCAGCCATCCTAAGACTGCTTCAGTGAACAATCATGAACACTTAAACAAATGATAAAAAAAAAAAGTTGCCTCAGCAGAAACAGATTTAAAGAAGATCCAAATGGAAATTTCTGAACTGAAAAAAAAATGCAATAACCAAAATAAAGGACTCAGTGGGTGGACTTGACAGCCAAGTGGGGGGGAGAGAGAAGAAGAAACTGTGAATTGGAAGATAGAACAATGAACACTAGCCAACCTGATAAATACAGAGAGAAAATAGATGGAGATGACCAGAACCTCAGGGACCTGTGGGACAGAAGATCCAATACTGTGCCATCACAGTTCTGAAAGAAGAGGAGTAAGGTTGGGGCTAACAAAGTCCTAGAAGAAATAATGGCCAAGAACTTCCCAAGTTTGGCCAGAGACATAAAGCTGCAGATTTCAGAAGCTGAGAGAACCCCCAAACGGGGTAAACTGAAAGAGATCTTTGTCAAGACACATCATAATTAAACTCCAAAAACTAAGAATAAGGAAAAAATCCTGAAAGCAGCCAGAGGGGGGACAAATCAGAATAACAGTGAATATCAGATCAGATACCATGGTAGTCAGAAAGAAGAGGCATCTTTTTCAAGTGCTGAAGCAAAGATGAAGAATATTGACACATAGTTCTTGTCCATCTTCTGTCCCAGAGAGTGAATCTGGAAAGTCATGCTTCTGTTGCGTATGCTGCGGTGTTGACTCAGGACTTTTCACTTGCTCTGTTCTTTAAATTACAGAGAATAGAATGCTATTTCATACTTAATGTGCTATTTAGATAAACCTGGAAGGTTTTATTTTTCCACATGAATTTTTAAAAGCTTTTGGCATTGTAGTTTAAAAATTGGCAACAAGTTTTGAATTGTAATAGTTTTTGCTTTTTGGTAAAATTGTCTTGGTTTTGTTTTATTTTTCTAAGATTTTTAAAATTAATTAATTAGTTTATTTATTGAGCACAGGAGTGGGGGGCGGGGCAGAGAGGGAGAGAGAGGGAGCGAATCTCCAGCAAAGTCCACACTGAGTGCAGAGCCCAATGTTGAGCAATCCCACAACCCTGAGATCATGACCTGAGCCAAAACCAAGACTCAGACACTTAACTGACTGAGCCACCCAGGTGCCCTGGTTTTGTTTTATTTTTAAGTAGGGTTTATTAAATGTTTGCTTATATGCAGTCAAATTCACCTTTTTTAGTGTATAGTTAGGAGTTTTGACAAATACATACAGTTGTATAACCACAATAAAAATATAAACCATTTCCATCATTTAAAAAAATTGTTACAAAATTAATTACACTTTAAATATCGCTTTACTTGCACTAATTACATTTCAAATAGCACATGTGACTAGCGACTACCATATTGAACAGTATGTATATAGAACATTTCCATCCCTGCAGAAAGTACTGTTGGCCAGTGCTGTTGTAAATAGTTATAACACACATGTTCTGTGTTTAAATTTATTTCAGTTATCAATAAAGCAAAATTAAGGAAAGAATATATTATCCATTTCTATCTTTTTGCTTCTGTATATTTTTTAATTGGAGAAAGAGAAAGCAGTCACTTTGACAATAACTTAATTAGCCTGCCATATTCTAGAAAAGGTCCATTAGCATCAATATACATAGTGTTAGGTCATCAGTTTTAATATTCCGCGTTATAAAGATCTAAACACACCCATGGAGTTCAAGGAAAAATGTAAGCACTTAAAAGATTACCAGTGCTAACATGATCAAACAGGGAAATGAGTAATATGGTTCATTTAATATAAAATTTTTTTAACAGAGCAAGTTTTTTTTCCTCCCTTGTCTATGTTACCCTTTTCCTGTCATCTTAAAGCTGCTTTGCGTGGTCTTTGCTATCTGCCACCACAGGCCTGTGCTGCTTGGTCATACGTGTTCTCTTCATTGCAGCACTATCCCAAGGCCCAGGCTCCTAGATTTTTCCTTCTTCTTCATCACCACATGCTGCAAAAAGAACAGCCCCTCGTGCCTCTCATAATTTCAGTTGTCTATTTTATGTTGTAAAAAAAAAAATGGAAAATGATGAATATTAAGATTTTCACTAGGAAATACACTATTGTTCTTGGGGGCTAGAGTATCTCAACATTTCCCCAGACACTAAATCCATCAGATGTTAACAGATGTTCCTCATGAAAAAGTCAAATAAACTGAGAAACGTACATGGACTTTGCCTGTCATAGGGATCTGTAGTGTGTATCACCATAGCAAAGTCACTGAAAAGTCCTGCAGAAATGTTAGCATCGTTTAGCTCAGCATTTCTCTATGGAATTTGTTTGGATGGAACATCTTGAGGAACACGGTTTAGAGAATGTTAACTTATTCAAAATAGCATGTCTCTGTGAATCTCTTGATTTCTCTGTATGCATTTGTTTTTACCAAATTAATCTTTTAGAACTCTTGTCTTTTAATACTGTCTTAATTTAGGAAGTTGTTACAAGGATGGCATTTGTGTCTCTCATTGTGATCTACCTACCATGGACCAAGTAACGAGGCTTTCTCCAGAATGAATACCTGAGGAAAAGAATTTAGAACGGTTTTCTGTAAAATCAGTGTTGTCTATAAAGATATATGTATACATTACATATAATTTATATTTTAAATATTGATTATTAAAATCTGCATGAGTTTTAGAGAGAAGCACACAATATAGAGCATCATTGAAAGGCATTAAATGCCTGTATACATTTTAGCATTTTCCCATGTAAAGTCTAAAAAACTGAAATCACGCACTTTCCGTGTTGTTTTGTTGTTGTTTTTGTTAGGTGGAAACCTTTGTCTCTTCCTTTGACTGTCCAGTTACAGAGATCCTCAACGGAAACCATACATTCTATTTACATTTATTTTTCTCTCATTCTTTAAAAGTTAATATTTTTTGTTGATGTTGTTTCTAAAATGCGTACTATATTAATGAAGTTGTACGGGTATAAAATTTGAAAAAGTATGGATTGGTATGTATGGGCTGTAATTTTTTAAATAGTAGGTGTTTTCAGTGAGAAAAATGTGGAGACTACAGCTCCTCAGTGTGTCAAATGTCAGCTATCCCTGGGCCTGTAAATAGGCTACCCTTGGTAATTCTGATTCTAGTACTAATTGGTTTTGTTCAAAAGAACCTACCTTACGACATGGTGGATATTAAGTAGACTTAGCTTATCTGGAGGTTCCACACACTTATTTTCTTCAACTCCCATATACTGAATAGAAAACTACCTTTCCAATAAAAAGCAGAGAGGTTATAATCACAGATGCTCCCCCAAGTCTTTGTCTCTTTCAGTGTGTGTTTTACAACCAGGAGGCATGTTCTAGCTTATTTCTCTTCTTTCTTTGACCCTTCAAGCTTAGGTTTCAAAGTAAAAGTTAATTTGTTTCAAATCACTTAGAAATACCCTTTACCTGTCCAGCTTCCAAATTGCATCCCCTCTGCTTTTAAACTTTTGTATTAAACTTTTTATCTACTATTTAAGTCATATAAAATGTGTCGTATCTGCTTCTTTAAAAATAAATATATATTAATTCCCTTACATTGGCAGGTTCTTCAGATAATTTAGTGGTTGTGATTTTAAGCGTTTTGTAAGGCTGGAGGCGGAGGTGTGGGGGGCTGATTAATTTTTGATCGTTTTGTCTTTTTGGTCTCCCAGTACACACCTGCTTATTTCAGAAAACCTCTAATTATGTGGCAACTCTTTGTATGCGATCATGATACTGGCATTTTTTAACATCTTGTTTTTTGGTTCTGTTTTTCAAGGTATAATCCTAATGCTAAAGCCCTGTTTTGCTTCTTTTTCTTCCCTCGGTTTTATTTATATTTTGATGTTAGGGCTAGGTGACCTATAATCCTTTCAGGGAATAGAATATAGAATTGACCTGCAAATTCTCTAAAGCTGAGAAGCGATTTTTTTTTTACCATCATCAGAAATTCTGTGCAGATGTTGATTAGTTTTCCCTTCAGAAAAGCAATTCCTTGCCCCCCAAATATTATTACTATATAATCAAGCTATCACATTCTTAAAATCTACTGTTAAAAATGAATTTATTCTGTTTTGAGTATTGAGTATAATTATTTTCTGTTGACATGAAAAGCTCCTAGAATAATTCTTTATAAAGTTACAGATAAAGGCCAATTGAATTCTTTCACAACTCTAAAGCATAAGATATGTTCTGTATCTTCATTTTTTTCCTAAATCAAATGAAATGTGGCTCAGAATCTTTCTTCTAGATAGTTGGGGAATTCACCATTTTGGTCATTTTTCGGGGTTCCCCTTTCCATTGGTGTCCTTCAAGTCTTTGAAAGGCCTTTGAGTACACAGAAAAGCAATCTCCTGGCAGATATAATGAGTCTGCCTTTTTTTCCTTGCCTAGGGATCTGTTATTCTAGATCATTTTCTAAAATCCAAGGTTTTCCAAAACAAAGAACTCTTAACACATTTTGAGGGCGAGGAAATCCAGACTTCAGGGACATAGCCATACCTGTCATCTAAAAGTAAAAAAGGAAATATACCTGTTACTCATTTTTAAAGACTTAACACAGTTGCTTTTGCAGTCAGGTTATCTTGCAATCTCATTCATCAAGTTTTAGCAGGTTGCTTGCTAAGAGATTCTGAAAGAATGCAACAAAGGGAAGCTAAAGAATCCTAGGGGGGATGAGATCTATAATGCTAGTTCCTTCTGTCTATGAGGTTGTTACAGCTAGGTGGCAGTTTAAGCGCACTTGCCTGTCATACTGAGCTTACAAAGGGCAAGAATGTGGCTGATTTTAAAACTCAGTTTATAGTCTATTATAGGATTTGTTGCCTAAATCCCAATACTCTCAAGAAGGAAAATATGTGCCATTACTAATGATGCCAGAGAACAGGGGTTAACTAAGCTTGTCCAGGATAAACTGGATGCATAGTCACCTTATGTATAGATAAAGAAAATTAAATAAGTGTCAGTACTTTGCAAACTGAATTATTTGATGTATGGATTCTTTCTTGGAAAACCTTATGTTAAGTTGACATTGTTTACAGTCTATTTGAGAAAACCAAAAAGTAAACAGGCAACTGAAGTATGATGAAATAGATTATGATTGGGTAAAAACAGTATATTCTTTTAAATTAAATCTGACCATAAATGAGGATATCGCCAATTGCAGCTAATAGAAAATCCAACTCAAACTGGCTTTAGAAGAAAGAAAATTATTGGCTTATGAACTGGAACTATTATGTGGGCCTCAGGCATGGCATACGCAAGACCCCAGCTCATTGCTTAGTTTTGCCCTTCCACATTGGCATAGCTATTATAGGATATATTGTGCATACCATATTATATTAAAAAGGAAAGAAAACTTTCCTTTTTTGACCTTCAGATGGAAGTGCTGAGCTTCTCTCTGATTGGACTAGCTTAAGCCGTAGACTCACACTTAAATCACTGTGGCAAGGAGGGTGGAAGTTTCCACTCTCATTCCTTGGTTTTGTAGAATGAGATATTGTAAAGGTTAACAGTAAACCTACTCTAGTCACTATCCCATGTCAAGAAAGATTTCCCAGAGAAATGAGTATTTAAATGAAATACAGATCCTGTATAACCAAACTAGCCCTCTTCTATATATGGTCCGTTTTTTGTTTCATTAAATTTTCCCATTTCTCAGTAGCGTTATGTAAGTAATTGTGGGATTTAAAAGCTGGAAAGAGAAAGAAGATGCAGAATGCCATTTCTTTTCTCCTTTCAAAAGGAATCAAAATGAACATACATATTCATTTTCTTTCATTAAACATCTAGAGAGATATAATGTATCACATAAGCATGTATAAACAAGGATTCCCAACACGGAAAACAAGAAAAAATTTGTCATTGCCTTATTTCATTCCTTTTTTTATCCTTTTTTTTTCCCCCGTTCTCACGTTCTTGATGACATCTCCAAACGTCAGCTTTAATTTGTAATAAAGCTTGAGCACCGAATACTGTTGTAGTTTGGCCACTCCACCCTCTCCTCAAACGTAGAGGAAATTGCGTAATATGTGAACATGTGTCCTGCTTTTTCTCATATTTGCAGAAATGGCATGAGCTTTTCTGGAGTCAGGCATCTAAAACCTTGCCTTATGTGTTACTGGCAAGCTGTACAACTTCTCCAATTCTCAGTTTGAGGTTTGTAAAACTGCAAAGGAAAACTCTTTGTCACAGTGTAGTTATCAGGATTAAAAGCACACTTTAAAATCTTTGTAAATAAATCTCAGCTCTGCAGTTGTATTTGTTCTACCTGTGTGTTACTTGTCGTCACATTTTCTTTTTGTTGAACGTAACAGTAGTATTTTACATCATTCATCAAAGTAGACAAGTAAAGTCACTCTTTAAAACAAATATTAATTTTAGAGGATTCAGTAGGTTCGTATGGTGGTTCCTCTTGCTAATCACAGCAATTATCCTTGGTGAAAAATGATAGACACTTGAAAAACCAATTAATCATGATAGCTATTTTTGCAGTATAAATAAATCAAACTTCCAGATCTGAGATGAAATCAAAAGGGCAATGGTAGTGTTTCCTAGTCCCTTGTCATTTGATGCTACAAACTTTTAAATAGAAACTTATTTTACTCGAATTGTTGTCCAAGTGCTTCAGAAAATGTGTGTTTTCCTAATAGATGAGAATTTTTTACTTGGATTAGAAAGAAATTCTTGGAGAGTAGTGAGAGGAGCACCTTCTGTTGAAACAGGTTTTTAGACAGTAGAGTATGATGAGTGTGCCTCAAATCAAAGATGAGATAGCTCTGAGAGACTCAGTGGCTAGAGACAGGTATGTTTGAGCCCACAGTGGTATGCAAGGATATTTGCACCTTCTTTCTTCTAAATCATTCTTACCTTAAATCTCCAGTTACTTGCTGAAGGGGGAATGGGAAGAAAATGTGCATGCTATTATGGATAAGTTTTGCCTCTATACTATGGAGACCTTTAGAACAAGAATGTTCTGGACATTAATGCCAACTGCCTAGCATTTATTTACTTGAAGATAATGTCACACCTTGGGTTTCTGGGAAGCAGTCACTGAGATGCAGGTGAGCATACCGGATGTTTATTTGGGAGTGCTCTTGGCGTCAACAGAAGGTGGCAGAAGGAGAAGCTGGGCTGTGAAGCATTCCCAGTAGGGGCCTCATGTGACTTGAAGCTGAAGGGACCCTTCAGAATTGTTATGATTTGGGGAGAGAGGACTAGCCCTTTATAACTTCATGTCAGTCACTCATTGGAGAAGAGCTTTCAGGGAGGGAAATACAAACATGAGAGATGATGTTCTTCAGCCACGGCAATTTCTAGAAGGGAGTTGACAAGCTGAGGGTTGTCTACCAGAAGCACTACCAGCAGCTGAGGAAGTAAGTCCCTCATTCTTGAAGGGGAATCTGGGAAGCATATTACAGCTTCTCAGTGCAGATAAGTTCATTATTTCAGACAGGGACCAGCTGGGGAAAAAATTAAATGTCCAAAATTAAGTAGATTGCTAGAACAAATTACATTGTATTATATGCCAATATGTACTGTATATCGTTTTGTTGCAACATTTATTGCATACCCAAGTACATATATATTACTTTATAGAAACACATACCAAATAGATTTCTGTGAAGATTATACATACCCATATGTAGTGCTATGACAGGAGACATAGATAGATAGATAGATAGATAGATAGATAGATAGATAGATAGATGATAGATAGATATGGCTATAGGTACATGTAGTCTATATAGCCATATATATATATATACACACACACACACACACACACACACACACACACACAGCGAAATCTTAGGATGCTAAGTGAGGGTTACCCTCACTGTCAGGTGTTACGATTACAGTCTGTATGAAAGGTTCACTTAAGGTTCACTTAAGATATATATATATATCTCACTGATACAAATATTTATAATTATATATAATAAAAATAAAAATTAGAACTGTCTTTGGATGGGTAGGGTTATGGGTGTTATTTATGCTGTTTTACAGAATGCTGTTTCCATATAGTGTTATGAATGTGAACTGTTTCTTTATATCAAGTAAAAACAGCAAAGGAAACTTTAAATGATCACTGTAGAAAAGAATTCCAATGTTGTATATTTAGATTTGTTCAACTTTTCCATTAAAAATATTGAATAATAGAAATAAATATAAGAATATGAAAAAAGAGCAGATTTTGAAAAATGGAAAGAAATGCTTAAAGACACAGAATTGTTGCTGAGCTGCTGTTATTGAAACATACAGCATTTGGCTTTGGCCATATTGCTTCTGACAAACTTCTTTTGGCCAAAACATATTGGGCCAAATAATATGCTGCTATAAAATTCTGGGCACTTTAACTTATCATTTATTTTGTTTTAGTATATACCAGGCACTGTAGTATGCACATGGCATTTAATATGTTTAATCCTCTCAAGTGTAGTGCACACTAACTGGTATTATACTTCTTCCATAAAGGAAGTGAATCAGAAAGGTTAATTGCCCAAAGCAATACCATTGGTAAATGCCTGGATTCCAGCCCAGGCTTATTGGCAAGAAACCATGTGTATACACACACACACACACACACACACACACACACACACACATTTGCATATACAAATTACATATGTAACATATATTTATGCTGAACCTTAGTATTGAGAAATACTCTTTAGGACGTATCTGGGGAATAGAAAGAGTAGGGATGAAAATGTGTTTGCTTAAGAAAGATGATACATTAAAATAGGCTTTCTTATGATCTTCAACTGTCCTTTGAAAAAATATACCCAGGGAAGCAATAATAGGGAATCTGAATCTTGAGCAGAAAAGCAACAGAGAACTTGTCAAAAAGCTAAGATAAAAATGTCAAAGAACAGAATAATTTTGCAGCCCAGATAGGCACCCATAGGGAAAGAAAAATTGGTCTCACCACAGTTTGCATCTCCATAAACTAATGTCTGGTATCCAGCTATGATCAAGCTCGTTCTTCCCCTTCCCCACCCCTCTCCACACACATGCATCTCAGCAGATAATTATATAGATAACTGTCTGTCTTCTTAACTGAGTGACTAAGCCCAGTTCTTGTTTGGATTGTGGGGGAAAAGTGATGATATGAGTAATAATAGATGAAAGACAAGGCAGGATTGTGAAATTATTCAATTGATAGAAATAGTGCACGGAGGTGAAATGAAATCTTTAAAGATCTGGTTATTAAACCATGTTGGACAAATACAACCACGAGGAAATCAAAAGAGAATTTTTTAAGGTTTTTATTTAAATATCAGTTAACATACAATGTAATATCAGTTTCAGGTGTACAATTTAGTGATTCAGCACTTCCATACAACGTCTGGTGTTCATCACAACAAGTGCCCTCCTTAATCCCCATCACCTGTTTAAAAAGAAAGAGAGAGAGAGAGAGAGAAATTTAATGCTATACTCCAAGAACAAAATCAAACCCATTATTGAATGGAAGGAGGTGAGGATTACAGGGAACTGTTGTTTTTGTACTTGTTATACTAAGAGTATATATTATTAAAGAATAATAAATTTTAGGGGTCACCTGGGTGTCTCAGTCGGTTTAGTGTCATGATCCCAGGGTTCTGGGATTGAGCCCCATGTTGGAGCCTGCTTCTCCCTCTTCCTGCTGCTCCCCCTGCTTGTATTCTCTCTCTCTGTGTCAAGTGTGTGGCTTGCACAATGTTTTTGTCCTTGGTCAATATTGCTATACACAGCTGTTAGATTATTTTCGGTAGATAGCAAAAATAGTAGCAAAAGCTTAGTATGGTAAATAAGGGTTAGTTACTCTCCTCTACCCTCGCTATCAGGTATTATGATCACAATCCGTGTAAAAGATTTACTCGAGGCAGACATGAGAATATTCTAAAACTTAAGGGTAGGATTCAATTAACCTTAGAGAAGGTATCATGCAATCAGTATCTTTGGATTCAGTGAAGAGATACAGCATAGTTTGGACATCAAAACTTGGGTACCATTCCAAAAAGTACAGAGTCAGTAGCTTGCTGGATTTTTGTATCTGGTCCTGATAAAGATTAGGAGTGTCTCTAATATATTTTAATCCAAACATGTATCTCGAATAACACTGATCTCATAAATGAAAATTCATTTCTAACATTCATTTTGCTCATTAGCAGGGCCTCTAGTGTTGACTGTGATTGAAATGGTAAAATGCTTGTAACACCTGCCTCAGGCATCTGACCTTTCTGATTAAAGTCTGACCCCATCCCCCATATGAGTTCCTGATTGAGGCAACTGACTGCTAACACGTTCATACTATCGCATATATAATATCTGTGCTGAAGAATCTTAAAGTAAATTACAGACTTCATAACATACAATTCATAATTTTTTATTACGAAAGATGATTTTTGAGTTTTGTTTTGTTGTGTTTTACCACAGACATTTTAACATGCATCAAATCAAGAGTCTTCAAAAATTCATAATCTCCAAGGTCAAATTTCTTCCTCTAACTTATCTTCCTTACAGAAGTCATCATGGGCAGTTGAAATATGTATGTGTAGGTTTGCCTTGATTTCGGGTATTCAGCCTTAAGAATATATCTGTCTAGTAAACAAGCCAACTCTGTGTCAACTACTGTTTTAAAAAAAATTTTTTAAGATCTACTTATTTGAGAGAGAGAGAGAACATGGGTGCGCACATGTGTGCGTGCACACACAGGCACCAGCAGGGGGAGGGGCAGAGAGAATCTTTAAGCAGACTCCCCATTGAGTGCAAAACTTGACTCAGGGATCAGTTACAGGACCCTGAGATCATGACCTGAGTCAAAACCAAGAGTCAGCTGCTTAACCCACTGAGCCATCCAGGTGCCCCTGGGTCAACAAGTATTTTTGCCAGGATTTTGTCCTTATTCATAAATATTTTAAGTGAGACGTTTCTTTCATCTTTGTGCCCTAACTACAGAAGCAATTTGATTATTTTTAGTGGTTTAACAACAAAACAAAGTGTGAAGCCCCCAAATCAAAAATTCATTGTATATATTCAGAAGAGGCAACCATTTTGTGTGGGTTCAATCACAAATGAAGTGCTGTTATATGAGAATATCTCCCTGCCTTGTATGGGGGTAATGGGGCATGGGATTTACAGATTCGACAATAACTGAGAGATTGAAAAGATATGTAGCTCTTCCCTACAACTTTACTTAATGAAACCCTCAGTGTTGCTGTGAAAAGAGCTTATTGTTTGCTTTTCATGCAAATCATCTTAGTTTTTATTTGTTTATCTAATAGTCTGTAATTTAGAATAATGCAGTCTTTTTTTTCTGGTGTTGTTGTGAAGTATTCAGCAAGCCGAAAATGCTAACAGGAAATAGATTAGCAAGTATCCCATAAATCCCAGTTGATTCTTTCTCTTTCCCTTCCTTCCCCCTTCTTCCCTTCCTTCTTTGTCTTCTTTCCTTCCTTCGTTTCCTTCTTTGTTTTCTTCTTTCTTCCCTTTCTCCCTTTCTTTCTTTCTTTCTCTTTTCCTGTTGCTCTATCTATATTTTCTGCTTTGTCAATAAGAGAATCATTTATTGTAAACAGACCAGCTGATAGTGAATTTTTTGTGAAGTCCTATGAGATGGTGGGTGGGTGGGCTCTTGGGGTGGCGCTGCCTGGTGTTCTGCGTTTGGGGTAGGGCTTTGGAGTAGTGCCCTTATTTGCTATTCTCAGTCTCCCAACTCTGTGACTAATTCCAAGGTAGACGAAGGTTATGATCTTAACCTCATTTTTAAAAATAATTTCTAATAGTATTGCTCTTCTTAAAAATAAACATCTCTCCAGTATGAACCTTCACATTAAAGGATGAATGCAGGTGAGTCCGTGGTGCAACCTTTACACCAGACGCATGTATGGACTGATACAACCATGTCAGAGACTTGAGTTGTAGCCTTCTTTTCTCTGTACCTTTTTGTATATCTAAAACGTTTCGCCATTATGTTCTGTAAAACAAGCTCATCACGTTTTTAAGAGCTGGATTGGGTAATGGGAAAGAGAGGATCAGAAGGCTGCTTCAACTCCCAATGCTTGCTGTTAAGGTCGTCACCACCAACATTTTAAATGTGTGCTTTTACTGTTTTGCAGTTCTTTGCCTTTGATTACTCTTGTTGATGAAAGCCTTTAGGCATAATATTTATGTACAGGATTTATGCAGGATTCTTCCACTAAAGAGACGATGAGTTATCTATTGTACTTTGAGAAACCTCATCACTTAAAAATTTCTTAATTTGGTTTTGCTCAGAATGATCAGAAAGAATAAAGCCTATGTACGATTCATCTCCTGAGAATTAGTACGGAGGATTAATATTTCAGGTCTTTCTTAATATTGGCACATCTGTGAATCAGCAATAGATTTCTTTCTAGTTTGAAATATAAAATTCTAGACTTAATTAAAATCTCACTGATGTTTCACCACCAGATGATTCTGTGTTTCAATTTTCTTCCACTTTGTTTTCAACTTATCATTGAGGAGTATTTCACAGGTCTCTTCCCTCTATTTGTTTTGTTTGTGTACATGTTTGTATTTCATCGCTTGGGAGAAAATCTGTCATTCTGAAGGTCATTTACCTGAAAATGATAGAAAGCCACCTCAACTCAAGCAACTGCATAGTAATTATCTATCAGTGATCATTGTTCATCCGTTCCCTGTTTCGGGAGGGGAGGACCGGCCTGCCTCCCCACCTCCCTCATACCCCCCCACAACACATCCTACTGATTCATTCAAGTCCTTGGGCTAAATTGGCCACCCACTGTGTTCTTGTTGTTTTGTGTATGGTAGTGAAAAGATTTAATTGGATATTGTTGAAAAGACACAGAGGCTAACTCTCAATTTTCATATGTGGCTCTTCCTTCTCCCTCTGCACCGCCTCCTTTCCTTGATGAGAAAATTGCCCTCTCCATGGCAACAATTAAAAAAAAAGAAAAGCTTTCAGATTTTTGGTAGTACTTGTTGCAGAGAAAAGAAGTCAAAAAGTAGAAGCAGTTTAAAAATGAGAAGGGGGAGGAAGACAGCTGGGAAGAAGGCTTAATGTTGATGAGTGGGTGTTGATGGGGGAGAATGAAGCTGAATGAGCAAAGCTGAAGGGAAGTTGGCGTCTCTGTATCCAGGAAGGCGGTACCCCTTCCTTTCCTGCAGGCTGTCATTCCCCCAAAGATAAGGACTTTGTTCTGGATTTCTGCCAGGATTCACTCCTGGAAGAGCTGCTTGTCACAAAACAGCAACACCTTGATTTCCTCAGGGAGTCACAGTTCATTAATTTTTTTTTAATGTAACGCTTTTGTGAGCTGCTGTTTCCACCTCTTAATAGGGACATCCAGAGGGACTTTTGGTGACTGGGATGAGGGAGAGGTGACAGTACACCTCAACTGCCTCTGGCGGCCTTTGGTTAAACTAGGTCCACCCTGGAGAGCTGGATTCTCACTGCTTAATGCCTCCTGTGCTTTCTAGATTGTAGAAGTTTGTAACCCTTGACACTGACTTTCACATAGTACTTAAGCAGCCCCCAAAAGTATGCCACATCCTGGCAGGGAGTTTCATGTGAAATGACAACAGAACATTTGTGGTAGGCTGACTAATAGCTCCCCAAAGATAGCCATGTCCTCATCCCTGCAACCTGTGAGCATGTTACCTTACACGGTGGAAGGGACTTGGAGAGGGGTGAAGTTAAGGATGTTGACATGAGGTGCGCCTGGGTGGCTCAATCAGTTAAGTGTCTGCCTTTGGCTCAGGTCATGATCCTGTAGTCCCAGGATCCAGCTCCCTGCTCAGCAGGGAGTCTGCTTCTCTCTCCGACCCTCCCCCCCCCTTGTGCTCTCTCTCACTCTCTCTCTCCAATAAATAAATCTTTTTTTTAAAAAAAGTCTTAAATAAAAGGATGTTGACATGGGGGGATCTTGATGGATTATTTTTGGGTGCCCATTGTAATCACAAAGGTCCTCGGAAGAGAGGAGGAAATGTGATCGTGCAAGCAGGCAGGGGGAAGAATGAGAAGTTGCTAACCTGCTGGCTTTGAAGATGGGCAACGGGGCCAAGAGCCAAGGACGGCAGGCAGCCTCTAGAAGCTGGAAAAGGCAAGGGAACCAGATCTCTCTTAGAGACTCCAGAAGGAACAGAAGCTCTGCTGACACTTTAATTTTTGCTTCTAAGACCTATTTTCAGATTTCTGCCCTCCAGAACTGTAAAACAATAAATGTAGATTATTTTAAGCTACTTGATTAGTGAGAATTTGTGACAACAGCCATAGGAAACTAATATAGCTGTGAAAATTTACTAATAACTGATTTTGCATAATTTTAATATGGGCTCTCTTACTGGGGTTTATTTTTTTCTTAATTACAAGGAGTTAAATAGGGTATAGAGAAAATGGCATGATCCTTCCATTTTAACTACAGAAATATGTATTTCCAGTATTAAAAAAAAGGCAAATTTGAATGCAGTTGTGTGGAATGACAACAGTACAGATAAAAACAGAGAAACTGTCCACTTGGAAAAAAATGAACGGTAACAAACCAGTTATGTAATTTTCCCTCCTGTTTTTTTTCCTCCCGTGATGTGTTTAACCCCTTGCACTCAGTTTTAGATACTGTAGATACTGTTGAACAGCAGGGAAGTCTTCACGGGTTTGGTGGCATGAGAAGCGCCACAAGGGCAAGAAAGGGAAGAATAGGTTTGAGAAGAGAGAGCAGAGTAGTTTGTACAGAGGTCTGTAGCATGCAGACAGGGATAGGCTTAGGAGTCAGGCAGCTCTGAGTCCAAATGCTTTTCTACTCGGAAGTGGCTGGCTGTCTTTGGGAGAGTTGCTCCTGTGTAAGAATGGATATCTAGTATCCAACTAGGTAGCATCGTTGTCAGGACGAAATCATGTTTGTGAAACACTGAGTCCAGCTTCTGCTACAACGCAGCTGCCCGAGAAGTCCTGGCTATGAAGTCCTGGAAAAGGAGGATCTGGGGCATTTTGTTCCACCTCCCCCACATCTTAGTCTTGTGACCTTGAGTAAATTATGTAACCTCTCCGTGCCTCATTCTTCCTGTCTATAAAAGATAGTAAGAGTACCTAGCTCAGGTGGTTGGTCTCCATTAATATAGGTAAGATGCTTAGGGCAGTAGTTGGCACACAGGAAACTCACAACCCTAGTTGTTATTGTGTTGTAATTGTTACACCGTAGGAGTGTGTATTTTATCTTTGCCAAAAGGCCGAGAAGCGGTGCTGTCAGAGTTTGAATTGTAAGGCGCTTTTGGAGAACAGGGTGACGGGTTTTAGTAGTTACTGCCAGTGAGTACTGTACTGAACTGGATCAGGATTGGGGCAGATAATTACTTTTAAAAGATTACAAGATGGATATTTACTAAACCAAGCTGTTTAATCAATTGCAACCCTCAGATTCCCTTTCTTTCTTGTTTTTTTTTTTTTTTAAGATTTTATTTATTCATTCGACAGAGAGAGAGACAGCCAGCGAGAGAGGGAACACAAGCAGGGGGAGTGGGAGAGGAAGAAGCAGGCTCATAGCAGAAGAGCCTGATGTGGGGCTCGATCCCAGATCACCGGGATCACGCCCTGAGCCGAAGGCAGACGCTCAACCGCTGTGCCACCCAGGCGCCCCAATCTTTCTTGGTTTTTTTAACCTTCCATTTTGGGCTGCCCATTGTACAAACATTTAATACACAGACTTCTCTTTAGTAACACATGTGGTATGAGTTAACTTTTGTCACTACTTGTGTATATGTCGTCCGTTTCGTGAACCAACAGCTTGGAATTAGCTTTCACATTAGCCTACCTAGCTTTGTGAAGTTTTAATTGAAGTATTGACCTCATTACCACCCCTCTGGCCACTATCTTAGAGAAAACTTCCATTAAAAGTAAGGCAGATCATTAATAGAACACACACACAGAGAGAGAGAGAGAGAATTGAGATTGAAGTATTGGAAACTAGAAGCCACTCACAGTACTGTTTTATGTATTATTCCCAGTTTTTATCTCACCTGGTCTCATGCCACCAAAATGTCTGAGGCAGCAAAGGGTAAGCCATTTTGCTCACATGGTGTAAATAAAACAGAAAAGCAAATAGAGAGTTCTTACTGCATCCTTTCTCCAGGGATGGCTGCTTCTTTTTAAATTACTTAAAATTTATTGAAATGGGTGTTAATAATAAGCGCCCTTCCCAATAAAACAGAGAATTAAACTTAACTCTTCCCTGTAATGTAAACGGCTTGATTAGGTATGCAGCATTACAAAATCCATTTAAGAACTGATTATGCTTGCCCTTGGAGCACATCTAGAAGCTCCTATCAGAGAGAACATAAAGTCGCCATATTCCTCCGAATCGGCTTCGTTGGAGCCATGTGTTTGCCTGGAAGTATGCCACATAAAGCATACCCCCCCCCCGAAGCTGGGCTTTTCTCATGCCGCAGAGCAAGTGTGTGATTCACTGGCACAGTGTGCTCACGGAGACGCATTTTTATAGGATAAGAACTAGTACAGTCCAGGGAATTGCAAAGTATATCTGAGGTTCTCCCCCTAGACTATGTCCCCTCCTTTAAAAGCTGTCACACTGTAAGTTCCAATTGAGTTATTTCCTACAGGGAAATATATTCTATTGTAATTTTTATGTCCCCCAATAACAGTCTGTTCTTTGTTTACTGAAGAGAGCTTTTATGTCATAAAATGGTGTTTTTTTTGACAGAGAAGCAGAATCATTGTTTTTATTATAGAAATTTTCCTCTTACAACAGCAAAAATAAATAGCTCATCCCTTAAGCTCCTGATCGATGTCTAACACCTCCTACCCCCAGCAACACTTCACTGCAAGTGTATTAACACTCCGTGAGAGCAACTCTATTCACCTACCAAGAAATGATCTTCACAAATGATTTGCAGCTAAGCCAGGGCTTAAACACATAGTACCCAATCAAAGGCAGATTTTTATCTTTTCCCCAGTCATATAATTTCGGAGAAGAAACCAATTAATGCCAGTCTCTGAGAATATGCAAAGTATCTTGTCTCTTTTGCAGCATGACGCCCAAGGGTTAAGCTTTTTTTTCGTCATACGTATGTCTAAATGGCACACAGTGCACTGTTTTGATGCAAAGGTATGGTAGAGATTTGTGCGCACCTCGTTTCTCCTTTCGAGCATTGCCTCTCCGTGTGAGTGCACGCAGATGCTCCTGTGCTCCCTCCCTGCTTCCCATGCTCCCTCATCCTCCACTTGCTTGTCAAGCTCCAAGAGGTTTCCGTACCATGAAGATATTTTTTAGCACAAGCACAGAATTGTTCACGATCTGTCTGTTATTTTGGCTTCGTAGCTCTCAGAACTTGGTGACGTCAGAAGGTCGAGACCTGATCAATCGAATACATTCTACATAACGTATTCCTCAATTGCTGTTCTTACAAAGAGACCAGGACTAGCTGTATTTGACTAATTTCTACCTAAGGTATTTGAATGCTGATCTCCCCCCAGTTCGGTTGATATAAATGTAATTATCCTCATTTTACAGATGAATAAACTGAGCCTGATTCTCTCCCTATATAGGCAACATGAATTGAACAGCTGTGCCAGTTATTTTGATAATTCACGTCTTCACATGCACCACTTGAAGATAGGAAAAGAACATTTGGGGGCTTGAATTACACCAATTGACCGTGTACATGAGTTTTAATTGCCTCTAGATAATCGCTCATTTCCCCACTTGACCTGCATGTACAGGTAGCTTCACAGAACAGTATAATATCTCTTACTTTGCCTCAGTTTATTGATGGCTGCCACTAGCAATAAAAACCCAGGTTTTTATTTAAAATGTTTTCAAAACACGAAAAGGCTGAAAGCATTCTTAACATAACTTTTTATTTGCTTTGAACTTTTATTTTTTGAAGGGATTAGTAAAGTACTTGTTAAGTAACAGGCTACTTTCCTAGAACCTGAAGAAATTTAAACAGAAGGGCTGGAAAAGGTTTTTCTTGGACTGTTGCAGTGTCGTTTTCCAGTCCTCCCTTCAAAAGGACTTTGGATGCAATGGTGCAAGGTTGATATTTCTAAAATGCCACTTTTCTTGTGGCTTTCCTCCGTTCTCAAGACTCCACTGCTTCCCACTGTGTCCAGCATCACCTGCTTGCTCATTTCTGTGGTAGTCTGAGCCCCGCCTCCCTTCTCAGCTTGATCACAGTCATCATAGTTCTGCTCACTGCACACGCACCCTTCTTCCAAGCACTCTCATGTATTGGTGCCTCCACACATTGGTGCAGGCTCAATCCTTGCCCTGGAATCGGCCCTCCAGTCACTAGGTCGTTATCAGTCCTGCTCATCCCCCAAATGATCATTCAGGTTCCTGATCCTCTAAGGCACTTCCCATGAGCATGCTCATATGAGAATTGCATTCCTCAGAATCGGGTCAGTAGAGTCTGTAGTCTGCAGACTGTGACGTGTGTCATTTATATACCGTGTTCTCTTATTGGCTAACTGCGTGTGTGAATGCGAATGGGCAGGCCTGAAGGTCGTCTCCCCAAAAGCATTGCAAGTCCCTTGAATTCACTGAGGATGCTCTTTTGTGCCATCCTCTATCATGCACAAAGCACATTTCCTACTGTCACGTATTGTGCATAGAATCCTGCCAATAAATATTTCTTGCCCATTTGATTGATTGGTGCTCACTTACCTGTTAACGGGGGCCTTCTTTATCTGCATTTCTACGGCTTTGGACAACATCTTTAGGATGCAAAATCAGGATGTTCTGCACCAGGCAAAATATTACAAACAACGCCCTCAGATAATTCTGTTTCACTACTCATGTCATGTCATTTATCCTCCATTTTATTAATTTGGTTCACTTATAATTCAATTTGCTGTATAGGGCACTGATTAGATAAAAGACAATTTATCTTGATCAATTGAAGTTAGAAGGCTTCCAAAATGGTGTTATTCAAGGTAGAACAAGAAAAGAATAAGGGAAAATTGGAGCAGAAAAAAATCCCCAAATATGGATACTGTAAAATGATTTCATTTTTCCCTTTCCTCTAAAATATGTGAAGGGAGAAAAAAACATGTCACTTATTTCATTGGGTCATAACATCAAAAGTGAATGTGATGTGCATAACAGAAACTGGTCTTAAAACTGCCCCAATTATCCTTTGTCAATATGCAAAATTTACAGAACAATAGGGTTTTAAGCAATGCGAACAATGTGGAATAACAGATCTAATGTTGAGCAGCTAAAAATATCAGCGCCCTTTCTGTCAGCTTAGAAATGTATTTGCAAATCATTATCAACAAATTGTAGCCTAAAATTATTCTTTCTTCTTGACTTTGAAATTATATTTTGAGATCCCCAAATTAGACCACATTATTTACTTACTGGCTCGTGTCACTGAAAGGAGTTTCATTTTTGCGTGTTAAGGGGTTTATGAAATGACAAGTAAATCAGTCCTTTAAGTTTTCTGTGGCAGAATAACTGGGAAATGATCTTCATAATCTCTTTTTTAACCACAGGAAAGAATTTATTTTTAAAATAACATACTAATAGTTGGAAACCTGGGTGGCTCAGTCGGTTAAACGTCTGAGTCTTGATTTCGGCTCAGATCATGATCTCAGGGTCCTGAGATGGAGCCCCCAGTCGGGCTCTGCGCTTGGCGGGGAGTCTGCTTGCAATTCTCTCTCCCTCTGCCCCAACCCCTCCTTGCGCAAGCGCTTTCTCTCTTTCTCTCTCTCTCTCAAATAAATAAATAAATCTTTAAAAGAATAACATACTAATAGATTAGCTTTATAGTACACCATTACAAGAAAGACCTCAAATTTGGGAGGCTTAAGATAAATTTGTTAAGCCCCCCAAAAATGCCAACAAATAAGAAAGACATTATTACAAAGAAATAGAGAAATAAATTCCACAGGCTGTCCTATGGGTTTTTTTATTATTATGTTCAGTTAGCCACTATATAGTACATCATCAGTTTTTGATGTAGTGTTCAACGATTCATTAGTTCCGTGTAACACCCAGTGCTCATCACAACGTGTGCCCTCCTTAATACCCATCACCCTGTTACCCCACTCCCCACCCCATCCCCTCTGAAACCCTCAGTTTGTTTCCTGGGGTCCAGAGTCTCTCATTATTCATCTCCCTCTCTGATTTCTCCCCCTTCAGATTTCCCTCTCTTCTTCTATTGTCCTCCGTGTCCTATGGGTTTTTGAATCCAATAATAATTTCTTAAGTAGCTATCATATTTTTCCTATTCCAAGTTAGCCAAATGATCACTAATTTTTATAATATTAATAAACACTGCTTGAAACAGGGAGGTATGTTCTAGTAATTTCCACACCTTCCAGTTATAATTCACTTTCTCATATTACTGTTTCCCCTTATTGTGTCCAGTCATTTAGTCAGCCAACACTTTCACTCATGGTTATCTGTTTACCATATTTCCAGGAAAAGACCAAGAACTAAGGAAGGTGTTCCAACCAGAAAGAATAAGGTACGCAAAGACACAGAGTGACGCAAGTCTTGGCTCCCATAGCTTCAGTTTTTCTAGTCTTCACTGTTACCCAGTTCCTCGTGATAAAATCCAAATACCTCAGGCAGATTTTTAAAAACCCAACCGTAAAACAAGATAAATTGCCTATTATCTAATCAGGGTGCCCCATACAGCAAATTTAATTCTCAGTAAACCAGATGTATAAAGTGGAGGATAAATGACATGATGTGAGTAGTGAAATGTAACTCTGAGGGCTTCCACTCTGCTTGTCTAAACTTATCTCCTATTTTTTTCCAGTGAAATTATAGGCACCAGCTAGCCCAGCTGAAGCTCTCTTTTATTTCTATGTCTTAACTCATGGTTTTCTTTATAATGCCCTCCCCATGACCTAGCCAAATCTTCCAAGGTTCAACTATAGCCCCATCCCTTCTGTGAAGTCTTTCAGAGAATTCCTGTATGTGATAACTCCCCAAACTGATTCCTTTTAGTAGTTGTTTCTGTTTTCACCATTTACTTTGGTACTTTTGCTGGTCTCTTTCTCAGATATACTACTATCTAACTTCTTGTTGCATCCTGGGAGGCCGGGTACTATGAGCAGCAGCAGTGAGCTTGCTATTACCTGTGGATTGTGTCCTTCTAGTGGGAGGCACTGGTAGAGCCGAGGGAGAGAGGAGAGCAAGCCGGGTGTTGGTTAGGTCCCTTTACAGCCATAGCTCCTATCAAGAGGTTCTCTTCCTGCAGCTACTTCTCAGATTCTATTAACTGTACCCTCCACTTGGCTCTTCCAGCCTTGAGGAAAGCCTCCCCTTCCCGATTTGAATGGGTCATTTGTTTATTGCAGGTACTCTGACTGATTCAGTACTTAGGTAATTAGATAGATAGTTAATTTCCCGTTTTGTATTCCCATATCAAGTTCCTGTCCCATTTAATCTCATCTGTGTGATAATTACGTTGTACTCTAGTATACTCTAGTACACTACAACATACATACTTTGTAACCATATCGTACTATACCCTATCTCTTACGTGTGTGGGCTCTGGGGCCAAATGTCCTGTGTTACAAGTTCTGACCCTTAACCAGTCTGTGATCCTGGACAAATTGCTTAACTTCTTTGTCTCTCATTTTCCTTCTCTGTAAAATGGAGACAATAGTACCTATCTCATAGAGTATTATGATGATTAAACTGATCAATTTTTTATTGAAAACTTTCATAGTTCTTATGCAATAGGAGGTATTCCAAGCATTTTACAAACATGAACCCCGTTAATTCTCATAACAAGGTTAAGAGGTAGATACTCTGCGATCCTCATTCTACAGTGGTAGAAATGAAGAAGAGAATAGTTCAGTAACTTGCCAAAGATAATAAACCAAGTAAATGGCAGCCAGAATGCAAACCCAGGCACCCTGACTCCAGAGTCCATTCTCTGTGGACTGTGATAGACCATTCTGGCGCACAGTAAGTGCTTAATAAACAATTATTACTGTTGTTATGAGTATTATTTCCCACTGTATTAGTTCTTTATGAGTCTTCATTTTCTGCTAGATGATGAGTTCCTTAAAGAAAGAGGCCAAGGTTTATTTGTGTATGTCTGTTAGCCAAGTGTTTGGCCTATAGTTGCAGGTTAGTAACTGTTCTTGGAATTAATTATTAGTTGTTTCTCATGTATTTGTCAAGGCCACCCTAGCCTTGGGAACAACTAATACTTAGGTAAAACTGCAAATGGAATTTGAGATCCCCACAGCCATTTTTGTTGCCAGAACCACAGCTTCTCCTTTTAATCCCAAATTCTTAGATGATCCACCCCTTTCTCTGGAGGTTCCTTGCTTTACTTCCGCCCAATCACAATGACTTTGCTTCTCCAGTAACCATTGGTCCTGATAGGGTCCCATCTCAGACGACTGCCAACTGTTTTGTTCTGCTTTCCTGACCAGAAGAGATTTTCCCCCCAAACATTTATCTTTTAGCTTCGTGATTGCAACTGAAAGAAATTTAGAGTAAGTTCTCAGGAACTAAATAAGAGGCATTTGATGGACATAATATAATTTGGTTCATATGTGTTTTTCCCATCACCGGTTGACTAATGCTTCAGACAAGATTCGCAACTTTTATTCCCTACTCACTTCAGGGTCAAGGTCAGGATTGGCCACATAATTTGTGGGGCCCAGTGAAACTTGAAAATGCAGGGCCCCTTGTTCACAAAAATGATAAAGAATTTCAAGATGGGCTACAGAACCACAGAAAACAAAGCCTGACCCCACATGAAAGGAGGAGGGAGCTTCCCAGTGTGCCGTAGATCTAAGGATGATTCAGCAGAGCTGTTGGGGAGTCACTGAGCCCAAGGCACCCAGAGGAGCCCTGTGTCTCCCTAACAAGGCTCTGCTTTAGTATCGTTATCACATTCAGTCATTGGTAGGGAGCAGTTGGCAGGAGGCTTGGCTTCTCTTCAGTGGAGTGATGGGTTTCCAAAGGCAGCAGCTGGGGTCCCCAGTCACTTAGGTCCCAGTTGTAAGAAGCTTGCATGTTGTCATGGCCACTACAGTGGGTATTAGCAGCAGTGGTATTTAAAGCCTTGTAAGCATAAAACTACCAGAAGGAGACATGGGCAATGCTTCTTGACGTTAATCTAGGCTTTGATTTTTTTGGATTATGGCACCAAAACCACACACAACAAAAGCAAAAGTACACTAGTGGGAATGCGTCAAATTAAAAAAAAAAAAACAAACTTCTGCACACCGAAGGAAAAGAAGTCAACAGAATGAAAGGCAACCTACAAAATGGGAGAAAATAGTTGCAAACCGTCTATCTGATAGGGGTTAAGACCCAAAATATATAAGGACCTCCTGCAACTCCATAGTAAAAAATCCAAATAATCAGATTTCGAAATGGGCAGAAAAACTGAATAAACATTTTTCCAAAGAAGACATCCAAATGGCCAGCAGGTACATGAGAAGGTGTTCAACATCATTATTCATCAGAGAAGTAAAAATCAAAACTACAGTGAAGTAATACCTCACACCTGCTAGAATAGCTTTTTTTTCAAAAAGACAAGAGATTATAAGTGTCGGTGAGGGTGTGGAGAAAAAGGAACCCTTGTACACTGTTGTTAGGAATGTAAATTGGTATGGCCAATGTAGAAAATAGTATCGAGGTTCCTCAAAAAATTACAAATAGAGCTATCATATGGTCCAGCAATCCCACTTTTGGATATATATCCAAAGGAAATGAAATCAGGATCTCAAAGAGATATCTGCACTGCCACGTTCATTGCAGCACTATTCACAATAGCCAAGATATGGAAATAACTTAAATGTCCGTCAACAGATGAATCCATAAAGAAAACATGTATATGTATATATACAATGGAATATTATTCAATGCTTCAAGAAAGAGGGAAATCCTGCCATTTGTGATAACATAGATGAACTTGGAGGGCGTTATACTAAGTGAAATAAGGCAGACCCAGAAAGACAAATACTGTATGATCTTACTTATATGTAGAATCTAAAAAAAGTCAAACTCAGAGAAACAGAGTAGAATGGTGGTTGCCAGGGCTGCGAAGTGAGGGAAATGGGACAGTATTGATCAAAGGGTACAAACTTTCAGTTTTAAGATGAATAAGTTCTAGAGATCTAATATACAGTATAGTAACTATAGTTAATAATAATGTACACTTGAAATTTGCCAAAAGGGTAGATCTTAAGTGTTCTTATCACGCACACACACACAAAAGTAACTGTGAGATGTTGACTATATTAACTATTTTGAGTGTGGTGATTATTTTGTGATGTATACATATATCAAAATATCAAGTTGTATACCTTTATTTTTTAAAGATTTTGTTTATTTATTTTAGAGAGAGAGAGAGCTTGTGAGCAGAGGGACGAGCAGAGGGGGAGGGTGGGGGAGGGAGAGGGGGAAAGAAAGACTCCCTCCTAAACATGGAGCCCCGCTGTGGGGCTTGATCCCACAACGCTGAGGTCATGACCTGAGCTGAAACCAAGAGTCAGGCACTTAACTGCCTGAGCCACCTAGGCGCCCCAAGTTGTACACCTTTATATACAATTTCTATTTGTCAGACTCACCCAAATAAAGCTAAAAAGTGTTTTTAAAAAAAGAGTCTTAGAGGTAATTTAAAAAATACATTTTGTATAATTTAGACAAAGTCGAGATGGGGACGTATAAGTCCCACTTCATTCTGAAGACCCTCCTTAACCCCTAAATGGGGTTAGCTATCTCTCCTGTATGCTTCGATAACTCCCTGTGCTTCCCCTACCATAATACTCACCTCAGCTTATTGTAATTGCTTATTTACTGCCTGTCTTAATTAATAGTTTCTTTTCTCCTTGAGAAGAATAATTTTTCCTCCTTCACTTCTTTATCACCTGTGCCTAGGTCAAGGACTGAAAAAAATATTTGCTGAAACCCAGATTGGGGGGCATTCTACAAAATACCTGGCCTTTAAAACAGTCAACAGTATGAAGTTCAAAGAAAGGCAAACAACTATTTCAGATTAAAGGAGACTAAAGAGATATGACAACTAAATGCAATGCATGAGTCTGGAACAGTAAATGAAATGCAGTGAATGGGATAATTGTCATACTATGAACAAAGAATGTGGATTGAATTTATAGAATGAAAGGCATAGTAAATTTTCTGACTTTGAAATTGGGCTGAGGTTATTTAAGAAAATGCCTTTTTCTTAAGAAATAAACACTGAAATATCAAAAGGTAAAGGGCACGATAGCTGCAGGTGATTCACCAGTGGTTCAGAAAAGAATATCTATTATATGTACAGATATACATGCACAGAGAGAATGATAGAATGGGAAGTGATAAAGTGATAAGGACGTGGCAAAATGTTACCAATTGGTGCATCAGGGTGAAGGATATATGGGAGCTCTTGGACCATTCTTGCAATTTTTCTGCAAGTTTTAAATTATATAAAAATGCTTTCTCAAAAAGTTATTTCTTGAATGAATGGAGGACAAAAGGATAATCACAGTTAGAAGGTGTTTATGAAGAAGTTACCAAAAGAGATGCTTGTAGGACATTCAGAGAAGAAGTAGTAAAGTTACACCTAGTAGGAAAATATCCAAGCCAGTTTAAAATGTAAATGTGAGGGAGTGGAAGACAATTTGAGGCGGCTTCAGATTTGGCCAGTCTATTTGGAGAGGCAGCCAAATGCAATAAAATAAAGGAAGGTGCTCAGTGAGGCAGTTGGAAGCTAGACATATGAGTAGCATCCTCGTAGGGAAGACTCCTCCAGTTTCTAGAACAGCTACAATTTAGGGCCTACCTGCCTTAATGATTATTTTTTTCCATCATAAAGTAGTTCAATAAACTATTTCACCTTGTCCGTCTTTGATGTTAATTTTTTTAAGGTTGTAAATAAAAGAGTAGAAGGTTTGCATTTTTACATTACGGGTAAGCTTAAGTCATGTTTGCGTCCTGAAAATGGCAGCACCTGAAAATTACCGTGGGCCTTTGTTCTAAATATAACTATGTGAAGACTGTTGATTCTTGTAGAAAATATTAAAAATGTAAAGAGTTTGTTGTTAAGGTCTTTTCTTAAACATAAAAATACTAAATATTCAAGTAAACCATAGAGTTTTCTATTTGAGTATTATTTAGGTAGAATTTTATTTTACGAAATACAATAAAAAAGTGTAATTCTTTCTGAGAGCCTAAAATGACCTACTTAGAGTATGTATAGTTTCATTGTTTAACTCCCTTTTTCATAGGATTGCTATTTATAACCACTTCCTCCAACCCTGGGGGGACTTAGTAGGATTAACGACTTCTAATTCACTTTGTATTTGAAGATTTTTTTTTTCTTCCATCTTTGCTCAGCTAGTGGAATCCATGATGAATTCTCATCTCCAAGGGGTAAGCTGTTTTTAGTAAAGCCCAGTAGCTGGCCTATGACTCCTTAGCAATAGCATTGATTCCTTCCTGCTCTCATGTTTGTTTCTTTCAGAACCATAGAATCCACATAGACATGCTCAATTCTCATGCTTCGGTACTGTTAAGCATGTAATGGTTTTAGTTTTGTTCACTGAAGTTATATGTGTAATGAATACCGGGGATCCAATCAGAAAAACAAATAAGCATAAATAACATTCTACCTGTTTAGCATGACAAATATGGACCACTACAGCTAGAATGAGGACACTGAACAAAAGAAGAGGACTGGAGCAATCATTCTTTTCACTGCATGTGTGTGTTCGGTTCATTAGCAAGAAAGTCTTTCAGTCACTGTTTTTATAATATCTTAATGAAAAAAATATTTAAATATGCCATATTCAAGTCCTTCCCTTTATTTCTGGAAAGAAAAACAAAGGAGAAAATTCCCATTCTGCTTTACTGAGAAACCACTATTTAATGAGTATATTAGTGTCTGATAAATCCCATAGCAATATATATTATTATTGTACAGTTTCTTTTTAGAAATGAACCTTTGTATGTACTGACCAAAGAGTGGGATAAAGAGTTGTGATTTTGTTTTGAAATTCTTTAGAAATGCATAGTTTTATTACAGCTGTGAATCTCCTTAGGTTTTTAAGGAGGCTGCTTCAAAGGATGTCATTAATAATCTTCTCAGGTGCTTACAGAGCATGTGTCTGTCAGCAGAATTAGAGAATCACCCAACTAGAGAACAGGTTTCACAATACCCTGAGACCTATTTTGTTCATTAGAGAGGAAAATGGCTTGTGTTAAGTCTAAATTGACATGCTTGCTAATTTCAGCAGTAAAAGCTGTTCATTGTGGTCAGGTTTAATTTAGATTAAAGTTGATCGGGTTACTTCTACAACATACTTCTTAAACGAACTTTGTGATCCTAAAAGAAGGAGAAAAGTAAAGCCAACATTGAAAAATATATCCAGAAGAGAGAAGCGAAGAATAGCTTCGTTGTATGAGGGTGAATTAATAACTCAAATGAAAATAATGATGAAGATAATCTTTGTGATATAAAAATTTCCAAGTATCAAAAAACACAAATTTGCATTTAAATTACACAAAGCATACCTCATCCATTCGTCCACTGTTATACCCATAGTGCCTAGAACAATACGCAGCACTTGAGATTTACAAAATGGAAGAATGAGTGGGTAAATGAATTTTTGTACTACTTTGCTACCTCTGTAATGTAGAGTTACTGGTTAAATTTGAGGGAAATTTTGACTTTATCTGAGGGTTCTGGTTAAGTCGGTTTTTAAAAAATTCTCTTGAATGTATTAAATATTTAAGAGTCAGGAATTCCAAAGTATATTTTAAGTTTGCTGTGTCACAGATGACCAGAGTTTAACATTCTAACCCTGGAAAACATCTTATTTCATAAAATCTATCTACTACTCTATGGTTCCCATTTTAAAATTTGTTCAGTACTCTCCAACTGACTTATGCCACTTACTTCAATAGCTGTCTTTGGCAATTTGTTCCATATTTCAAACACCCTTTTGTGTAAAGAAACTATAAAAGTTAGAAACCTGAAAATTGGATTTTTCTTCTGAGCAATCACAGCTTATAAATGTGGAAAATTGGTTAAAAGTTAGCCCCTCCAATTTTTCAATACAGAGAGGGGAAAATGCTCAAAATAGATGTGTGATGTTTGGATAAGTTCTTGCCATTATTTTAATACTACCAAAAGCAATTGAGCTGAAATCACAAGGCCTATCTCCCTACCTGTTCACAAAAGAAACACTGCAAGATGTTCAAAAGTTGGCCTTGGGTTGAGACCCAAAAATCTTTAGAAAATCAGCAGTCGTCAAAGAGCATAGTAGATAACTAAGTTTCGGGAACATTACTGTCTACCACATTTCATCCCTTCACATTCACTGGCCTCACGAGGTAGTGGAAACAGCATCAGATGTAAAACCATAAAGACTTCCGGCTTAGTTATTAGTCTGGTTATTAGGAGAATAAAAGCAAGAACATGTGTGTAGGGGTTATAAACTAGTAACAAATATTCACTATGTTTTCCCAAATTGAAATAAAATGTATTCCCTTTTAGAACAAAAACAAGGGAGAGATCTTATTTTTCCCAAGCTTCTTTGTAAATATTGCTGGGATATGGGCCCTTTAGAGTAGAGAGAGTAAGGGGACAGAGACACTAGATGGGAGACACAGGAGGGAGGGAGGGATTTCTTAATAATTAACATTGTCATCCATAAATAAATACATAAATAAATATTTCTTGGCTTTATTCTGTTGGTACTTTTATCGAATGCAGTATTAAATTAAAGTCATTTGTAATACAGAGTATGAATACTAATACTTTCCTTGGGGAAGGACTGACTTGGCTCATCTGCGTCACCCTCACATTTTATGGGTGAGGAATCTAAGGTACAAAGAAGTTAAATAAGTTACATCTCTTAAATCACTTCCATGCTTTTCCTGTTTCTAAAATATACATCTGAGTTTTGACACCACACAAAATGAGATTACAAGTATAAATAGCTATCTTTCGTAAATACATTGTCATAATTCAAAACTGCATTTCTTACTTGTGGTGCTCGTACATTGGTTTAAGTAAACCCGGGTACTCTGGAACGACTGTTTAAGCTCTTAAATAGTGAAGCAAATCTATAATCAAGATTTTCATTTGAAATATTTTTGGTATCTAAGAATGAAACACATTTCTTACTGAATTGTTGCCTATAAAGCCTTACACATTAGAGATTTATATCCAGCAACATCTTTTTTTTAATTTCCAAAAGTGCTTTGGTTGGTTTGAAAATTGCACTTTACTTTGTATCACATAAAAGGAATGCACAATGTTGGAGCACCTCAATATTAAGTTGTATTTTCTTCCTTCAGGCAACACTACAGGATTTGGAACAGAGGCGCCCCCAGTTGGAAGAACTCATTACCGCTGCCCAGAATTTGAAAAACAAGACCAGCAATCAAGAGGCTAGAACAATCATTACTGATCGAAGTAAGTCCTTTAACAAGCTGGTGAAACTTAGAGAAAGATGTAAGAAAAGTTTCCAATAATGACTGAAGTTGATTGACCTCCGTTGTGTTCCTAAAAATTGCGCAAAATCGTTGTAAATGATAACTTCTGTGCTAAGGTTTTCCAGTCCATAATGTTATCTTTCCATAACCGAATGTAATTCCATGGAAGAGAGGAAAGAAATTTTTCATCAGTCCAGGCTTCTGTAGATGCAAAGCATGGGGCGGCGGGTGTGGTGAGCATGGTGTGGCAGAACACTCGCTCCTCACTTGTCATCTCTCTGGGCTAGCGTCCATGCGGCTGTCAGTCTCTCCCTCAGATTCTTGGTTGTTGGTGCATGCAGGCAGTTGCTTCCTGGACCATCTTTCATTCCCTTCTGTAGTGGCACTTTCATATCTGGACATCCCTCTGGTACTGTGCCGCCCTCATTGTGTAGTAGCAGAAATCAGTGCTTCGTTCCTCCTGCCATACTGGAGTGGGTGGCAATCTTGGGAGGCTTTTGAAGGCCCATCTGCCTGGACATTGCATCTACTTTTTTCTTCTTTACACAGAGTGATTCAGAGTGCCTGTGTATAGGGTCAGGAAGAGTAGAAGAAGCAGAAGGGGAAACTACTGTCTTTCTGTTTCCCTCAGAGGCTCGCCTCAGGAATGAGGCCCAGCTCACCTCTGCTCTCTGACTGGCATGCATCTCCCAGGGTTTCCTCCCTTCCCTCTCCCTCCCTCCCCTCCAGGGACACACATCAATACTTACTTTTTGTTTTTTTTTCCGTTCCCTGTCTTGCCACCTCTCATCCCTTCTCACAGCCAGAGGAAATTTTTTCTACTGCGGGAGTAGGGAAATCCTTCATTTCATCTTTTTTTTTTCCTTCCAAATCTTTTGTCTTTTTCTAGGCCTAGGCTTTTGGACCTCAAAAACCAAGAAACCATGTCTTCAATAACTTACATTGTCTTGCATTAGCCCTTGGCTCAGGAATGGAAGCAGAATGCTTTGCAGCCAGTATGTTGGGGGAGGGGAAAGAGTAACCAGTATAAAGGGTTAATTTATGAAAAATAGTATTGGTCATACCTGTATTTATTAGGTAAATGGTGATAATAATAAATACCTGTATTTATTAGGTAAATGGTGATAATAGCTTCCTCTTAGGTAGCAGATGGTAGGTGTTGTGTTGTGTGTGTGTTTCTGTGTGTGGGTGTGTACAAAATCTTTATAAAATCCTGTCAGGTAAATTTCATAACCCTTCATTTTGTAGAAAGGTTAATCAAATTGCTCAAGTTTACAAAACAAGCAAAGACCAGAGCTTGGAATTTGCAAATGTTTCTTTCTGGCTTGAAAGTCTGTGTTCCTTCTAGAATGTTTACCATGTCCCATTCTGTTTTATTGTTTTTCTTAGTGACCTTAATCACTAGGACTAGGATTAAATACTTTTTTGGTCTGCAAATTATGTATATTTTGATTTACTTCCTAAAGACATTCCTCTTTCAGTTGTCATGATTGTTAATTAAAAGAGATTTTTCTTGATTTTGAAATTTTAACCCTTTATTGTTGCTCAAAGAATGTATTTGCATATATGCTATCATATTAGTTGGGTAGTACTAGCCGCTATACGTCAGATCCCGAGTCTTGGTGACTTACCATATCAGATGCTTACTTTTTTCCTGGCACAGTCTAAAATAAGCAGCTCTCTGTGAACTCATTCAGGGACCCAAGCCCCTTCCATCCTTTGTGTCCAGATCATCTGAGTCCTATGCATTTAATGGGTAGATGAGGAATAAACATTGTTCATTGGAATTTGAGACAGGCCTAGAAGTGGTACACATGAATTCTGTTCATAGTCTGTTGGCTGGAACTTGTCACATGACCACATCTAATTGCAAGGAAAACTACAAAATATTGTCCAGTGTTGAGCCTGGGAAGGAGAGAAACTAGTTTGGTAAGAAACTCGTCATTCTCTTCCACAGCTAATTTGGATAGGAAGAATACACTTCAGTTGTAGAGTTCTCTGTAAGTTATAGAATGTCATTTGTATAACCGGCAAGGCAAGAGCAAAATCGCCTTGTAATGACCAACACAGACAGCTCTTCAACTGATGTAGTAGAATGTTCCTCCCTCAAACTGGAACCATGAGGCTTCTTCATCAGGTTGCAACATACTGGTCCAAAAGAATGAATCTTAGTGAGTGATTTACTTAGTATGAGACTGAATTCCCATTACACAGTTAGGTGATCTGTTTCTTGCCTGAGAAATATGGAAATTTGGCAAAAATGTTTATGCAAATCTGAACACGCTGTATAGAAAGTCATTTGTCATTTTACTAATGAAAAATAACTTCTTTTTTTTCCCTAAGAGGAAAATAGCACTAATTTATTTTATACTATCCATTCAACATTGTCTAAACATTTTCCATTATCCCTTGCAATCTTTTTTTTGATATTGTATTGACTTTTTTTCGTGATGTAGATTAAAATTGAGTGACCAAAGGGCAGGTTTTTATCTCTCTGCTAATATCCAGTAATTTGAACAGTTCTATTTTTCTAAGCTTTTGTCTTTTAGGAATGAATACCTTTATGAATATTTGTAGTATAGTGGAAAGATTCCAATCCACGTGGTCCAAAAAAAGCATTTTCTTAAAAGCCAAGTGTCTGTTGAGACATGTCATGTTGCTTATTAAGAGCCTAAGCCAGAATCTTCATTCCAAATATGCCCGGAGCCTTTAATGCTGCTACCAGGATAATTCCGACAAGATATGTTTATCTAAACAATGTCATTTGCAGCCCTGCTGTGCTTCAGTTTATCTCTCCCTCCATTTGAAATCTATGAAATGGGATGGAGATTGAATACTCATAAAGTTTCAATCATGTTCAAAATAGAATTTTCCTTAGTCTAGATTTGGCTTTCGGGGAATGAGCAGAAATAAAATACTTGCTCATAAAATTGTATTCTCTTATTTGAAGATTTCAGTATTCCTTTTTTATTGCCCTGAAACTTCTAGAAATACTTAAAAAGGAATCAGCTAAATAAAGAAAAATATTCAGTAAGAGTATAATGCTATATTGAAACATTTTCCTTCCTTGGTAAGTCCCAGTTCATAACTTTGAACAGTTGGGGAAATCTATATATACTTATTACATTCTATCAAGAGAAAAGTCCAGTACAAAGCAATTCCTCTCTACTAGTAATATCCATGCTAAAATCTCAAGTAATTGGGTCTGCAAAATACCAACACGTTTCACTGTATACAACGATTTCCACGGTATCTGTTGTTTTCAGGTGACTGTATTGATGGAAATCATGTTGCAATAATCTAGGTGAGAGAAAAAATTTCATTCTAAGTGCATTCAAATAAAAGCTCTCCTTGCTGTTTCTGATGTTCAGACTCTCATTTTCCTTCAATTCTTTGGTTGCTGAACATGTCAGCCATTCCTGGTCATTTTTGTCCCACAAAAGGGCTAGCTAGATCAGGGGACCAAAACCAGGTAAGATTGAAAGGATCTCAAATTGCTAAGTGGGAGGTTTCTGAATTATGCAAAACTCTTGTTCATGCCCATTACGGCGGCAGGTCGTAATACCGTAATACCTCATATAGCAGTGAGGAGGATACGGAAAAAAAGAGTTCCTCTCTCTTATTGGTCCATTTATTCCACAAATAGTATTGGTGAATGTGGCTTGTCTGACATATGTATTTTAGAGCCTTGCTTCTGTAGCTTCTCCTGCTACATAACCCCCACCATTACCATTTTAAAGATCTATAACAAAGCATGTACAGGTTCTGAGGGCAAGCTGCCTGGGCTGACTTCTTAGTGGTAGCTTTGTGACCCTGAACAAACAGCTGATCTCAGTAAACTATCTGATCTCTGTCACCGCCTCTATAAAGTAAGATTACTTGTACCTACCTCAAGGTTGGGAGAATTAGATGAGGTAATACAGGAGGAGATCCAAGCCACAGTAAGAGTTGAGTAAATGTTAGTTCTTGTTATTTTAATTATGATCTAATCGGGTTGTTTGAATGCTTAGTGGGAAAGCATTTAAAAAGCTCTTTGGTAGCTGCCTGGTTCTCATACTACAAAGAAGAAAAGAGAGAAGTTAAAAAAAACAAAACCAAAAGGAGAAGTTTGCTTTGGAACACACGGAATAACATATATAAATAGAATTAAATATGTGAGTGATACCATACTAAAAGCAAGGCAATTCATGTAAGCTGTTTTATTGTCAGTATTTACTATGACCTTAGGAGGGTAGATATTATTATTCTCACTTTAGAGATTGAAATATTGAAGCTCAGCAAGCTTAAGTAATGTGCCTAGGGTTGTAGTAAGATGGCAAGTGAGAGACTAGGATTTAAACTTCTGTCTATACGATTCTAAAGCCCAAGGCGCAGCAAAGGAAAAATGTTGGTTAGTCAAAAAAGAAAGAGAAGAAAGAGAAGAAAGAGAAGAAAGAAAGAAAGAAAGAAAGAAAGAAAGAAAGAAAGAAAGAAAGAAAGAAAGAAAGAAGAGTGTTTGAGAACTGAAAATATTAGGAGTAACAGTTTAGTGTAATGTGGATATAATTTTTACTGCTCCCATTTATACTGCTATCTTCTACGCATTTGGGTATGTAATCATAGGATTGTCTCTTACATGTGTTGGAAATGTATAGGATGGCGAACCTCTGTAATGTACCAGCTGGCAACCTTGACCAAGGGGATTCACTTCTCTAAGCCATGGTTTTCTCATCTGTGACATGGGGGTAATGATAATATGTAAGCTGGTACGGTGATTATGAAGATAAAATTATGTGAGATTTCTAAACCGAAGACCTCACATATATTAGATGCTCGAAATGGTCCGTACCATCATGGTGAGATGGATTTGGTACAGAGGAACTGGAGATGGGAGAATATGAAGGGGGGTGTAACATACGGTCACGTAGCAGCTAAACCAGGGGAGGAACTTCTGAAACAGAATGCCAAGTCTTAGGAGAGAATTATTTCCTTTAAAATTATTTTTTCATCTAAGGCTTTTTCAAACCAGTTTGGAATTCTTTGAGAAATTTGGTGACATTGTATAAATTTTAAGAAATGAGTTCACATCGTATTGCTTAAAGAGCTGGTATACAGGACTGTAGAGGGAAGAATGTTCTGCTGCACGGGAATAAAAATACTCTCACAGGATTTTTGAATTAACTGACAGTTTTATAGCAGCTTTGTCAACCTATCATTCACTGCTGCAACCAAATGTATGAAATTCTTCACGGTGAAATAAAAAGACTTTGTTGTTCTCCACGTTTTTATGAAATCTCTATTGCTAATGAAATGCCAGCCAATATCTTCCTCTCAGGTATTGTCTATTAGAGAGTTGCTTATTTTAGAAGAAGTGGAGTCAACCATATAAATTTCCTTCTTTTGACATCTAGCACCTGCTGTCAACCTGTTACAACTACAGGCAGCTCTCAGAATTTACATCCACCAGGATGCCGCCGGCAACCGAGGAGTTCAGTTCAGTTAAATATTTGAATGCTTACTCTGTGCTAGTTAACATCAGATGTGATGGTTGGGATACAGGGAAAAATAAGGTTCAGCCTTTGTCTTAAAAGAGGTTACAATCAAATGTGGGTATTTGGACGAGTCTATTTGGGCAAGGCAGTCTAGGATGTCTAGGATAAGTACTTCAGTAGAGCAGTATTATGAAATCTTGAAAGAGAACAAGAGGAAGGAAGATTGGATCTGAATGAAGGGGTTCTGGAATGCTTCTAGGAGGAGATTAAATTTGAACTGGTCACGAATAGGATTTTTAAAAGCAGAAGAAGGCTGGGAAGGGAAGGATATTTCAGGAAAGGATAAGAGGAGAAGACATAATTAGACTTAAGTTAGCTATGGTGTGACAGATGAATTTGTAGAAGTGGGAGTGTGTCTGTGTGTATGTTGTGGAGGATACGGGAGTAAAAGCAGTCAGAGAGACAAGGTAGGAGGAAAGAGAACCCAAGCTAGAGCAGTGGCAGTGGAATGGAAAGAAAGAACTGAATTAAGACAGACAGTAGAGCTAGCACTAACAGGATTTGGACATTGAGTGTGTGGGATCTAAGAGTGAGCTTGCCTCTTAAGATTTTGAGATTCGGTGCTTTGGAAGATGGTAATATAACCAAAGACAAATTCAGGACAAGGAGTTGAATATGGGTGATACAATAACGTGCTTAAGAAAATGTGAGTAGAGATTTCAGAAGCAAAGTTACTTCTAAGCAGATTTGGAAACTACCTGGAGTAGATGAGTTTGCAAAGAGACAGGGAGCCAGATGAAAAGAAGAGTAGACCTAGGGAAGAGTCTGGAATTTGGCTTACATTTAAGGAATGTAGGAAGAGGAGTTAGCATCATGTCTCCCTGCGGCAACTTACAATATAGGTGCATTTAGACAAACACACACTGAAGAATGAGTTTGTAAGTTTTGCTCTCTATTTTGTTTACTGTATCTCTGCTGTACCACCAGTCCAATAACATAAATTTCTTCCTGGTTCTTAGTGGTACATCAAATAAGAAACCCTTTAGCTGAGAGTTACAGATGGTTGTGTTTATGTATATCAGGTTTCTGAGTCACCCTTCAGTGTACCAAGAAAAATAGATGACCATTTGCCATCTAGGTCTAGTGAATCATTTTGCTTTTCATTTTGTATGTTTCGGTTATTTTTCAAATACTTTGCACAAGTAAGACTAGACAGATAGTAAAAAAAAAAAAAACCCACAATTTTACTAGAAATTTTAATAAGAATTGAACCCAAAAATCTTTGTATAAAATAAATTTGGAGGTACAAACATAAATGATGTAGTGTCCCACATCATTTTAGAAAAATAGGATGGTTTAGGTTCTTCAACAAAACATTATGTGATGAAGTCCTTCCTGTTGAACAACTAACTAGATTAAAATATGCTATTTTCTTTCTGTCCTTAGAAATATATTGTTTGTTCATCAATCTTTGTGTTTGCTTATCATCTGAAGACTCGCAGTCTAAGATTTCACCTATATGATCAATTTCACCATCATCACTGGAGTCTAGAATGTTGATTTCTGTCTCTTTGCATTTATCTTCTATTCTGTCTAATAATCGTAAACATCTTCCTCTATCAATTTTCTTGTCTTTGACATAATGGGAGTAAAATGAAAAGTTCTACATTTTCAACTCTGTTCAATGAAAGCTAAAAACAGACTCCAAAGCTGTTGTCCCCAGTCTTTTTATACCTTCCTGAAGATGCACTATTTGGAACAATGTAATAAGAAACCTAAAGGATGAAGATTTTTTTCATTATTGTATCGTCCTTCTATATAATTCCATCATTCTTTCATTTACAAATCTTTTTAGCATACTTAGGAAAAACTTATGATTTGTTGATGAAATAGCAAAAATGTTTCCAAATATAGGAAAAATAAGCTTACTAGGACTACACAATGTATTTAGGTTTATGAAAGGCTTCACTGGACCCATATGGTAATTGAAAAATAAAATGAATTTTATTTTATTGAAAGAATAAGTAAAATTTCACTTTGTTTTTTGGTAGACCACCAGGAAAAAATAAAAGTCGAAAAATACCAATTTTTACAAGTAGTTAGAACTTCTTTAAAAAGAAACTCAAAATATATATTTGGGTGCAGTTAACCTTGATGGTATACCAAGGGTTAAGCAAAATATCTCTTGCTCAATCCCACTACAAAAATAAAAGTTTTACTACATGTATTACTATGATTATTATTTTATTATTGTAATATTAATCTTTACTTCCAGTGTTGTTATTCACTAAGAATGTGGTTATTAGCATTCTCCAGAGACTCCTGTAGATATGTATATGTGTATATATACATATGTATATATTTAATGTATTTGTTAATTATATTATGTAAAATATATACGTATATATGGGGAGAGAGAGAGACAGAGATTTTAAATAATTGGCTCATGAGATTGTGAAGACTACAAGTCTGAAATTTTTAGAGAAGGCCAGGAGGATAGATACTCTAAAAAGAGTTGATACTGCAGTCTTGAGTCCAAAGGTAGCCTGGAGCCAAAAGTCCTTCCTCTTTTGGGGACCTGTCTTTTCTCTTAAGTTCTTCAACAGTTTGGATAAGGCTCACCGACCTTATGGAGGCTAATCTGCTCTACTTACAGTCTACTGATTTAAACGTTAATCACATCTAAAAAACACCTCTACCGGCAGCATCTAGACTGCTGCTTAAACAAACAACTGGGCATCATTGTCTAGCCAATTTGACACATAAAATTAGCCATCACAGTGTGGTTCATAGTGCCATGTGTTTCCTCACATATAAATTTCATGATTTCTTTAATTTTCATTAGTATCCAATTAATAGGGTACCTGGAAATAGACATTAAATTGTAGAAATGATCTTTAACATCTTCATGAATTTCAGAGATCTATCAGTAATTATAACTCAAAAATTTACCTATAAGAAGCAAGTATATATGTTTTTCTTTCTTTTTAGACTTTTACTTACGTTGTGTTAATACTAAACATCTGTCATGAAATAATTCTGTTTTAATGTATCTCGTTCTTTAATTCTAGAAGAGGATTAGTATCAAAATATATTTGAACAGGATTTAAAATCCAAATAGCAGTCATAATTATTTTCAATTATTAATCTTTCCTTTGAGTGTGTAATAGGAATTACACTTATTTAAGGTGATGTAGCTACAATTATGAACCTAAATAGCACTTTCTAATTGCTTATTTTTTCATTATGTTTCTTTTAAAGATGAAAGATTTGGATTAGTAAATGTTCTACTCATCCACTTTAAAAACTACACATAATGAACATAACTATTAAATAAATAAACCAATTAATGAAAATGGATTTTTTTGTATGACAGAATAAAGATAATGGTGAATACGTATAATATAAAGAATCCCACGCTCAGACAAAGTGAGCTGGTAAGACAAATACAAATCAGAAGGAGACGTGCCCACAGGAGAAATGCCAGTTTTTCACAGGCTAGCATTTTTATTATATGGCCTAATGGGGCATTGCAACTGAAGACCTGAATTTCTATTATATTTTGGTACCTCTGGGTATAGAGAGGAGTATTCCTCCTTGGTGATATCATGCAGTTTAGATGAAGCTAAGCTTCATCTGGTTAGATATGCCATAGATGGCTCCTTAAAGACTCTCTCTCAGCTCTCTCAGGTGTTGAAAAAGCGTAGGATTTATTTTAGATCTACCATTTTTTTCTTTACCAAAATTTTCTCATTAATAATTTGAAACAACATAACACATTGCTTGCCACTAGTCTTTATTCTGCTGTACCTGCCTTAAGGGAAGCATTTATGAAGTAAACAGAAAGGATTAATAGATGGTGACCTTTCTGCATGCAAAGGAGACAGCTGGGCTCATTCTGCTTTAGCCAAGAAAAGGAGTTCGCAGTTACATATTACTGCAAAACAAATCGTCCCAAAACTGAGTGCCTGAAAACAGCAGTAATCATTTCTCATCTCTCACAGATTCTGTTGGTCAGGAAATCATGAGCATCTTGTTTGAGTGGTTCCATCTTGAGATTTCTCATGAGGTTGCAGTCGGTGGTCAAGTGGAGCTGCAGTCATACTAAAGCTTGACTGGGGCAGGAGGATCCACTTCAAGGCGGCTCACTCATTGGGTTTGTGAGTGGTGCTATCTAGTTGGTTCCTCTCTACACAAGCTTCTCCATGGGACTGCTTGAGTGTTCCTGTGACTTTGTGGCTGGCTTCCCCCGGAAGTAAACCATGGGTACAAGGCAAAAGCCATGGTACCTTTTTTGGACCTAGCCTTAGCATTTATACTGTTACTTCTTCTGTAAATTATTTGTCACACAGTTTGGCCCTGATGCAGTGAGGAGGGGGGACGAGGGACTCCAAAAGGTCATGAATACCAGGAGGTGAAGGTGATTGGGACCCCTGTAGAGATGACTCCCCCCGGACTTAACTGAGCCTTCAAAGGAAAGTTTCCTTCAAAGGAGAGTTTTTTCTATAGCTACTGGATATGTCAATTATTCTCTCACCCCGGTTCCACATGAGGAGTATTGGTTTTGAAAAGAAAAGGAAGCTTTTGAGTTTTGGAGGCCCAGCAGAAAGGCTTAGACAGCTGGTTGGTTATGGGATAATAGTGACCATGATGATGACAGTGGTGATTATTATGTTGATGTTAGTAAGACAAACATGTAAGCATGTCTTTCCCCCATTTCATTTTAAGCACAAGGTAATGCTAAAAGCAGTGCATCTAAAATGAGACGACAGTGTGTAAGTCCTGACTCTGCCCTTTGATGACAGTGGGACCCTTGGCAAATTCCTCCATCTCTCTCAGCCTTTGTTTGTTCGTCTGTAAAATTAGGCTCTGGATGCCCTTCCATACCAGATTACTGCTAGGATTAAAGGGAATGACATATAGAATAGCCCTTTTCAAATGGCAAATCAGTACACAGGTATTAGTGTCTTAAACATTTTGGGCTTCTGTAATGAGATGCCGTAGGTGGGGTGGCTTAACCAATACATACTTATTTCTCCAAGTTCTGGAGGACAGGAAGTCCAAGACCAAGGTGCCAGCAGATCTTGCGAGAGCCCTCTTCCTGGCTTGCAGAAGGCCATCTTGTAACGTTGTCTTCACACACTGGAAAGAGAAAAAGAGCTGCCCTCTCCCTCTGTTAAAGACACTGATGCCATCATGAGACCCCACCCTCATGATCTCATCTAAACTTTGTTCCTAAAGGCCCCATCTCCAAATACCATCACATTGGGGGGTAGGGTTTCAACGTATGAATTTGGGGATGGGGGATGCAAACATTCAGTACATTATTATCAGCCCTTCTCATTATTAAGAGCTCCACCATGTTGTCTAGGTTGTTGACACTTTGTTGACATGATTAATGTCCTGCTATAAGGCTAAGAGTCTTTCACATCTGGAAAGTGGATACATGAAGATTGAGAAATGTTCTTACGTCTATACACAGAATTTTTAGTACTTGCTCAAGAAATGTATCTTCACTGAGTGTTGATTCCCTTAAGTTCCTATCTAGGAATTTGGAAAAAAATAGGTTCTCCATCAAGATTTTCTGAACTAACGAATAAATGTTGGGCTTTATGATATTTTCTTCAGTATTACGATATAACAAAAATATTTCTGCAGAATATTCTATTTTTAGTGTTTCCAGCTACTGGAGAGTCTCGTTTATTACCATCTGTAATTCTAACCCTGGGTCACAGGAGTGAAGCCATTGAGAGTCCCCTACAAAGTCCAATAAGGTAGTTCTAGAAACAATAAACTTGGCCATTGGAATCCAATTTTTCTTTCACACAAGAGCCATAGAACCACTGCCTTGGGCCATAGCTGGCTTTCAGGAAAATGCAATCGGTGGAGGGAAAGAAAGGTATAGAGTCATATACCAGCCTAATTTCATTTGTTATCAGAAAAATGTATATTAAATAACAAAATGTTTGAAAATAGAAAATTGGGTCCCAAATGCACAGAATAAGAATGAGGGGAAAACACCTTTATCTATAATTAAACAGAAAACTGTGCCATGAATTGATAAAACCCAGTCAACCTGCAAATGTGAACATCAAGTGTAATTGTACAGAAAAATACGATAATATGAAAAACATAGAAATTGTATAGCCACATGTTGGCCTTTTGAAACAATGGCACTTTACCTGCTTCTCAGTAAGGATTTGGTTTAGTCTTAGGCATTGTAGGAACAGCTAAAAGATGAAGGCTCAGTCCTATTGGACAATAAAACGAGGAATTTCTCTTGATTAGTAGTAGTACCTGTACACTGCTCAGAGTTTTAGCACATCCTTTTATGTGTCTCTCAATATAGGGTGCCAGGCCAAACAAAGCATATATGTACATAGGGGGCATAGTACCGTAAGGAGTACATACCGATCAATGGAACGGGATTAATTTTTTTCTTAGCATCTGACAGGGCACTTAAAAGGCCTTAGGTTTCCCTCTCAGTAGCTAGGTGTTTTGGTAATGGAAAACACATCCCAGAGAATTCCAGAATATATGAAACATTTCAGACAGTTTGGAGGTGTCAAAACTTTTACGGACAGTACTTGGCAAAGTCAGATTTTATTCAGATTCTACAATATCTCATCTTATAAATAGTAATATTTTGTATCTGTGTTATACTTTACATAAATTGGACAAAGAACTCTAAAAAATATGAGTCGATTTGATATCCACAACCTTGCCTAAAGTCGATATTGTCCTTATTAAATAGATGAGGGAACCAAGGATCATGGTTTGTAATACCTTTCTCAAGGTCACACAGTTAGCATATGGAAGAGGCAGGATCTCACCCAAGTGTTCTGATTCTAGGAAAGGGTGTTAGACGGCTTTTCTTTCCTATGCTGAAAGGAGACAACATTTGAAAGTCAGTTATTAAAAATGTATATACATACATATACACATTTACACACATATTTATATATTCACATCTATATATATTTATGTAAATCTTACATGTATACTATTGACATATACTTGTATACATTATTTATTAACTTGTGATAGTTTATTTCAGCTAAGTTAAAATATATTGGGTATTTATCGAATCATGGTACTTAAAATCCTCACAGGGATTCGTTTTTATGCCTTAAGCAAAGTCACTTTTAAAAAAAGGAGCGAACATAGGTTAAAAGAAAAAAAAAAAACAGCTTTCCAGGAGGAGCCTCCGTTACCCTATTTCACCGATAGTTCAGATAGTGATATGGGGCGTAGTTCTTTCTCCTGTTGCCATGTTCGTAAGTGACGAAATGCCAGAGGTTAGGAATTTCAAGCGTTGTCCTGTCTTTCTGAGGACACTCTCCCCTAGTATATATTTTATCTCCCTGATGGAACTGCAAGCTTCACACTGTTACTCCTTTATATTTGAATTCCTGTAATTCTCACATTATTCTGAAAATAACAGGTGTGCCATAAATACGTACTGATTGAATGGACAGTCTCACGGGGTAGCTGGCGAATGGTGTAAGGCTGCCATCATCATCTCCAGACCATGAGAAAAAGAAAAAAAAAAACAATTTGCCTGAAGAGATTAATAAAATGCCCTGCTTAGAAAAGCAAAGAACAAACAAAAACCCACAGTACACACACCCAGATATTGGAATGGTGAGTGATATTTCAGTTTCAGAATAGTACAATCTCTTCTAAGCAGAACAGATTTAAAAAACACCTTGGTCTGATTGCAGTTCACATGCCTCAGCCTTGCAGAAAATGTACGAGGCCATTTGAAATAGTCTTCACTGCACTTTTGGAGGCTCTGCTGATTTGAGCAAAATGAAAATGAAATGTAAATAGAGAGTTCTTAATCTTCAGAAGCTCAAGTACCCCCCTCTAATCTTTAAAGTAGAAATTTGGATTCGGATTCTCTTTATCTTTTTTTTATTAATGAAAATTTCTTTTTCCTTTTATCATGATGTCTGTTGAAAGGGTTCAGAGAACTCAAATAAGGAAGTCATGTTATAACTTAAGACAAAATAGGAATGTGAATTTGTATTATATAAGGAAAACAGTGTCCGAAAAAGTTGCCTGTTGTCCCTAGGGGAAGCAGAAGAAATATCAACGCAGAGCAGCCAACAAGATGTGCTGTGGCCATTAAAAACATCACATTCACTGGCTTTACACTTCATTAGGTGGGTAATGAGTTGTACATATTTTAAGACTTAAAACAACCAGACTGACCATGATGGTTTGCATCGGTTAGTACCCGAATCTGGGATAGGCACTTGGGAGTTGCTTCATTTTAATGTACTAATAATATTTTGTTTATGTTTTGATTAAATAGTATCATTTCATTATTTTTCTGCTCTGGTTCTAAATTTATACGCCAACAAGTTGCATGGCCATTCCAAAAAGATTGACTTTAAATATATTTTTGACCTAGAAATTATGTAATGGGCCTTTACCATGAATATAGGAGCCAGATTCCTAATTCAAAATTCCATCCTCTAAAATAAGGGGCATAGACAACTGTCTAGTTCAGATAAAGATAGTTGACTGTGTGAGGGACAGAAAATAATTTTCCTTCTGCCCTTCTACGTTCTTGACTGAGGCACCCCTTGTAATAAAAGACAGATTAATAAGAGAAAAACAAGGAGAAGTTTAATAACATGTGTACCTCCTGTATACATGGGAGAGACCCAGGAAAACTGAGTAACTCCCCCAGATGGCCCAAGCCACCACCTTTAATACCATCTCCAGCTAAAGACAAAAGATGATGTTGGAAGGGGCCATGATGGGAGGCGTTCGGGCAAAACACAGTGGTCAAGGGTGTGGTTGTTCTGCAGATTGAGGTCCTTGCCTCCTCCACTGGTAGGAGTTACTAGAGATTTAGAGTCATCATTTCCCTCCCGGTCCAGAGCGGGAGACACCCTGACAAATGGAGATTTCTCCTATAAATGTAAATATCTCTTTGCAAAGGGTAACTTTTACTTCATTTTCAGGGCTTTTCTATGCCTGCTCTTTCTTAAAAAGAATCAGCTTAAAATAATCCTTATGCCAAATGGGCATATTTTGGGGTGGTATATTCTGCTCCCCTTCAACTAGAATACCAAGTTGGTTTTTAAAGATAGAGTTGGCATCCTGAAGGAATTTTAAAAGGATCTCAAGAAAATGTCATAATGCTGGTTTGAAACTAAAAGTAATAAAATTTTTATTCTGTTTTAGTATGCTAAACTAATTGAACAAGTTATTTCATTTAAAAATTAGCTTCCTCAGTATCACAGTGCACTATGCTAATAACAAAAGAGCATTAAATTATGTTCGTATATGATTTAGTATAATTTAATCAGAAATATAATAAATTCATCAAATTGTGCAATGGTGAATATTCCAAGTTCCTTTTCCATGTAAGTAGTAAGAAATTTAAGCATAGGCACCATCCTTAAAGTACCTAGATTAAGAATAGTACCTAGAAAACAGTCATTAAGTGCTTTACTAAATAAGTTTTCACCTTCAAGCTTGTAGAAGCAAATTAAATATAGATTGACCCTCTTCTAAAGGAAACAGAACTGATGAGACTGATGGCTTTCTTTTATAAATGTGTAAGTCTGCAAATATTTAATAAGGACCTAATTTACACAAAGAAGTCAATCTGGAGTGAAAGATTATTTTATTTATTTCCCAAACGCTATAGCTGAATTATACTTTAAACTTGACCTGATCTTTTTACTTAACAATTTGCATTAATATTTAAATTACGTGAAGGGCAAATGCAAGTTAAAATATTGAAATTTTCATTCACACATTTATTTATCAAATTTTGATTATGTACTTACAGTGTGTAAGGTGTCAGGCCAGGAATTATATGGTACTCCAAGAAAGCAATAACATAATCTCCTCCATTAAAGTGTTTGTTATTAAGTAGAAGCTGTAAAGTTATTACAATGTTAGATGTTTATATATACATATATATATGTATACATATGTATATATGCCATAGAAGAAATATAAGCAATATTTTCATAAACATTATATGGATTTGTGATTTTTAGTCTGTCCATTCATCCTTCTATACATCCATGCATTTATTCATTGTTCATTCTTTCATTTAATAATAATTATTGAGTGACCATTGGGAGAAAGGGATGTATAGAATGAATAAAATATGAATCCTTTTGTAAAAGAGTTGATAATCCAAGGGGAGACAGATGTGTACAGACAGAAACTTTGATACCAGAACGAAACATAAATGCAAGATACAAGCAAAGGAAAATGGAGGTGCAAAGGAGAAAGAGACTTGGCTGCCTGAAGGCAGAGACAGTTTTATTTCATCATAGATTTTCTGGAACCTAGGCCAGTGCTTGGCACAAAGGAGGTTCAGATGATGTGTTCATTGTCTCCTGAAGTAGTAGTGGAATGTATCATGGAAGTGAATCTGAAGCTGGACCTTTTAGCTGAGAGAAATACATTCCAAGGGGAAGAGGTGTTAGAGTCACAGAATTCAAGGCCTCCAGAGCGGAAAGAGACCTTAGAGACCATCTAGTACAATCTTTCTTCTTTCTGTCTTCAGTACTAGAGCACTTTGGTCTAACACTGCCCTAACACACACTTCCGTTTAACCAGATACTACACTGGAAGTGTCTAAATTGGAATCATTAAGGTCCTATAGAGAGCAGACATCAAAGTGAGGTATGCAAGACACTACCCCAGTGCAAATTTTGAAAGAAAAGTGATAGGAAGAGATCCAGAAAAGAGTGACTTGGGAAAAATTTGAGGGCTCTTCAGAAAAAATTCTGTGAGTGCCCCCTTTCTCATACAGCCCCCCACTTTCACAAGGCGAGGAGCTGACCTTCCCATTTTCAGAGAGAGGACTTTCTCTAGGTACACCTGAAGGAGTGCATCATTGGCTTCCAAGATTCTGACGTGGGAGTGATTGCCACCAAAATAAAACACAACATTTATCTGGATTCAAGACCGCAGATGAAAGGACACCAGTTATTGTCAAGTGTAGAAAAGCTTCGTCAAATCCCTCTAGTGATATTTAACATAGGCCAGACCCCGGAAAGCAAAAAGTCGCATTCTAACAGTGACAGTACTGAGTCAAATAAAATCTTTCTGCTCCTTTTCCCTCTTCTCCATACACTCCCATTCAACTCTGTTAGCATGAGAAAGAACAGCTAGAGAATGAAAGAGAGAAAGAGGAAATTCACCATACTCACTACTCAAGGTGGTCAGGGACCTGGCCCAGTTGCAGCCTCCACTAGTTGGGGAGAAGTTGTGTATGTGGATTAAGTTTGAAGTGTTAATTAATGTGCAGGACTGGAAATTCTAATTTTAACATATTAAAATGGCAATAGGACCTTGTGTTACTTTATGATAATACATGAAAAGACATGGGACCTGCCCATATTTTTACCCAGAGACCAGAGAAGAACTACCTCCCTGAGCAGATTTAACGGGAGAAAGGATGACAGACAAAGCTGTCTTTATGCTTAAATGCCACAAATCCTGATTATTCAACATACAAGTTATACCTTTTACAGACTTTTTAAAAGGGAAAACAACATAAAGGAGTTTGCGTCAGTATATGCACAAAGGTAACACTTGTAATATTTTGGTCCAACTAAAAAAGTCAATCAATTGCCACTGAAATAGTTTAACTGGATAAATAGAAAAATCTCTATCATACCAAAATTGATAAGGAGTCGAAGGCATGGATTTTTGGAAGTGTGTGGTAACCTAGGAAGAGTAAGTACTAGAGCTGGAATGTTGCCTTCTAAGGATTATTACCAAACAGGAGGGCTGGCTGTTCATTAGGACAGCTGTGGTAGACAAACCTGCTATGTTATAGAACAACAGATTCTGGTCGGCTGTATGGGACACTAATCACGTAGGATAATTATAACATGGTGGGCTGAAAGATCCTCCCAAGAAACCATGCCAGTGCTTAATTATGGTGAGTTACTTCTCTTTCCCATCAAAATGTCACGATCCAACCCACAACTGTGCATACATTTTTTTTGTAATTTTCTTACTTTGAATGTCTTTACACTTCTCCAAGATCCATCCATATCCTCCCTGTTCTTAAAAATAATCTTTCAGACAATTTATCTTTGATAACTCTCCTATAAATTTGAACAATAGGTGTAAACAGACACTTGACATTCCAAAGGAATATTCTTCAAGACCATGTGGATCAACACATCTTCAAATGCCATTACGGGGTATGTGAAGTATGTATTTTCTCCAAAGTACATACTTTACAGTCCTCATAATAGATCTTTACAGATGAGGAAAATGGGACCTAGAAAGGTTAAGTGAAGTAGCTAATAAGCATTCCGATTAATATTTGAACTCGGATCTGGCTGAGTAGAAAATACGCATTCCTAACTCTTTCTCCTAGATGTGTTTTCTATTTGAACTGTGTATCACTATATAAGTTTCCCACTGGGGCTCCTTTTCAGGGTCTTTTTAATACTTAAGTCACTTGTAAAATGAGTACTTTCTTTGAAAGAGAAATCCATTAGACAGAAAAAAACAACTTGGCAATAAATTTTAGGCATTAACCCCATGCCAAGTAATTATCAGAAGGCCTCGTGCTTTGAGACTGCACAAGTGTGATCTTAAGATAATGGAGTGAAGTTTGCATTGTGAACCTTCTTGATGCTTTACATCGTGACATGCTTCGTGGATTGGCTTCCTAAAAGATTTGTAAAGCATTCTGGGAAGGTGTGCCAATTAAAAACCGGAGATTGGCTAAAGGCTTGAAGCAATTGAATTTTGAATACAGATGGTGCCAAATTGAATGTTTCCATAGCAACAGACTTTTCCTTAATAACTTTTAGATGGGAAGGGGAACATAAAAGGAAACCATCTTTCAGCAGATGTATATTCCTACAGCATGTTTTCAGATTGGTTTTGGAAGCTAATTTGTACTTAACTAGTGATTGTTTTAAGTGGATCAGAATATTACAACATTCTCCTGAGGAAATATTTTGAGAATAACAGAAATATATTCTGGGAACTTTATAAAGACATAAAAAGGGCATGGTTTAAAAAAAAATTTCTTGGTCTGTAGCCTATCAATCAGGATTTTATAAGTATGACTTAACATTGGTCAAAGATTTCTCAATTCTTAATGTCTGTTAAGATTGAAAGTTTAGAGGTGCCTGGGTGGCTCAGTTGTTTAAATGTCTGCCTTCAGCTCAGGTCATGATCCTGGAGTCCTGGGATGGAGCCCCGCCTGGGGCTCCCAGCTCAGCTGAAAGTCTGCTTTGCTTCTCCCTCTAACCCTCCCCCTTGCTCGTGCTCCCTTGCTCTGTCTCTCTCTCTCTCTCTCTCTCTCTCTTAAATAAATAAATAGAATCTCAAAAAAAAGATTGAAAGTTTAGAATGTAGGTATAAACAAATAAAAAATGATATGTTTATCATGGACTTGAAATTGATCTTAATATACACATTCTTCTTTCAGGTTTATGGATTAGTTTTTCATTATCCGTTGTTTGACTATTTTTTTAAAGTTAATTATATAAATCATTTTGGGAAGAATGTCATGAGGAGGTCACTGATAGGGTTCATATCGTATGTATGCTGTATCATAGATCTAAAGTCTGGTCTTCAACTTTGCATAACCAACACCAGATTTTAATAATTTATTAGATTCTGAGATTAAAGAGTTTAGTAGATCATGGTCTGGGGGCCTGACCCATGCTTCACAAACTGACAAGAGATTGGTTTATAAATCATTTGAGAGATAATAAATTCAAAATTAGGATTTTATAATACAACATGAGCCTGTCAGAAAAATTAATAATGATAATTTGCTCAGGGTGCCCTCCCAAATGAGGGCATATACAGAACACCAAATTATATGCAAGGTTTGATGGTGATGAAAGAATTGGAGGAAGGGTAATAAGGTATTTTTAAAGGATGGTTCACTAAGTGAGAGAAGTTAGATAAAATGCCCACCTTTATTATTCTAGGTGATTTCTAAAATAGAAATAGAGAAAGAGATTATTTCTCTCAGATGGTATCCTAGGCATAATAGCAAGTGCTTGCTCCCGGGCTTTCCTTCCAGATTCCCTGCAACAGGTCTCCCCACATCACGCGCACGGACTGACCTTCCCCTCTCCCTCTTTCTGTTACAGGGCGGCACAAAACTCGGGTGTGTTACGTACATGTAAACCAATAGCTGGAGCTTCACATTCACTTCACATTACTGCTCATTCCTCGCTTGATGGGACTGGGGTGCTTCCTCACCAAAACCCTGGCAAAACAACTCTGTGCAGAGATTTCCAGCCCTAGTGGCAAGTCCTGGACTCCTACCCCAAGAAATTCCGACATGGTAGGGACATAAGAAGGCCCTGGGAATCTGCACTTTTAAGAAGTGATCCAAAGCTCAGCCAGGTTATTTTTGCAGATGGCTAATATCATCTATCACTTCTTTTTTTCTAATTTTAATTTCAGAAGAAAATCTTTTTTTCTGGCTTTTTCCGAATATCTGGGTTGGTAGGACTCAGAGCCTCTCTGAACCTGTGCATGTAGAGAGATGTAGAAGTAGAGATTGATAGATGAGTTATATAGACATCTACATAAACTAGAAATAGATGTGTATACATATAAATAGTAAGAGAAATGTGTTGTTTAAAACTGTAAAGAAATATACACACTCTTAAAAACGTAGTTTAAAAATATGAAGAATTCACTCAGTTGAAAATAGTATGATAAATTTGAATGAATAGGACCCTGAAAGCAAATATTCCTCCCTCCCTCTTTCCCTCCTCTCTCTCTCTCTCTCTCTCTCTCTCTCTCTCACACACACACACACACACACACACACACACACACACAGAGCTCTACAGCTTAGCACAGGGTTTTAACATAAAAACCAATCCCTGAACCAGATAAATAAAGGAAAAGCTTTCTATTCTTTCTCCATCTACATTAATTTGCAGTCAGTAATCACATGTAAGAAAAGTACCGTTGCCCCGTAAACAATGCAGCAGGGAGTATCAGATGACCATTAGGTGAAAATCAAGGTGCCTGTCCTTAAAGACACTGTCATCCTGGCTTAGTCCCAAACCCTTTGCATTCTGCACTCATTCCTTGATTTCACTGTCTTTAGAGCTGCATAGGTAGGAATAACACTCATAAGCAGACATTCCAGAAGGTTTGATTTGAAAAACGGCCTCGAGAGAGAGAGACAGAAACAGACACAGAGTGAGAAGGAAAAAGGTGTAAGGGCATTGTTGGTACAGAGATAGAAACACTGAACAGTGAATTTGGTTACCACTTTGTCAGATAGCTTTTATTTTAGCTTGTAATTTGCTTATTTATCAGAGGAAAATGGTTAATCTAAAGATTCATACTTTCTATTACTATACTAATGCTAATTCTACCTGACACTATGAAGATATACATTTAAAGTTTGGAGGAAGTTTGTTGTTAAATGTATCACAATGTTTATTAGAAGTAGTTTCAAATAATTTAGTGGCATAGGGAATGAGTGATTACGACATAAATGCTAAGTGTGCAAAAGTAGGATACGAAATTATTTATGCCATGTGATCCTAATTTTGCACAAAAGAAAAAAAAAGACAAAAAGAGAAAAAGCCAGCAAGACAAATGATAACTGAAGGATATACTTCAAAATGTTCAACAGCTGTCAACTGGGGGAATTCAAGCGAACTTATTTTATTTTTATCTCTGTCTGTGTTTTCCCAATTCCATCCAATAAATTACATGTTTTATGTGCAGAAAGTGTTTTAAAATATATTACACTAGTACAGTGTTTCTCAACCTTTTATTCATCATTAACCTCTAAGAAGCCCTTTTAGAGTTTTTGTTTTCTAATCATCTTAATCCCACAGATATGCTCTGTAATCTGTTTATATTGTGGCCCTTCGGAGAGTCACAAACCACTGTGACCCATAGATTATAGTAAGAATTTTTGTCCCTCAAGAACAAATCTTCACCTCCTTGGGGCACTGTTGTCCCTCTTGCGAATACATGTGCTTGCTTAAGAGCCAGAATATTCTAATTCAGGAAATTTGAGGTGGGAGCAGAGTAAGTACCTTTTTTTTTTCTCAATAGAGCTCAAGTGTTCCAAAAGGCATGTGTAAATGCACCTACTTAATGTTATTCCATTTTTTTCAGATGCCTGAAGTATAAGCATTTATCTACTTTTAGGAATAATACTAATGATGGGACTTTTTTACATAATTATAAATCTGTAAGAATTTACCTTTCTTTTCTACTGTCAGGAACATATAACTTTGAACACAAATTAGAACAACTTTCCTGAAACTTTCCCCTTGACCTTTATATCTTTTGCACCATCTACTTCTGTGTAGGTCTTTTCTTTTCATCATTGTTGATTTCATTAGTTTTTCTTCCAGAGACAATTGAGGGGAGGTGTGGGCTTAGCATCCTGAATTCATAGTCACACTGTGGTTGGTAAAATGTGAAGGAAAACCTGGCAAACACATGGTCCCTCGTGGATCATTTTCTCCAATCTGACAATTACATAGAGGCTCTGAGGCTTCTGGGGTCATTGCTGAAGCTATTTTTTGAAATCCTATAGCATTTCCTCATTGTTGGTTAATTTTCACAACAAACAAAGAAGTTTTCATTTTTAAGGCTAAAAAAAAAAAACCTACACACACACACACACACACACACACACACACACACACAAACCCCTAAGATGAGTGAGGGAATTATTCAGCACAGAGGCTTATAAACCAATTAAGATGATGATGTCCTGGATGGAGATATTCATGAACCTCTCACATTACCTGTTTCAGCTTTGTTTTTTCTTTTTGTTTTTGTTTTTAATGTTCAAAGGGAATAGAGTAATGAAGCAGTTATGTAGGAAGGTTTGGACTCAGGGAAGGCAAAAAAAACACCCTTTCATTAGGTTCCCAGTAACAGCTAGCTTATTAAGCAGCAAGAGACAGAGATTGAGTAGAGAAAAAAAAAATAAAAGGATGAAAAAAAATAAAGCAACGAGATGAGGAAGGTCAGTGACACCATTGGAACTGGCAGCATGCATGGCGGTTTCATAACATATCTTTTGTTTGGGGGAAAACAACTATACTGACTTTGTTTTGAACCCCTTGCTAATATGTATCTTGGGAAAACTTAACATATTTTATCTGTGTGTACAAAAATGCCTAAGGATCGATCTCTTACCTAAGCTTTATTCAGACTGGGAGAATCAATATACAGATTTGCAGCTAACATATTAGGGTTCGTGCTTTCTGCTCTTTCATAGCATGACTTTTCCTAATTTTCAAGAACGGTCATGTAACTGCGCCTCAGCCAAGGAAAAGGGCTGAGGACCTCCTTGTCATTGGAGTCAATGTTAGTTTTTCCTATCGGGACTGACGTAAAGATAAGTTTGTTCTGAGCTGGAACTTCCCACTGGCACCAGTTACATGCAGTAAGTGCTTTCAAGTGGACCCCGGATTATAGGACAACTAAAGAATCTGAATATAGTCAAGGAGAATGTTGATGAACTCAAAGATAGTGAAACAGAGTAGGGGAGTAGTTTTGGTGGAAATGGTAAAAACAAAACAAAACAAAACAAAAAACAACAGGAAGGATGGCAGAATTCAGGGAAAAGAAAACAGAGGCTTCACCAGCAATGAGCTCCTTCTAAAAATCAGATTAAGAGTATAAATATGGAGTGATGGGATACAAATCTGTATTTTACCTTGGCTGGTTGATGAGTGGAATCTTCTTGTCCAGACATTTTCAAATTTTTTTCATTTTAACAATTCTTTGTATCATAAATTCAATTTCAAGTGGAAATTTCCTACTCATTGAGTAACTTGGCTTCCTGTGCTTTGCCTAACCATCTACTTTCATGTTCCTTACTCCTTCCAAATCTTGGCTCCCACAAGGAGGCAGCTCACATCCCTTAAGTTTCCTGTCTGATTTTGCTTCTTTAACTGCCAAAGTGAACTCCACAAATATTTCTGTCATTTCCTTTTATACCGAATGTCTTGTGGCTCATGCTCTAAGCTCTTCCCTGAAGCTTTCAGTGATTACCCAAGAGGTTCATTTTGATTAGTCTAGGGACCACCTCTCATGCTTCATCTCTGGAGCCTTTGCCTTGAACATAGGGACAATGTAACCTTTCCCAAATCTCTCATCTCCTTTTCCTGCCCTTAGTCTACCTCTCTCCCAAGACTTCGCCTTTGTCCCTTGGACTCCTGGTTTCATTTATTCCTCACTATATGAATGGCACCTCTCATGGTGACCCCTCTGACCTCTCACCTGGTTGATGCATTCCATATGGCAAACTGCGTACTTAACTTTTTCTCTTGGGGATAATTAAGAACTCATATTTGAAATAAAATTGCAGATCCATGTGATACGAAAAGGACCTGCTCTCTCTTATTTATCTACAAGTGACTCAAAAGTCAAGCCAAGAAAAATTTAAGCAAGTAAGACTTCGCAACGAAGTGTCTTGAGGAAAGACTTTGCAGACATTACATGTAGCCCGTATTCTAGAAGAGGCACAGTGACCTAGGCAGACCTTGCTGAAAAACAGTCACCGTGGTTACAGTCTATTAGTTCCATCGTTTTCTGGGGGGGAGGAGGGGGGAGTCATTCCATAACAGGGTCAGATCTTCTGAGACCCCATGAAAGAATTGTGAGGTTAATAATCCCATTCATTTCCCCTCAAAAGCATTCATGAAGTGTCTATCACGTACCAGGCAATGCATTCTATGCAGAGGGAAGAGTTTAGGCAAAGTCGTCTACGTTTAATCTTCTAAATATTTTACTAATTTGTTCTTATCTTTCAGTCTACCAATGACCATCAGGCTGTGCCTGGACACCTGTCCTAGCTTGTTGCTCTATTTTTCTGCATCTTTTCCTGCCCCTCCCCCAATCTATTCTCTAATTGACAGTCTGACTGATCTTTTCACACCCAGATCAGATGTGTCACTTCCCTGCATGCAGCCTTTCAGTGGATTCCCACTGCACGGAGACTAAAGACCAGAATCGTTACCATAATTCATAAGGCCAGAGGGAGCTATGAAAATCCCCTCTTTAGCTTTTCTTCCTAATGGATGATGCATTCAAATAAGTGAATTCTGTCATAAAGACACAGATTCCAAATGCATGTGAATGCTGAATTAGGCAGTTTACTTATAAAATGTTTATGACTCCTTTATGCAGCTTTGGTTTTGAATACATGCTAACTCAATCTCAAGCACATAATAGATTATGAAGAAAAAGTTTGTAATGAATGAATGGATAGACAAAGGGATAAAGAAATGAATAAATCTACAAAAATAAATTCACATCATACAATCAAATGGCTCTTTATAAGAACGTATCAGAACAAAAGTATAATCTTGTACAATATCCAGTTCTGGCAATGTCTGTGTGCCTTTCTTTTCATTTTTGTTAAAAGGCATCCATTTTATATGTTTTTAAAGGATTATGTTTCTTTGCTGTGAATAGTATAGGCACAGTGCTCTGCTTATATCTCATTTTAAAGAAAATAATAATAGTACCTTATGTTTGCTGACAACTTTGTGGTTTATAAAGCACTTTTCACATAGATTACCTCATTTAAAATTCCTCTATTTCTTCTTTTACTGCAGAAATTCTATTTAAGAAGATTTCCTTCTAAAATTAAGGCAATTACACTATTCTGTTCCTGTATTTCTTAGCCATATGTTTCACCAAGGTATTGTCTCTCTCTTGGGTCTTTCTTCTCCGGATGTATAGTTATGATTTACCCAGAGGTAAATGGAAATAGTGGGGGTCATATACAGATTTTGTTGTTGTTGTTTCTTATAAACTCGAGCATTTCATTTTAGGAGCTGCTCTACCATTTTAGGAGTTGCCATTCTAATGTCCAAAGCCAATTTACATATTTTGTGTGAAACTATTTTGTCATTTGAATTGGGATCGTTAGAATAGGAAGAGTTACTTTTCATCTCCCCCGTATTTCACATTATTTACTGTAACATTTACGAGTTGCCAAGGTTTAAATAAGCAAAGATAATCTCGAAATGAGGCCTGGGAAGGGCAATTTGAGTCTTCCTGCACTTTTATTTTTGGTCTTTCAGTCTATACTACTACAACTACTTTAGTCTGAAAAGTATTTTATAATCACTGATCCTGTATTTAATAACAGGACATATGTTAAATGAACCAGAATCGAGTGATCTTTATTTATTTTTGATGTTACATTTTGCTTTTCTGGAGAAGTGTTTGAAAGAGATCAACTGATACTATACTTCAATAATTCAGTTCCTCTTTTCCCTACATACAGAAGTGTCACTCTCACAAAGTCTGAAAAACTTTGAGCATGGACTTTACCTTCATAATATTGCCTAAATGTATGTACTTTTTGTTTATATGTTGGTGACAATTTTGTTTTTGCAGTGGCACAGAAATTCTCATTTATGATATAAGAGTTGTGTTTGCCCTTTCCACACGTTTCTTTATACCTTCCTACGTGCCAAATGTGGGCTGGCTCCTGAATTTAAAAATACATTTCCTCTCCTAAAATCAGCACCTTGCAGTAGGTAAGACAGACAAAAGAACAGATAATTGCCAGATAGTGTAATCGCTGTGTTCAAACCCATGAAACAAGGCTTGGTGGGGCAGAAGAGAACAGTCAGGAAAAAACAACCAATGATAGTGGCTTCTGAGCCAAGTTCTATAGAGTGGACAAGGGTGGAGAACAATCTGTGCCCAGATGTGGGTCACATCACACATGTAGCAGACTCATTTGTGGCTGTAAAGCTGGATTCTAAGGTTCACAGCAGGCGGTAGAAGTCAAGAAGCTGGGAAAGGTCTTACAAGTCAGGTAAGGAATTTGGACTGTATTCTGAGAGCAGTGAAAGGGTGACATTAGGGCAATTTAATACGTGATGTCAGACTCCGATTTTTCAAAAGCCTTCTCTGACCAAAGTGCTGAAGATAAACAGGGAGGGCAAAAGGCCAGTGTTGGAGCAGTGCTTTTCAGTCCTAGCTGCACATCAGAATCACTAAAGGCACTGGGGGCTTTTTAAAAATGCCAGTGCCTGGACTTCACCCCAAGCCAATGACAGAAAAAGCTTTGGGACCAGGGCACAGACATTGGTATTTTTCAAAGCATCCCAGTTGATTCAATTGCGCAAAGTTATGATTCAGTAAATAAGAGAGAGCATCAGGAGGCTTTTTTTTTTTTAAAGATTTTATTTATTTATTCGACAGAGATAGAGACAGCCAGCGAGAGAGGGAACACAAGCAGGGGGAGTGGGAGAGGAAGAAGCAGGCTCATAGTGGAGGAGCCTGATGTGGGGCTCGATCCCATAACGCCAGGATCACGCCCTGAGCCGAAGGCAGACGCTTAACCGCTGTGCCACCCAGGCGCCCCCATCAGGAGGCTTTTAATTAAAACAGTCTAGGGAAGCGACAGCTGGATGATAGAGAGGTTAGAAGAATGATTACGGAGGTTGAATGAATGACTTGGTATCTTGGTTAAAGGATACGGAAGAAAGAGAAATCAGGGATGATTTGTATGTTTCTCTTCGAATGACTAGGTAGAGGAACAGATGTGTGTCAGTGATTAGGGGAGAAGGGTGAAGATGATGTGATCAAGTTTGGGATACACTGAATGTTTAAAAGGGATTTAGGAGATGTTTGACTCTGTGGATATGGAGTTTGGGAGAGAGTTCTTAGGTTAAAACAGATTTGACTATGATCATTGTAAAGGTAGTAAATGAAGCGATATAAGTAGATGAACTCACCAGGGAGAGAAAACATCAAGTGAGAAGAAAAGACTCAAAAAAAAAAAAAAAAGACTCATAGGGAACAGCGACATTTAAGAGATGAGCTGAGGAGGCTGAGGAGCGGCCAGAAAGGTAGAGTAAATTGCATGCCATGTGGGTGGAAAGAAGGTTTCAAGGAGGGCTTATCAATGAGGGCAAGTACTGAAGGGAGGTCTGCCAAAATAAATACCTCAGAATCTCTAGCGCGGTAGTGACTTGAATGTCATAGCTATTATCTACAACAATTTCAAGGGCTATTTCCATTTCAGCTATTATCTACAATTGTGGTAGCAATAGTCAAAATGTAGTGACTAAGAAAGGAACCGGAGGTGTGAACGTGGAAATAGTGCATATTGACTAGCGCTTCGCAAACTTTAACGTGCACACAAGTCACCCCTGGAATCTGGTTTAAACGTGTAGAATCTGATCAGTTAGGTTTCGGTGGGGCCCAAGATACTGCATTTCTTGCAAGCTGCCAGGTGATGTGGATACTGCTGGTACACAGGCCATCCCTTCCGGAGTGCCGGCATAAACCATTCTTCTATGAGGGAAGACGACATCAGGTTGGCCAGATGTGGTGTTGGGCCCAAAAGCAAAACCCATCTGTTTGTTGTTTTCTTTTTAGATGAGGTTCTGGACTGAGGTTGAAGATATGGGGTGGGTAAAAAGTGGAATCACTTCTTTCAGGAGCCAGAAGAAATTGGCAGACTGAGTACAGGGGGGGAATTAGGCATGGGGAGGAGAGAGACACCTACACCTGTAGGGAAGGACATAAGGAAGACGAGAAATACAGAATACTCCTCCAGTAGATGGGGTCTGGTGTTTTGCTTTGTAGCCCATTGTTTTTTCAAGGAATTGTTTTATATTTATTTTTATTCCTGAACTTGAATGGCTACACTGTGGAGTGTGCTTGTAAAGAGCGCCCTCTTTGCTTCTCAAGTATAACTTGCATTTTCTGCACTTGTCAAATACAAGTTTGAGTGACAAGGTGTAGGGATGAAATTCAATGTGTGTTCAGGGAGAAAAAATGCCTTTTTTAGTCTACATCTCTTTGAAAATTTCGCATTCCAACAAATGCATCAATTTTGATGTGAAAATGTACAGTGATGAATGGGTTTGGCTGTGTGCATTGCATGCCAGTGACACGGTAATTAATCCGCGGTGCTGGAATTGTAATGGTCCCCTTTACTCCACTTTAGTGAACTCTTGCTGAACGCTTTTGAGTTGTTAGTACTTTATTTGCTACATTTGGCACTTAATTAGTTGACGGCGGAGGCCAGTGGGACAGATGGATCGTCCAGTGATATATTGTGTCATATCACACCTGGATAGTTCTTTTCCATTTCTTCTGAGTGATCTAGGATTATACACTGAAGTATTTTTTTATAATAATTTTTTATTATGTTAGTCACCATACAGTACATCCCCAGTTTTTGATGTAATGTTCCATGATTCATTACTTGCGTATAACACCCAGTGCACCATGCAATACATGCCCTCCTTAATACCCATCACCGGCCTATCCCAATCCCCACCCCCCTCCCCTCTGAAGCCCTCAGTTTGTTTCCCAGAGTCCATAGTCTCTCACGGTTCATTCCCCCTTCTGTTTACCCCCCTGCATTCTTCCCTTCCTTCTCCTACCGATCTCCCTGCTATTTCTTATGTTCCATAAATGAGTGAAATCATATGATAATTGCCTTCCTCTGCTTGACTTCTTTCACTTAGCATAATCTCCTCCAGTCCCGTCCATGTTGCTGCAAATGTTGGGTAATCGTTCTTTCTGATGGCTGAGTAATATTCCATTGTATATATGGACCACATCTTCTTAATCCAGTCATCTGTTGAAGGGCATCTCGGCTCCTTCTACAATTTAGCTATTGTGGACAATGCTGCTATGAACATTGGGGTGCATAGGGCCCTTCTCTTCACTACGTCTGTATCTTTGGGGTAAACACCCAGTAGTGCAATGGCTGGATCATAGGGTAGCTCAATTTTTAACTTTTTAAGGGACCTCCACACTGTTTTCCAGAGTGGCTGTACCAACTTGCATTCCCACCAACAGTGTGAGAGGGATCCTCTTTCTCCACATCCTCTCCAACATTTGTTGTTTCTTACATTGAAGTATTTTTGCATAACTGTTGATCAAGCTTTTCCCCCCAACATCAGGCTTTCTTCGTGCCAAAGGAAACCATTTTTGAAATTCATTTTAATGATCAAATAATATCACATTTCATCGTCTGCCTTTGAAATTAATAAAATAGCTTACATGTTTCGTTATGACTGGATGATGGTATATTCACATAATCTGTGACTCTCCAACTGGTAGCAAAAATGCAGGCCTCCTTTGACCCTAACTCATCTTGCAGAGTGGGCACCAGCATGCATTTACCTATGGTTAATAACTACAACAGGAAAATGAGCTTTTTCAGAGGACTCCTTTTCTCCGTTAGAATATTCAGCATACTTTAAATGAGGTAATATGGTCTCTGACAGTCTGCGGATTATGAAATTAAGAGAGCTGCCGGAATTCCACTTGCAGCTCCTCACCATATACATTGGGTGTGACTTTCAGCAAAATGTTTCATCATTTCCACTCGTAAAAATGCTGTTTACTATCTTTTAGACTTACGTATTCCACAGATGGTATTTTTTTCTTAATTGGAAAGTGGTCTTAGTGACTTAGAAAGCTGCCTGAAAAATATGCTGCTTCGTGCTTGCTGTGAGGGAGCATCTTATCTAACATTTTATTCTGAAAAATTCAAATGCACAGAAAAGCTGAAGGAACTCTACACTGAATACCCATGAACTCACCATCTAGATTCTAGTGTCCCACTTCATCCCTTTATCCTCCCATCAGTCCCCCCCCCCCATTTTTTTAATACATTTCAAAGTTTGGAGACATCGGTACCCTTTACCCCTAAACACTTCAACATGTGTATCATTAATTAGAGCTCAGTATTCATTTACAGTTGTTTGCTTGCTTGTGGCAAAATTTGCATAGTCAAATGCACAAGTCTTATGTGTCCCCTTCAGTGAGTTTTGATGAATGGTGGATACGCTAGTGTGACGTATGCCTCTATCAAGATACAGAAAAATACTATCACCCCAGAAAGGAAAGAACTTTTGGTTGTTAACTAGACTTATTAACGTGATCATTTCTCAATATATACAAATATTGAATTACTATGTTGTACACCTGAAACTAATATAATGTTGTATGTCAGTTTTACCTCACTTAAAATTTTTTTCTTCAAAAGAAAGGAACCTTTTTTTTTTAGGTTGGCTTAAGTTTTTTTTAACTGAATTTTAACATGACTGAATTTAAGATTGTCAAGCTGAATCATACCAATGGTCCATCCAGAGGAATGATATGTGGCTGTTGATATTCTTTTTGCTCATTCACTCACTGAGCTGACTGAGTTCTTCCCATTAGCCTTGTAAGGTGAGCCTCTAGCTCTGAGAGAAACATCAGGAAACATGTATTTCCCAGACTTTTAGAGCTGGTAAGAACCTCAGGGATCATCCAGTCTGCTCGCTTTTGCTTTGTGTCTCAAGATTTGAGAACTTCACTGGTGTTATGGAAGTACGTGGTTGTCTATCTTTACCCCTATAATAGAAAGCAAGTGCCAGACATGCTGCTCAGTGCTTTGTGTTTATTATTTCCTGAATCTTTATAGATTATTAATCTTCTTGTTTATCCTCATTTTACAGAGAGTAAACGTTGTGAAATAGCATTAAGTTACTGATCTTTGCCATGTTCAAACTAACCTCAAACGTTAGACTAATATTATAAAATATTTTTAATGTGGTTGTTTATTCTAGGTCTGTCTTCCATGACTTTAAACGTAATGTTTGGCTGTTTCTGAATTCTGGCTTTTTAGGATTTAGAAAAGGAGCAGATATTCAAATTAGTCATAGTGGCTAGGATTTAATCATGTGCCTATAACTCCCTTCCCTTTTCAGCTTTTCGGTCTGAAATGACATTTTTTTCTGTGTTTACATAGCAGCCACATTCCTCATGTCCTGTTCCTAAATACAGCAAGTGTCCATTCACACTAGTTACATTTGACTTCATGGTTAGTATATTTGTTTCTCCCTCTTCTTAGTGGGTTTAAGTTGAGATTCCTCTTTGCAGAGCTTAACTATAAATAAGTCTTCTAGAGAACCATGTTTAAATGCCTTGGGAAGTACATGAAACAAGTCTTAATATACCCTATAATTTTGGTTATTATTATTATTTTCACTTACCTTGGTTTCTTATAAGTCTTTGAATATCAAATTTTAAGATATGCTCACATTCCTCAAGGCAGAGATGTACCCTAACTTTGTACAGGACTAGGATAATGGTGGTTTCTTTCTTTTCTTCTTTTAGTTCCCTTTGTGATCACCCCAACATTTTGTTGACTATTTTAGCCTCAGGGAACAGTCTGTTGTGATTCCCACATCTCTTTCCCATCTTTAACTATCACAACTCATTATCTTAATTCCAGTTGGAATCATTTTCCTTACAGTTGCCCATAGTTAAATATCTGCCATTCTTTACCCATTTGTGATCCATTTGCCTGCAAATTCACTCTTCCAGCTTGGTAATTTCCACCTGGATTATTTAAGTACCCTATGGAATCATTGAGGTCCACAGTGTGCTCCACCTAGCAGATCACAAATGTTCCCTGACGACTATAAGCCGTTGTTTGGTCTTTGTACAGAGAAGCAGTAACACCTGGCTTCGGTATGGTCCTCTACGCTCTTATTCATTGTTGAATTTTATCTTCACAACAATTCTTTGGTTGTACAACCATCATTATTTCAGTTTTGCAGTTAAGGAAATTGAAGTTGTAGTGAAGCAACTTTTGCAAATTAAATTTAATCACAAATCTAGGGCTATAAGCCGTTACTAACTGCTAGTCAAGGCGTCTTTCTAAAACTTAGTCACAGTAACTTTTAATTCTCAAACTATAAATTCAGTGCAGAAATTGCAACAGAGCTGTTCTTTGTTCTGTAGCAATGTATATTCAAAAAGGCAATCATTTCGTTTTTGTAAATAACATTTTTCCCTACGAGAGATGTTGTGGGAATTTATATCAGTCAAGAACGTATATCGATAATCAAACAGAGCTAGCTTAAAAACATGAAGTGAAAGATTGGTTAGTACTCAATCAACTGAACTGTTTCTTTCTCTGCAGTATTGTGGTTCTTGACATGATTGCTGAGTTTCCAATTTGACACTTCTAGAGATCTGTAAATCAGGATACATGCTGAGTCCCAGTCTGTCATCCTGAGTCTTAGCATTGGTTATTTATTTCCCTTCATTATCCAGCATCTACTTACTGGACAAATCAGTTGAGAAGCTTTCCATGATGGCCCTCTGAAAGGGGAAATGCACACATTTGGGTAGCTCTTCAATTATCAACATGCACAGATTGTCTGAGTTTATATGCATATATTTTATTATTATTTCACTTCTGCACATCAGATGAATCAGGTATAAATGTAAATCTAACAGTGTGGGCTCTAGTGACCAAGTACGCTGCCGTAATATATCTTTGGTCTATCAACAATATCCTGGGTGCAGCATTGCAAGTGTGGTGAAATTCTGTAGTTTGAATTGTTGGCCCAGGCATGGATGATTAGCAAGTCCATATGATGTCCAACTACCACAATGGCCCAGTTCCAAAGTAACAGCTTCTCTCTGATGATCTACAGATTTTATGTTTACTTTCATTCCTTGACAAAATGGAATATATATCATACTTCTTAACTTTTCTTTTCTATATGCGTCTGCAGGGTCTGCTCTTAGAACAGCTACAACAGTCAATTGGGGTACTTTGTTTCTGTTGTTAAATAACCTAATAACTGCTTCATTAGTCTCCATGTGCTGATTTGTTTCTGTGAGTCTAGTCTGGTTCACTGGCCAATGAGTATTTTTTTTTTAAGATTTTATTTATTTATTTGACAGAGACAGCCAGCGAGAGAGGGAACACAAGCAGGGGGAGTGGGAGAGGAAGAAGCAGGCTCCTAGCGGAGAAGCCTGATGTGGGGCTCGATCCCAGAACGCCAGGACCACGCCCTGAGCCGAAGGCAGACGGTTAACGACCGCGCCACCCAGGCGCACCCAATGAGTATTTCTGAGATGTTCTTTATCACACCAGTCTCAGACCTAAATTGTATTCTATCCTCAGCAAAACCAGTGCATCTCTTATTATCATTCATATCTGCCAGTGATGCATATTTCACAGGTTGCAACCCTTTCGAAAAGACGAATTCTCCAACGTTGTATGCACAATACATTTTACAAGTCAAATCATACTTCGTTAAATTTTTATTGAAGTACAATATACATAAGGGAAAATGCACATGCTAGAAATGTTTAGCTTGGTGAGTTTGCACAAACTAAATACGACTGTGTAAACAGCCATCAAATCAAGAAACAGAATAATATCCAGGACTTATGCAGCATCCGGCACGTCTCTTTCAGTGACTGCCAGTCCCACAAGGATAACCATTATCCTGCCTTCTACAGTCATCCTACTTTTTCCTCTTTTTATACATTATATAACTGAAATAAAACAGTATGCCCTTGTTTTTGGCTGGCTTCTTTCCCTCAACATTATGTTTGTGAGATTAATACACACTATTGCATAAGTTGTAGATATTTTATTCTTGTTGCTGGATAGTGTGCTAATATACCACAGTGTATTTAGGCATTTTCCGGTAGAGGGGAATTCGGGTAGATTCCAGTTAGGGGAAGCTTCCAATTTAGTACATGTCTTTTGGCGAATACATGTATGCATTTGTCTTGGATGTATACCTGGGAATGGAATATCAGTCAAATAATATTTTAAATATATCTAACAAGTTGGCTATTTAAAGAAATCTTATGGTGAATCCTTTTGTAAAGGAAGTAATCTCTCTATAATTTCTCTTCTGCAAAATGGATTCTCACATATAGGAATTTATTTCACAAGGGTCAGTACATGTGTTTACTGTCTTTCTAGTATTCCTCTCCTTGTACTTTTGTTAATAGCAATATGATACTTTATTGTTGTTATTAACCTCTGAAGCTCAGTATGTTTTAAAATTTGAAAATGCCCATAAAAATATCCTCATCTGAAATATACATATTCTCTTCTATATTATGCCATCTCAGATTTAATTAAAAAGACAGTGTGAGGCAAAAAGACATTCCAACAGATTCTCTCTGATCTACAGTTTATTTTAAAAATATTAAAGAAAGATCATTGATTCTTTTTGACTCACAAGAATCCCCTTCGCAGACCAACATACCTTTTAATTTATGGATTTTTTTTATCAGATGAGAATATTCTACTAGTAAATATGATATTGAAGATGTTCTATACTAAAAAATATGGTTGGTGCAGAGGCATTAAATCAGAAACAAAGGATGCCCAGAAAATATTTGTTTGCTTAAAATAGAGATCCTGAAGAATGAGAGGGAAATATGCAATTCTTTTTTAAAGTTTTTATTTTAATTCCAGTTAGTTAGCATACAGTGTTATATTAGTTTCAGGTGTACAATATAGTAATTCAACATTTCCGTACATCACCCAGTGTTCATCACAAGTGCACTCCTTAATCCCCATTACCTGTTTCACCCATCCCCGCCGCCCCTTCCCCTCCAGTAACTATCAGATTGTTCTTTCTAATTAAGAGTCTGTTTCTTGCTTTGTTTCTCTGTCTCTCATTTTTTCCCTTTGCTTGTTTTTTTTTTCTGTTCCTTAAATTCCACTTATGAGTAGAATCTTATGGTATTTGTCTTTCTGTGACTGACTTATTTCATTTAGCATTATACTCTCTAGATCCATCCATGTCATTGCAAATGGCAAGATTTCATTCTTTTTTATGGCTGAGTGATATTCCATTGTATATATATCACCTCTTCTTTAGCCATTCATCAGTCAATGGGCACTTGGGCTGCTTCCATAGTTCGGCTATTGTAAATACTGCTGCTATAAACATAGGGGTGCATGTATCCCTTTGAATTAGTGTTTCTGTATCCTTTGGGTAAATACCCAGCTGGGTCATAAGGGAGTTCTAATTTTAACTTTTTGAGGAACCTCCACACTGTTTTCCAGAGTGGCTGCACCACTTTGCATTCCCACCAACACTGCATGAAGGTTCCTTTTTCTCTGTATCCTCACCAATACCTGTTGTTTCTTGTGTTGTTGATTTTAGCCATTCTGACAGGTGTGAGGTGCTATCTCATGGTAGTTTTGATTTGCATTTCCCTGATGATGAGTGACGATGAGCATAATTCTTAAACCAGTATTCAACTTATGTAAACTTACAGTGCAGTAGAGACAGTGACTCCTTTTAAAGAAGAAAGACTCCAGGTCCTGAGCAAGGGTTAACTTTGGAAGTGGCATTTTTACATCATTATAAAAAGGAAGCATGGATAATTAAAATAGTCTTCACGTACAATTCATTTGACAGACAGTTATTGAAAGTATACCAGGCACCAAGCACTGGGCTGTGCACTAAGGTTTTTTTTTTTAATGAATAAAATTCTAACTTTGACTAGCTTCCCCCAGAAGATGACCTTGAAACAGTGACTTGAGTGAAAGTGTTTTACTTGTAAGGTGATCCCATGAAGTACCAGTAAGACAGTGACACAACAAACCAGGGAAAGAAGCCAACAATTGAGCCAATTATCAAGCAGGTTATTGCTGTGGGCAACTTGAGTTCAACTCCAATGAGTGAACTCTGGGAGACAGTGAAAAATGCACCTCACAGTTGTTACCCACAAAGGGTAATTATCTTCCAACTCCATTTATCATTGGCTGATTCATTTGTCAATCCTTTACAGTAAGATTTCCACCGCTCCACTGAAATTGTTTTCTGTATGGTCCTGAGTGAATTCCATGTGGTCAAAGCCAGTGGATACTTCTGGCATGGGCTTTGGGGAGTCTGACTATTTGGGTCCAAGTGTTGGCTCTCCCACTCACTGTCTGTATGACCTTATGTCAATTCTTTAATGCAGTCTTTCTTCCTCTGTTCAACGAGGAGAAGTAGCAACAGCAGCAGCAGCAGCATAAACAATGATACCTACCTCATAAGATCATCATGACGATGAAATGAGTTAACACTCATACAGAACTTAAAACGGTGCTTTAAGCGGTGTAGGTATTCAAATGAATGTTAATTATTATGATTTTTATTATCTGGCATGACATTTATGGCTTTTAAAAGTGTTGACCACGTTTGGGTTTTTGCAATACTTTCTTGTCCATGTTTTTGTGAAAGTACACTTTCCAGGCATTCCTCCTACCTCTCTAGTCATTCATTCATTCATTCATTCATTCATTCATTCATATTACTGGCTACTTTTGCTTCATTCTGTCTTTATGTGTTATATATTCCAGGACTTGATCTTTACCCCTGTGTTCTAGTCAATCTACATACCATGTCAGTGAAAATGCATTCACACTGAGGTCTTCATTACTTCTCTGTAGTAATTTCCAATCCCAGATCTCTCTCTCCCCCCGAATACATGGCTATGCCATCGCACCTGCAGTCCACACGATTAAAATGATATTGTGACGTAGATGATCCTCAAAACCTCTGACTGAGTAGGTCCAAGATTGAACTCGTTATCTTTTCCCTGGAACTGTTCATCCTTTATTCTTTGGGTAGATAGTGAATAACAGCTTTATCTAACAGGCACCAACCAGAAGCCAGGGAATCTGTCTTGATTCCTTTGTTTCCCCACAGCTTAGCATAATGCCTGGTATCTAGTAGATGGTAAATAAAATGGTGACTATCAGGCTAGATGAATGGATTGATGGGTAGGGGTGCATGGAGGGGTAGATGGATTGTTGAGTGAGTCTGTAGCCTGTAATTTTATTTAGTTAAGTATTATCTGACGGTCATGTACAGCTGAAGGTCAAGGATGAGAAAGCACGCCCTCAGTGCGATGTGTACACCAATGAAACAGTTTGCCTTGCTACGTGACATATACATGACCCCTTTGGGATGAAAACTTTTACTGTTGTGCCTGAACAAGCATTCAAATGGTATATTTGTCTGAAATAATGATCTGGGCTGTGAAAGTTTCCTCCTTTTGCCACAATGAGGAGATACATACCCACACAATAGGAAGAACTATCTTAATTTTTTCTCCTACGATGGCCTTTTTAAATATAAAGATTATGTCTACTCTATTGAAATGAACTATAAGATGTATGAAGTGTTCACTGGAATGAATGCAAATGGCTTACCATATTTTTATCAAAAACACTAGGCATTTTAGGGGCACCTGGGTGGCTCAGTCGTTAAGCGTCTGCCTTCGGCTCAGGGAGTGATCCTGGCGTTCTGGGATCGAGCCCCACGTCAGGCTCCTCCACTGGGAGCCTGCTTCTTCCTCTCCCACTCCCCTTGCTTGTGTTCCCTCTCTCGCTGGCTGTCTCTATCTCTGTCAAATAAATAAATAAATCTTTAAAAAAAATACTAGGCATTTTAAAAAGTTTGCTGGCATAATAAAATGTCACTAATCAAGGCTGATTAATGCAAAAACAAATTGGAATCAGAGACTTTTTAGGGAAAGCCAATTTTATTGTTTTCATATACATATAGTATATAAAAATAGGCTAAGAAAAAGAAGGTGCCAACTATGCATAATAAAGTAGCCAGCCATGTTAAGTTGAAAAAATGGCTTGTAATTGGAATATCAGTTATTTCTATGACTGATGGAGAATTATTTCAGAATACGTAAAGGTCTATTTTAAACAGCTTCCTTATAATAGCATTTGCACTATTAATTTTGTAAAGTAAAGATTAAATAGAAGACTAATTAATAACCGTAAATCTCACCTATGTTAGGTGTCGCACTACCTTGTGAGGCAACAACAACAATGAAACAAACAAGCAAAAAAGAAGGGTGCTCAAAGATTATAGAGAGAAACTGACATTTAAACAGAGGTTCACGTGTTAACCCAAGTTGGAATATACTATGCTGACCGGTTTCGGAACACCAAGCAAACCCCCAAACAGAAATGAATCCAATAAAAACAGTTGTTTATGATGAGTGCCACTCACCTGGTTTTACCTGTTCTAGGTTCCAGATTCTTGATTTCATGTCACAATCACTAGTCTTCTAGGATTTGTCTAGCTCTCATGCTTATTTGCAGAAAATCTCAAGTACTTCTTTAACACCTAAGTTCTCTTAAACTTTATGGGGGCAACAACAGAGTTAATGAAGAAGGACTAAACTTATATCATGAGGTACGATTTTATAGGACTGTGCTGTGTACATTTTATGTGTCTATCCAAAGCCCTTCTTCACCCTTCTCTTCTTTGGTCTCTCCTCTGAGGGGTTGATATGTGTCATCACCGGGCTCCCGTGCCCTCTGACTTCCAGTTGGTTTACCCACCAGGGAGACCTGGTAAGAGAGAGAGGACAAAGTGAGATCAGGGTATTTATTCTCCTGGTTCCTTCTGGTGAAGTTGCCTCAGGCCAATGGTGTCCCTTGGCAAAAAGTTAATGTGCTTCTCTCCTTGTGATTCTCATCTTCTGGCCACTTTTCCCTCCCCTGATTTCCTGGTTCTAGATGTAGTCACAGCTCCACTGCTGCAAGGCCCAATTTCTTGTATTATCTTTGGTGATTTTCCTACACCTGGATTATGTTGTAATTTGTTTCTTTATAAATAAATCTCTCGGATTATCCAGGCCAGATCACAGAGGAAAATGTATGTCAAGCTAAGATATTCCATAGGACAGTGGGGAGACACTGAAGGGTTTAAATGAAGGAGTGGGGCGATCAGATTTATATTAATTATTACTCTCTCTGTAGTGTGAAAGTTGCATTACAAAACAGAGACTTGAGACAGGGGGGCTAGAGAGTCTACTACAGACATGGAGGCAAGAAGTGATAGAGCTTTGCAGGAAGAATATGTGAGAAGTGGCAAGGAGTTCTATATGAGAAAAATTGGTAACGAATTATATATGGTATTCATTGAAACCTTGGGAAAAATCTAGAATGTCTATCAGGTTTTGCTTAAGGGATAAAGTTGATAGTGGTTTTATTACTTATTTTCCAGGATATTATTTCTAGTTTATGAAATCAGCCTAAAGAAAAGATAATGTGGTCCTCAAAAGAAAAAAAAAAAACAATGTGGTCATTTTTATTTTTATTATACTAAAATAAAGTACTTCAGAGCAGAATTTATAGGGCATCTCCATCTCTGACTCACAGTGATACCAAAAAATGGCCTCAATATAAGCTTGTCTTACTTACAGAATATAACCAGTATGAATTCTTAGATATTGTTACAAGGCATTTCTAGTAGGCCCGTCTACTCTTGGGTTGCTCCAGAAGAAGACCAGAGCATGTGGTTTATTCGGGATTTGAGGGAAACATCAGTAGGGGATTGAGCGAGTGAGGAAGGCAGGGGAGTCAATAAGGGACGGTGCGTTTTCAATCAGGTTACTTCTGTGGGCTACTGGAGCTTCATCCCACTAGGAGAGCTCCGGAACCCTTGTAAAATAAATGCTCCCCAGTGATCATCCCTGGCATGAAGGGGGCAAAACTATTCATACCCCAATATGTACCATCAGTCCTTGCTTACAGGCTGCTCCTGGGAGGTGAGGTGGCAGGAATCATCGATTCCCCGGTATATCTAGCCTGCCACTTAGGTGGCAGAACAAATGCTTTGTGGCACCACAAATCCTTCAAGGAATGAGTTGCCAATAATAGTCTCAGAAGTCAGGTTGTTGGGCACTCAGGTGGTAAGGGCAAGGGGATTCAGGCATTCTGCTCTAGTACCTTTCGAAAAGATTACTCATATTTGGCTCTGGGGATTGAGAATAGACAGAGTTAAATTTTTACATACACTGCTGATGTTCTAGGTCACCTTGAGGAAGAAACCTAACCTCACATTTGCCATTGGAAAAAGTAAGGAATTCTATTGTCCATTGTCCTAGCTGTAACACAATGAACATTTTTTTTTAATGAATGGTATAAAAAGTGAGATCATCTTTGAAGGTTAAATTTCAAATGTCTTCTCCAGGCTAGCATTTACTCCTGTATATTCATTTTTCCTTCTATTCCAGTTGAAAGAATTCAGAGTCAGTGGGATGAAGTACAGGAACACCTTCAGAACCGGAGGCAGCAGTTGAATGAGATGTTAAAGGATTCAACACAATGGCTGGAAGCAAAAGAAGAGGCTGAGCAGGTGTTGGGACAGGCCAGAGCCAAGCTCGAAGCATGGAAGGAGGCTCCCTACACAATGGATGCAATCCAAAAGAAAATCACAGAAACCAAGGTTGGTATCACAGATATGTTCTTAAAATAAACTATCAGTTACACTGGATAAAATTATAACCATGGATTAAAATTTAATGATTTTTAATGCCAATTTATTAAAAGAAAACTACGTTTAAGCTGAAACGAACAGTAGACTTTTCAGCCAAAGTAGAGACTAGAGGAAAACTGATGGCTAATATCAATCTTAAAATTAATTTTGTTTAATCCAGATATCATAGGCTGGTTTTCATGTTACACCATCTTTTGAGATCACTTCATAGTTGATATACATACTTGTGTGGTAGCATAAAGTCAGTCATTTGGAATTAATTCCTTCCTAGAAAAAGTAACGGGTCTACTCCTTCCTAAGTAGGGCCCTGAATGGAGAAGGTAGGGGAAGTGTAAGAATAAGGCAAGGATAAGGGGTCTTCTTACTTTCTCCTCCAGGTCTTTGACCTTCAGACCAATTTCTCTACTTCTTTCTCTTCCTTCTCTTCTTCTTCTCTCCCCCCGAAACCCCATCATGTATCTGTCCACTTCAGAGTCTAGAACTCGTTGCGATAAAAGAAAGAGAAAAGAGAAAGGAAATAGTATTTGTTTACTGACTGTGTTTTATCAAGCATCATGCCTGGTACCTTACATGCTTTTAATTCTTTCAAACCTCATACTTATGGGTCAGTTGGGAAAGACCTTAAATGCTAAGCAGAGAAGTAACACAGTAAGAACTTGATTAGATTCAATTTTTTATCAAAACCCTCTATAGATGTTTTTTTTCATGTTGGAAAAAAGCCTTCTGCTAAACAATTGTCTGAATCACAAATTAGCTATGTCATCTGAAAAAAAAAACCATTATATTGTGATTTTCTTGGACGAAGTGACTTCTATTTCTAAATGAGTCAGTGTTTAGGCTGTGCTGAGCTACATGGCATATGTATTTATGCTATGTTTATTTGAAAAATAAACCCTGAAATCTCAATAGTTTAATATAATAAAGATGAATTCCCTGATTGTATCATACTGCAGTGAGGGTTGAAGAGCTCTTCCTGGGAGTTCTCAAATAGCAACTTGAGGAATCCAGGCTTTTCCAATTTTGTGATAGCATCATCTTAAACTCATGGCTGCCCACAGTCACTGCAGGAAAGTAAGAGAGAATGTGGCCACTTTATCCACGGGGTTCTATGGATAGGCCTGGAGATTATGTACATCACTTCGACCCACCTCCCATTGACCAGAACATGTTCCCAATTTAACATCAGGAAGAGTAAATGGGAATAGTGAGCTAATGAGCTTTTAGCCAGCCTCAGCCATAGCTACTTCTCCAAAGGACCTGCACTGCTATGAGGACAAGATTTTTGTTCATATGATAAGAATGTTAAAAATCACATAGGACTGGGGCGCCTGGGTGGCTCAGTCGTTAAGCATCTGCCTTCAGCTCAGGGCTCAGGACGTGATTCCAGGGTCCTGGGGTCAAGCCCCACATCAGGCTCCTCTGCTGGGAGCCTGCTCTTTCCTCTCCCACTCCCCCTGCTTGTGTTCCCTCTCTCGCTGGCTGTCTCTCTCTCTGTCAAATAAATAAAATCTTAAAAAAAAAAGAAAGAAATCACATAGGACTTTACAGATTCAGCATTACCTCTGTTGGAAGCAGTTACTTTTTTTACGAGATACTTGTTGCCACTATGATTTTCTCCTTCGGATGAACATAGAAGGCATAGGAATTTCTAATGATGATGTTCCCAATTCTTGGTTTGACTATGGGAAAGATAGAATTCATGCAGCTGTTCTTGAAGGCTCTGGTCTTATCCATAAGGTACTCAGTATGTTATGCCATTTTTTTTTCCTGTCCAAAAACTGAGGATTCTATGAATCCAGCAGATCTTAGAAGAAAGTGATTAACTGATTGGGAGGAATTAACAGGGAAAAGAGTTTGGGCTGGACCCTTGAGTTAGAAAAAGGGAAGGAGGCATATTGTGATAAATTTGATAAGGGCAAGAAGACTCTGCAAGTTGGCACATGAGAAATCTTAAAACCTACAAGAATCTTAAAGTGAAGGCAGGAATGATTAGGGTTTTCTAGCCCTTAAAAAAGCAAGGGACTCTAAATAAGAGATGAAAGGAAGGGCAAAAGAAAATATGAAAGGACAAAACAAAACAATTTCATCATCAAAACAAGTCATATGTTTTAAACACCGAAAACAAAGACGTTATTATAATTGCTATCCTTGTTACACTTTCAAAATAAAAAAATTGCTTTTCAACTGTCAGTCTAAAACTACATCATAAAAATGGCTCAGCCATTATCTGTAGAAACTGATGTTTTTGTTTGTGTTATATGTTATGAATTAACTGTGTGTGTGTGTGTATAGTTGCACTTTCAGTGTATGTTCATTATATAAAGATGACCAAAGCTGTAATTTTCCCGTCCATTTCCTAAATGACATATGTTAAAGCTATAAGTAATCAGGAATCTTCCATGAAAACTATTATTGTTCACAGTTTACAGGTGAAAAAATTGAAGCCTAGAGAAGTTCAGAAACTCCTCTTAAAAATCATAGCGTTAGGATGTGAATGCATAGCAATTGCTCTTGTAGATGACCTCACAGGTTTTCTCTTCTACCCGTGGTGTTCTATGTGGCTAAAACAAATCAAGAAAACACTATGAAGATCAGAAAGGGGGACAACTGTAATTATGAATTGACAAATAAGATCATATTACTGAGAAGCCAACAGGTGGGAAATGAAAACGATGAAACAGTATACTGGGGAGAGGTTTTCATATTCTGTTTTACTATGAAAAACTAAAAAGATAATTGCAAATTATATCCCCTTTTTAATGAAACTACAATTTTTAATTTTTCTAAAAGTCAGGTAGCATATAAAATGGAGATCTGGCCTTTATGTCTAATATGTTATCACTACTGAGTGGTTAATAGCTGGCTTACCACTTATAATTTTCTTTTATGAAGAAAGGGTGAAAATAGACTTAAAGAGGCATTGGATAATTTGAGCATGATCTCCTTGCTCCATAAATTCTTTCCGAGTCTCCGTGCCTAAGATTAGGGAGAGAGCTGGTGAGCCTCGTAAGGCGATCATCAGTCTGTGTCTACAGAGTTGGAGAGCTGTGATTAAAGCAGCCAGCCTCCCTTGCAGCAGCGTCACTGATGACTACCCTCACTGTCACAGTGAAATGGTTCCAAAGGCAAGTACCAGTAGTAGTATACTCTTTGAAAATTTAAACCAGTCATCATACCTGAACTAAAGAAAAATTCATCTACAATTCTGATATATCTATGATTCATCATTGCTCATCTTTGTAATCTCTTCCATTTCTTATCTACATGTTTTCATTGTCCTCATAATGGAGATACAATTTTGAATTCTGACTTTAAACTTAGTGTCCTTACATAAATACTTATAAGTTGTTGCTTTATAACTTTTGATAATTATCATTTTAAATTCTTTACAACATCTCATTAAGTTCCACCTTTAACCATCTCCTTACTGATTGGACATTCAGACAGCCTCCTCCTCTTGGTTGAAAAAAGTAGTGGAGAAAAAAATGGGGACAACAACAAGCATGTCACAGGAGAGGAATCAAATCTGAGGTAGCATCCAGGGGCAGTCCATCTTGAAAACATGGTCAGGCTGGAAGGAGATGGCAACAAGACAGTCTTGATTTATCAAAAGAACAAGCTATAGATAGCCCATCGTGTTGATGATTAATGAACAGGTCATTAAGAGATGCCCATAATATATGTAGTTTCTATATAACCTTTAATTTTTTGGAAACAAAAACATAATGCGAGGAAGTAGCTGATTCTGTTAACCACACGGCTTCAGTTGATCTTCTCCATGGCCTTAGTAAAACAATAATGTTTTTTTGAGATGGAATGACAGATGTTAGGGAAAAATCATACAGGATTTCCATTTTAATCAAACTCCCTGCCAATAAGCTATGACAGAATCCTATGAGAGATGATGCCATTTAACTTTCATAAGAAGTAAGATGGTGTGACATTGGCACCTAAAGCTGCCAGCAGCGGTCATCATGGGATTTATTTTATTTGGCAGAATCTTGGTTGACTTCACAACCTGTTCCCCAGGCTATTAAGATTGGCCCAAACTTGGCAGTGAATTCTTTGGAAAAATTATTTCTTGATGATTTTAAGCTTTCTTTTCCAGTGTCAAGAGAGATTTACCCAGGCTCAGAGTTTTCATTTATTTTTTCCCCTTTCAGCTTTTGAAAGAGAAATTCCTTTTTTGTCTGCTTTGTGATTGCTTTTGTGTCAAATTCAGCATAAAAGCTTTTCAAACGTGACGGCATTAGCTGTTTTGTGCTTGGCTGAGCTAAGAGTACATGAATTCAATAGAGAAGTGAAATCTTGTTTGAGCCTAGCTGATTTGGCTCTATAATACTTAAAACTATCTGAGGCGAGAAATCCAATAATTTATCAAATTATTAAATAAACATTTCCAAGGCTGCAAAATATCTGTGTTTTGAAGACATTCTTTAGGGAGCTTGAAAGATAGATACATTGTAATCATGTAATTAATTTAAAAAGTTGAACTTGTTATATATAGTAAATACAGTAGGTATTTGAGGATCTGAAAGTATTTTACTAGGAAAGAAGCTAATGGAGAACTTTTTCAAATATGGAAGTAGAACATTGCAGTTTTAATTATTTGGGGGGATGGGCCATATTAGATCATATCCTAATCTCCCATAAGGATATGCACAGTAGTAGCTGAATTCTTCTTCCACATATTTTATTTACTTTTTGACTTGCACAAAATTAAATCAGCCAATTGAGTCACACTGGTAGATTGAGGTTTGGATTTCTGATACTGTAATGAAAAACATCAGAAATCTTCTTGCCGGGACCTGCCATTTCTTCATGCATTTTCTTTATTCCCTTTTGTTCTCCCCTAAAGCTTCCACATGATTAAGGAAAAAGAATCAATAACCTAATCGTACTTTTCCTCCCAAAGTATGTATGAAGCTATTAAACTTCTCAAAGCATACAACCAGAGTGCTTCCTACATCACTGATAGAACAGAGGAAGTAATGGGCTAGTTTCCCCAGGTACTGCTATACTATATAAATATTTAATTCACAGTCACCAATTCTTGAATAGCATTATGCTCTGATTATACCATGTTTTGCCTTGTTTCCTTTTCATAGTTTAACTTATATCATGCTCGAAAGTATAATGTGGCAACTCTGTAAACATACTCCTCCATAAAAGCAACAAATAGCAAAAATTGTCAAAATTGCCTCTTCTGAACTCTGGAAATTAACCAAAGGTTGACAGCATTTTATAAACTGCTGAACTTCTATAAGAACGGCAGGGTTTGAGGCTTTTTAACTCTCCCTATTCCGTTACTTTCTCCCAGCTCCACAGTAGCTTTGAGAATCAGCAGCCTTATAGCCACCAGAGAGGAAAGACCAGGATTGGAGTTCCTCAGAAAGACCCATTTCATTCCCAGAGCTTTATTACTATTTGACCTATCTTGCAGCTCCCTAGAACAAACCTATACACAAGGCCTTGTCATTCATTATTTGACCTGACTTTGCACTAACCCCCAGAAAAAGCCCTATCCCCAGAGTGTCTATCCAAAACAATCAGCAGCATTGTTTAAATAGTAACTGCCTGAGGCTATGATACCAGTTGAGATAATCATGGTCTAGAGAAAAACTGAAAAGGAAGATCTAGGGAATGAGATGTCTGTCCTCAGAGGTCTTTGAAAAGCTCTGACAAATTCCTGGGGGATCTACAAGGCTACATGCATGTCTTGCCAAACCAAGACTATCAATAAAGAGATATAAATTATGAACAGGAACCAAATAGAGATTCTGGAGTTTAAAAGTATAATAATGAAAATGAAATTTTTACTAGAGGAGCTCAACATCAGAACTGAGCTGGCAGAAGAGTCTGTGAACTCGGTCAATAGGAATAATCCACACCAAGGAAAAGAGAGAAGAGAAGAATTAAGAAAAATGCAGGAAGCAAAAACTGACAGAGTTAAGGGGAGAAATAAACAGTTCAACAAGAACAAAGACTTCAGTACCCTATTTTTAATAATGGATAAACTGGGCAGAAAATCAACAAGGAAAAAGGAGACTTGGAAAAACTCTATGAACTAGCAAGGCCTAACAGTCATGCATAGAACACTCCACACAATAATAACAGAGTATTCATTCTTCTCAATTGCACATGGAATATTCTCCAGGATACACCATACGCTAGGTCATAAAACAAGTCTTAATACATTTAAAAGGATTTCAGTCATATAATATACATAATGTAGATTCTCCAACCATAATTAAATGAAATTAAAAATCAATAACAAAAGTGAATTTGGGAAATTCACAAATATGAGAAAATTATACAGTACATTATTAAATAACCAATAGGTCAAAAAAGAAATCACAAAGGAAATGCAAAAATACTTTGAGATGAATGGACATAAAAACACAACATACTGAAACTTGTAAGATGCAACTAATGCATGTTGAGAGCAAAATTTATAGCTATAAATACCTGTATTAAAAAAGAAGAATGATTTTGGGGTGCCTGGATGGCTATCGGTTAAGTATCTGACTCTTGATTTCTGCCCAGGTTGTTATGTCAGGGTTGTGCGATGGAGCCCCATGTCATTTTCATGCTGGGCATGGAACCTGCTTAAGATTCTCTCTCTCCCTCTGCCTCTTCACCCTCCCTCTCTAAAAGAAGAAGGAGGGCATAGGGAGTGGAGAAAGATCTAAAATAAGTAACTCAATCTTCTACCTTAAGTAATTAGAAAAAGAAAATTAAACCTAACGCAAGCAGAAAGAAGGAAGTAATAAAAGAGTGAAATCAATGAAACAGAGGAAAGAAAAGTGAGAGAAAATCAGAAGAATTAGTTATTGAAAAGATCAACAATATTGACAACCCTTTAGTTGGACTTACTTAAGAAAGAAGAAAGAGAATGCTCAAATTACTAATCTTAGAAATGAATGTGGATACACCACTACCAACCTTATAAAAATAAAAAGGATTATAAGAGGATATTATGAATGGGAGAAATAAGAAATATGAATAGACCTATATCAAGTGTAGACATTGAATCAGTACTTTTAAAACTTGTCCCAAGAAAAGACCCAGACCCAGATGGCTTCACTGGTGAATATTACCAAACATTTAAAGATGAATTAATAGCAGCCTTTCACAAACTCTTCCAAAACATAGAAGTGAAAGGAATATTTCCCAACCAAAGGTATGACAGGAAAAAAAAAAAACTGCAAACCAATATACCTCATGAACATAGACTCAAGAAATCTTAAGAAAAATACTATCAAACCTGATACAGCAACATATTGAAAGGATTATATACCATAACCAAGTGAAGTTTATTCCAGGAATACAAGGTTAGTTTAACATACAAAATTGAATCAACATACAGATATTCCTTGACTTACGATGGGGTTATGTCTCAATAAACTTATAAGTTGAAATACCGTAAGCGAAAAGTGCATTTAATACACCTAACCTACCAAACATTATAGCTTAGCTAGCCCACCTTAAATGTACTCAGAACACTTACATTAGTCTATAGTTAGGCAAAATCATCTAACTCAAAGCCTGTTTTATAACAAAATGTTGAATATCCCTTGTAATTTATTGACTACTGAAAGTGAAAAACAGAGTAGTTATATGGATACAGAATGATTATAAGTGTATCAGTTGCTTACCCCTCATGATAACATGGCTGACTGGAAGCTGCAGTTTACTGCCACTGCCCAGCATCATTAGAGAGTATCATACTGCATATCATTAGTCTTAGAAAAGATCAAAATTCAAAATTTGAAGTAAGCTTTCCACTTAATATGTTACTTTTACACCATTGTAGAGTGAAAAAAATCCTAAGTCAAACCATTGTAAGTTGGGGCTGTCTGTAATGTATCATAGCAGTAGAATAAATGACAAAACCCACATGGTCATCTTAATAGTTGTAGAAAAAGCATTTGACAAAGTCCAAACTCTTTCATGAAAAATAAAAAAACACCCCACACTCAACAAATTAGAAATAAAAGGTGTTGTAGGTTGAATAGTATCTCCTTAAAAATGTGTTGAAGGCCCAACCCCTGGTACTTGTGAATGTGTCCTCATTTGGACATAGGGTCATTGCAGATGTGATCCAAGTTAAGATGAGGTCATACTGGAGTAGGCTGGGTTCTTAATCAGATATGACTGGTGTCCTTATAAGAGGTGGAAAAGAGGTGTACATGGAGAGAAGGATGCCATGTGAAGACACTCAGAGTAGGGAAAATACCAGGTAACAACAAAGGCCATTGTAAGGCAAGCAACAGCTAGGATTGACAGGTACCACCAGAAGATAGAAAGAGGTGAAGGATTCTTCTTACCGGTTTTACATGGAGCACAGCCTGCTGACACCTTGACTCCAGAACTGCGAGACAATCCATTTTGTCATTTTAAGCCACCCAGTTTGTGATACTTTGTCTTGGAAGTCCTAGGAAAATAATACAGAGGGAAAATTCTTCAACCTGATAAAGGGCATCTAAGTAAAGCCTACAACTAACATCACAGTAAAAGACTGAATGCTTTCACCTATGATCAGGAGCAAGGTAAGGATGGCTGCCGTCACCACTTCTATTACCACTATGCTAGAAGTTCAGGCCACGACAACTAGGCAAGAAAAATAGATAAAAGCCATCCAGATTGGAAAGGAAAAAGTAAAACTACCCATTTGCAGATGACATGAACTTGTATATAGAAAATCCTAAGGAATACACTAAAAGAGTATTAGAAAGAATAAATTCCGCAAGTTTGCAGATTATAAGATCAAAATGCATAAATCAATTGCTTTTCCATACACAAGCAATGAATAATCTGAGAAATGAAATTCAGAAAATGATTCCAGTTTTAACGGCATCAAAAAATTAAATACATAGGACTAAAAGAAATGTAAGACTTTTATACCACCAACGACAAATCACTGTTGAATGAAATTAAAAAAGATCTAAAGAAATGGAAAAAATATCCATGTTCCCAGATCAAAAGACTTAATATGGTTAAGATAGCAATATCCTCAAACTGATCTATAAACTTTAGCAATCCTCATCAAAATTCTAGCTGGTCTTTCTGCAGAAATAAACAAGAGGATCCTAAAATATATACTGAAGTGCAAGGGACAAAGAATAGCCAAACCAGCCTTGAAAAACAGCAAGGTTAGAGGACTTAGAATTTCCAAATTCAAAACCTACTACAAAGCTACTGTAATCAAGACTATATAGTGCTGACATGAAGATAGAAATATAGATCAATGAAATAAAATTGAAAGTCCAGATGTACAACCTTGCTTTTAGGGTCAGTTGATTTTTGACAAGAATGCTTAAACAGTTCAATGGCAAAAAAATAGTCTTTTTGAACCCTTGTGCTTGGATTACTAAATATTCACATACAAAATAATGAAGTTTGACCCCATATAATACCATACACAAAAATTAACTCAAAAATTGATTATGATAGAGCTAAATATAAGAACTAAAAGTTTATTTTTTAAATATATTTGTTTATTTTAGAGAGGGCAGAGGGGCAAAGGGAGAGGGAAAGAATCCTCAAGCCGACTCACCACTGAACACGGAGCCCGACATGGGGCTTGATCCCAGGACCCTGAGATCATGACCTGAGTGAAATCAAGAGTCAGTCACTTAACCAACTGAGCCACCCAGGTGCCCTAAGAACTAAAACTTTAAGACAACATATGAATATGATGAGTTAGGCAATGTCTTCTTATATATGACACCAAAAGCAAGAGTGACAAAAGAAAAAATACATAAGTTGGACTTCATCAAAATTAAAAGCTTTTGTGCTGTAAGCAATGTCATAAAGAAAGTGTAAAGACAACCCACAGAATGGGAGAAATTATTTGCAAATATCTGATAAAGGACTTGTATCCAGAATACATAAAGAACTTTATAACTCAACAAGAACAAAAAGCCCAATTACAAAGCAACAAAGGATCATAATAGGCAGTTCTTCAAAGAAGGTGTACAAATGGCCAATAAGTCCATGAAAAGATGGCCAACACCATAGTCATTAGGAAAATACAAATGAAACCCAGGAGATACCACTTCATACTCACTAGGATGGTTGAAATAAGAAATTGATGAGTGTTGACAAGAATGTGGAATAATTAGAACCTCATACATAGCTTTTGGGAATGTAAAATGGTACAACTTTGGAAAAAAGCTTAGCAGTTCCTGTAGATATGAAACATGAAACTACCATCTGACCTAAGAGTGCCACACTCAGGTATGTATCCAAGAGAAATAAAAACATACATCCACAAAAACCTTTATACAGATGTTTGTAGCAGAGTTATTTGTGATACCCAAAAAGTGGAAAAAACGTACATGTTTATTAACTAAGGAATGATTTTTTTAAAGGGGAGTATATCCAGCAATGGAATATTATTTGGCAATAAAAATTAATAAAGTGCTGGTAGCTGCTAGAACATGGTTGAACCTCAAAAACATTATGCTGGGTGAAAGAAGCCAATCACAGAAGACCACATATTTAGAAGTCCATTTGTATGAAGTATCCAGTAAAGGCTAGGGGAGGGAGAGGCTGAAAAATGGAAGGTGACTGTTAATGGTACGGGATTTCTTTTGGATTTGAAGAAAATGTTCCAAAATTAAATTGTGGGGGTGCCTGGGTGGCTCAGTCAGTTGAGCGTCTGACTCTTGATTTTGGCTCAGGTCATGATCTCAGGATCCAACTCCTGATTTCGGCTCAGGTCATAATCTCAGGGTCGTGGATCCAGCCCCACATTGGGCTTAGTGGAGAGTCTGCTTGAAATTCTGTCTCTTTCCCTGCCCCTTCCCCTCCCCCTAAAATAATAAATCTTTTAAAAAATTAGATTGTGCTTCTCAACTCTGCGTGTACTAAAAACCACTAAATTATACACTTAAAATGGATAGATCTTATGCCCTGTGAATTATATCTCAAAGTTGCTTTCAGAAGGCATGTATCTACATGTCATTAAGACTACAGATCTTTTCTTGTTTCTTCAAGTTTATAAACTGCTTTAGAAATGTAGTTTCTCAACATGTATTAGCAACAGAACCTACTCTGTATGAGTCATTATACTAGCTTATTCTATCCCTGGCCCTGGCCCCGGCCGCAGACTATTTGGAGATGATAGGATTGCAGTTCTGGAGATAGGGTCGTACCTGACTAGCTATATCTGTCAGGATAGTCTAAGTTATACCACAGTAACAACCTTCAAATCTAGAGGCTTAACACAAAGTTTATATTTTACTCATGTTACGTGTCCATTGTAGATTCACAAGAGGGTTCTATTCAAGTAGCTTAGTCACTCAGGCTGATAACAGCTGAGTCTTGATATATACTTCCATGATTAAAGAGGTAAGGGACATGAATAATGCCATCAGTTCATAAACCTTCTGCCTGTAAGTGACAAGTAGTCCTAATAAGTTACATAGCCATCCCTGATTCAATGGGGGTGCAGATGGCATGAAAAAGCACTGAATGTGGACAATAATGTATTCTACCACAGTAGGCCCATGGGGTTTGAAAAATAGCCAAGAAAAAATGCAACTTTCTGGAGATCTATCCTCTGGCATTCTCTCTGGAGTCATTTCCACCCAACCATTTCCATACCCTCTCAACCAGACTTCTCTTAGATGCCTGGGGTAGCTGGGTGATTTCTTAATTACAACACTACTTAAGCCTTTTAATAAAGTCAGCAAATTAAAGAGAAAGCCCAGATAAAGAGAATGCTTTCTAAAATGTCATAATGAAATTAAGGTAATGAAGTACTTGGAGGGCTCTCCTCCCTTCTTTTTGTATAAAACTTATTCCAGAGAAGCTGGAAGAGAAATGGGGCCTGAAAGTAAAGAGGGAGGAAAATAAATTGTATGCCATTAGTTTAATTATGAAAATTCATTACATGAAGCCATGTAAGACAGAAAATAATGGAACTCTAATGGGTTGGCCGATAACACATTTACTAGCCTGCTCTCAGCTTGTAGTCATTGTTGAAAGGACAAAAAAGTAACAACTTTGGTATGTAGTCCTCAAAGCTATTGAAAAGATTAATCATTTCCAGTAAGCTGGAAAATGAGGGCCATTTTCTTAAATAGTATCCCCTGTATAGAGTTTTACCTTCTGAAACAGAGATGTTTGGTAATGTCAGAGGTTTAATAGATGAATCTTGAAATTAATGGTGAGAGGCTTTACTTTTGAAATAGCTTCCTTACAGATATTTTAACATTTCTATTATAAATCCATAAAGAGGTTTTATAGGTCATTTTAATTCACACAAGCAAGAAAGAGTGTTTCTTTTTCCCAATAGAGATTTATAGAACATTAATTCATACTTAGGACTAAATTGTTTAGTGATTTTTTTTAATAAACCAAATCTGTATTTTTTCTGCTGTCTTTGTTTGGCAATGTCTTACTTTATTATACACAATAATTTTCCAATCATGCTATAATCATCAAGGAGACTATTTTATATTCTTTGGCGTTCAATTATAAAAAGCCCAATCATTTGCATTAAATTCCTTTATATGGAAGTGTATCTTCTTTAACTAGATTGAACCCTGAATATTGGAGTCAAGAAACTTGCATTTTTGTGATGCCTCTTTCACTGATTAGCTTTGTCACTTTCAACAAGTCACTTAAACTTTCAGAGGTTTTTGTATTATCGGATGGGAATTATGGGATTGGGTCAGAGGAAAGGAAAAGGAAAGGGGATAATAAAAGATGAAAGGGGATGAGTAGGCGGGGGTCCTATATTGGGGAGCCTCCTAATCTAAGGAGAGAGGTTTGGATTTTGTCTTATAGGTAAAAGGGAGTCATTGAAAGTTTTTACAGAGGAGTGATATGGTTCTATTTACATTTCAAAAATATCGCTTGAGCAGCTGTTTGAAGATGGAAGGGCTGGTTTGAGATGGAGGAAAGGAGCCAATGAAAAGGTTGTTGGAGTATCCAAGCAAGAAATAACGAGAGCCTAAATTAAGGCAGCGACAGTGGAGGTAGATGACTTGGCTAAGGGAAAACTGTGATACAGCCTGTCTTTGGGTGTGCTCCCTGCCTCCTCTTCCAGTTAAGGGTTAGTTACACTACAGATGGGGAAGATTGGGCTAAGGATAGAACCTTGGAGAACATCAACATTTAAGAGAAAGACAGAAAAAGAACAACTGAAATCATAAGAGATTATAAAGAAGACCCAAAGAGAGAGAGGGCTAAGAAAGAATGGAACTTCAAGAAGGGACTAACCAGTAGCACTAGTTGCTACAAATAAATTAAATGAGAACCTCAGGCTTTCCCCAGACATTGGCCACTGGTGACTGTGTCAGTTAACTATTTTTGCAAACATTCTGCATACCAGAACACTTTAGAATGTCAGTGGCACACAACAGTAAGCAAGTACTTTTTTCACAAGTTGACAGCTTGGCTGGGGTGTCATTGCTTCATGCTACAGGTTGGTTGGGGTGGCTCCCCTCCACTTGTCACTCATCCTTCTCCAGAGATGAGCAGGCTAGCCCAGCGCATGTTTATTTCTTGGTGGTGGCTGAAACACATTAAGGGCTAGCCCCGCTGCAGGAGCATATTTCCAGCCTCCTCTTGTATCCGTTCTATAAGCACTCCATTAGGATTAGGCAAAACAAGTCATAAGGCCAAGGTCACTGACAAAGGCTGGGAATTCAACTCTGCCATTGGTAGCAGGAAATTAAAAGTTAAATAGCAAAGGGCATAGGTACAGGGTGGGGTAAAGAATTGGGACCACTAATCCAATTTACAGCAGTGACATGTCAGAATAGTTTTAGTGGTGTGGTGTTGGCAAAAGCCTGATTTTGATGAGTTGTAGAGGGGCAAGAATGTAATCAGGTTGAGGCAACAAGCGAACATTTTGCCTTCTAAGGAGCTTAATTGTGAAGGGAAAGACAATGAGGACAGGTTTTGTTGTTGTTGTTTGGAGATGAGGGGGTGGGGGTGGACTCAGGTTTGAAGGCAGTGGAGAAAGACCCTGCAAAGAGACAAGAGACTGAAAAGACACAAAGATCCCAGAATAGATGAGTGTCTAGACGGAGGGATCAGCTTCCCATAGCACAAGAGTCACTTGTTCCTCTGAGACCAAAGAGAAGGATGCAGGATGTCGTCTCTGTTTAATGAAATGTATGCTTGTTATGTTAAACTGTGTCATTGTAGGCAGGGCCATTTGCTGTGAGATTTCTTCCAGTTCAGATCATCAGGGTTGAGTCTGGAAACCACCCTAGATATTTCAGAGGAAACTTAATACCAGTGACTGCTTCCATGGCTAATGAAAGAGCTGAGAAACCCAGTAGGAGACGGTAGGACAGCCTGGAGGTTGGCAATATCAGGAAGCTGTTGGCCACTTCAAGGGCAGGAGGGCCAACCAGTGTTACCGAAGTCCAGAAACCAGAACCATCTGGTGCTGACTCAGCCCCTGTGGGGGCTTCACAGTGGGTCCTGACACTACAGAGTTAAGAACTGTCCCTCAGGAAATGGAGACACGAAGAAGACTCTGCCCAAATAGAAAGAAGGAGAAAATATACTTGAGTTTCCCCCTTCTTCCTGCTCTTCCATGTCCTACCAAGACCTCTCTGGCCTAACCCATCTAGAAGCCAACTAACAAGAAATCCTAGGAAATTCTGACCCCCCGAGGGGGTTAGTTCACCTGCAATATTGAGGAGAGTAGGAGATTGCCAGAGAACAGATCTAAAAGCTAAGTTCTTCCACTGTTAGCTCACAGAACTAGACTTTTTTTTAAATGAATTTCTTAGTTCATGTATGCCAACACGGTATCCTAGGCAAAACAGAGAAACCCGGTATGTAGAACTTTTTGTTCGTAAATATGTTAGGATCCTATTTTATAATTTTCCGAGCAGTTTTATTTTGAGTTTGCCCTCGTGGCATAGGCAAAATAAGTCACTCCATCCTATTTTACACACAACAGAACTGGGACTCAGAAGGTTAATGACTTTCTTAAGATCAAACAGCAAAACAATGGCCAAACAAGACTTCCTGGGAAGATGCCTTTTCATTACTCTGCCTTGCCTTGCCTTTGAGTCACAGTCATTAAAAATGTTAAACTCTAGTTCATCTGGAACAAATGGTAATTTCATTTGTAGGTGACCGTCCCAAAACACATTTTATAAGAAAACTTCAACAACACTCAACCTGAAATTTTTAATTGTAAGTCTCCGGACTCACATTTATCTCCTGAATTAAAGGGAGCCTTGTAGATAAGCTGCAGCATTATAGACAGTGTCTATAAAACAGTGAGTCCCTTGCCTTGTGTTCAGTAGACGCTTATGCCATGGTGACTATAGTGTGGCTCATTCAAAATAGTAGTAGTAGTAGTAGTAGTAGTAGTAGTAGTAGTAGTAGTAGAACGGGTAGTAATGATCACTAATAATAGGTAATATTTATTGAATGTTTTGAACACGGCAGTCACCATTCTAAATGTATTCCCTGGATTTTCTAAATTAACCCTCATGGTAATCTTTCGAGGTAGATGTTGTTACTATACCCATTGGACAAAAAAGGAAACCGAAACACAAAGAGGGCAATTAACTTCCCCATTTGTCACACAACTGGGAAATGAACAAGCTAGGATTCAAACACAGCAGGCCCAAACTTCTAACTACTCTCTCTCTTCCTCCCTTGTTTTCTCCCACGCAGGGTCAGTATCCCTAAAAAAAATTCTTACAAATAAAAAATAAGGAAAGACAAACACAAAAATGAAAAAATTTTAATACTTAAAGTTCTTGAAATTAATTCAGGTTGTCCCGTAGCTGACAGTCATTTTTCTGCCTAAATTGCTGTGTATAAAATACCAAGAAAGTATTAACAGCATCACTATATTAGGTTTGAAAATAAAATATTTCTTTCCTGGTTGGGGACACAATCTTTTGGGGATTTAGCATTTTATATTCTTCATGGAAAACACCCATATATATATGCACCCACAAAAAGCATCTTTTTTTATAGGCTTGTATTCACAGTATTTCAAATTTCTTCACACACTGTGATCACCATACAAACAATTCCCTGTAGTGTATACGATTGTAAATGGAATTCGGAAATAAAAAGGAGTGTGTGTGAATTCTATTGTATTTTTGAATTTACACTCCTTCTGTGGCTTGGAGTTATCCCAGTAGTAAATTTCACAGTAGTAGGCAAAACTGGTCAAGGTCATTGTTTGTAGTCTGAAAGACACTTGGTTAAAATCCAGGTTGGTCAACATATTATCTTAGAAGGAAGAGAAACCGTCTGTTCAGGTGAATGTCTTTGAGAAGGGAGACAAGAACCTTAGAGTTGAGGTAAGGGCCTTTGCCCTGTCAGTGCTGCTCAAGGTCAGTGGGATTTCTTCTTTTTATTCCTATGACCTCGTAAAATCTGGGCAGCATGCAGTGAGGGTTAGGGCTCAGTGAAAATTTCTGTAGATACAAAAATCTTAATTTCAGTGTGAATACAGATTGGAAGAAAAATATATGGCTTGTGTTGGTTTTGGGTTTTTGTTTTTTTTTTTTTTGTCTTTCAAGAATTAGAGTTTATCAAAAAGCTCTGGTTTGAAATCAAGCCTTACTCTTTTACCTGTTTATTATGAAGCCTGTAACTTTAGCTTGGTATTTCCTTCCAGATTTTGGAAAATTCAAGCATAGTTTCCAACTTAAACTTCTGGGTATTTTTTTATGATCTGTAGATTAGAACCAAAGAGTGTATCCTTTTTCCTCTAGACTTTTCGAATAGCAACCCATGAGTGAGGGGTGACTTCCAAGATTATTTATCTTTCTTAGGTAAAATAAGTGATGTGTGCTCTAATGTTGCTTTATCATATTTCTTTAATAGAAAAAGGTATCCCTAAAAAGGAATTAACTTGGAAAAAGGTTACCAAGTCATAGGTCTCAGTCTTGTGCATTCTTATGCTACCAATTAGAGATTGAATCGATGATGGATAATATAAACTCTAAAAATGCAAACACCATCTTATGGCTAAAAAGGCCCAATTACAGTACAGAGTACTTTAGCACTGTAAGTTTGGCTTAAGTAAGGAGGGGAAGGGATGGAAAGTTCATTTTGTACCTTAGGATATTTCTAGAAAAGGGAAAGCCTTCAGGGGGTATGTTTCACCTCAGAAAGGCTTTTGAATAGTGTGAGGATCCAAAAAGTAGAAAATAGGAGCCACAGGGCTTGATAAAATGAGTCCATAAGGAAAAGCAGACATTCCAGAAGGATACATTTTAATGGCTTTGTGGTGCAGCAAGTATTCTCTGTACCTTTAAAAACTCCCTTTTTCCTTTCATAGCGAAAGTTAGTGATATTGGCTTTAGATGCTTGGTACTAATTTGGTTGTTTGGCTCTATTTGTTATATGCAATAAATGCAATTATTTCTTTTTATTCAAGAATAGGGTGTTCTAGTTAACTGAGAAATGCCAGATTGTATATACATTATTCATTTTCAAGGACTAGGAATCCACCCAAACATACTGGAACTGTGCTAAAATTACTCTTGTTTGATTTTTATTATATACACAGCATACCAACATGAAAGAACAAATATTAAAACAAAAGTTACTACTCTTCAGAAACATCAGTTCATTTCAGTTTCCTCTGTTTCCCTTCTAGTTCATGACTTACAGATTTAAGAGATACAGTATGGATACAAATTGTGTTTTGTTTATTACATATGACTTTGGTGCACATTTACTGCATGTTAGACCATTGTGTTGATGTATTGTGTTAGTTTAATGTCCTCTCATTAAACATTGAAATTTTCTCATTTTTGGTACTATATTAGTTAGTGAAGCTCTTTCTTCCTATAATGTATTTCTCTTCTTTTAAATATTTTATTAGGAGAGCATACCAAAAGTACAGTTACTAGGTCAGTGGAAGTAAGCATTTGTATGTCACTTGATACCTATTGCCAGATTGTCCTGCTAGATAATACTGTTCCCAGTGGCAGTACGTGGATATGTTAGTTTTACCACAGCCCTTCCAGCTTTGGGTTTTATTTTTTATTAATTTAATTGGTGTCAAATCGTACCGTCTTGATTTAATACTCTGGGTTTTTTTTTAATTTTTTAATTTAATTTTTAAGATGGAAATCTTTTATTTTGTCTCTTGTTTGAATTGCCTATTCCTATTCCTCTGTCCCTTTCTCAGTGGCTTAACCCACTCTGTTGGATTTGATATAACCATCTTAGCAATTTAATATCATCTTAATGCTTAGAAGCCTCCTCCATGCACTTATAGCAGTGGTTAATTATGTTTTCAGATAAACCTATGATTGGTTTATTTATTTTATATGTAGTATATCAAGTGATGAAAGGAAGAGCTTGGTAATACCCAATCATCAAAGACAAACAAGAAAACTTAGGTCATTTGGTTTAGCAAGATTCTTACATTTGAAATTTTATTCTAATTTTAAAGGAGAATATTTATTAAAGTATTATGAATAAACTGGTCTTTCAAAAACGTTCATAACTAGAATAACAGTACTGTTCTTTTGATGTGTGATATTTTCTATATGCAGCGGTAGTTGAATGCCAGTAGATGGCACTAATTACATAAACAATTCAACAAGTTAATGAACACGGAAAGAAATACATAAGATTTGCTTTTCTGTTCAAATTCTGGTATGTGTCCCATACTCAACAATTATATGGGAGCTTATTTTTATAGTTTGTTCTCTCCCATGAGAAAAATAATTAACCCCAGTTGATTTCCAATTAATTGCCACTAAATTGAAATACCCGATACTGAGTATTGCTTAAGATGCGGCATTGGAAAAGTTTTGTCATGAAAAGTGGGTTGGTTTATACAGTCATGATTGACTAAATCACATGGTAGGTTAAAAGTAATCATGTAGACATGTTCTGACCTGGGGATTCAAAAGCTATTTATGAAAAGTTTTAAGAAACTATAACTCAAGATTTCAGAGAAAACTGACTTTCATTTTCTTTCCCATATGCATCCACAGCAGTTGGCCAAAGACCTCCGCCAGTGGCAGATAAATGTAGATGTTGCAAATGACTTGGCACTGAAACTTCTCCGGGATTATTCTGCAGATGATACCAGAAAAGTCCACATGATAACAGAGAACATCAATGCCTCTTGGGCAAGCATTCATAAAAGGTATGAATGACGTTATTTCTGAAACTAGTGTTGGCTGTCATGATGAATGGGTGGTGACACTGGGTGGATCACACAGATTTGTTTTTCTAATCCTGCTAAACTGGGGTTTCAGAGGATCCAAGGTGACAAATGCCAACCAAATTCTCAGGCTCGCCTAAATCCTCTAGAATTTTAAAGACAAGGGACCTGAACACTGGTGAAATTAAGTGATTTGCCCACAGTTGCTAACTAAGAGTTTAGACAAACACAAAATACTGATTTATAGCCAGAAGAGCCATCTATCAATATGGTTTGAGAACTCTATCCAAAGAAATACCTCGAAAGTTCTTCCCCGTGCCTTTCTCGCATGCAGTCTGTGAAAACGCATCCGCTTGTGTCGTTTCAGTCCACTGATGACTATCCATTTATGTTGTTTGCCGCCAACAATTATCTTGTGACTTTCAGGCCTGCGTATCCTACTGACTTATTTCCATTTGAACATCCCTCTGGAATCTCAAACTGAATGGGCCAAGGCTGAACTCATCTTTGCCCTCTTCCAGCCTTTTTCTCCAGATGCAGCCTACTTCTCTTCCCAAGATGCCCCTCCAGTGAATGTTACCACAACCCAGTAGCTAAGCTGTTGCAGAGCTATTTACTGCTGAGATAGCTTTCAAATCCAGCCACTTCTCTTTATCCCTCCTCCTCAACTGTCAGGTTTTGCCTGAGTGACTACATCATTCACCTAACTGGTGTCCCTCCTTCTAGTCTTCCCACTTCCTATCCATTCTCTACATAAAATGCAGGCTGATCTTTCTAAATACGGTATTATTTATGTAGCTCACCCTCCTCTGACTTTTAAAGCCTTTAGTGGATTATCCATTACTTTCTGAAGACAGTCTGTACTTCTTTAAATGATTTCGAGGTCTTGCATGATTTAGCCATCCCTTAAAACTACAGCCTCATTTTCTGCCTTTCCTCCCCTCTCAGGTCCCCCACACATAATTAAGTAACATTGAGCTATTTTCATTTCCTCATAGCTATGCTCTGTCTTCTCTTCTATCTCCTGACCTGATATATGTGCATTATTCCTTCCTCTCTGCCTGGTTAAGTTCTATTCATTATCTAGGTCTCTATGTAAATGGCAATTCCTTTGGGAAGCCTTTTCTGACTATCAGTCCCCAAGCACACACTCTCTGGGCCCCCTCTATTATAGAGCTTACCTCACTACTTAAGTGTTTCCTTTTTTTTTTTTTAAGATTTTATTTATTTATTCAACAGAGATAGAGACAGCCAGCGAGAGAGGGAACACAAGCAGGAGGAGTGGGAGAGGAAGAAGCAGGCTCATAGCGGAGGAGCCTGATGTGGGGCTTGATCCCATAACGCCGGGATCACGCCCTGAGCCGAAGGCAGACACTTAACCGCTGTGCCACCCAGGCGCCCCTACTTAAGTGTTTCCTGATCTTTGTCTCTTACAAGAATGTTGGCACTGTGAGGCTATTCCCATGGGCTGCTTGTCCACCCTATTACCTTGCATTTACCTTTGCATATGGTAACTATGCCCAACACATCTTTTATTAAATAGGTAAATGAACAAATGAAAAATAATTAACTACAAGTGTTCTGGTGTGCCAATAACTCAACACAGAAAAAAACTATATCCATTAGGGTTGCTTTCCATTTCAAATAACAGAAAACCCAAGCTCAGTAGCCTACCTAATGGACGTTTGTTTGTCTCATTTAATGAATGGTTCAGAGGTAGACAGATGGCTGACGTTGGCTCAATGGCTCATCATCGTCAGCCCTGAAGTCTCCATGTTCTTCTTGGCGTCTCCCTCAGAACATGTGCATTCCAGCAGGAAGAAGAAGAAGGGGTGGTGTCTGAATCAGGAAAGCAGTGGGTTTCCCAGGAAATTGAGGGCCAGAACTGTGCCACAAAACCACCTCTAGTGGCTAATAATTGGGATTGAGTCAGGCAGTAGAGAATGTCTGCCTCAAAGAGGTTGGAGAGAATAAACTGGGAAACTGGCATGCTGTAGCTGGACAGCATTAAGTTCTCTGGAAGGATAATCAGTCAGCTCTTTGAGTAAACAGAGTATATTCATGTAGCTCATATGTTCACTTGTGTTGTATTTACATAGTATATTTACAGAGGATCATAAAACAGTGGCCATTTGGGGTTGATGGATGTTTTGGTCAGTGTGAAAGGTCTTGAGGAGAGCTAGATTCTCTGCTGGCTAATGATACCTTTGTACTCAAAGTTCACATTCTGTGTATGCTATGTGTGTCAACTACACAGGTGAAGCCATATTCTATTTGACCACAGCTTCTCAGCTTTTCTCATTTTACGTTCCTATAGATCTTGTGCTAGGTAGATAAAGAACAAGAAAACTCTTTATATGATCTTTTGTCTTTTGACCTTTTTATCCAGTGTCTTGCCCAGGTAAACCTAGGAGGCAAGTAATTTCATCATCTTCCTCTAGATTCATGCTGTCCAATAGGGGTAGCCAGTAGCCATGGGTGGCAATTTAAATGTTAATTAAAATTAAGTAAAATTTAAAATTCATTTTCTCCATTTCATCAGCCACCCTTTAAGTGCTCAAGAGCCACAGGTAACTTGTGACTTCCCTACTGGACAGTGCAAAAGAGAGCATTTCCATCGTCACAAAAAATTTGATTGGCTTTCCTGCTCCAGATCATCTTTTATAACAATTGCTTATAAATAAAAAGGTGTTTCCTTTGCAACATGGTTCACATAATTTTATTTCCTTGTTTCTACTCTATATCTTCTATTTATCCACTTTGTACAATTGGTATTTAAAGTCTCGAAAACTACAGCTATCACAAGATAGAAACACTTTCACTCTTGTTGTTAATCTTATAAACATAATTTTAAAAGGAGACATTATTGATATTGTTATGGAGAAAAAGTATCTCATACCTTTGAAAAGTTCCTATAAATAAGACTTTTTAAGTAGAAGGGACTCTGCCAAAAGCACTCTGGTTACATTGTTTCTCACAGTTCAGGCTTTACTGCAGAGCACTAATGTACTGCCTGCCCTGAAACTTCCAGGCATATAGAGAAATACATGCAAAAAATCTGTACGTTTGGAAGCCTATTTAAAGCAATAAAATCTTCAATGCAGTTTCCAATTGTTGAATAACATGTAAAAACTGTAACCCGAAAGAACTTTACTTTGACATTATATACTGACAGGCTGTAGTTTTGAGACATAATCAAAAACAAAAGTGAACTGGGGCACCTGGGTGGCTCAGTCAGTTAAGCCTCTGACTCTTGGTTTCAGCTCAGGTCATGATCTCAAGGTCGTGGGATTGAGCCCTGAGTCAAGCTCCATGTTCCACATGGAGTCTACTTGAGATCTTTCCCCTGCCTTTTCCCTCCCCCTCTGCTCCTCCCCCTGCTTGCATGGACCCTAACACTCTCTCTTTCTCTCAGATAAATAAATGAAATCCTTTAAAAAAGTGAACTTTGTTTTATATTTTAGTGTTCAGCTTAAGTTTATTAATAGGTCATAAGAACCTTCGAATTCTACCCTGGCTTTGATAGGAACTTTACCATTTCATATAGAGAAATACAAATAGCCATGTGTGCCTAAAAGGAAGTGATCTACCACGCATGATTAAAAGAAAAGGTTGCTACTCAAATAAATTCTGTAGTTTAACAATTCAGATCAGAACATAGATCATCGCTGTGACCTACATAGGAAAATATTTTGTTTTCCTGATCAGATTCCTGATAGAGTCCATGTTAACGTAGCCAGAAACGAGGGCCTCTCCAAGTTCATTTCTTTGTTTTCAACCTCTACGAATAGATATGAATTGGTGAATAAGATAATATTAGATGTGATATTACAAATGATTGTGAGAAGCCTCTAAGGATTAGATTTCAAGGACTACCATCTGGCTGATGACTTTATGATGACACTGTCATGAGATTTCATTTCCTTCTTTCTATTCCAAGATCACTCTTTAAACAAGAAATGAGCATTAACTCTGAATTGTCTGTCTGTAGCTATATGAGGGCTTCGACATTTACTTACCAGCCAGGAGTGAACTCATCAAGTAGAGGGCCTGGTCCTAGTGTCAGAGGGTTCAGCATGGCTGGAACTTCCTCGCAAAATCCCCCAGATACCTGAAAAATCTCTCTAGGTTCTAAGAAAGATTGTGTGTGTGTGTGTGTGTGTGTGTGTGTGTGTGTGTGTTTATATATACATATAAATATATACATATATATACGTACATATGTATATATATGTGCATGTGTGTGTATATGCATGTATATACATGCAAATATGCTCTTCCTCAAAATAACACCTCAGTATTCTCCTGTTCTCCCTAATAATACATTTCACATTTTAATAATCACAATTAATAGTTGATACACTGAAAAATTGTCACCAGTATTCACCATCTTTGGCAACCATGAAGCGTGCGTAAATTACTCCTTGCTTCTCTTTTCCTAGGTCCTTTCTCTTTTCCACTTTAAAGAAACAAGGAAAGGGAAAAAATATTGAGCCCTATTATGGGTGTTGCAAAGAGCTATTCTAGCTAAACACTGTATCTCTCTCAGATTCTCCAGCATATTTTTTGATAATTGTTCTTTTTTCCCCTGGGATCATCAATTTCTTTTTTTTTCCTTGCTCCTCCCCTCCAGCCAACTATCATGTTGAAGTCTCCCTCATTCTACTAGAACTTTCTTAGGATAGTGTCTTTTCTATACAGCTGTGCTTGTTTCCCCTTACCATCGATTTTTTTTTTTGTCAGCTTGAAACCATCAGAAGTTTTGAAGCAGTAACTGGGATTACTGTTCCCTATTTTTCAGCTCCTGGTTATGCTTTCACCCAGTCCAGTCTGGCTTCTCTGGCACCACCCCCTTGTTTTACTGAAAATGAGGGCTCACTGAGATCGTCAATGACTTCTACAATCACTAACTGCACTATTTTTATTTATCCATCTACTTGACTTCATTTTAACATTGGTCCTGTCGATCAACTCGACTGGTCAAAACTTCCCCTTCCTTGGTTTCCATAATGATATTGTCTTGCAATTCTCCACTTTCTCTAGTCATATGGTAAGAGTGAGGTCCTTGGCACAATGTCTGGTACGTAGTAAGAGCTCAGTAAATGTCATCTGTCATAAATATCATAAGAGTTCATTCACTCATTCAATGAATATTTTGGTGCTAGGCAGGCTCAGTTCTTGGTTATCAGTGTATGGCAGTGAAAATCCCTACCCTCATGAAGCTTTTATTTTGGGAAGGAGAAGGTGTAAAACAGACATTAACAAATAAGAACGTTAAATATATGGGATTTAAAATTGTGATAGTGGGGCGCCTGGGTAACGCAGTCGTTAAAGCGTCTGCCTTCCGCTCAGGGCGTGATCCTGGCGTTTCGGGATCGAGTCCCACATCAGGCTCCTCCGCTATGAGCCTGCTTCTTCCTCTCCCACTCCCCCTGCTTGTGTTCCCTCTCTCGCTGGCTGTCTCTCTGTCACATAAATAAATAAAATCTTAAATAAATAAATAAATAAATAAATAAATAAATAAATAAATAGTGATAGTGCAATGTGGAAAGAAAGAAGGAAAAGAGCTGAGAATAGGTGTGTGTGATGGAAGTAAAGTGTGGTTATTTAAATACGGTGGTTAAGGAAATTCTCCTGGAAAGGGTGATGTTTAAACAAAATGCGAAGGACAAGCCATGTGGATAATTGGAAGAAAAACATTTCAGGAGGTTCTAGTGTCAATGCCGTGAGGCAGGAGTCTTCTTGGCCTTTTGGATGAACCCTTGAGAGACCAGTGTAACAGGAAAGGGTCATGCAAGCAGAAGTGTAGCAGACAAGAAGTTCAGAGAGATAAGTGGAATCTGGTTACATCAGGCCTTCTAGGTCCCTCAGAGGACTTTCGCTTTCACATCAAATGAGATGGGACTCCTTGGAGGGTTTTGAGCAATGGAATGGCATATTTTTACTCACCTGGCCCCTCCATTTACTATAATATACTGAAGGGAAGTAGTGAAATCTTTAGGAGACTATTGTCATAATTCCCTCAAGAGATGACTGTGGTCTGGGCCAGAATAAGAGAAGTGAATGTAGTACGACGTGGTTGGATTCCACTCTATCTTGAGGACAGAGCCCAAAATGTTTTCTAATGGATTAGATTTAGCTGTAAAAGAAACAGAGGAATTGAAGAAGACTGCAGAGTTTTTACCTGAACAACTGGAAGATGGGGCATTCATTTTACTAAGACGGACATCAAAAGCAACATATCCGGGCACCTGGGTGGCTCAGTCAGTTAAGTGTCCAACTCGATTTTGGCTCAGGTCATGATCTCAGGGTCATGAGATCCAGCCCCATGCCAGGCTCCATGCTCTGCAGGGAGTCTGTTTCAGATTCTCTCTCTCCCCCTGCCCCTCCCCTGCCTGTTCTCTCTCAAGTAATCTTTAGAAAAAAAGCCACACATCCTAAGAAGAAGATGGGGACGTGTTACTTTTGATGTATCTGTTATGCATCCAGGTGGAGATGTGGAGTCGTTAGCTGGACATAAAATCTTGAATTCTAAGGAATGGTCGTGACACGAGATACAAATTTGGGAGTTGTAACATTAATCTATATAGGCTATCTTTGCTCTGTATATCCCTTAAATGTTGGTGTCCCATTGTTAATTCTTTCTTTTCCCTGTACACATTTCAAGTACCCTCATCTGTTGGTTTCAACTTCTTTCTCCCAAACTCCAGAACTGTACTTACAGCCATCTACTGTGTGTTTCCATCTGCCCATCCTACAGGTTCCAAAATATCTAAAGGAGAAGGCATTATCTGCCCCTAAAACAATGCTAGGTTTTCTGTATTTTTACTGTAGCTTAATTATTTAATCATCTCTAAAACTGGAAACCTAAGAATTCCTTCTACCTTTCCCTCCCCCTCTCTTCCCTACTTTATTGACACATTTATTAAATTGGCTTCTTTTTTTAATAATAATTTTTTATTATGTTATATTAGTCACCATACAGTACATCCCTGGTTTCTGATGTAAAGTTCAATGATTCATTAGTTGCGTATAACACCCAGTGCACCATGCAATACGTGCCCTCCTTAATACCCATCACCAGCCTATCCCATTCCCCCACCCCCCTCCCCTCTGAAGCAATTGGCTTCTAAGCTATGTGAAATCTACTTCAAAAATTGCTCTAGAAACTACTCCCTTTTCTTCATCCCTATTGCCAACTCATCCTAGAGCCTGTCCATATTCTGCCTCAAAGACTGTGGCCGTCTTTGCTCTGTGCTCCCAGCCGTTGGGTCTCTACATTCATTTGGCCTTCACACTGGCCTCAGAGTGATTGTCCTTAAATTTAACCTTCTGGTTTCCCTTGGCTCCCAGTGCTCTTTTTCCTCCTGAGACCTGATGGATGATATTTACATATGGGATATGCTCCCAAGAGCATACCGAAATTTTTCTGAAAATAAAAACAAAGAAGTCAGTAAATAAACTTGATGTTTTTTTAGGGAAGAAAAGCAAATAGTATCACAAATTTTTGCTTGTTTGGCAGTTTGTTTATTTAGCAGAGGGACAGGCATGTGAACTTCATAAAAGAGTCTTACGTTCTCTCCACAAATGCTGGCCCTTATAAAAACAATTTCAGAAATCTGTTTCTGGAACTACTGGCGGACTATTTTATGAGCGTCAGAAGATCGTTGTATTATCGTATAGCCACACCTTGTGTTTGCTCAATAATTGTACTCAGTAATCGTGAATTGAATGAAATAATTAATCAGATGTTGGGCACTAGATGACTTTGGATTATCCCAAAATGTAGAGGATGAAGATTTGCTGCTGCCCTTGAAGCTATGTAAAGAATGTGCTATGACGGTAACAGGACGTTTGTTTAAAATACAACTTCTTATTGAGTCAGGGACTGCTTGTGATATATTTGTAGCATCGTCATAAATATTAAAGCAACAAATGACCCTAAGGACACTAGCTCAAACTTCTCAGTTTAGCGTCGCCTATTTTTAATCCCTCTCATGTGAAATATACTATCTAGTCCATCTTAAGGACTACAAGCATTTGGTGCGTTAAAATACCCAATCCCTTAGCTACTCCTTTAGGTATGGAGAGAGATGTGTGTATAGTTGTGAGGCCGTCCGCTTTTTATACTGCTCAGCCCCAATCTTTCCAACTGATTATGAAGTGCAAGAATTCTCTCCATGTTACGATGGGATAATATAATACCTGTACTGCAAAACCTTGGGGCGCTGGGCCAGGGAGTGTCGTGATCCATACGGATCTAAAATGTTCTTGGTCATAACTGCCTGCTTCATTTTATGTCATCTCCTTGAAAGTAATTAGAATGTTTTTAGCTTGCAGAGACTGCACACGAAGGGAGACATTTGGAACCATATCATTGATGATTTACTGGTGTGGAAAATTACCTGGTGACGTAGCCAAATAGCCATTTGCATTCTGTCCCAGTCCTGTAGCCCTAAACCAGGCCCCACCAACACACCAAAATACATGCTTGGAAATGCCCCTGTGCACAGTTTACCTGTGAAAGGGCTCCAAAACCAAAGATAACTTATAATTGTTTCCTAACGGAAAATTATAGGTCACAGATGGACCTTTCTTGTCTTCATTCATAAATTTAATATTTTGGTGTCTAAAATTAAAGCAAATGGGAGAAAGTTTCCCTTACTTGGTTTCACTGAACCATTAATGTTAGCATCTGTGTCCATGATATTACTTCTCAATACTATTCATATTCTGAATTGCCTTTGCATCGGTATCACTCTCAAAAAAACTTTGAAAAAATATTCAATAAAATGCATACATCAGCTAGAGTTTATTTTTATTAAGTTATTTTAATAAATGGATATAATCATCATTTGACTTGTAATTTTATCTCATTCTGACGTATAGTTTAGGGATCTTTTGGCTTTATTCCATTTAAAATAGGAATTTATTTTTTTTTATAAACTATGAATTTAAATGCATTCCTTATTTCTAAAAATTAAGCAAGACAAATAGATATTGTTGAGTTTTGTGAAATTTCATCTTTTCAGCTTTTCCCCTAAAAGGGGGTCATGTAAGCAGTTCTAGGTGCTGGTCAATAGCTGTGCTTTTGTACAGCCTCCTTTTACCAGTTGGGAAACCTGATACCATCCCTGGCATAGCGAAGCCAAGAGCCTGGCTCCAGTCCTTTATCTCGCACCGAACATTTTCAGATTCTTGAGCCGAGCAAAATCTGGCCTGGCAGCCGCTACTTACTTCCCATCCCAGAGCCACACAGCCCCGCGCCTTCAGCCCTGCTTGCCGTTCTGTGTTTCTCTGCCATTTCTGATCCATGGGGTTCCTTATCTTGTTTCTGAGCTCAGATTGTGCCCGTTTGATGTTCCGTTTTGATATTTTATCTACCATTTTTTTGTGTTTAAAGCTTCTTCTGTATTTTGAAATCATTTTCCCTAATATAAAGTGAAACGTATTTGTTGTAGGAAACATTTTGAATTGAGAGATAGAGAATGACCCTTAACATTGTTTAGCATTTCCTTTCATCCTATTTGTAAATATATTTTTGGCCTATCTTTGTCTTACTTCTTCCCAACTTATTAACAGTCGAAAGTACTTTCAGATAGTTTTTTTTTTCCCTTGAAAAATTCCCTGCTACATCTTTATTAGTAAGGTAATGTGCAGGTAACATCTTCTCAAGGAAAAATGGGGGGGACATACTTCCTTGAGGTATACGGTGACTCACTAAATAGCCAGGAGCAAAAGCAATACCCTCATGCCTCCAGCTAGCGCTCTGTGCTCTGGCCACGCTGCCAGGTGTCAGTATCCGGAAGACCGTTTACATTAGCCGGGAAATCACTTGCCCGTGCAGAGCTGCCGTTGTGTGTTCTAAGTATCCTCTAAGACTCAGCTTCGCAGTTAGCTTCAGCGAATCCCGAAATGACACTCATTACGTCTCTCTGTGTCCGGTCAGTGTGCTCCTGCCGCAGAGCATGTAAAACAAGTCCGACCTCCCTACCCCACGCACCTGTGGCGATCATAAGCTACGTCACCCAGACTGACCTAGGCGACGCACACAATTCCTGAGAGCCCTGTTTTTCTTCTGTATCGCCAGGAGTTTAGGTCTACCTTGTGAAACTGAGTTAGCAACTGAACATCCATTTTATCACAACCTCTTTTTAAAAATATTTAAGTGAGACAAACCCTCCCTCAAAATGCCCAAATACAACTTTCATCCTGAGGCAAATTAGATAAATAATAATCATGAATTTGTGATTATTTATGATTTTCATGGGGTTTTTGGTGGTGAGATGTGATTTATTAATATGTAATATGTAAGGAGTGCCTGAGTTGCCCATTAACATAGAAAAGCTAAAACGGTATTGTTCTTTTTCGCCATTGGTATAAGCTCCTGCCCTCTCCTTCGAGCTGGTGTTCCAAACCAAAATCTCTGACGCTGAGGCCTGGGCTCCCTTCATTGCTGCTTAATGGAAACATATCAACTTGGAAGGAGGTTCTGGCAGCTTTTCACAGTAATCTAATCTCAACTCTGTCCTCTTCAATATTTTCATCAGTGACTTGGATGAAGACATAGATAGCATTCTTATCAAATTTGCCAATGACACAAAGCAGGAGGAAGTAGCAAATACAGTAGACAAGAGTATCAGGAGCCAAAAAGATTTCAACACATTGGAGGGGTAGGCTGAATATTGAAAGATGAAATGGAAATATAAGGCACTACACTTGTTTTTAAGAGAAAAGTAAAATAAAAGTAAAATCCAACTGAATTAGACGGGGCTCCCTGGAAACAGGGAAGAAAACTCCCTAAGGTGGAGAGTTGTGTGCGGAAGGTTTGTTGAAGAGTGTTTCCCTGAGGTGCGTGTGGAAGGCTGTGACAGAGGCAGGGTTGGGCAGAGAGAAAAGCTAACCTGCAGTGAGTCTGAGGCCTCAACAGATTCACAGGGGAGCTCTGGAAATTGCAGGACCCTCTCAGAGACATCCTGAATTGCGGGAAGGAGGCTGGGCCTTTGTACTCTATTGCCAGCCACTCATCGGTTCTGGGTCGCCCAGTGGGAAGAGGACAACCTTGGATAAAACAGTTACTTACAGCTGAGGGCAATTTCCAGTGGGAGAGGCAGCTGTGAGCAGCTAACAGCCAATATTCCCACCAGCTAGAGCATGGGGTCTTGGCAGAGTATCAAGGTATACAGTACCCCAGTGTGGTCCTTGGTATCACCTATGAGCTTGATAGAAATGCAAATGCATGGGTCCTACCCCATCCTACTAAATCTCAGAATCTCTGGGGATGGGGCCCAGAAAACTTTTAACAAGCTGTCCAGTCTCCAAGCCATTTCTAAGCATATTCAGTTGGAGAACCACTGCACGATGCCAACCAAAAACATTCAGAAAGTGGAGGCAACACAGGGCATTTACTGACAGTAATCTCTCCCTCCTTCACTCCTGCCCCCTCCCCCCTACCACAGCAATAAAGCAATGACAAAGGAAAACTATGGGGACATTAGCCTGGGTAAATTCAAACATATAATGTACTCCTAAGAACTTGCCTTTCAGCTCAGTAGAGAAAGGAATTTTGTGATAGAGCTATCCAGAGACGGAGCGGGCTACCTTGTAAGGTTGTAAATGTATTCAAGAACAGGTTGGGGAACCTTGGTATAATCATTTCAAGCATCAGCTACAAACATGACTTTACCGTCCTGATCTTCCTCATATACTCTTCCTCTAGACTTGTTTTTTTTTTTTCCCAAATAGGGTTCTGCCAGAACTAGTTCCATTTTATCTCAGTAGGTGTTAAGAAGGTGTTCTATGGTTCAAAACAAAGTTTAGGTACTATCAGATTAAGTAAAGGTAAACAAACTTCTGTAGAATTAATCGGACTTTTTATTAGAGTGTATGCATTGTGAATAAACAAAGTATGTATGTTCGGGAAGGTGTGGGAAAAGGGATACTGTACATAGTATGTATTCCTTTTAAAAGTTTGTGGAACCAATTTCTCATGAAGAGCCTTACGTGACACTATAGCATCTGATCCAATAATTATTCTATTTTAAAATAATTATATATTATAAAATTGTGATTAACTCAGTAAGCATTTGTAAGATAGCATCTAGCCCAGACCATTGAGTGGAGATCATTTCACTGTGAGTTCCCTGGGTAGTATTCTCATGCATCATTAGTTCAACTCTTCCCTGGGACATAAGCCTATAAATTTGCCATACTGATCAAGGGAAGTAGTATTACTCTACCTTTGACTCTACTCAGACATCTTTTCTATTGTTCCCTTGGCACTATTATTGTCACCTCGTATTGTGTTAGAAGCTTAGGGACTTTTTCTGAAAATATTCATAATAGATGATAGATAGATAGATAGATAGATAGATAGATAGATAGATAGAGGAGAGGTAGGGCAGAGAGGGAGAGAGAAGAGGAGGAAGAGGAGCAGAATGATGATGACAATGATGGTAAAGAGAAAGAGAGTTTGATTCTCTGGTACAGCATATTTGACTCGTAATGAATCTGTTTTCCTGACACTTTTCACAATGAGAATGGAGGGGGGGTCATTTAGAAATCAGAGGTCTAGGATACCTGTAGTGAAAGAAATCTCCGTTTTAGCAGATAGCAATAAACAGTAGTGTTTATTATAATTGCCGGGATCTGCTAATAAGGTTTTTTCCCCCCTGAAACAAACTCCATTAACCCTCCTTGATACTCTATTCTTGTCAACATTTTAATAGAATGGGACTAACTCTTATACGTTTTTTTTTTCCCCACACAAAACATATAATCCACAACCTGCTAATGATTACATTTAGCCTACTTGTTAGGCTGCTGCTGGTGACAGAAAAATCTACCCTGGCAGTTAGACAATTCTAGAAGCCCAGCCAAGCATTTGGTGTGTGTGAATCAGCCTTCAGATACTTCTCATATAGAGTGGCCAACTAGCCAACCCATCTCACTTGGCAACCATTCCTGTTGGATAGACCTGGTCTACTCTGAGGAGAGGCCAGGGCTTTTCAGTAGAGCAGTCTGGAGAACCAGAATTTGAGATCAAAGTTCTAGCAGGATTTTGCAGGCTCCTTGGCAAGCCACCAGCTCAGGACTCCCTCTCCATCACAGGCCCTTGATTGCTAGGGCAGGGCAGCTTGCTCTGCTGCCCTCTCTTGTCAAAGGAGGAGCAGGTAGACAGACGTCCTTATAATTTGCTGGCCCACATTCCAAGTGAGTGTAACATTTTACAGGCCTGAGTTAGCCTTTTCTGAATCTGCGTTGCCAATTTCAACATCCCAATATTTATAACTCAGATAAAGATACTGAGGTACAGAGTCTGACTTTCCCAAGCTCAAAACCCCAGCTTTTGGCAATTCTGTCAAAGAGACTTTTGTATTTGAAGGAAAAGAAGAAAGTCTTCTCCCTACGTTTATATTGCCGCATCATTTATGTGACATTGAGTTCTCTAATTCTTGGAGAATTTTTTCATGTAGGGTCAGTTGTTGCTTTTTAATACTTCAGGTAGTTCTGCTCACTCTTCCGTACCTTTCCAGCATCATCAACATGACTGGCTCCGAGAGGGCATCTAAGCAAGTATTTCCCATTCTTCCTGGAACCTTCCTTATCTATTATTCAAAGTTATGCCAACTTCTACTTTGGAAAATGAGTTATCTGGTAGAGCCTAATGATTCTAACTATGAAAGAAAAAAGTTGGACTCAAATGATGACAGTTACATGGGCACTAGTGTGATCACTACCTAATGAAAATATCTAAAATGAAAAGACTGATATCGATATACGTTGGCCATTTTCAAATTAGTTGCTTTGGTAAAAATTAAACACTCACCCTTGGCCAGATACTGGAGTAGGTGTTGGGGGTGGTGAACAAATTCTCCTTGAATATATATCCCACTCACAAGGCCAATAGGCAGTTTTATTAGTCCTAACACCAAGGCTACACCAATACTTTTATTTTGATTGTATCACTTTTAATGAAGATCAAAATAATTACAACTACGTCACATGTTGCAAGTTTTAAGAGCTACTTTTAAAATATGTGCTCCAGGAAAAGCATGATCAGGTGGGGAAAATTACGATGTTCCTGTTTTCAAATGAGAAAACGGAAACGTATGTGCCTTTCAATAGCGCAATTTGTCAAGCGTGGGTGACGAACTACTTCACCTATAGAGAATACCATATTTTCCTCAAGAACTCACACTACTTAACAATAAACTAATTATTAAACTTGCTCCCAGAAGCTGCTTCTGTAATGGTGCACATGGTGCAAATAAGAAACGGAAATAAATACAGTTTATTCACAAATCACTGTTTTTCCTCCTGACAGCATTAATGGAGGAAGGAAAGCGTGTGAGTGACGTGCTCAGGGGTGTCGAGGAGAGGTGGGGAGTGGCAGCCAACTCTGCCCCTGTCTACTGGCCTTGCAGGGGTGGCGGGAGCTTGCAGCTTGCAGAAGTTGCTTGGGTAGCCAATGGTTTCCTAAGTAATCACTGTAACATTTTTGAAATTCAATTTAACAATTTGATTCACACCAAGAAGTGAACGGAGAGTCAGATCAAACTCGGAAGCACAGTCGCTCTAAATGGCATTAATCTTCCCTAGACGTGCTGCCTCATCCTGTGTCAGTTAAGCTTTCAGAGGGGATGATCTTCAAGGATATTTCCAAGTGGAATGTGTTGCAGTCATCCTGTAAACCGGCCTCTCCCCTTGCCCTGCTTTCGATGTGGTGAACTTGATTTCTTTGCTCTCGTAGGACTCAGAGAGCAAGGGACAGACTGGATTTTTAAAAATGAAGCTCTTTTCTGTGGCAAGCAAAAGTCATTCGTACCTACACTTATGAGAACATTACTAGAGAAGCTACCGAATTGGTCAGCGATCTGCTTGTGTCGTTTTTATCACGTGCTGCGCCTTTATCAGTGTCGATCCCTAGCATCTACCTTGAAACCAACAAAAACAAATCAGGTGGTTAATTATTAAGGGTCTTATTTAAATGATAACATCTAAAGAGCACTTTTGATGTTGAGAAATCACGCCAGCTCAAGGGTGAGCCAGGTGCTTTACAACTTGGTATCTATAATTTCAAGTAAGTAGTAGTCACTCAAAGGATTTCTAATTCGGTCTCCTTGTGACGGAGAGTGCTAGAATTTGGGAAAACCATGCTTAGGTAACACGAGAGAGATTGATACTAAGTATGTGAAGAGGAAAATTAAATATTATTCCTATAGTTCATTTCTGATTATTTTTGCCCAGCTTTGCTGTGGATATATTAACTTCATGCTACTCCTAGCAGTGGACTGTGTAGTGTTCAAAAAATGTGTATATATACTATTTTTCTAAATAATTTTAAAGAACGTTGGCTTACATGAGGATTTTGCTTTTCTTTTTCTAAAGATCAAAAACTAAGTCTTCAAAGATTTAATTACTCTGATAAAAGAAAATGTGAACTTCATTTTCTCAAGGAGAATAGACCCTATGGAAATGTTGCTTACAATACTCAGATCGTCAGCTAATCCTAAAGGAGAAAGACATCAATTCATTCTTTGAGAAGCAGTAACATGATCTTCTTCTTCAATAATGCCTATCATAAAAATTGGGGGCAAAATTAATTGAGATGATGTTATATATACTAGATGACTATTCATGTGTTTTAATAGTCTGGACTTCTTTCCCTACAGAATAATTACAACTTGCATCAGGAACCAGACTTTAAAAATCCATCCCTCTACTATACTTAAAAAAAAATTCATCTTGAAGCCCATATAAATATAACTATACTGTAAGAAAAATATTTCTTCTTTAGGGATAGCTGTACATCAAAGACATTCATAAGATAGTGTCTTGGAAGAAGTGTTCAGCTTTGCGTGAATAGGGAAGCTTGCAGAAAAGAAAACTCGGAGGAACATTGCCCTTCCTGTGCCTCCTCTCTTATTTGTTGTTTCTGACACTTCTCCTGTGCTTCTCTTCCCAACGTGGCCTCTCTCCTTACTCTTATTTATCTCCAACTCAGCCTCCATGGCGTTTCTCCACTGTTTCTGGCATTTGCTTCCCATGGGCTCTTGCGCTTTGTCATGTCTTACCTACCTACTCCTGTCCCCATAGTCCCTCATCCCCAGCCTTGTATCTCAGTTCCCTCCAGAATCTTCTTGCTCTTCCAGTTCTATTCACCTGCTCTTAACCTTCTTTTCTAGAGTTCTCTTTGTCTCATCTGTGTATTTCTCTTCCGACTCTGTGCTGTTATCCTCTCAGAAAATGGCGCCTAAAAACGTTGTGCTCTGAGCATATCTTCATCTTAACCATCTGGAACGAGGCCATGGAGTGGGGCTACCTTTGCTAGTTGTCCATTTTTTCTACAATGTGTACCTTCTGCCTTCATCTGGATAGAAAAAGTATCATAATCGAGAAAATAAAATACATAAAAATGTCCTTGATTATTCTTCCTCTGGAAATGGGGAAGAGAAATGATTTTGAACCAGATGCCTAGAAGAACACTTGTGTTACATGAACACAGTGCTCTCGTGTGAGCATCTTACTGGAAATTCACACCTCGGAACCCTGGTATCTCTTCACTTTTGGTTTTCAAATAATCCGTACCTATCCAGTAATTACAAGTCATTTTTTTTGAAGATTTTATGTATTTATTTGCCAGAGAGAGAGAGAGAGCACAAGCAGGGGGAGTGGTAGGCAGAGAGAGAGGGAGAAGCCGGCTCCCCACTGAGCGGGGAGCCCGACTCGGGGCTCGATCCCAGGACCCTCGGATCATGACCTGAGACGAAGGCAGATGCTGCACTGACTGAGCCACCCAGGCGTCACTAAATTTAGCAACTTTAGGTGGACTTAGTAACATCTACCTCATTTATCTTGAGGCTCAATATATATTTTGCAATTGTTTAGGATCCAAGAAATATTCCACACAGCATTTAGACAGGGACTTTTTCTAGAGAAGGTCACATTTGTAAAGGCTTTGAAGAAATGCACCTGGGTTAGTAAAAAAATAGTTTTCTTTGGACTGCTGGAATGAATTGGAGTTAGTTTTATATCTGATATGGTCCAATATGATGTGCTGTTTGTTAAAGACTGAGGAGAGAAGCTACGTAGGGGGTTACAATTTAACAGACCACTTTATGACTGAGTCACCCAGGCACCCCACAAGTCATTTTTAATAAACCTTTTACTAAAAGGACAGCCCCTTCCAAAAGCTCTGATTTGGAAAATATTTTTAAAAAAATATTCACAGTATGCATTTAGGTCCCCTTTCTAGTCCAAACTCTACCTATCTTAAGCTTTGTATATATATATATTTTTTAAAAATAATAACAATAGCAACTAAAAGCTTACACTTCTTCATTCCCCTCAAAACAGGTTTGCCAGTATTAGGTGAACTTAAAGTAGTTATTATATAAGTTACAAAGTTGAGGGGCGCCTGGGTGGCTCAGTCAGTGAAGCGCCCGTCTTTGGCTCAGGTCATGATCCCAGGGTCCTGGGATCAAGCCCCCAATCCCGCTCCCTGCTCAGCGGGGAGCCTGCTTCTCCCTCTCCCTCTGCCCCTCCCTACCGCTCATGTTCTATCTCTTGCTCACTCTCTCTCTCTTTCAAATAAATAAATAAAATCTTCAAAAAAATAAATTAGAAAGTTGATCTGCTCCTTCCATCATGTATGTCACCTTTTCACCACGGCAAAATGGTAAATGTAAACTTATTCCCTAGAAGATGGTCTGGACCCCAATTCCTAACTAATTGGGAGAAGCAGCCCTGAGTCGAGCACTGTCAGGCTGATTTGAGTTTTAAGGTAGGATGATGATTATTGTGTCAAATGTAATCAAGAATGTGGGCTCTGAACAGATGAAGGGGCTGGCTGTTTTTAATTCAGGTTCGTAGACGAAGCAGACCTCTGGTTCACTGCTAGTCACAGCTGGCTGTAAAAGAGCAATTTTTAAAATGCGATTTCATTCTCTGTGGAGCAGTAAGGATCAGGGATTGGATGCACAGGGGGAAAATATCCTCATTCTCTTCTTTAAAAATTCGATTTATTTTCAGTATAATAGCTTTCGTCTTGGCATTTCCCCATAGCTCTACGTCTGTGGTTTTCAACCTTCCCAGATCCAACGCCACCCCCTTTCTTTTCTTCCGTCATGCACTTTATGCCACCTTCTTTACTATCATAAACCAGAAGTTGTACATGGGATACCTTGCCCACAGACAGAATTTTTTAAGTGGTGCCCTGACTTAATTTTAAAGAGAAATGAGTCATTAGAATGAACTAATGTCTATTCTGGTGTGCAGTTACTCAGTTAGGACCACACTAGAACACTCAAGACATTTCTAGGTGACTGTACTATGAATGCAATAACAAATGTGGCACGGCACCAATGTGTTATACCGGGACTTGAATACCATGAGGGGCATTGGCCATCCTACATGGAACTTTCCAAAATTCTGAACAACTCTTGGCATGATTCTTAACAACACAAGGTAAAATTTTCCTTGGATTTTCATGGCAGTTAGTTACATTTCTGAAAAAAATTCGATGCGTATTAAAATCTTGATAGAGTATTATATATATAATTAAGTTCTAGGTTCAGGTGTTTATGAACAGTGTGTCCCCCATGTGAGTGTCCAGTGAGATGTGCAGAAGTGCTGTGGAACTTGGGACAGTTCTTTGTTGTCTGAGACATCTCCCCTCTCCAGCCCCTCCCCACAGACTGCTGGTGGTACACTGCAATCACTGTGTCAGGTTAAATATCTTCCCTCAATTTCCAGAAAGCTTCTCTAATGTGATCCATAAAATTTGGGTAAATATTTTTCTGGATGAGAACTGATCTGTGAATTAATGAAATAGCACTATTCTCTGAGAACCTAACGTATTTCTTGGTGATACAGCTGCCATTTTTACCAGACTGAATGAAACGAGCAAGCATTTAAGATCTTGCTAGATTGTCTAGCAACACCTTTACAAATTCTGGGATTATCACTGTGGTGATAATCTGTTTCCACCACCTTTACTGAATGGCATGGTCTCTCCAAAATGATGATGAGGACAACCCTTCCGGAAATATTAATTGCCTTCTAACTGGATGTTAACAAATGGAATTAAATTCTGTACAACTATCACAGGTGATATTATTATAGCTCCCCAAGATATTTAAAATCATGCATGCTGCTTAGATGGAGGCTGTAAGAGAAATATACACCCAGTTCTTGATGAGGTTAACCAGGTAATTTAATAAAACAAAAACAAATACACACACATACTGGGATAAATAAAAACGTGTGTGATCTGTACGTTCAGGGCAGAAATAATTTTTTACCCTGAAGAAATTTTAGACTGGTAGGTAAGCAAAAGGTAGCAGTCTGTTTGCATTTCATCAGGGCGTTTGACAAGGTCTTTCATTATATTCTTGTGGATCCGTTGGAGAAATACTGGCTAGAAGCGAGGTCTGTTGGATGATTTAGAAACCATCGCGTGCCGTTACACAAAGGGTGTCGAGTAAAAGGTGGGTGTCAAGTGGCAAAAGAAGATCTCTGGTGCTGTGCCACAAGGTTCTGTTCTCGTCCCTGATGTGCTAAATGTTTCTGACAGAATGCGAGTAGAGCTATAGAGAAGATGCCCATTCACATTCATGGGTGATACCAAGCAAAGAGCGTAGGAGTATGTTGGGTGATGGAGCCACTTGGATACCTGGATGGGATGAATTGGGAGGCTCTTTTTAGTACATATTTCTGGACCCGTATCAAACTGGAAGGCAATCAGAAAATTTACCAGGGTAGTAGATTGATTTTAACAGAAGCTGTTGTTTGTTGTGTACTCTGGCTTTGCAGGGCACCTAAAAAAATACATCAAATTAACAGTCTTTGTGGGAGTGCATTTTAAAAATTCAGAAGAAAATATGTTGGTTTTGAGTAGTGATGGACAATTCACTGCAATGTGTTGGCCAGTGAGAGTCTACCCCTTCATTTTCACTACCAGTACAAAACTAAATGAAAGATAACAACCTCCATAATACAATGGGTATTAAGGAGGGTACGTATTGCATGGTGCACTGGGTGTTATACGCAAGTAATGAATCATGGAACTTTACATCAAAAACCAGGGATGTACTGTATGGTGACTAACATAATATAATTTAAAAAAATTATTATTAGTTTTAAAAAAACCTCCAAAGATTTAATTAATGTGTACTCTTCTGCAAAGCAGAATACAATTTTGGTCACAGAATTGCTCATTCTCATTTTTAAATATCTTAGTTATAACTGAATAAGAGTCTTTTATATAATCCATTTTGTGTAACAAAGGTGATATCTACTAATTATTATGAGGTTCAACTTAAATAATATATGTGAAAGCAATGTATAAACTTTAAGATTCTATACAAATATAAATTATTACATCAAGAACTAATTTGGACTCATAAGTTTTTTAAGAACAGGAGACTAGGACCTTCTCATTTTTAGAATGTCTGCCTGATTCATAGTGGGTTTATTGATTTTAATTGGATTTACTGAATGTCCATTAAATACCAGAAACTGTGGTATGAATCCTTGCTCTCAAGGACTTTACAGTAAATGAATGATGATGAGAAAAAAGAACATAGAGACTTTTTGTAAGTAGTGAATTCATAAGTAAGACGATTCTTTTTTTAAAGATTTATTTATTTATTTGAGAGAGAGAGTGCCTGTGTGAGTGGGGGGTGGGACAGAGCAAGAGGATCTCAAGCAGACTGCCCCCTCAGCGTGGAACCCAACACGGGGCTTGATCTCATGACCACAAAATCATGACCTGAACTGAAACCAAGAGTCCGGTGCTCAACCAACTGCACCACCCAGGTGCCCCGAGATGATTCTTGACAGCTCATGAAGGTCCCAGATTTATTTCTTTAGTGTTTTAATTGAAAAAAATAAATACCTAATTTATGACTACCCTTCATAAATTTGAACTGATCTTATGAAAAGCCATTAGTGCATTTCAGAGTATCTAGCTCTTTTAAATGCAGTTTCTCCCCCTAGTAATTAAAGGTAAGAAAGCAAGAAATTTTAAATCTTTATTTTGATCATCAGTTTTAATTAGCTCAAGCTATTTGTAATCCTACAAATCTTATAAATCATATCAGATTTACAAGTCTTGTAAATCATATCCGAGCCATTAAAAGAGGTTCAAAATTAAAAGGGCAATTTGTTTAGAATCCACCAAGACTTAGTCACTCTGAGAGATTAATTCATTTCTCAGCTAGTCTTATAAAAATTATTTTACTGTAAAATTTCTAGAAGTGTGTTTGATTTTCTTGTTAGATAATTTTACTGTAAAACATTTCTTGAAAGGTACAGACTTCCTGATAATCTCTGTATCCTTAAACATTTATTAAGTTACCATTATAAGAAGGCCACAATCATATGTACTATGATTTTCCCTTATTTCCTAAGAAGAAAAAGATTGTACCGCTGCCCGTAATGCCCTCTTTTTGAATAAAAGCTTCAAGCCTACCTCAGGCCCAAAGTGAAGTATTTATTCTAATAGCTCTCTTAGATGGCAGCTGAAGATGATAAGCAAAGAGCTAATAATTTTTGTCCTCACACAAATACCATAATCCTAATTCATATAATAAGCACAGAAAACAAAGAGCTTTTGAGAATGGTAATATATTAAATCCATTATATTTACCTCAGAGGGAGATTGACAAGTCTACCGTGAGAGGTAATGTCTTAGAGTGGACTAGATTTGGTATTTCTGGTTGTGCCACTGATTTGGGAAATTCATCTAGCCTCTCTGAAAGTCAGGTTTCTCCCCTACAAAACATTGATGATTATAACAACTGGTCCCACTAACCTCATCAGGTGTTTTAAAGTATCAGAGGAGAAAATATATGTGGAAAAGCTTCAAAACCAAGGAGCATTGTTTTAGTACAAAATGCCGTAACGATAAATGTTGAATTCAAAGGACTCTCAAGAGTGTATTCTTAACCACAAGGCAATGCTGAATGAGGAATCGGGTAATAAAAGTCACAAATATTTACAGACTATAACTTCAAGTTCATGTCAGGAATTAGGAAGTTGTTCATATTTTCCAATTCCATTGATAGACCTCTACCATAAGTTCATATCATCTGGTGATATGTTTTTAGCCACTTCCTTTTCAAGAGAATCTATATGTTTGACTTTTGATCTCAGAAAATGGAACCAACCTGTCTTGCTGTCTTCAGAATGTTATGTATTAATGTCTAACAATCTGTTCTGTTTTTCTCTAAGTGAGGATGAGAATGCATGTTTGTTGGCACAGTCTTAGGAGACTCAAGAGATGATCCCAGGCTTGTCCTTCTGATTGGTTACTGTATTAGTTTACATATGTATTTCAGAAGAGAAGAAAGCTACTCAATTTAGCTTATCAACATTAGGAAATACATCTTTTAAAGAGATTAACACTACGAGTGACCAAAACCAACGGTTCACCTTAAAGACCCACATGATACAAATCATCGAGAATTTGCTTAGAGTAGAGATGTTGTCAAAAACCAAGCTCTGTGCTCCAGAGAGGAAATAACAGGAAGACCACGTGGGGGGATAAAGAAAGAAGATAGTTTATTACTTTGCCAGGCAAGGGAGGCTGCAGCCGGCTCCTGCCCCCAAGAGTGCAAGCCCACCCGGGGTAAAAGGCTGAGAGGTTTTATAGGAAAATACAGGATCCGGGCCCTTTCGGTAGGAATGTCCTCAAGGTGGTCTCGTGAGTAGCCCTGGTGCCCGCCACCCGAGTCTCCTTAGGAAGTATATACACTGAGGTCAGAGAGATTGCAATATCCATACCAAGCTCCTGGAACGAAGAATTCTACAGAAAAACAAGTGAAAGGGAGGGGAAGGCTTTGAGAATAAGAAAGAAAAATGTGTGCAGTTTAAAGTCAGGCCTTGCTGAAGCACTAGTGTGTCTATCTTAATTCCCAACCATCTTTACGTTCTACAGTGGTTTCAGAAATTTTGTTTAACTATAAGCCCAACCCTAATCTAAATTTGTATTTATCTGGAAGAGAGTGTAACCACATTTTTTCTAAAGATCTTTTATAGTTCTGTAACTATCCAGAATAATACTTGGAGTCTCTATATCTGAACCAATCCAAACATTATTTTTAAATTTCCTGAAATAGTGCCTTTAGGTAGTTTATCAGTGGAAAAATATAAACTATAGATCTTAGATTAAAAGACGTTCATCTCTTTGTTAACAATCCAAGATAGGAAAAAATATATATCTTGAGTATTTTACCTGTGCATAATATTTTGTACACTTCTTTTATCAACTAATTTTTCTCAGTGATACATGACAGAAACAAACAGATGAAACGAGTAAAGCGAAGAATAGCGGAAAGTTTTCTTTTAACCGCTGTCTACATTTTCTTCTCAGAAACATCCCAGTGCTTTTAGAAAAACTATGTAATAGTTGTTGTTTCCCTAATGATATACTGTACAAATCTCAATTTTAAAAATTCTCATAGAGTAAAACGATCTATGTGTGGAATGTTGATCATGCCTATACTCTCTTAGTATCTAAAGGTAAAGTCTACATGATAATTTTTTTTTTTACTAAAATGTCTGTATCATTGGAGGAAGTTCAAACAGATAGCTTCAAAGCTGCAGTTTATCTTTGGATGATTAATCTATTTTCCATGCAAGTGTGTTGCGTCTGCACATGTTAAAAAGTCATCCTGTGTTGTCTGGGGTGAGGAAAGATGGGAATGAGTTTTCTGAGAACTAATCAGCAATACTTTGGGAACATTTAGGTCGCGGTTTCCAATTAACTCTGGAGAGTTTGAGTAATTTAGTACCAGACCTCAGGAGAGAGGGGATGAAAACTTCATTAATTCATATGTCGGTGAACAGCAAACCAGCAAATTTGTGTTGAAAATGGATTTTTGTTTTGTTTTGTTTTGGTTTTGGAGCAAACACTGGCTAGATCTTTCTGCTGTGGTTAGGATGGGAGGCTATCTTTGCATGTCTGTGTTCCCTTATGTGTAGGGTTTTTTTCATGTTTCAATGACTCTGCTTATGGTAAAGTAACAAATACTTAAATCTGTACTCCAAAATGAAGACGGGGATCCAGTGGCATAACCTTCCCTGTGCTTTTCTTTCTTTTCCTACAATGAATTATCAGAGGATGTAGACACCAATATCTATTTTCAGAGTTAGAAAAATGTCTTTTCTAGGATGCACGGCTTGGGCTATAATCCCAATTCTGCCACTTGCGTGCGACTTTGGAAAAGTCATCCAGTTCTCTCAGAATGAATCTCACCAACAGCAAAATGAAACCAGTGACAACCTGGACCATAGATCTAAGAGGTTTCTTATTTTTATGAAAATCAATCCAATTAGGCCAACTTTGAGCATCCATCACCGTATGTGCAGATAAAACCCAGCTAGACGATCTCCACTTCCTCTGATGAGAAAAGGCCAGAAAAATGTTTAAAGATAGATTTATCGCTTGTTAAGCAAATTGAGATCGAAGTTCATGAATTCATTCGAGTTACTGGTAGGGAATCCTCATGAATTATAGGCTTAATCCCATTGTAAGTATAGTTAAATGTTTACCTCTCTGTCTTCACCAGAATTGAATATATTAAATGTCAAAGTCCATGACCATGCCTTATTGACTTTGGTGTCACCATAACTGAGCATAGATCCTGGCATGTAATATGTATGAGATGCACAGATGACTTAATGCAATGTTGGTAGGCATGTACAAATAAGAATGAGGTGCTGATTTGAAGATAATCTGTGTAGAGAGCTTAAAGCCACTGAGAGGGAATGAAATATCCAACTAGAAGCATACAAAGAGAAACAGCTGTAGGTAGAAAAAATTGGAAATACCTTATAAAGTAATGAGAGAGTAAGTCTGAATGTATTTTAAAACATGTGAAGAGCTATATGGGTATTAGCATTAAAAAATGTATTTTCTGTGCCGTATCTCTGAGCCTTGATCTCTTATTCTGGGTCAATAGTTGAAAGAACAGGGTATATTTCTCACTGTATAGCTCAATAGCAGAGGAGAAAAGAGAAACATCCTCTCATGGCCAGAATGCTTCTGTGGCCATATTTTCTAAGTAGCTATTGCCCTAAGCCATGTTAGAGTTGTGGCTAGAAAGGTACTGGTGGGGGACGAGGCCAAGCATTATTGAAGGACTTTCCTTAGATTCATGCTTCTCATTGGTGCAAACTACAAATACGATTCCTAGAGACTAAAAGGAGTCCTTTCTACAAACTGCTGTATATCCATAGGTAACACAATTCTAGCTGTCCCTTGAAAACACAATATAAAGTGATTTTTAAAAATCAAAATGTAATGTATTTACTAGCAAGTCAGTAGATTCTGTTAACAGTTATAGAGAAATTGAACTTCAGGTTGAGTTTGGTCCTGGACGTTGCTAGAAACGTCCCGAGTCCAAGTGCTACTAAGGTGCTCCTTCTCTCAGCCCTATATCTAACAAATAAAAAAGGGAAGACATTGTCATCCTGTAATCATTCCCTAAAATATCATAGGAAATGATAGTGGTTAAATGCAAATAAACCAGGAAGGAGAGATTCGGGTTATTTTGTTTGGTTACTCCATGACAATCGCTAGGCATAGATGGAGGTGTTTTTTAGCAGAAGACTGAGTGCTGTGAATTTCCTCATTTTGTCACACTTAAAGAAACACCTGGGCAGAAGAGCCTCCTCTGTCAGATTGGGCCTTTTTCCCCCTAAAAATATTCAATGTGTTCATTTCTGATTTATATATGTATATTATATACATATATACACACATAAAATTATGTGTGTGTGTGTATACACACATAAAATCCTACAGTACATTGCTCCGATAAAGTATTGTCTATTCATGTATCTAATAGTGGAATATTATCTACACATTCATTCAACTCTACAGCCTTACTTGGGGAAGTAGTAAGTTTCCCTTTCCTCGTGTGCTTTTGTGTGTTAGCTTGACCCATACGAAATTGCTGATATTCAACCTAATAGAAAATCTGGAGTCTTAGAGATTTATATGGAGATATGTGTGTAGGTGTTTAGTGACAGATCATAGTATTACTTGTCTAATTGCCTCATTGATAATCAGTTCTTAAAAAGAAACCAGAGATGCTGAAGACTGCCTTCTGAGAGTCTTCCCATTTGTGCAGAATTGGGTCTGGGTGAGTTCCTTCGTGGGCAGGTATGGGGTTCTCCTAAGCTTTGCAGCTATAGCTCTTTGCCCCTTCAGTAGATTCTTGCTTCTAACTGGTGATAATGCAACCCTACACTACCTAGAGATCCTCTTATTTTTTTAAGATTTTATTTATTTATTTATTTATTTGAGAGAGAGAGAGAAAGAGCATGAGCAAGAGAGCACAAGCAGGGGGAGCAGCAGAGGGAGAAGGAGAGGGAGAAGCAGGCTTCCCACTGAACAGGGAACAGGACGATGTGGGATTCGATTCCAGGACCCTGGGATTGTGACCTGAGCCAAAGGCAGATGCTGAGCCAACTGAGCCCCCCAGGCACCCCTCTACAGACCCTCTTAAAGGGCAACAAAGATGCAGTAGCTCCTGTCCCCTTTCGAGACCATATTCCATGCAAGTAGTTGTATATTTCTCACACAGACTTCTTAAGCATGTATATTTTTTAAATCCTTATTTAGTATGACACTTCAGCATATCAGTCTCCCCAGAAGGCAGATTCTGAGAAAGCAGTTAACTTGCAGGACTTTTATTAGCGAGTGCTGTCAGGATTAACACCTGTGAGGGAAGGAAAAGGAAGCAGGATAGGGAAGAAGGAGAAACTGGGCTTCACTGCAGTTGCAACCACAGCCATCAGTCAGCTCCCCACCCCTCTCGCCATCCTCCCGAATTGTCCTGAGTTGGAGCAAGGGGGCCAGGCTCTTATAGCTGCCTCCAGCAGCTTTCTCAGAAGCGAGGGCAAATTGGATGTGTCTCCAGTGACCGTGATTCTCAAAACATTAGCATATATCAGAATCACCTAGAAGGCTTGTGAAAACGCAGCTCACTGGACACCATGCACAGACCTTCTGATCCCGTAGGTCTAGGGTAGGGCTTGAGAATTTGCTTTTCTAATAAGTTCTCAGATAATGCTGAGGCTGCTGGTCTGAGGGTCATACTTTGAGAACCACTGTACCATACCGCTCATATTTAGGTACTTGAGAATAGTATATGGTGCCCTTATGAACAGAAAGAAAACCTTTTAAAGTCACCATAGCAGCCCACCCTCTACCAGATTCTTAGCATAAACCTAGAATAGCTGATAATTAAAATTTGTTACAATAAAAAAGTACTTACCTGCTATCAGACATTATATTCCTGAAGTATTATTACTATTTCTGGTACCTGAGCATTGTTACTTTTATTTATTTTTTTTATAATAATTTTTTATTATGTTATGTAAGTCACCATACAATACATCCCTGGTTTTTGATGTAATGCTCCATGATTCATTACTTGCGTATAACACCCAGTGCACCATGCAATATGTGCCCTCTGTAATACCCATCACCGGCCTATCCCAGTCCTCCACCCCCCTACCCTCTGAAGCCCTCAGTTTGTTTCCCAGAGTCCACAGTCTGTCATGGTTCATTCCCCCTTCTGTTTACCCCCCTTCATTCTTCCTTTTCTTTTCCTACCAATCATCCTATTTCTTATGTTCCATAAATGAGTGAAACCATATGATAATTGTCTTTCTCTGCTTCACTTATTTCACTTAGCATAATCTCCTCAAGACCCGTCCAGGTTGCTGCAAGTGCTGGGTAATCGTTCTTTTTGATGGCTGAGTAATATTCCATTGTATATATGGACCACATCTTCTTAATCCAGTCATCTGTTGAAGGGCATCTTGGCTCCTTCCACAATTTAGCTATTGTGGACAATGCTGCTATGAACATTGGTATGCATAGGGCCCTTCTCTACACTACGTCTGTATCCTTGGGGTAAATACCCAGTAGTGCAATGGCTGGATCCTAAGGTAACTCAATTTTTAACTTTTTAAGGGACTTCCACACTGTTTTCCAGAGTGGCTGTACCAACTTGCATTCCCACCAACAGTGTAAGAGGGATCCCCTTTCTCCACATCCTCTCCAACATTTGTTGTTTCCTGCCTTGTCCATTTTTGCCATTCTAACTGGCGTGAGGTGGTATCTCACTGTGGTTTTGATTTGAATTTCCCTGATGGCTAATGATTTTGAACATTTTTTCATGTGTCTGTTAGCCATTTGTATGTCTTCATTGGAAAAGTATCTGTTCATATCTTCTGCCCATTTTTTGATTTGGTTATTTGTTTCCCATGTACTGAGTTTGAGAAGTTCTTTGTAGATCTTGGATACTAATCTTTTATCTGTAGTGTCATTTGCAAATATCTTCTCCCATTCCGTGGGCTGCCTCTTAGTTTTTTTGACTGTTTCCTTGGCTGTGCAGAAGGTTTTTATCTTGATGAAGTCCCATAAGTTCATTTTATCTTTTGTTTCTCTTGCCTTTGGAGATGTGTCATGAAAAAATTTGCTGTGGCCGATGTCGTAGAGGTTGCTGCCTATGTTCTCATCTAGGATTTTGATGGATTCCTGTCTCACATCGAGTGTAGATTGCTCTGGGAAGCATAGACATTTTAAATATATTAATTCTTCCCATCCATGAACATGGAATGTTTTTCCATCTTTTTGTGTCTTCTTCAATGTCTTTCAAGAGTGATTTGTAGTTTCTAGAATTGGGCATTGTTACTTTTAAAATTCAGCCAAATTTTCGCCAGGGTCTGTAATCAGATAACCTGGACAGGGGAGTTTACAGAATAATTCATGTTCAAGATCTTTACTTTTGTTCTAAAACAATTTTTTAAAAATTTCTTTACGATTCTCATTATTTCTACGTTTTTTTATTTATCATATAAGCCACTTAAGGCTGTATGGTTATGGAAAATTAAAAAGTATGAGATACATCCGGAGCTATTTTGAATACACAAATATGACATACAAGTACCCTTGACTCATTTCAGGAATGAATAAAATTTAGGGATTCGGTGTACATAGATTGATCTCAGGAGAAAGGATGTAGCCTTAAAACTCCCACATGGGCAGGAAACAGCAATCTCACCTCTGATCAAAGGGGCCTGTAAAAGAACTCATTTGAAGAGATTTTCTGCTCTCGCAGCCATTGAATTTTGTTAACGTATTTTCCAAATTAGCAAAGATTCAGCCTGATGTTTTCAATATTTCCGAGCATGAGGGTATCGTTGAGGAAAACGGTGCCTTACTGTCCTGCAAGAGTTACTGTTCTTCCCTAAGGGCCTAATTTACAAAGCAGCAAACTCGCTGGTAGGATTTGGCTAGAAATCTCGTTGTCTCGGTAGAATGCTTTCATCTAATTTATGTGCATCGTATTTTACAGAGAACTCTTGGAAAGTTATTTACTAGTTACTTTCTCTGGAAGCAGAGGGTAAGCAGCATTTTGAGGTCAAGAATAAGGGAGCAACCCGTGCAGCTCATGATGAGGTTGACCCTGATAATCAAAGGCACACTGTCTAACTCTCCAAGCTTCACTCTTCCCTGAGAATTTCATTTTTGCCCTTTTATTCCCCATAAAGTTGGAGCATGTGAGAAAATATGTCATCGTCCAACCCTGTACTTGTCTTCTGGAATGTGACAGCTTATTTCTATCCCAAATTTTAGGCTGGAGGTGGCGTAAGTCTTAGTGATTTCTGATATGCAAGCCAACCTAGAAATACTAGCTTGAACTGGATGAAAATTGCTGCTTTTGTAGGTCAGAATCGGCCAGATGTGAGCAAGTTACACGTGCTTCCACCTGCACGTTTCCTGCCAGATTATAACATGAAGATTCTCAGTGCTGTTGCAATGGTTCTGAGCTTTTAAATCATACTGAATAAAAAATAAATAATGATTTCGATCTTTCTCCCTCCGTCGATAGTTTGAAAACCAGGTAAGCAGGGAGCGAGTAGTCCAGGTCAGCCCCTGACCTACGCAAGGTTTAACTGATTTGTCCAGCCTGAGCACCAAGGTTCCTTTCAGCTATGCAGCATTCAAGTTTGTTTAGGGGCTGATAAATAGCTTCGTGCAATGCTTCCTTTTTTCCAGTAGCTGCATCCTCATAAACCTATTCTCCCCTCCACCGGTTAATGCAGACAGCAGATTTTTATCCAGTGTGAGCACCAAAACTACACTGTGGAAGACTGTAGGCTCAGCAAAAACCTCACCCGTGATGAATAAACCGTTCTTCCGGGGGCTTTGCTGCCGCTGGCTCGGCAGGGGCTGTTTATTGCCTGGTTTGCACATCCCATGATAAAGTTGCTGCTGAAATAAATTGCAGTTTTGCATAATTATTGACAATCACATCCTAACAAGCAGTGTGTATCATATTCAAGTGTTCAATTTTTTTAAATCCATTTTTAGCTTCTGTTTAATCCCAGAAAGTGTTTGTGTAGTAATAGAAGGCAAATATGGCATTTAAATAGAGTACTAATTTCCTCATTGCAGACAAAATTTACCTGAATCTCTTTAGATGGGACTGTTAATGCCAAAGGCAATTTTCCCTCCAAGCTGTTATTATGTAGATTTTTGCTGAGGGCATATGTGTGTGTATCCACAATACATGCATTATATATATGTGTGTGTGTGTGTGTACAGAAAAAATATGAATAATTTCTTTAGATTTGTGTATCATTACGAAATTTGGTTCACCCCTTCTAAAAGATTAGAGGAAGGGTGGGGGCACCTGGGTGGCTCACTTGGTTAAGCGTGTGCCTTCTGCTCAGGTCATGGTCTCAAGGTCCTGGATTCGAGCCCCGCGTTGGGCTCCTTGCTCGGCAGGGAGTCTGCTTCTCCCTCTGCCTCTCCCCCCCCACTCATGGGCATGTGTGCACGCACACGCTCTCTCTCTCAAGTAAATATTTTTTTTAAAAAAAAGATTAGAGAAAGGGGAATGGGATGTGGGCCAAGCGAACGAATGTGTTCGAGTAACCTTAATGTGTAATAACTGTACGTGGGAGGCAATCACCTTGACACACATTGTCATCTCATTCTCAGCCCAGCAATAGGCATTGAAGATGAGAAACTTTGAACTCAGAGAGGATAAGTAACTTGCCATACTACACAGTTGGTAGAGGATGTGGGATTTGAACCCAGATCTGTCTGGTTTTTAGGCTTTACTTTTTACATTACATAGAAGTTTTTTCTTTGGGAGAATATTCTTAGTTGTGTGACCATCAGATAATGAAATGTAAAGCAAACACCATAGTTAGAACCATTAGAATACAATAGTGTCACATAAAATGATATCTTGCACGATGGTTTCTGTGAAATATGTTTTTTTCCTTGTTAGTCCTGTTCTCCTGTACCCTCCAGTCCCCTTCTCTTGTTTCCTCCAGTGTTCAACTTTCTCGTCTAGCTTTGCATTTTCTTGACCTTTTTCCTTGTCTACCTAGTCCTGACTTTCCACCTCAGGTGACATCAAAGATAAACTCGGTGTAGGGATTTGGGAGCTTTACCTATAAAGATGAACTTACGCTTTTGCCGCATATGAAAATAAGCTTTCACAATCGACCAATAAAAAACTATTAAGTTAAAAAAAAAGATTGTTTTTGGAAGTTCATATATGAACTGTCCAAAGTCTACACGCGCGTGCGCACACACACACACACACAATTCTAGTTGTTGTTGCTTCTAAGAGAACTTTTAGCAACAACCCACCCCTTTGTTGGTACTTTACAGTTTTGTCCCTTGATCTTTGCTCTTTTCATGGGGGGCCCTGGGTGCACCATTGTGATAACCGAGGAGAGCTGCATCTGGACCTTTGTTCTTTTGCAGAGTGAGTGAGCGAGAGGCTGCTCTGGAAGAAACCCACAGATTACTGCAACAGTTCCCCCTGGACCTGGAAAAGTTCCTTGCCTGGCTTACGGAAGCTGAAACAACTGCCAACGTCCTGCAGGATGCCACCCATAAGGAAAGGCTCCTAGAAGATTCCAAGGGAGTAAGAGAGCTGATGAAACAATGGCAAGTAAGTAAAGCTTTTCTACTTTGCCCTCTTGTGAATCCTTGTGAACAATTCACAGCGTCCGTCCTTGTAACTGTTGGGCTGGGGACAAAGTGAAGTGCTTGTTTTATATGGCCTGATCCAGTGCAGCGTGTGGGCAAGAGGGGAAGAGGCACAGGGAGAAGGAAAAAGCATTTAGGACATCATTTAACACCCTGACAAGAAACACCTTCGACATGGTACGTGTTTTTGACCAGGGAAAACTTGCCCATAAAACCAGAGCTTTGGCCAAGGAGAAATTTTGCTCTGAGAAATAAATTAGGGATTGGTTTATTAAATGGAAAAAGTTGCCATTTTGGAGTGTTTGTTTAATATTTTACAGGGAAAGCATCTGTATGAATTGTCTGTTTTATTTAGCGTTGCTAACTGAATCAGTTTCCCTTCATTACTTTCAAATACATTTTGAAATGTTAATCTGGCATTTTGTAGCTTTCTTCCCAACACGATCTGTAAAAAGAAAAATGAGATGGCTGAATTTATCATAGTTAATGATCATACAATTTTTGGACAATTGTTTTTCCTAGAAACAAAAATTATTGCTACAAAGTTTCATATGCATGAACAGTGAAAACAGAAGTTTAGGGCAGTTTGGTTTAAATGACGTCTTGGTTCAAGGAGGCCGCCTAAGTTTATTCTCAGTGCCTGATATAATTTTCTGAACTACTATGGAGTTTCGTTACGTATACTTGAGTTTCCTGACTTGATACAAGAACTTTGCTAGTATCTCGAATGAACTCTAGAATGTCAAGATAATATGATCAAGTTTTTGGACTACTTTTCTCCATACATTTAAATTACGATGAAAAAAAAGTGATGGTGTATCCTAGGTTGAAAAATACTTCTACAACCAGACCATAATAAGCAACGTTTCTTCTCCTCCTCCTTTCCTTATTTTCCTTCTCCTCCTTTTTTTTCTGTTTTGGTGGGATACTTGATCATTTGCCTGCTCTTGTGCCCAGAGTTGATGATCGTGGCAATTCATAGCTTCTCGGATTTCTCATTCGTGTTTTCTATTCTCATCAGACCTCACTCACTCCTCCACAATGTGTGTTGAGTTAGTGTGATCACTGGAAGTAGCTCGTTTAGAGCAATACCTGCCTATATCTTTGTAGATATGTCCCATGGCTTGAGATTGTAAAAACTATGCAGTTAGACTTTTTGGTCACTCCTAGATGAGTGAGTAGAAAATGTCCTGCTGTAACTTATTTGACTTATGATATTTCATAAATAAAATTGTATTTCTTTTAAATACCCATGAAGCCACCTAGAATTTTAATAAATATGGGGGCTCACATATTCTCATCAGCTGTGGTAGATAAATAATAAAACTGTACGTCATTATTTTAGCAGATTACTTTGAAAAGAAAGAATAATCCAAGATATAATTTTATAATAAAGATTTAATAAAACATCCCTTAAATTAGTGAACAAGTCTGTTTGAGGGCCGAGATACATCCACGTATCTCCTATATGTTATTATCTGTATTACTATACCATGAAAATTCTGAGAAACTGCAAGATTTTGAATCATTAAAGAAAAAAATTGCCATGTTTTTAAACTATATGTCCTATGGGAGAATGGAGGATAAGCCACGTTTTGTGTTTGTTTAGATCTCTAATCTCCCTTGCAAAAACAGTTGAAAGTTACGCAGAGGACATTTTCTTAGCTTATGCTATAGTACTCATAAAAAGTATTTATTATTAAAAGCCATATAAAACTCCCCTAGAGTTCCTGAAAACCTTAGATGTATCATTTTCCCCCTTAACTACAATAGGACTAGCTGAGATCCCAGCACTACTTTAAAACAGAGACAATTTTCTCATTCCCTCCATGTTAATATTGAGTTCTCTATAAATTCCAGTTGCCTGAGGTTGGAACTACACTGTATGGATAGAAATGACATTTATAGCCATTTTGATTTTCAGTTAGATGACTAGATAACGGTCTTTTGGTGAAAGATTTGAAGATGTCATGGAAAACATTTGAAACTACTGAAACTATTGATTATTGTTGTTAATGGCACATTTCAAGTGATAGAATTGAATTAAGGTACTGGGGTTTAAAAGCAACAAATGGAAATGCCAAGCTTAAAAGTAAATATAACCACATATCTTGGGAGATTACATGCAGTTTCAATATTTCAGCTAAATGGAAGTCTCTGCTTTTTTCCCTCTGAAGATATTTTTTTTTATTTTGAACAAAAGGAATTTTCTGTAATATGTGTGAAGGAAAAAAGTGTAATGATAGGCCTTTTCACTTTGTTTGAAGAAGCTGGTAGCATTATGTTCATTGTTTGATTCATGCTGTAGAGCGAAAATAATTCTTACATATTAAAAAAGGAAACTCCAAATGCCTAGACAGAGCATCAGCTCTCCCAGCAGATTCTAATACATCTGTCCCCCCAAAAGCATTGATGTTTTTGCTTCATACAAGTGCTGCTGAATGGATATGGGGTGGGGAGGAGGGGTGGCATGACATCCTTCTCAAGTATGTTTTTGCTCTATGGCTGTCAATCAATTCTTCTATATATGGAGACCCCCCCCCAGCTCTTGCTAGAATGAGTATCACTGTTATTTACAATCCACTTTATAGGATGTTTAATTCTCTCAGCAATAATCACAATTCATGGGTTCTATAAGAATACATGTTTTATGAAGCATATGCTTCCTGAATGGAATTAATCTGAGTGATTTCACTCTGAAAGCCACTAAAATTCCTTCCTCATATTAGAAAAAATGCTTATTTAGTTTTCTTACTAAAAGCAAGGACATTATAGTTGTCCTCATACTTCGGGGTGAGGAGATTTTTCTTATAAATAGTGTTATTTCTGACAGTCTAACTGGAATTTTAAAGCCAATATATTTTTATAGGATATCATACAGAGTCCTGAGAGGTGACAGTCTGAGAATTTTTACATTGCAAATTTATCTTTAAAATGAAGAACTATATTCGTAGTTGAATCAGATACTTCCTGTGTCCAAAACATTTCTGCTTTGGGCCCCAGAGAATTAACAAAGATATCCTCAATTCCAGGTTCTAACATAAAACCATGGGTAACTAACTGAAAATGGGAAGACTCTGTATCTTTGCTATTATTCCATAAGAATCCTGCCAATCTTAACTGATTCTCTAAGCACCCCTAAGAGATCATTGTAATACCAGCTTATATAGAAGGTGTGTGGGTGTGGGTATGTGGTGGGGAGAGATGGTCATAAAGGTGTAATTAGAATCTTCTTCTCAGCAAGAGAAACTATGGAACAATTAATATTTGAGATTCCTTCCTCTGTGATCTGGGTCTTGTCTCAGGCCAGAGCTCTACACTCAGTTTCTTCTCTAAGCTCATTTGTTTTACCCATATCTCCTCCCCCACCCCCATCATGAAATTCTCTTCTATTAAAGAAAACATTTCCAGAGAGACTAGTTTGATAAACTTTGAATTGTACATCAGTGTGCACCTGTAAATTGATTAAGAAGGCTTAGATTTCTAATACATTATTGAAATTGGGCAAGTAGCTTCTTCCGTGTTTTGCACAAAAAAAATCTTGGCCCACTGGTTAATTCCAAAGGAAGAAGGAAGAATGCAATCTTAGTAACACAATTAGTATTCTGAATAAATTGGATTGTCATCTTTCTTGGGACATCTAAGAATAGAGAGGTAATCTGAGGATCCCTAATTCTAAGAAAAGGAAACCCTCTGTGTATTCCTTTCTGTTGCTATAATTTGAACTGAGTTTTATATGTTTTTTTCTTTTTTTTATCTTTCTACTTTGGAGTCTCAATAATATTAAAGTTAATCTTGATATTTTTCTCTGGCCTGGTGATGACTGTCTACTGTTTTGGATATGTAAAACTTTTATATATATTATTTCCTTAAGAACTTTGATTAAGCCATGAAATCTGTTGTAAACACCTGCTAAGTGTCTAGTGTGGCTTTAGGACTGGCACAAACATGATTACAGAGATGCTTTTCAAACACAGTTCAGACAAAGTATTAGGTTGTATAATCTATTTAATGAGTATCAATCCACAATTTTAATTTTTTTACTTTTATTTAATTTTTAAAACAACCCCCCCAGCTCATCCATTTCTCCACCCCCCCACCTCTTACAACCACCAATCTGTTTTCTGCATCTGTGAGCTAATTTTGTTTTGTTTTGTTTTTTAGCTTCCAGATATAAGAGAGATCATATAGTATTTGTCTTTCTCTGTCTGATTTATTTTGCTTAGCATTACAATTTTTAAATAGCAAAGGATGAAATTAACAGAATAGAATAGGAAATGACAGACTCCTTCACTCTTAAGTAAGGGTCAGGGTTTTTTTTGTGTGTGTGTGAAACTTTAATTTCAGCCGTGTATGTATGTGAGAGAGAGGGAGAGAGAGAGAATGAGAATGTGCATACTGGATATATTCAAAGGCCTCTGTAGTGGAATATGACATCGGCCTTTGGAATGCTTATATTCCAGAGGTGAAAATACATATGCTAGGGCAAATTATAGTAGTGATGAGTGTTAGAGGACTAGACCAGGTCTAGTGAAAACAGATGATTAAGCTTAAGCCTTCCAAAGAGCCCAGGAAGCTCACCTAGAACAGTGTTTTCCCATCTTCCTTATATACTGGAGGAGCTTTTTTTTATGGTTTATTTATTTATTTGAGGGGGGAGGAGAAGCAGGAGAGGGAGAGAGAGAGAATCTCTGGCAGACTCCCCACTGAGCACTGAACGTGGAGCCCAACTCAGGTCTCGATCCCAGGACCCTGACAGCATGACCTGATCCAAAATCACTGAGCCACTCCAGCACCTGAGGAGGAGCTTTTAAAAGTGCTAATTCTTTGGTTCCACCCTATAGAGGTTCAAATTGGATTGATGACAGGATGTCATGTCCATGATTCTGATGTCTAGCCAACGTTGAGAACCTCTGCTCAGAGAATGTTAAAAGAATGTATTAGGACTTAGCTAGGTCTATGAAGTTGAAAAGAGAATTTTTGGCAAAGGCAATAACATGTTCAAAGTCCTGAACATTTTGGGAGTTTGAGAATCTGAAGGTACTTCTCTATGGCTGGGGTATGGTTGTTGCAAGAACTAAGGTCGGAAAGGTCAGCTGGGCCTAAATTATGTAGAAAAACAGCAGGGTATAGTGAATAGAGTACAGGTCTTGTAGGCAGGAAGACCACTAATTGTACCACTTGTTGCCTAACCTCTAAGTCTTAGTTATCTTTTTCTATACAGTGAGCATTGCATTCACAGGATTTTTGAGGATTAAATAACAGGATACATGTAAAATTCCCTCTCGAGGGGCAGAGTGTTGAGAGAGCTTAACATGTGTAAGCTGTCTTTCTATCCATCTTGCCACCTACCTTTAAGGGTTGGGACTTTATCTGTAGTCTCTGGGAAGTCGCAGCATAGTTTTTTTTTTTTTTAATTTATAATGATTTTTTATTTTATTATGTTAGTCACCATACAGTACATCCCCGGTTTCCGATGTAAGGCTCGATGATTCATTAGTTGTGTATAACACCCAGTGCACCATGCAATACGTGCCTTCCTTACTACCCATCACCGGCCTATCCCATTCCCCCACCCCCCTCCCCTCTGAGGCCCTCAGTTTGTTTCTCATAGTCCATAGTCTCTCATGTTTCATTCCCCCTTCTGATTACCCCCCCTTTCTTTATCCCTTTCTTCCCCTACCGATCATCCTAGTTCTTATGTTCCATAGATGAGAGAAATCATATGATAGTTGTCTTTCTCTGCTTGACTTATTTCACTTAGCATTATCTCCTCCAGTGCCGTCCATGTTGTAGCAAATGTTGAGAACTCGTTCTTTCTGATAGCTGAGTAATATTCCATTGTATATATGGACCACAACTTCTTAATCCAGTCATCTGTTGAAGGGCATCTCAGCTCCTTCCACGATTTAGCTATTGTGGACATTGCGCAGCATAGTTTTAAGCAAGGAAATGGATTAACCAGACTTACATTTTTGAAAGATCACTCCAGTCATTGAGAGGAGAATGAATTTGAAGGATATAAAACTTATCCAGGAACCACAGTTAGAAAGTTCTTTCTGTACTATTCCAAGTAAGAAATAATAATGAAGGTGCTGAGGTTGACCAAATGAAACCAATGTGGGAGCTGTTTGGAGGTGAAAGTCAACAGTGTCATGTACATTATGGGACGTGAGGTGAGGGAGCATCGTGAGGTATGATGAGGAATCACTGACTGCTTACCACTTGGCATGACTGTGTGCCTTCACGGAGTCGTAGAATTCAAGAGGGCAGCCAGTCGTGGGAAGGGAAGTCAAGAATGTCATCAGTTTTGAGGTGTCTGTGAGTCACGGAGGTGAAATTCTCATCTCCTTAAAGCAGTTGTGAATGTGGGTCTAAAATTTGGAGGAGATACAGGTTCTAGGTTGAAGACACAAACATGAAGAACATTAACATGGTAGCCAGAGAAATGCATGATTTTACACATGAATCATGACTTGATTTTCTCCACAGTTCATTCAGAAATACACCTAGAGGTCACCAAAATACCACTTACTCCAGCACAGAATTAGTATTAAGTGATGCCATTTTCTATGTTATTCAAAGGGGCACAGCTATGGGGACACTTTTAATGGTTTAACCTCGAAAAAAGGCAAGGAAGTTGCAAAACTTTGGTGTAAAACTCCTACGTTGGAGAAGTAAAAGTATTTGGGTAATGAATCCAAGATCTTGAAAAATTTGCCAATGACGGCAGTTTGTTTCTTCTCTTACATGAGCATGGCAGATTATATGTTTTCCTTTTATTCTCATGTAACTACTATAAAAAGGTCATACACGTTCACAGGACTATGAATTATAGTGCTCAGGAATAGATTCAAGAGCCCCATGCTTATCATCTTACCACATTCAGAACTTCCTCATGTTCCAGGTTTGGACCCTCAAATTCCTACAGATCACGGAGATAATCCAAAAAGAAATAGTGAAATAATTCAAAGCTTAGAAGAGGGAGTCAATGAGGACAAATGTTTAAGATTGGTGTTTTATCTTTTATGGAAAGGAAGACTAAATATAGAAAATAAGAATTCATCTTTGCCCAATGATGGGAAAACAATGAATTTAATGCAATATGAATATAGTCACTTGATTATAGAGGTTATAACATTCCAGAGCATGTTACCATGGTCTCTTATGTATGTTAACATGTTCATTGAATGTATTGAAAACTTTAGAACCTATTGTTCTGAAAATTGAATAACTTATAATTCAGTTCTAGGATTCTGTAATTTTATATATACAAACCAAAAGAAAGGCCCATGTAGGAAAGAGGACACTGTGAATACTGAAAAGTCAATTTTGATAGCCCCCTAATAACCATTGTCTTTTATTCCTCACAGAGCTTTTGTGAGGATCTTATAAGGTAATAAATATAAAAGCACTTTGAGAAAGCTTTCTTCAAGTGAAAGATCCTTATTAATGATACAAATTACCATTAAACAAAAGTCCAACTGAAAATATAAAACTAATATTGTACTCTTTAAAATCAATGGATCAAAGTTATTAATTAATGACAATAATGATTGCTAAATTTTTCATTTTTTATAACTGACAAAGCACTTTTACTTTCATTTTCTAATATTCTCACTGAAAACCTCTGGTATTGGTATGATTATTGTTTTCTGTTGAGGAGGGTAAAATTAAAGAGATTCAGTAATATAGCTAATGCTCCTTCCTTGAAAATTATTGTGAGTTTTATCACACCAGATTGGGGGGAAATAATTATAAATAAAAGCCTATGAAATAAATGTTTAGTTTCCTGGGATGAATAACACAATGTATGCATCTAATTATTGGGATAGATAATGATAATAACTCACTTTTTAAAAAAAAATACTATGTGCCAGGCAACATACTGGGTGCTTTGCTTCCATGATGTACTATCATTGTACCGTTCTTACAGATGGCAAAGATCGAAGTTCTGAGAGGTCCGGTAACTTCTGCTAAGGTGATACCACTATATACAGAGAAGTCAGTTCTTTGAACCTAAGTTTGACCTTCTGACCCTCGACTCACCTTACTCCCCTGCCCATTCCTCTAAACTGACTCAGCCTTCCAGGCAAAGATTCAAGATAACCATAAGCAAGTCTAAATAATTCACCTAATAGGAATTTGTGGGTTACCTACTTCCTAAAAGTCCCTCTTCCCTTTACCTTTTTCAGTCTAATTTCGACATTGACCTCTCAACTGAAATGCTTCTCTATGAAACCACCATAACTTCCAAATGCAAATGCTTTCACCAAGTGTTTCCTGCCCTAGAAATCTCTGCATCACTTATGATTGTTGCCTACCACAGTTTTTGGGAAAACGTCTCACCTTTTGACTTGCTGGGGTCTTGTGTTCTACTAATTTTCTCCTACCTCTCTGCTCATTCTTCTTTCTTTACTGAGGACCAATTCTGGTCTGTCTTTTCTGCCTTCATTAGTCTCTTTCTCGTCATTCAGTGGTCAGTAGTTACTAAGCGTTGCTCGTGTTGTAGGTATTAGACTAGCAACTGTCTTTCGCCCTTCTTTAATCCAATGATTTGAAGATTTTTACCTCTTTCCTGTATCAGTCCCATATTTCTTACTGTACGGGGGCCATTTCTTACTCAAATGTCTCACAGACATTAGAAACTCAATGTGACCCAACTGGGCCATCGCTTGGATACCAGGTCTTCACCTCCTCTCCCACCATTCATCACACCACGATCTGAAAAGATTTCAAACCAAATAGTCCTTTCTACATCTCTTCACTTGCCCCAATTTCTAGTTCATTTTCCATATCAATTTTACTCACCCCCCCCAAAGCCTTTGCACCCATTGCTTTCTCTCCGGTCTCCTAACTACTACTTGAATGCATGCTCCTAGGACGTGTTAGGGCTCTCCACTCCTTTCTGCCCACTGCATGGCTCCAGTCCAGCTTGCAGATTGCCATTTCAAATGAGGCTTCCTAAGGTATATCTTGGATTATAAATAGATTAGAAATTTCATGCAGGGAGGGATTTTATTCCCTTGTATATTCCCATTACCGAAGACAGTGCCCAGCACATGATAGGCACTCAATAAATATTTGTCAAATGAATGAAAGAATATATGGTTCTTCTGTTCAAACACCTTTTATGACTTCTCAAACCCTTCAGAATATTCTGCACATGACTTCACCTGGCTCTCCAGAATGGGCTCCCAATCTCAATTTCTAATCTTATTTCTTCTTTTTTCCTCTCCACGTACCCTTAACTCCTACTAAAATGTACAGCTAGCCAGCCTCTTTTGCTCTTTTGATGACCTTGTTTCTTGTCTTAGGATTCCTTTTCCTCATCTCAGTTTACCCTGATGCTACCTATTTGTCAAAGAAAGCCATATTGAAATCCTCCCTTTTTCCATTAGCCCCCCAGCTGGAAGACATCTTGCCTCCCTCTCCATTTCCACAGATATTTCTCTGCATTTTAAATGAAGTTTAGTGCTTCCTATATTGTATCTGAGAGGCTGGAGAGGACAGTTTTTAATAGTGTGGGCTTTAAAGCCTGACTGCCTGGGTTTTAATTGTGATTCTGATACTCACTGACCATGGACACATTTCTTAATTGCCCCCAGTTTACACAGCTGTAAATCAGGGGCAGTGATAATGTCTGCCTCATCAGGTTGTTGTGAGGGTGATGCAAATTACTATATGTGAAGTGTATAAAACAGTATTTGACACATAGTAAGAAACCAGTTAACATAGCTAGTATTATTATGTTATGTGTACAAATCTGTAGATACCTGATAAGAGTAATGACACTTTATATAGAGATACCTTATATATACATATATATTTTATAAATACATTTTTGTATTGCTTATTTCACTGTAGACTCTTTATGGGCACAATTCTTCATTTGATTTGGGTGAGAAACTACTTAATAAGAATGAATTAATGAGTGAAACTGTCTGAAATATTGGCACATGAATGTTGGAACTCTGATTTTTAAAAAACAAAAGCAAAACCAAAAAGCCTTGTCTGTCTAATGAAGAACAGATTAATAATCTTCGATAAATTTTAGTTCTTAAATGTCAATATTGACATGGCTGAAAAACTAAATCCTTCAGGTACAAACAAACCTTAACACCCCAATTCTTGAAAATAAACATACTGCACTGAAAATAAAAAAGAGATATTTTATCTTTCATAATACCCTCCTTGAAGGAGAAATATTAGTTTACATGCCCTTCTCTTTCAACCAAACACCAGGTGTTAAGATTCCCTGAAGGACACTATAGTAAAAGCAGTTTGTTTTTTCCAGTCTGACTGACATTGGAAGCCACATCAATGGCTCATAGCTAGGTTAATAAAATTAATAAAGTTGTTTTACTTTTTTATTTTTTTAAAAGATTTTTTATTTATTCATGGAGGGACAGAGCGAGCAAGAGCACAGCAGGGGGGAGGGGCAGAGGGAGAAGGAGAAGCAGACTCCCCACTGAGCAGGGTTCCCACTGCAGAGCTCTACCCCAGGACCCTGGGATCATGATCTGAGCAGAGGGTAGACGCTTAACCAACTGAGCCACCCAGGCGCCCCAATAAAGTTGTTTTAAATGTAAACTATGAGGCAGTAGCAGTGAAGACAGCAAGAAGGCTGGGACTCTTCACTTAACTTTCTTTGATCACTGTCAGACCTTAGACAAGCTCTATGCAATTTCAGGCCTTCTCCAAACAAGAATAGAAAAGGTCCAGCAAAGTCTGAGCACAGAAAAAGTCAAAGAATTTCATGTCACCTTCTCCTCCTCCCTTCCTCCAACCTTGAAGGGTCTTTTTTGAGGGTTAGTGGTCTTCCAGAGGAGACTTTCTAGGTAAAAAAAGATAGTCCTTTATGTGGTGGGTAGCAGTACACCCACTTCCAGGTGGAAACTTCTATAAGCGTGAATTGGGGGGATCAAACAAAAGGATGTTCAATGTTGTATTTACAAATTATTTTTGAAATGAACTTTGTAAGTGTCTCTCTTGTGCCTTTCATAATTCTGACAATAAAACATTTCAGGTATTAGTCAAAGATGAATAGTATTCAAAATCATTTAGGTGATCAGCGTGTGATTTTCATTCCGCATGAGGTCCATTTGCAGTTTACATGGTTTTCTAAATTACATTAAAATAAAATGTCAAAAAGTTCACATCTTTTTTCATATTTAATGGCATCAGTCTTTGAAGAAAGGTTATTGAGCAAAGGTCTATGCATAAATCAGCCATTCCCCATAGAGGTAAAAGAAGCCATTACACCTGGTTATGAAAGAGAGTTTCATGAATCCGAGAGAAATAAATCATTCCCCACTGGAGATCATATTAGACAAGATGGAAGAATGTCTATTTCCTGATAGTGAGAAAGCCACAAATTATTTTTGTTTGCTCCTGCAACCATGGTTGTCCTTGAGAATTCTATTAGCAAGTTGACTCTTCAGTAGTATTATTAATATTATTATTGTTATCATTATCATTATTATGACTTAACCATGATCCGAGTCTTTATATGTAATCTTTAAAATCTCTCCAGATTTTAGTTTCTCCTCTCTAATTTCTGTTCACCTCCACCACATTTTAAAATATTATTATCCCTTGGGAGTTACGGAAAAAAGACTTCCCTGCAGAAAGCAGCTTATCCCCTCCTCTCAGGAGCTGACCACATTTCACTTCTATCCTTTGCTCTCAATTCAACAATTCAATACTGGATTCAATTCAAGGCTGTGGCCCCAAATAGAATGAGACCTGGATATTTATGAACTGCTTGGCCAGGCATTCTTCCCAATGATTTACTCCATAAATTCTATTTTTAGTTTTTACAGTCGTTTCGCAAATGGTTGGAAAACTGTTGTACATTGCAGTTTCAAAACCTGGAATGAGTATAGATAGCATTTTTACTGGCTGTGGGAAAGTGTCGACATTTTCTGTTTGGGAGTAGAAACCAATGGTTGTTATTTGGATTCAACCATTGAACTGATCAGACAATTCTAAATTCATTTCCCACCCCTGACCTAAAAGAAATTTTTATATTCATGCAAGGTATACACATAGGAGACACATACTTTTTTTTTTTAAGATTTTATTTATTTATTTGACAGAGATAGCCAGCGAGAGAGGGAACACAAGCAGGGGGAATGGGAGAGGAAGAAGCAGGCTCCCAGCGGAGGAGCCTGATGTGGGGCTCGATCCCATAATGCTGGGATCACGCCCTGAGCCAAAGGCAGACACCCAACCGCTGTGCCACCCAGGCGCCCCAGGAGACACATACTTTTTGAGTTGATTCGCAAACAAGACTTTTAAGGTCAGCCGTTGAGAAGTAGATCTGCCACAGATCAGCAAAGACGTTTGAGGACCCAAAGGTTGATAAGGGCTGTACTTGACCCCAAGGAAGACTTGACACTGGAGGGACCAGGGGCAGGACAACAGAGAGATCTAGCCGAGGAGGTAAGGGATATAGTTCAGGTGAGTGCAGAGTCCTTTGGTCTCCCAGAGGAGGGGCACCTCCTGCATACCTTCCGGGGAGGACCAGGCGAGGTGTTCTGGTGACCCTTTGCTACATAACAAATCAGCCTCAAACTTAAGGGCTTAACACAGTTTTGCACATTTTGCATGTGACTCTACAGTTCAAGCAAGGTCAGTGGGGACAGCTTGTCTCTGCCCCTCATGGTATCAGTTGGGGGCAGGTCGACTGGCTGCTGGAGGATCTACTTCCAAGTGGGCTCACCCACATGCCTGACAAATGGGTGCTGCTGTCAGTTCCTCTTCGTGTGGGCCTCTCCAGGGGGCAGTTTGGGCTTTTTCACAGCGTAATCCCTGGTCCCCAGAGAGGCCATCCCAAGGGCCAAGAAGCTGAAGCTGCTGTTTCTTAAGGTGTGGGTCAAAACCTAGCATAGTTTTGTGTCTGTCATTTTTTTTTTAAAGATTTTATTTATTTATTCGACAGAGATAGAGACAGTCAGCGAGAGAGGGAACACAAGCAGGGGGAGTGGGAGAGGAAGAAGCAGGCTCATAGGGAGGAGCCTGATGTGGGGCTCGATCCCGTAATGCTGGGATCACGCCCTGAGCCGAAGGCAGACGCTTAACTGCTGTGCCACCCAGGCACCCCTTGTCATTTTTTTTTTAAGAGAGAGAGCAAGTGGGGTTGGGGAGGGGTAGCAGAGGGAGAGAGAGAATCTTAAGCAGGCTCAATGCCCAACACGGTGCCCAACATGGGGCTCGATCTCACGACCCTGAGATCATGACTTGAGCTGAAGTCAAGAGTCCAACGCTTAACCACCTGAGCCACCCAGGTGCTCCCCCTGCCCTAGCTGTCATATTCTTTTGGTCAAGCCAGCACAGAGCCCAGATTTGAGGGATGGGACATGAACTCCACCTTTCCATGGGAAAGCATTAGAAAGTTCTGGGGCCATGTTATAAAGCTGCCACAGAAAGCCTCTTGTAAAAGATACTAAGCTGAATATTCGATAGCAAGTAGGCATTATCCAGGTCAAGAGAAGTTCTCTTTGCCCAGAATACCCTTTCTGTCCTGTTCTACCTGGCTAACTCCTACTTCAAGCCTGGGTCAACCCACCTTCTCTCAGAAGCATTATCTGGCCTTGCCCCAGGGTTAAAAAGTGGATATATACCAGTGTACTGCTGTTTTTAAAAAATAAAGCTTCTTTTCTCCCTACAATAGAACATATATCAAATAACTTCCCTTCTTACTTAAAAGCTGTAAAATACTCATGGCAGTAACTATATAAAATAAAAATAAATCTTAAGTGCAGTAAAGTCTTTTTCAAATAGCAATGTAGATGCGTACATTTTTACTTTCCTATTTGCTTCCTCTACTCTTTGCCCCAAGGCACATTAATTGTATCAGGTCTCATGGACACCAGTGTGGATCAATTAATTTTCAGAATATATAATATATATAAGGCCCTAACCACATATACCTGTTAGTAAGCTCGTCTGCATAGTTCTACTTGCTAATCCAGGCACAAGGTAGCCTTCGGGAGGTCTTGGTTTCTCTGTTTAATCCATCTCTCTATCATTCTCTTAGTGCGTCTGCCTCTGTCTTTCTCGTTTCTCATTTCTTTTTGTTTTCAAGTGACTTTCGGCTAGGCAGAAAATGCATTTCACGTGTCTGTGCCTGCCTCCAGGCTCTATCTATTTCACTCACTGAGGACTGCCCTTCCTGAAATCTTTCTCTCTTTTAGCAGCCTCTGCCGAGCTGGACAAATGATAGGACCTCATTTCTTAAAGTGCCAGAACACTGTCAGGAGCAAGCACTTCAAAGGATTCAGCAAATCACAACATGAACTAATGTGGCTAAATCTTGAAGGCAGTATGCTAAGTGAAATAAGCAGTCAAGGATTAAAATTGTTTCATTCTACTTATGAGATAACCTGGAATCGTCAACTTCATAGAGACAGAGAGTCCAATAGTGGTTACCAGGGGCGGGGCAGGGAGGGGGTGTGGTTGTGAGGGTATTTGGGGCTTATTGTTTCATGGGTACACAGTTTTGGTTTGAAAAGATGAAAACATTCTGGAGATAGATGGTGGTGATGGCTGTAGAGCAATGTAAATGTACTTAATGCCACCAAATTGTACATTCAAAAATTGTTCGAAGAGTGAATTGTAGGTATGTTTTGTCACAGTGACAAAGGAAAAAACCCATGACCGAACAGATAGTTGAAGGACTTTCTATGGAAGTAATACAGTATCAGAGAGTGCAGTGTATCTCATTTTACAGGTCGAGAGATCCGGTTTCTGATCCTGACCACTAACCTGTGTGATCTTGGGGAAACTAGAGGCTTTGGGGATCTAAGGTTTATTTGATGGAAAATGATGAAGCTAGACAAAAGAAATGTTTCTCCCAGTTCACATACAACCTGCACCATCTTTACTTGGAAACTTTATTAAAAATGCAGTGTCCTGGGGCGCCTGGGCGGCGCAGTTGTTAAGCGTCTGTCTTCGGCTCAGGGCGTGATCCCGGCGTTCTGGGATCGAGCCCCACATCAGGCTCCTCTGCTAGGAGCCTGCTTCTTCCTCTCCCACGCCCCCTGCTTGTGTTCCCTCTCTCGCTGGCTGTCTCTGTCAAATAAATAAATAAAATCTTAAAAAAAAAAAAATGCAGTGTCCTTGGAAGTAGGCTCTCCAGGGATGAGCTAGGGAATCTGCATATTTAAAGAGCCCCCAGGTAGTTCTTGTGCCCATTTAAATTTGAGAACCACTGGACCAGATGCTTGCTTAAGGCCATTTCAGCTCTGAATTTGACAAATTTTGATTCTGCAGGGCAAATTCTCTATGCTTATGCAGGAGAAGGAAATGAAGAAAAGACTAGACTTTCTTCTTGTGTTGGAGAATTTTTCATTTGATATCTTCATCTTCAATGCCTAGCCAGTCAGGAATAGTATTGTTTATTCCTCCCACTGTTTTGGAGAGGCATGGGGAAAAAGATAAGCCAGATGGTACCGAAGAAGATTTACATTACCATTTTCTTTCTTTTTCCCTTTGCATATTATATAAAACTGCCCAGGCCTCCATGATCATTAATTTAATGTTATAATCTAATGGCTCATGATGTTAAATTATAACTTAGCCCAACATGACCAAATTACAGTATTAGAAGGAAAGTTTCTTTTCTCAGGTTGATTTCTATACCTGAAACCAATTGTATTATTGGCTAAATTTTTCATAATTATGTCTCAGCCTTGATTTAAGCAATCTTCTCTCTTTCATAGAAATGCTCTTGTTAAACTAGACCTGGTTTATAATCAATTTCTCAGAAATACCGTCGAGAAAAGGAAAAAGAGTTTTGCTTTGTTTTGGGATATGTGTGTGTGTGTGTATGTGTGTGTTTACAGTACTGAAATAGATTCTGTCTGGGACTATATATAAGATAAACAGTGTAGGAGGGGTGCATGGGTGGCTCAGTCGGTTAAGCATCTGCCTTCGGCTTAGGTCACGATCTCAGGGTCCTGGGATCGAGCCCCGCATCAGGTTCCCTGCTCAGCAGGGAGTCTGCTTCTCTATCTCTTTCTGCTCCTATCCCCCACTCTCATTCTCTCTCTCAAATAAATAAATAAATAAATAAACTCTTAAAAAAATTAAAGATAAACAGTGAATGAGAACAGTCTGATAGTTGTCACATACACTTGATGGTGAATGAATTATCTAAGTGTTCTTAGAAAGGCATAACACCTTCAACTATATTTTACTAACCAATCAGTAAGGCCCTAACCACATTTGTCTTGAATAAATGGTTTTACACCTATAACTTTATGTTTATTCTCCTTTTGCAAATGGGCTCAAAAAATAAAGTTTGTCATCCTTGGTTAATTCAAGGAAAAAATTTTATTGTTAACAAGTTTTTGTTGTTTTACTTATTTGAGCTTTGTTCCCCGAATCTATTTTTTTTGCACATAAAATATTTGGTGTTATGAATGTGATTAAAATTAAAAATAATTGATTTAACAGAGAGAGAGAGAGAACAAACAAGAGAAATATACAAACCACATGCTTTGCTCTTTTTATAAAATCCATCAAGCCACAGGAGAAAGGCCTAGTAAGACAAAGGAAAAAGAAACATGGTGGTAGAAAGTTCTGCTGCTGCTTTCACCAAACGCAATACCAAGAAGTCTGAGACAGGTTGTGGTGGAATTTAGGCTCGGTAAAACTCAGGCAATTGACCTGCCATGTGAGAATCTCAAAATGAGTTTCGGTGGAGGCATAGGAGTTGAAATCCAATAACATATGCAACAGTGATCAGGCCAGAATTGCACATAGAAAGCAAATTAGTGCTCTGATGGAGAAGCCAAATTGAAATCCATTCTCTGAGCAGATTTTCAAACACATTCTTCTACTCTTCTGTTTACAAAAATGGAACACCACCAGAAAAACAAGAATTCGTTAGAAAGATATCAAAAAAATTGGAATTCTAAGGGGAAAGATAGAATTCAGACGTGCGTGCGCACACACAGTGATGAGAGAGTAGCTTGCCTGAGTGGTGTATCTGATTGAGAAGTCTCTTTGCTGCAGGCCTTCTCACAGGAAGTGACTAATTCTCATGATGTGAGATATTTTATCTTAGATGGTATTGGAAAAGAAAATAAATTTACCCAAAATCCTTACAGGCAGTGTTGTATTATTATTCCCATAAAATATATTCTCTTCAAAAGATAACTCGAGAGTTAGGTAAGACGGGACTTGTGACTCAAATTGCATGCTCCACTCCCTGGACTAGAAATTGCATCGATCTGTCTGTACTCACAGAACACTGCTAGAGAATTGCTCCAAATGAAAGATGTGTTTGAATTCTTCATACAAGAAACGAAACGAAATGAAACGAAACGAAAAGAAGAAGAGGAAGAAGAAGAAGAAGAAGAAGAAGAAGAAGAAGAAGAAGAAGAAGAAGAAGAAGAAGAAGAAGAAGATGATTATTTATTTCTTAAATCTAGTAGCAGGTTAAACACAGATGAAATTAATAATAATAATACAGAGCTGTCAACTAGCACAGGAAAATATATGGCAATATTTACACCCTAAAGAAGTAAGTCAGAGATATAAATAAGCACACTGCATTCTTGTGTTCTGCAATATATTATCTGCTTGAAAGAAACTGTTCTCTAGTTTTAGGAGACTGAATTGTTCCTCTAGTTCTTCCTCCCATTCTGCAATCACAACCTTGATATTGCCTCCCTGTGGATGGAGTGTACCTCCCAACCCCTGGCTTTAGGGCTTAGCTGTGTGATTTGCTTTAGCAAACAATAGGTGAGCAGAAGTGTTGGTGTGCGGGTTTGAAGCCTGGCCCTTAGGAGACCTTGCGTGTTTCCGTTTGTGCCTGTACAGCGTGTGTGAGAAGAACACGCCCCATCTCGGCGGCTCATCTCAGAAAGAGGCTGAGAGACGTACAGCAGGGCTGCGCAAGCCACGCACATCCCGGAGGATAGATGATTGTGGTTTGAAACCACCTGCACCATTCAGCATCATTGTGACAATAGCTCATTGAAACAGCAAATAAACTCTTGCTGTTCCCGGATATCCGTTGAAAATTAATATCAGCCATCTTTATGATGAAAATATAAAGCCTGTGTTTTAATTATAATGGTTCACTGTTGAATATAAATTTTTTAAAAATTACATCTTCCCGGGGCGCCTGGGTGGCTCAGTTGGTGAAGCGCCCGCCTTCGGCTCAGGTCATGATCCCAGAGTCCTGGGATGGAGCCCCGCACTGAGCCCCACATTGGGCTCCCTGTTCAGGGGGGAGTCTACATTTCCTCTTCCTCTCCTCCTCCCCCCACTGTTCCTTCTCTCTCACTCACTCTCAAATAAATAAATAAAATCTTTTTTAAAAAATTAGATCTTCCCTTATCTGGTGATGTCATTTTATTAAGCTTATACATCATAGGTACGCTGTTTATTTGTTTATTTAAAAGTAACACTGGTCATGGTTGCAAATACCACCAATCTTGAGGGCATACACACATGTCTGTACTAAGTTAAAAAAAAAAGACCCCCCTTACATCAAAGTATTGCATAATAATATGTTTCATTTGAATACTTCATGCATTCCCAGGAGAGAGTGAGTGATATTTGGTTTTGCGAGAGAGATAAAAATAATGAACATTACCATCTGGTTTAACCATTGTGGTGATACGGAATCGTAGCTGTGTTAATTACCCTTGTGGTTTGTCTTCATAGAGATAATTATATGTGAAATTCCTTTCCAATTTGTTATGTAATATTAGAAATACTTCTAAAATTGACATGGATTTATTATGTTACCGTCTTGTTGGCATAATCATTAACACTAAACCCATAGATCCATTAAATGTTTAAAAGCTATAGTCTTCAAAACAAGAATATTATGAAAAGAGATTTTTGAAATAATACTTCTTGCATGCCTTTTGAATAATGGGATTATTCAGTATTTCTTCATGTTTAGTTCCTGAATCTAAGTCATACTGCCTATTTAAAAATAGATGTCAGCTGAAGACAACCAGGCAATGGATTTGTCTTGACAACAATCTTTTTATATATTCAGACTTCATTTATTATTAGACATGTCTGTTTTTGAAAATTGGTGTTTCTTTACCTTTCTGAATTTAGGGAAATGACTCAAGAGGATAACATTAATTTCCTCTGCCGTTTTGGCCAAATCAAAATTGAGCCTTCCCAAAGACAGTCTAATCAATTAGAAGAGACATTTGAAACGATTCCTGTTAATCTATCTTTAAAATGAATTAGTGATGTAAACTGTTGCTGGGTGACTTAGGTATAATTGTAATTTTTAGTTAACCCAGGAGAAGATGCAGTGCCTTCTAAAATGTCACAATGAGTGTGATTATTCAAAATTCTGAGTGATTGGTCCCCCGCAAGGCCTCCTGACGTCATTTTTCCTAAGGGAATTTTGTTCCGGTATTTATAGCAGCTGCAGCCATAACTATTTCTGTCTTATTCCAGTCATAGGTATTACTATATTATTTACATACCTATATTGCGGTCTAAAGAATAAGCGGACTTCATATTCTAGAGGAAGGACCAGATGAAAGGAAGTTTGATGTGGATCTCTATATTCCACGTTATGCTTCATGGGTTCTCAGAATTAGCTGAGTAATGCCTTACTTATAGAAGGAAGGTCAGCTGATATCTCTTGCTGCTCCCTGTTCCATGTCGTGAGTGTTATTCTTGTAGAAGAGGGGTAGAGAGTGGGAAGAAAATGAAATCTGTCAATATTGTGAATATATAAATAATAAAAGTGGCAGGGGGACTGATTAATTCTGAATCATCTTTAATATCATAATAAAATGACTGGAGTCGTGAAAATGCTCAGTCTGCACAGCTGATTGGGAAATGTATGCAATCTGTTGATCAGAATTCATTTGTGAATGCTCTCTTCCAGAGACTGATATACCAGAGGTCTTAAAAACATTTTGGGCCCCGCGAAAAAGGAAAACGACAGACCTAGGAGATTGTAATTTAAAATGGAAGAAAGTGTTTGCCCACCTTACCCACAACTTTTAAGCAAATAATTGATAAGTAAGTCAAAATGCAGTTTAGTTTCACAGAATAGTTTCCGATACTAGTATTTCAGAATACTTACAATCGATATATACTTGTCATGTGGTGGGAAAATAAAAAGCTAAATTCTTGGATCATCAAGTAGAAAATTTAGTAAAAATAAGTGAAAGCTATAGGTTCAGTTTGGTGATCCTATGAAGAATATATTCACCATTGGTCTTTTCATCTTAGGTAGTATATACATATGATTTTATTTTTATAACTAAAGCAACCGTGTTGTGATTTTATATGTATTTTAACAATAGAAGTCCTCTGAGCTAACTCAACAATAATCAGTCTGCATTGTATGTTATTTATTTCCTTGTGATTTGTAACCAAAACTATGACAGAACTTTAATTAGTAAGATCAACTTACAAACCTGTGTCCTTCACAAAATTGTTCGTTTTGAAGAGTTCTTAATTTAAGTATTTTTATGTTCCTTAAACCAACCTACATACTTTGGTTTTTGTTTTGTTTTGTTTAATGCACAGGATTTAAAACTTTGTTTTCTTAAGTTTTTTTTTCAAACCACATCATCAATATCCATTCTTTGCTGCTCATTCAGCTAGTAAAATGAATATCCATTCAGATAGTAAAATACCTAATCTGTTTTTAAGGATTTGTTTCTTAACTATGGTGTAAAGTTAAGACTAACTTACGACATGTATTTTCTAAATAATATTAGGGTACTTGAATTACCTGTGCCTGGTATTACCATATTCATTATTCACTTTAAGATTTCAAGTGATCCATTCAATGCAGATATATTTTTAAATGATTCATTTATAGCAAGAAATACAGATATTTTCATGTACTAGGCTATTGGGAAAACCTAGCAAATGATTCTGTTTTTCAGTGTCACAAAATATTACCCATCCATGTCCAAAAACTTAAAATTGAACTTAGTATTCTACTGTCTATCTGTATCTAGAAAAAAAAAATCTCTTTGTAAAGATCAATTAAGATATAAATTTTCAAACAAAAAAATTGTGAATTAGGCATCCTTCTGTTACCATTTATTTTGGAAGTCTAGCAGTAGTTTTTCTTAGGTTATTGGTATTTCATGTTCTTTGAATTCAATGTGTGTATTTAAGTGTAGATGGTAATTTGAGCTTGCTGGAATCTCAAATTAATGGGAACGATGGAGAGTATATGACCACTTTAGTGATTCTTATGAAGACGATGCTTTACTGAAGGATATAGGCCTAGCAGGGCATGGTCAGAGAAAGAATCAAAGGCTGGTCAGCCAACCCTCCCCAAGGGTTACAAGCTGCTAGTCAGGTTCAAACTTTTCCAAACCTGCACAAGAGGCCTTAAGGCCCTTTGGCTGAGGAGGGTACCCTTACCATTTCCTTGTTTTTAGCTGCCAAGGTTTGTACTTTTACTCATTTCTGAATCAAACTTATTGAATATGGTCTAAACAAAGTATTCGTTCTGCTTTACTATTTTAACTAACCTTAGTATTAATATATACTAAAATAATGTAAGCAATTTTAAAAATCAGTTTTAGTCTTCTCATATAAATGCCTCCCTTAGAAGCAATCTCTTGGAAAGTCCCTAAAATGAAACTTATATTAATGACTGTACATTAGACCCACCTATAGCCACCAGAGTCTGACAAGAACCAGATTTGATGATGCCAAGTGGGCCTTGATCTCTCAACTCATTCTTTTTCCTGTATGGTCTTTTTAATTGCATTATTTACCATTAGTCAAAGTTACAAGTGGTGAACTCTTAAAGTGTTCAAACCTCAAAGGAAAAAATAAAGCCATCGCAACTCTTTTTTTAATCTTTAGTATTTAAAATTCATGTATTCAGTTGGTACTTAAAGAGAAAATATGCTGAGGAGCAGTTTCATTGTAAGACTGTATGTACATCTTCCATCCTATTGAAGGACTCCCTAGACAAGGAGAAGAATTCTTGCACTTCAGACTTGGGTATAAATATGATGATAGCTGCCAGTCATTTGGTTCTGTTTTGAACATTAAATATAGTGCTCTTTTCTTGACCTTGTAACTACAGTATCCATAGATCATAGAATTACAGGGCTGAAATTTTTAGAAATCATTAAATCACTTTATCAAGTGAGGACTGTTCAGCCCATGAGATACCCATTTTAAAACACAACATTCTATATCTTTACAATACCGAGTTGTCCAATCTAGGACTGTGGTAGATCCTTTCGTTTATTTAGATCTGCTTAAATGTCTCATGATAACATATTAAACTTGTATGTGTAGAGGCTTTGTACATCTTTATCATGATTTCTTTCCAGGCACTTAATATATTTTAGTACTTTTATTGAGGTGCAATTGACATACAATAAACAATGCAGTATTTAAAGTGTGCAGTTGGATAAGTTTAGCATATGTATACACCCTGAAACCATCACTACAATCAAGTTAATATTCATCTCCATCACCTCACCCAAACCATAATACTGTGTTTCAAGAATTTTGATGTTAAGAAATTGTCTCCTAGATTCTTCACTTGGTCTCCTGTACTCTTACCATATTACTGCTAGGAAGCTGTCATTCCAATTCAGAGACTACATTAGAAGCAGAAGAAACAGTTGGAGAGGCACATGGAATTGGAACTCCACCTGCAAAATTTAAATTCCCCTCACATTAGTTATGGTGGCTGGAGGTGAATGTAGCTTTCACCCATTCGCGGTAATCATATGCAAAAAGGAATCTGTAGATGACAAAACAACAGCAGACAGCCAGCTTCACCACACTTTGGAAACGCAACTGATAGAAATGCCAGAAGCACCTTATCACTTCCTTGGCCCTTTCTAGATAAGAGGACTTATTCCATTTCTGTACAAGAAAGTTTATTTGAGAATCCAGTTTTGTTTTAAACTTGAGCTTGGCATTTTGGAGGTATTCCAAAGACCACAGAAATCATAGTCATTATCATATCGCAGCAGGCTCCTCTCAAATATTGTAATCTAGAACAGTCTGCTTGAAAACCTGGAAATGCAACCTAGTGAGTTAAACTTGGCTAGTGTTTTGCGTTTTTATTTCTAATCCTGGATGTTGGCCAGTCGTTGCTACCTGATCTTGGTACCTGGCATGAATATGAACTTAACGAGAATTTGATACTTTTGAATCATTTGGTCTTTTTTCCTTTACTTGATGGATATCAATTCAGCAGAACTTTCCTGGGCTGTATTGCTTATAAGCCACATTTTGATTTATAATATGTATCAGTTCATTTTGCTACATAATGAATAACCAAAAAATTTCTGTGTCTAATAACAACAGATACTCATTTAGCGATGGGTGTGCGGTTTAGTGCTGTTTGGCCGATCTTGACAAGGCTTGGCTTACTCTGCTTCTCTCCAGGCTGCAGATCTGGTTTGAATCTGCCCCCTGTGTCTTATTCTGAGAAGCAACCTGAAGGGACAGCAGTTTCTCAGGACGATGACCAAACCACAACCAACACATTTCAAGTCTCTGCTCTTAGCACATTTGCTTCTATTCCACTGGCCAAAGTATATCACATGGCCAAGTCCCAAGTCAAGGGATAAAGAAACACTTTCCACAGACATGAGGTCATGGCAGGGGTGTGTACGCATAATTCTAATAGGGATGTGAAATAATTGAGGCCAATAGTTCAATCTACTATATAGTCAGTTGGAGACAGGCTCAACAAGTTCGTCAAGTGGAAGGCTGGTTAGTATTTATGGACCTTATAACCCCTAGAAAAGAAAGCAGGATCCCTCTTAGTCTGCTTGAATTTCCTACCCCAATCTTTTGAGTTATACTGAAGCCTAGAAACATCCATCAGGCAGGAACGAATGGTTCCTTCTTCAGGATTCAGCATGTAAAATATGCAGCATCTCTTTATAGCAGTAGCCGAACAGCCATTTTCTTCAATTTAGAAATACAAATGTGGTTGTGTTAATTTTCAATTAAGAGTTCTAAACTGGTTCTTCTTTGTGACAGTCATTCCATCTGACTATTAATGTTGGCTTTTGACCTAAATTTGAAAGGAACACCCAAAATTCAAGGGTCATAATAGTAATAATTTTTCCAACCTGTTTGCATCTGGTTAAGAAAACAAAAATTATACAAGTGTTCTTTTTGACCAATACAAGCATGTGAAGAAAATGACTTCCTTTGATGAGCAGAAATGATAGAAGCTTCAAAAGTACCTTAAAAAAAAAAAACTAGGAAAACGGAGCTAGTGAATTGACCTCAAGCAAAACAAAAACAAATAAACAAAGCACTAGTCAGCATTTCTCAAGAAGGATGATATCTGGAAATGATAGGGATCATGGAAGCACATTGAATTATATATAGGTCATGGATGTGAAGGTCAAGGCATGAAATCTTCCTTCATCAAGTAGTGTTATGTGCTTGGCAGGGCATTGTTGTTAAAAGAAGCCACCAAAAGTGAATCAAGCAGCATTAAAGTTAAAAAGCTGATGTGTAAGCTTCATCTAAGGCAGCACAAGCCATTCCTGGAGTATATTAAAATAAGTCAATTTGTGCCTATCGACACCTAATTTGAAGATTTTCATAGGAAGAAGAGCCCCTAAAGCATCATTCCATGCTGCTTTGATGTTTTTTTTTCTTTTTATAAAGTATTACCAGTCTCAATAGGAAGGAATTGATAATATTTTTATCCAAATCAGGAGGCTAATTGCTTCCCAAGATATGTTTGTGGTATAGGTGCCGCTTCCAAAATAGCATTAAGAACAATATTTGGGCAAATTTATTTAATATCATCTTTTTTCCTTTTTGCCCTAAAAATACTTATTTGTTTGTAGAGCACATGGTATCAGTTAGATTGTTTTTGATAAAACCATCTTACAGGGATTTTCTTACAAAGCTCTCCTAATTTTGAACAGATGCAGGAGAAAATTTGTGTAACTGTAGCTCACCCCCAACACAGAAATAGTAATTGCAGGGCTAATTTTATATTGCTAATTCAGAAAGAAGTCATGTTCCCTGTCCCTTTACAGAACTGGACTCTTCTTAATCAATTCCAGAGAGGAAACCTACAGGTGGCCAGTGATCTTGGACAGGTGAATAATGGAATATGGAGGCCATGTCTGTGATCAGGCGTATAAACACTGTCTAAGTCTGATAACTGAGTGTAATTACCTACGCATCAATGTAATATATTGTTAATGCATTAAACATTTATTTATAGGGTAATTATTGTAGAGCTGATACAGCACAGCCACATCAATCCCGTTGTGAGGTTAGACCACGTCAGCTGGTTTTGTGTTGGGAAATCAGTATAAACACAATCCTAAATGTCCATATTTCATGCTGACTAGTAATAACCAACTTCTGTATAACACTTAAGAGTTGACTAACATAATATAATAAAAAATCGTTATTAATAAAAAAAAAAAAAAACAAAAAAAAACAAAAAATAAAAAATAAAAAAAAAAATAAAAAAAAAAAATAAAAGAGTTGACTAACCACTTTCCCATCCATTGATACAAGTACTACAGTAACTCTGTGAAGTGTTGAATCCTTGTCCTGTTCCATGGTCTCATTTGTTGCCCCTTTGTGTTTGTGTCTCAGGCAGGGTCCCAACAGGAAACAGAATTATGGTGATTTGAGTGCCTACTGAGGATTAGGCAGAGCATAGGAAAGTCATGGAAGGTGGCACAAGACCCCTGAGCTAACAGCAGCAGAGCTGTCATTTCTCCTAGTCCTGAAAAGATTAGGGAGGAGGAGAGGTTTCTGAGAACAGAGAGAAAGAGAGATCATGTAGATCTTACTGCCTTGGTGGAGCAGTGGCCTTCTGTTCGGGGCTAAAATTGAGGCTTGAATTGACAGCCAGGGAAGGAGACCAAAGCAATCAATATTCTGACCTCAGTCTCTCCCTAGTTCTCTCCATTAGTCAAATCCAACCAGAAAACTAAAGGACCCAGGAGCCCATGATTGTAATCCTACAAGTCAGCCCCTGGGACAGTGGAGGAAGGGGGGTAAGTGGATCTGGAGAGACAAAGAGAACATCGCTGACACATATGATTTTATGCATTTTTTTCAGTATGATACAAAAAAATGCAGAGAAATGTAATAAGAGATCTATCTTATTAATAATCTCAGTGACCTAAAAATAATACACTTTCTTTAAATATTTAGCTCTCCTGAATTGGTTCAGAAATGTAACTCCACTGCTACAATTTCTATTTATATTCATTAATAGATTAATATTCATCCACCAATGGACTACCCACCATCTGCTAGTTTGTTACTGTGCTAGTTTGCAAAATAGAGAATAAACCTGATTTCAAGGACTTACATTCTAGTGCAGAAAAAAATGACCATATTTGTGAAATTTTAAGAAATACACCACATGAGACATACTATTGAGTTAACAAGACCATGCAGAAATGTTTATTATGAACCCATAGTATTTTCAGTATTGCACTGAACAGAGATCATTGTCCTTACACAAGTTAAAATCAGAATCAAATCACCTGCAAAATAACTCACTCCTAAACTTTAAGCTTCTTGAATGTTTCTTTTTTAATTCCAGAATAGTGAACATACAGTGTTATATTAATCTCACTGAAAGGCAGCCTACTGAATGGGAGAAGATATTTGCAAATGACCTATCTGATAAAGGATTAGTATCCAAAATATATAAAGAACTCATACAACTCAACACACCAAAATCAAATAATCCAATTAAAAATAGGCAGAAGACATGGACAGATATTTCTCCAAAGAAGACATGCAATAGACACGTGAATAGATACTCAACATCACTGATCATCAGGGAGATGCAAATCCAGACTACAACGAGTTATCACCTCACACCTGTTAGAATGGCTAACATCAACAATGTAAGAAAGAACAAGTGTTGGAGAGGATGTGGAGAAAAAGGAACCCATGTGCACTGTTGGTGGGAATGTAAACTGCTGCAGCCACAGTAACAGTGTGGAAAACAGTATGGAGGTTCCTCAAAATATGAAAAATAGAACTACCCTATGATCAAGTAATTGCACTACTGGGTATTCCCCCCCCCCAAAAAAATACAGAAACACTAATTCAGGAGGATACATGCACCCCTGTTTTTATAGCAGCATTATTTACAATAGCCAAATTATGGAAGCAACCCCAGTGTCTGTCCATTGATGAATGGATAAAGCTGACACATATGATTTTATGCATATGTATATAGTATATATATGTACATATATAATGGAATATCACCATTTGCAATGACATGGATGGAGCTAGAGAGTATTATGCTAAGCGAAATAAGTCAGTCAGAGAAAGACAAATATCCTATGATTTCACTCATGTGGAATTTAAGAAAACAAAAAAGAGGGCTTCTTGAATATTTCGGTTATTTTTTAAATACCTCTCTCATTTCACAGTGTCAAAGCAATGTATACACAATCATAGTTTATTGAATGGAATCAAACAAAACTAAAATAGGTTTTCACCAGAGTTAAAGTAGGTTTGGAGTTTAAATATCTTATATCTAAATAATTCCTTTTCTTTCCTTCTTAAGCAATATTCAGCCCTTCAAAAAATATTTATTGAGTATCTAATATGTAGTTAATACTGTGCCAGGTGCTATGAAGGATGCCAAGGAAATAGAATGAACTTCTAATTCTTCAGAGTTCCAATTAAATAACCTAAAGTTAAATCAATTTGGGAAGGGAACATTATGCCTTTGAGACGCTAGGTTTCTCTTCATTAGAAAGTATTAAACATTTCAAGTAACTAAACAGATTAAGGAGAATTCAAGGATGCACCTCACTAGTAAATTTGGATTAGACTGGCAAATTTAAGACCTTAAATGGAACTTTTTAATAATTAGAGAAAATTATAATTACAACATTTGTAGAATCTGTGTTTATCTCTCAACTTTCTTAATCCTTTTCTAAGTATATCTGATGACCGGCTTTTATAACTCAAGAAAATATTTCTATATATTCTGCAAATCTCTTCTTTTAAAAAGCTCTTGAACTTCATATTTTGTTGAAAGTCAAAAGCCTCCATGAAAATGAGACCAAAGTCAGTTAAAGACTATAGCAATAAAAATCACATGTGATTTTCTGTCTTGCGTAACATCTGTTTTTGACACTCCTTTCATGCTGAACTTTGTATGAATTTATTGTAAAAAGCTTTATTGACAGTTAGATCCTATTTTTAAGAGGATTTCTTTTTTCCCCTGAGTGATAATAGTTGTCTTTTCTTAGAGTTCACTAGTTGGAGATACTTCGTAGCTACATTTCACACTAGGGAAGGTGTAATTTCTGAGCACCTGCATATGATTCCTAGTTCCTGAGGTGTAATTTGCTTAATAGTAGTACTATGCAGTGACATTGGTGCAAAGACATTTTCCTTAATCCACTATATTATTTTCAGTTTCATTCGGCAGTGTTAAAGAAACTCATGAAATGTTTTCATAAGTTGTTTTTCCTGTTTAACTGAGAGGGTTTAGGATCACTCTTCAGTTAAGCATTGCGCTCTTCAAAGCAATCAATTGAGAACCGACTACTGAGTAGCTCTACCAAAGGAGTTTAATATTAAAGGACATATATACACATTTGAATAGGCCAGTATCTCTCATTTCACTTTACTGATTTGTATGCAACAACCCCTTGTATAGTACTTATGACTGTCAATATGTAAATATCATCTCATCTCCTCTTGGGAAGTTCTACCTCCACATTTATTAGAGTCCCTCTTAGTCCTTGAAAGGAAAGTTAAATCCAAAAGAACAATGAAAGTTGGTCGAAAGAATGAGAAAACATGAGCACAATGTATCCTCTCTGACTGAACCAAAACTCTTCTGATTTGTTATGTGGCATTGATAGATCATACTTCATGACACTACCAAACATCAGAAATAAAATGGTCATACGGAGGTACTGGGAATACTAATAATAGCAGTATTCCTGAAAGGCCTTTTCTATTTGTCTTCACCTTTGTGCATTCCACTACTCCTCGAGGCCTATCTCAGATTCCTCTTCTGTAGAACAGTCTACGTGGATTTTAAGCCAATGTTGATTCCTCTTGTTTTTGAATTCCTCCTGAACAGTTAAATTAGAAAGCCAGGAATTGGAAAACCAGAAGAGTGTTTTAACCAAGAAGCAGCGAGGGGAGAGTTTCAGCAAAAGGCCAATCTAAAGTAGCCCACTACTGTGGACTCCGTAACGATCGTAGTTGGTGATTAAATCTTGTCTTTCCTACTGATTGTAAACTCCAGGGCATAGACACATATCCCCTAAGGTGCCTACCTGGATTCACAGCATGCATGCAGTTGGTATTTGTTAATTTATCAATTAACTGAATCTTACACACTATTGAAACTTTCAAGTTTTAAATAGAAGTATTCCTCTCCACCCCTCAATGTCATCCCTGTTATTATTTTTCATGGCACCCAGGTAATCTCTTTTATAGCATTTTCTACTAACTGGAATTATTTTATTTATATATTTGTTTCCATGATTATTGTCTACCACCTTCGCTAGACTGTAAGCGCCACAAAGGCAGAACCATACGTCCCCAGTGTCTAGCATAGTGCCTAAGATATAGTAGGATCTCAGTATTTGCTGAATGAATGAATGACCTACTTAAAGATAGTATTTTTTTATGAACTTCATTTTTCTCGAAGTTGTTTTACATCTACTTTCTCCAAAACAAGAGGGAGAGAGAGGTCTTTCAGGCAAAGGGCTAGAGATTATACATCTTCTTTGTTCTTTCCACAGTGCTCTGTATCCGTGTTTCTCTTAGCATATATAAGAATCACCTAGAGAGCTTGCTAACATGGGGATTACTCGGTCCCATCTGCAGAGATGGTGATCATTTGGTCCCTGGCGGTGACTCTCCTGCTGATCCGTGCAGCACACTTTGAGTAGGACCGTTCTAGGCTGTTAGATGTATGGACACACGCTCAGTGGAGGGATGTGTGCTGACCCACTTGCGAAGTAATAAACATTTTTACTGAGTCATAGATCTTTGAAACTTGTAAGGACCTTTGGTATCATCTAGTCTACTGATGGCAGATATCTGATCCATACCCTGTAGTGCTTATCCCCAGTTAGCCCATGGCCTCAGAGTCCTCGGGCTCTCATAGTCACCACTCCAGGTGAAACCCCTCTCTTCTTGACCTAGTCCCATCCTACCCATTAAAGATGAAAAAACCAAAGGTTTCAGAGAGTCTGAGTCTCTTGACAAAGATCCTACAACTCAGGTCTTCTCAATTCTTGTTCAGCTTTTAGCATCAGGATGGAAATTTCTAAAGATAAGAGTCTCATGCTCTACTGACTGAGCTAGCCAGGCACCTAGAAATTTCCAAAGATAGACTGAAGTGGCTTCTATCAAATTTGAATGTTCATAATATGCAGTACAGAGAATTTCATTCCAACAAAATGAACTTTCCATATGCCTTATTCATCATTCCTTGAAATTTTTTCTGAGTAGGTAGGTCTATACCAGTAAAAGCTAAATTACATCCAAGCCTTCTTCATATAAATCTAGAGTAGCTTACTAAAATACATCGCAAAGTTTTTGTTGTTTCTTAGGTGGTTATAATTATGTATGCTTCATTTTAGTAATGCATCTTTTCCACTTCATCAGTATTATGTTATGTTAGCAGTAAGTACAAAATAATTGAGAACAAACTATGACAAATTGAACTAAGCAAAACAAGAAGAAGAAGAAAGCAAATACACTTGTGATCTGAGTTTTTTCCAGTCCTTGAAACTTTGAGAATATCTGTCTTTATTAACTTTTGCTTTTTGCTGATGGTTCCTCTCATTTTATTATAGCTCATAGCATTGTAAATTAATTTAACATGAAAGATAAAAATGTTGCTCTTGAAATGTTTCTCATTAAATTATGGAAACATATTATAATAAATAAAGGAAAGGAATACCTCTAGTACCAGCTTCTGTTTGCTCAATTACTGCAGTTCCAAAAGTGAATTATTACACAGTTAACTCAGAGGCAATATTATTGCCATTATGTTATAAAATAGATGAGTTGCAATCTTCAAAAAAAAAGGTACAGCATAGGTCCTTTGAAAGTGAAATACCTTTTTTTTCTTGTGCTTCATTTAAATGCATACTGACCCCAGTTTTTTGGAGTTCTGGCTAATGATGGGCCCAAGTTTCTATTAAGAACTGTAAAGTAAATTTCAGCCAATTACCTCATTCAGGAGAGTCATTAAATGGAGGTACCTCTGAAATTTTGGGAGGCATGTACTGCCAATTAGCTGAAATACAACTCAATGTCCTCTCGATGGTTACAATCTTTCTAGTGTACTTTTTAATTGATGACAACCTCTGCAGAGAAGGTGAGAAATTACTACTTAGTGGTACTTGTTAGGACGGGATCACACATGAGGAAGACGTCTTGTTCATCTGTATCCCTCACAGAGAATGGTACTTAAATCATCCAAAGCATGCAGGGAGGAAAGAGTAAATAAACATTATTTACATGAGCCAGAGCAATTGCTCGAAAGTAAAAAAAAAAAAAAAAAAAAAAGAAGAAGAAGAAGAAGAAAAGAAAGAAAAAGAAAAAGAAAAAAAAAATGGGAGCAACTTGAGGCCCTTCAACTAGATAGGCTTTTTTTTTCCCCATATGGAATTCAATGCATTCATGTTTTAAAATCCTACAGAAAAAGCTTATATGAGCATACATCTAAATATTCTAGGTGAGCTTTTAACAAGACAAATATTTGAATAATTTATCTCCCCTAATACGTAAACCATGAAAGGACACAATCACCTACATATGCAAGGCTCTAGAGAATGCCCTGGAGAATACGGCAATTGATCCAAGCCAGATCCTACCTTGGGGATTATTTATATGATACGGTACAAATAAATAATTCCAGTGCAATGGGGAAATGACACATCCCACCAAAGAAGAGCTGATGAGAGTATTGTAAAAATTTGTAGTTTGGAGAATGTATCAGAAATCCATTGGAAGATTTTCAGATTACATAAAATGCCCAGTTAATAAACTGTGAAAACTATCATAGGATTTAAAGGAATGATCCATTTTCAAAATCTTTTTTATTCTATCTTATAAAACACATTAAGTATCCAAACAGTAGTTTCCAATGATTCAGAAACAGTTACAGGCTATTGCCTCATATCAGAATAATTTACATATGTAGTCATGAAACCTGTATTATAGACACACAGAAGACTTGATGGTCTTCTGAGTCAGAAGTCAAAAGGGCCGTCTCCAAACTGTTGAAGCTGCGTCAAAGGACTCTTAAAAGGAGGGGCACTTTCACCCTCCAGGAGACATCTGGCAATGTCTGGAAGTGCTTTTATTTTTTTTTTTTAAGATTTTACTTGTCTATTTGAGAGAGTGAGAGAGCAGGAGCAGAGGAGCAGAGGGAGAGGGAAAGGGAGAAGGAGACTCCCCACTGAGCGCAGAGCCCTACAAGGGACTCGCTGAGATGGCGACCTGACCTGAGCCAAAGTCAGAGGCTTAACCAACTGAGCCACCCACGTGCCCTGGAAGCACTTTTAATTGTCACAGTTGAAGTATAGCAGGTAGGGGCCAGGTATGTTGCCAGATAGCCTACAGTGCACAGGATAGCCCTCCACAGCAAAGAATCACCCAATCCAAAATGTCATTAATACTGCAGTTGGAAAACACCTGGCCTAATGTAGTGTTTACTCAGCTTTTCTGAACTTCTGCCCCCTTCCATAGTAATCACAAATGCCCAAGAAATTAAAAAATCATTTAGTCATTTTTGCATGCTGTAAGATAACAAAGTGATTTTAATTAGTATAATTTTTATATGATAAAACATTGATAACATAAATATTGTTTAATTATTCAGACCCTCATAGCTTATATTAGCGTATTATTTAAGATTTCATAACATTCATTTACTGAACTTTATAAGAGTATTCATTATATAAAGACAAATGTTTTCCTTTTTTCATTTTAACAATGATTCTTTAATAGGAAAATGTATAAATTAATAATATATTTTAAATTACATGCTGGGTTTGGTGACAAAATATACACGAAAATGTAGACTGAAATTTAACTGTTATATAAGGTCAGAGAAAGTACTTCTACTTTTATGACTGGATATTTGGAGTTCTTACCTCCACCCCACCCCCCTAAAATTTAGCTAATTCGATTTTTGTTTGTTTCTAAACCATGAGCTAACAGAGGCTCAAGTTGACATTTTCAAGCATATCTTGGAAAAATACATTTTGAGCAACAGTTGAGCACCATTTCATTCTGAGATTTTTTTTTTTACAAAACCAGAATATTTATATTACAAAAAAAAAGAGTTAAAATGCACAAGATACATCATTCGCGCACAGCTAGTGCTGTTGGCATCCTGGAGAAAGTGGGGCCCAACGTGCACTTATCCAAGGGAGCAAATCAATAAAAATCTATCTGCCCAGAGTGGGGTGGGAATAAGCTTGGGAGCAGCAGGTCTGTAGCTCTTCCCCCAACAATCCCTGCGACTGCTGTCACAACCCATTGCTCGGGACAGTTCTCAGCACCCTATCCCAAGAGTGGGTAATGAGACAAGATGTGGAAAAACCCTGACTTGCCCCTTAGAGACTCCCTCCCCCAGAATGTAGTGGTTTGTGGGTGGGGCCCATCAATCTGGTCTCAGGCTTAGTCTTTACATTCTGGCACGGGAACAATTATTATTACATATCCTTCCTTGAAAAGAAAACAACTTTCCTATCCAGGCCACTTTGAAAAGCTGGAGTGCTGGGGGCAGAGATTCAGATGAAGCACAGCAGGGAGGGATTGTTCCCAGAACCCCTGTGAGTAATTTGGATAGAGCATGGTTGGAGTTCATTGGCCTCACCCCTCCCCCCTCCCCTGCCGAGAGGGAAAAGGGGGTGATGCTGCGGACCCTGGCCTGGGATACAGGGCAGAGCCATCTGCCCCCTACCCATCCTCTCCCCACTTTCCCCACTGCTCTGGCAGAAGTGACCCTTCTTGGGCTGGGGTGGCAGCTTGGCCTCCGTGGCGTGGTGGTCTCGATCTCCATGGTTGTAGCTCCTGTCCCCCTTTGACTGCGCTTCTGCCTGTCCTTCCCATTGAGCCCTCTCTCACCACCAGTACAGAACACCCCAGCTGGGCTGGTGACCCAGATAGATTCTAGCCCCTTAGCCGACTTCTTAGAAGTGAACTCCACTGCCTCACCCTCTTTCAGGCTCTGGAAGCCCTGCAGGTGCAGCTTGCTCTGGTGCACAAGACCTCCGGGGGGCGGGGCAAGCGTGACCCCAGCGCAGGCGGTCACGGACAGGAAGCTGAAGCCCATGTGCGTTTTGAAGCACTTACAGATGCCAGCCCCACGCAGCAGCTGCAGCTCCCCTGCCGCCAGGACTGCGGCGTCCCCGTGCCTCCTCTGGTTCCTTGGCGCAGCCACCTGCAAACTGCTGCTTTGACACAGAGCCCGTGGTCTTTGGCTGAGCCCGTGGCCCCGGGCCCCAGGTCTGGTGACTGCTAGCCCCAGAGAAGTCCAGAGGCAAAAGGGTGGCTCGGAGAAGATGCTCCCTCTTCCCCAGCACCCCTTCTGAGATTTTTATTTACCTGATGGGTTGCGGTGGCTGGGCATCAGAATTCTTAAAAGCTGCTCGGGTAACTCTAACGTGCAGCCAATTTCGAGAACCTCTGCATGTGTGTCGTGTTCCACTCGGAGGACTGTAGATAGAGGGTTCACATTCCTGTCCAGCTGTTTACCAGCGATCTTTCTGACTCTGGACAAATGACTTAGACCATACGCCACAATTTCGTCATCTGTAAAAGGGGGCAGTAAAAATTTCTTTTGGATCATGTATATATGTCATTTACAAATCAGTTCCCTCTGAAGATCATCTTGAGGAAAATGTGCAGAATTATTACTATTTATAGTTTTTTCAGGAACTTTTTGTATTTCGATGTCAGTGTTACTGACGGCTCCTGTTGTTACCCAATGATCCAAATATGGATATAGGTTATAAGGATTAAAAACAATTTAAGACAATTACAACAGTCAAAATTCGTGGTAGCTAACAGTGTTGAGTAATTAAAGCAACTGAGGAACTGAGTCATGTGCACACCTCTTTGATCCTTCCCGCCATGTATTTGGCATTGTCATTTCATTACATATAATTAAATTACATGTACATGCACACACACACAGTTTTTCCAGAATACCTTCACTAATATGAACACCAAGAACATTTTTTGTGAACCCCTGGGAAATTTCATGAAAATCAGTTTGGAAAGATTCTGCTCAAAACCGTTAGAGATGTAATCACAGATAGATTTAGCCAGCAAATAGTGATGAGGAGAATATAATAAAACTCCAGCTGGACATGTACAAATGAGTCTAAACCATTATAATTACACAATCAGAGCCAAAAAAAAAGAGCTTTGGGCAATCCTTTCAAGAAACTCAATCAAAATGATTGCATTTATAAGGCAAATATTTATTTTGGTGGTTAGAAGATCTCTTATGAATCCATCACCTCTTTGTGTGTGTGGTATTTTTCAAAGTGAATCTTTACTTATAAATTATATCTAAAAATTGCTCTATTATTATATTATAGAGAAATGGCAGTCACCAAATTCTTCATTGGGATACTTCTAAGATCCATTTATTCATTTTTAAACTAGACTTATTGTCAAATGCACCGTCCCTAATGTTTGGCAGTATTAATACCACTTCACTGAGTAACCTGGAATGGACAGTACACAGTAGGTGTCTACTGTATGCCAGGTAAAGGACTAGTCATTGAGAATTCAGAGATGAATAAGACTTGGGTTGACGTCAGTCGTCTTGTCAGGAAATTCACATGCGAGTTGGGGAAGGAGAAGGGAAATGGAGTAAGAGAAGTATCTCCAAAGCATATGCTTTAGCAGAATATGAAGTGGATAACTGCCCAGTGGGATCCAGTAAGGCTTCTTAGAGGAGGGGACATCTGAGTCGAGTTTTAAAGTCGAGTGGAAATTCACTCATTGAGATAAACTCAAGAGGAATTACTTTAGTAGAACTTGCTATATAGGCCCAGAAATAAATGGTGTGCAAAATCAGTACCATCTGTGAATTTATTCAATCTACTTTGCTCTCACCTTCAGAAAAATAAAATTCAGAAATATAATAAGAAATTTGAATCTATTTTGCTATCTCTTAAAATGAGTTAATTTGAGGAGAAAATTGAATATAATAGAAGAGAATCTCCCCTCAGGGAAAATACTGTTTATTGTTTGCTTGCATCTAATTATTTTCTGTCAAAAATATATTATGTATAAACTTGATGATTAAAAAAATCAGATTTCTATATTGGTGATGCCATTTATTTTATAGTATATTAATCACAAAATGCTTATCTTGGTGACTTTCACAAACTTAAATGAATAAAGTACAAAAATAATTTCTATCACATTACACTGTCATAGATTTATTAAACTAACCCAAAATAGTACTCAGGGAAATAGAGACCCTTGATTCCAAACACCTCCACCACAGGCTTTGTCTCTGATTATCATCAAGTCAGAGAAAATTATCTAATCAATTGTTGACTTACAAAATGAAAACTAGACTATCCAGGGCACATCCTTGTTCTCTTCATTTTTGTAGAGAAGTTCTGGCCAGTAGAAATGTAATGTGACTTAAAATCTTCTAGGAGCTATACTAAGAAAAGTAAACATGAAGAGGTGAACTTAATTGTAATAATGTTTTATGTAATCTATACCTACAAGATTATCATTTTAACATGTGATCATTATAAAAGTTATTAATGAAATATATTTTTCCAATATGTCTTACTCTTACCACACATCTCCGTTCAGACCAGGCATGTTTCAAGTGCTCAATAGCCGTATGTGGCCAGTGATTACCATATTAGAAAGAACAGTTCTAGAGATTTTCATTAATCCAAAAGGAAAAGGACTTCCAGACGTTCACTGATAAGTCATTCTTCACTGCTAGACATGGGAGCATTTCCAAATGTAGTTTACAGATTTTAGATATTCTATCTTACCATCTCTGAGGGCTTCAGTTTTAATGCCATACTATTCTTAAAGGATGTCAGACATTGTTTGTTATGGAATACTCTGGAAGAGCAATGAGAAGTCTGTGGTGCACATAATGCAAAGTGCAGGTCACTTTCCAAGCCTGTTGTAGAAGCGCAAAGACCATAGTCATTCATCACTCGTGAGAATACTGTCTCGAGTGTGTCTTTGTTTGGGTATCGGCAATATTGCGAGAACTTCATGATAAGAAAACAGTCTTTAAGAACAAGATTAAGAACAAGATACCAGACTAAAATTGATAACTGAAATGAAAACCTTTTTTTAAATGGCAACCTGGTTTAGTCTATCCATGGGGGTGCTTGAGGGAAACGCTAGGCGGAAAATATATGTCACATCAGTTAGGTTACTGAAAGTTAATTGACTCTTAGTGACTTACCCAGAAATGCCCTTGTGGCTAGAGTCCTTCTTGATTTTCAGGTAAACCTATCTATCTAACTTTGCAAGGCCACTGGGACCTTTTTTGCACTGGAAGACTCATTTGCAGCCATTCAAAGTAAAATTGAAGTATCAACTCTTTGGAAAATAGCTACTAATGAGCAATCAGAAACCTGACCTCGGAATGACTTGTGAATTGTGAATCAGCAAAATAAACTCGATTGTTCATTTGCTAAGTATGTATCAATTATCAGGTGCCTTCCAATTTATAAGTAATTTTTTTCCCAAAAGTTAGTTTATAATTCAGATGTTTGGGATTTGGAATAAATTTACCATGGGGGAAATATTATAAATTATAATTAATTTCCTAAGCTATCTAATTTAATTTTTAATATGCCTACATGCATTACTTGTCATTTATAATAATTCTTTCCCCAAGTGTTCACTTCCCACTAGAGTAATGAAAGTGGAATATTATACATGGTACATGGTTGGATACTTTTACAAATTTTAATAATTAAGTATTTATTTAATGTATTTTAGCAAAATGTAGCTAGTACCATAAAGAGTTGATTTTAAGATATCATTGCTCAGAGTGAGACAACAAAATTGGATCAATACAAGTCTACTTAGAGAAAAACATCAGGTAAATAAGTGGACAAACATGCCTTTCATGCTAAAGGTAATTTGTGAAACTGATTACAGTTGGCTTGGGGAAAATGCCTTCAGACTTTCAGTTAAGAATGCCAGGAACTGGGGCGCCTGGGTGGCACAGCGGTTAAGCGACTGCCTTCGGCTCAGGGCGTGATCCCGGCTTTATGGGATCGAGCCCCACATGAGGCTCCTCCGCTGGGAGCCTGCTTCTTCCTCTCCCACTCCCCCTGCTTGTGTTCCCTCTCTCGCTGGCTGTCTCTCTCTCTCTCTGTCAAATAAATAAATAAAATCTTTAAAAAAAAAAAAAAGAATGCCAGGAACTTATTTCCATCCGTCATGCCTCTTCTCATCTGCGGTTCCTTCCTCCTCTAACTCCTACCCACTTTCCTTTTCTGATTTTAACAAGGATAGCATCTCCAGAAAGGATGGAAGATGGCAGGAAGTGGGATGAGATGGGACCGGAAATGGTAAAATAGCTCAGCCTTGAGGGATTAGGGAAGTCTTCCCCTGATATCGAAAAGATGAGTTTAAGGGCACCTGGGTGGCTCTGTCGGTTAAGTGTCTGCCTTCGGCTCAGGTCCTGATCTTGGGGTCCTGGGATCAAACCCTGAATCAGGCTCCCTGCTCGGTGGGGAGTCTCGGTCTCCCTCTCCCTCTGCTCCTCTCTCCCACCCTCCCCACTCGTGCCCTCTGCTCTCTCTCTCTCAAATAAATAAATAAAATCTTTAAAAAAGGATGAGTTTCTCAGGTTGGGAGGAAGGAGTTATAAGGAGCGTGCTAAGTTGGGCAGCATGCCGGGCACACTCTGAAGTCATAGGAAAGTGACTTTGAGACGATTGCTCCTTGATAAAACTGGAGTTCAGATGGGGAGAGATGAAGCTGGAAAGTGAGCCAGTGTCAGGAAGGGTTTTTTAGTTTTTCCTTGGGTAGCAGTGGTCAGCCACTTAAGCTAGTTTGTTTGTTTGTTAAGCAGAGGAGTAGCTTCATATAAAAGGAAAATTGGATTGAAGTGGGAGGGGCAAGAACTCTGAAACAAAAGTATCCTTCACAAGAGTATTGCTGAAAGCTAGATGGGACGCAGTGATACAAGTGCTACAGAAATGTGAATTGGTTCCAAGATTTGGTTGTTTTTGTTGTTGTTGTTGTTGTTGTTTGAAGCTAGACTTTGCCATGTTATGTAATGGATTAATGTGAAGGGTTAAGGGGAAGGAAGAAGCCAAGGTTTCTGGTTGAACAGCCGGAGGCATTCACTGTAGTGGGTAACCCAAGGTTTAGAGTACGTTAGGAGGGGCAGAGTGTTTTAGTTGTACCCGGGATTTAATTTATAGAGGTGACCGAGTGATGGCATAGACAAGTCATTGCCATGAAAGAAGGTTTATTACTCACAGTTCCCAGGAGCAGGGGACAGGCAACACTTTACAGGGCTCTAAGGGAAAGTACTGGGATCATTCAGGAGGCAGAAGGAGCAAAAGAGAAAGCATCATTTCTCCTTTATTGTGGTTTCCCTGGGAAGGAATGGATGGGGCAGGTAGATAAGTTTGGGCAAGTTTAGAATTGGATAGTTTGAATGATTTCAGCAGACTCTGGGCTATAGGTTGTGTCATTGTCCTTCAATACCTGGCCCTGGAAGCACTGGGTTGGCCTGTGAGAGTTAAACAAAGAAGGTGGTTAGATATATGGGCTTTGGATTGGTTGGTTTGCAAATGAAAGGCACGTTCACAAGGGACTCATTTGCTATCTCTTGGAATCAGTTCCTCTTGGGAGGGGAGGGGTGGTCTCTCCCTGGCCCGTAAGACCCCCAGGATGTCAAAGCATGACAAAATAGAGAAAATAAAAAGCATGATTAATATCCAGGGTAGGTATTGTATATGTCTTAGGACAGTGGCTCTCAACATTAGCTCCGTTGGAATCACTTCGGGGGCTTGTTAACATGGAGATGACAGGACCTCCCCCCTTGAGTTCCTGATTCTGGAGGTCTGGGGCAGGCACAGAGAATTTGCAGTTTTAAAAAGTTCTCCTGTGCTGCTGCTGTTGCTGGTAAGGGACCAACTTTAAGAACACTGATTTAGGGGGCACCTGGGTAGCTCAGTCGGGTTAAGCATCCGACTCTTGATTTCAGCTCAGGTTATGATCTCTGGGACATGGGATTGTGGAATCAGATCCAGCCCTGCATTGGGCTCTGCACTGGGCATGGAGCCTGCTTGAGATTCTCTTTCTCCCTCTTCCCCCTCCCCCCACCCCCACTCACTCTCACTGTCTCTCTCTCTCAAAAAAAAAAAAAAACAAAACACTGATTTAGGATGTGTACAGTTTGGGGAATTTCCAAAAGGAGGATAAATTCAGGGAATGTTCCTGGGAAATTGGCTATGTGGCTTGGAACTTCAGCATAGACTATTAGGCTAGAAATAAAGATTTGGGAGATCATCTGTATCAAAACAATAATTGAAATTTTGGGAATAGCTGTGGGGCAGGGCTGTGTCTATGTACAAAGAAAAGTAAAAAAGCCTAAAGCCCAAGCTTCACTGACCCTTTCGAATAGAGGAGGGAGATGAACCCACAAAGGAGTCCCAGGAGCTGAGGAGGCCAAGGAGAGAAGACATTCACAGCCAACGTGAGACATTCTTCCGAATGATTGGACTGGCTTTGCCAGCATGCATTAACTGCTCCATAATTAATTATAGTAATAAATACATGCTTCAATAAACAACAAAAGTAATGCAACTGATTTTTTAAATAAAAAGTCTTGTGTGTCAATTAGAATTCTAAATAGTTGGCTTAGGAGGCTGTGGAATTATTTCTGGGATGTTGTTACCATTCCAGCCATCTTGGTACTCCTTTTTCAGGGGCTTTTCAGTGCCGTGCTTTATTCTTTTTTAATGCTTTCAGTGCTAGCAAATTTCCTATTTTGAGGATGAATTTGATTTTTTGCATCAGTCTTAAAAGCCTCTTATGGTGGGACGCCAGTCTGGCTCAGTCAGTAGAGCATGCAATTCTTGATCTCAGGGTTGCAAGTTCAAGCCCCATGTTGAGTGTCAAGATGACTTAAAAATAAAAATCTTTTTAAAACAAGATTTAAATTTAAACCTTTTTTGGTTTATAAAATAAATAAATGACAGACCTAGATGCAATCAATTCTTTAAAAAATTAGATACCTACTAGAATTTCTTATGTTGTTGAAAACTCTGTAAAGGCACTTTCAAAGGTGGAGTTTAGTTCTTAAACTGTAACATTACTCACTACACTGAAGGACAGCATTCCTTTGAATGAATACATTCTTGGTCAATTTGTTTTCAGTGTCTCTTCACCTGCTAGTCCTCTCAGATAGATGTGTATACAGATCTCAGAATGCCTCTGAGAGGTGTCTTCACTCAAACTTTCTCGATTCTGAGATTCCTGGTACATGGGCACTCTGTGGTGACAACCTAGTCAGCCTATCTCTGGAGCAGCTCTGAATCCTATCTAGAAGATTCCTCCCCCCCCCCCAACTCCTCTGCTATCAAGAAGGCAGACAAGAATCATCAGGGGAAGATTTTCAGAGGGGAACATTTTCATCTAAGACATTTTCTCTCAAGTCAGAAATGAGTTACTAAATGCAAGGTGTTCCCTTCTCATTACAAGAAGCCTTTCATATTAATATAAGTGCGTTTGGCAGTTGTGTCAGAGATAAACCACCGCCACCAGCTAGCACATAGAAAGAAGAGTTCTGAGAGTTGGCAGATACATAGCTTCTCAAAATATACTTTTTTGGCCATGATGTGCTATTTCAGGTTCCCTTCATTTTCAATCGTGTTTTTACTTTATGTCCTGCTGTATATGTATTTTATCTAATCCGTGTCCTGAGATTTCTCTGGCTCTTGAATTTGACCTTTTCTGATGCCCAGCATACCTGATTTTGTTTATTCTCCAAGCGTAGTGTTCTAGATATAATCAGTTATAGGCCATGAATTCGTTATTTTAAGTGAAACTTGAACATACATCACAACTACTTGAGGACTCATTAAATCACAGATTGAAGGGTCCCAGCACGAGAGTTTCAGATTCAGTTAGGGCTGGGGTAGGGACTGATCATTCGTATTTTTATCATATTCCCGGGGAATGCTGTTGTTGCTGGTCAAGGACCACACTCAGTGAACCACTAATTAAAATATTATTTAAAAAATTTAGTCCAGCAAATTCTCGTACATAATGGGGCCTAAAGAGTTATTTTGGGTTAATTTGGTCAGTAGTTTTTCGTAGGCTAAATTAGCAGCAGCAAAACACAGGTTCAATTTATGTTCGTGGCAGTCATAAGGGATACTTTGGAAAAAAGGCAAGATTGGCTTTGGAGGTAGGGGTGAGTAGGGAGGAAGAAATTTTTTAAAAAGGCTAAATATTAAGTTGTTGTTTGTGTGAAGAATGAGAGAAATGGAGTCATTAGAAATTTCTTAGACTGGCTCAACAAGGCAGGTCTACCACAGTCACAAAGGAAAGACATACAAATTCCTAACGTGGAGTGATTTCCGCAGAACGCACACAGGAGACCAGGGATTCATGGCCTCCCCTTCAGACACAGTCTCCTCTTCACTCCTGCTACTTCTGTGTGAGGTCTGCACTCTCCCTGTCCTTCGCGTGGCTGACAGGTTCCCGCCCTCTAGAGTTGACATTCTCATTGGGAAGGCAGCCGATTACTTTGTGATTCATGCTCATTTTTTTTTTTACAAAATCCCTCTGGCTGCTGTGGGAGTAGTAGGATATAGAAAGGATGGGAGTATAACTCTGTTCTAAATGCCATCTCCTCTGAGCTTTGTCCCTTCAGAATTCCCTTACACCCTAACTTTGAAGTCACCTTCCTGCTGATTCTTTATTGTCAGTTTACCCTTTATTGCCCTTCCTCTTAGTTAACATACACACTTCTCAACCTCAACACCACCCAGCTCCCACCCCCTTCCAGTGTCACCTCTCCTCCTTCCATTTTGTGGCTGATGTTTGTGAAACAGTGGCATGGCTGGCTAAGTCCCCTTCTTTACCCATAATTCCCTTTCAACCCATGTTACCTGGTTATCACTCCTACCTGCCAGGCAACCTGCTCTCACTAAGAAAATCACTGTCCTCCCCCTTGCCAAATCGCCTGACTCAACTTCTCTGTGTAATTCTTTCCTTCTTGGGTTCCTTGACATCCTCTTACCCAGGTTTTCAAATCTGACCTATCTGCCTCTTTTGCAGTCTCTCTCACAGATGATTCATGCTCTGCCTCTTCTGTAGGTGTGGATGCTCCCCAGACCCCATCCTCAGCCCTTCTTTGCTTTCTATCTCCCACTCTCTTCAGGATCACATCTTCATTGGAAGTGCCATTTAGTACCTAGAAGCAGATGAGTCCCAAATCATTATCTGCTTCCTGCATCTCTCTCGGGGGCCATTCCATATTTATGTCTGCAACTCCCCAACGAACCTCTCTGTTCAGGGCACAGGACTGATACCCACTGATAAGCACAGGTAGGATATACCGGCTAGTGTTTGTTCTGGTTGGTCAGGGTTTGCTATAGCAGACATTAAATATTTTGAGACTTATTCCTGTCCACAGTCATTTCAAAATTAGCATGTCCCAAACTGAAATTCCTAGCAGATGTGGACATTCACTTCTATTCCCTGTTTCAGAAAATGACACCATCATTCACCAATTTTCTAAGCCAGAAGCCTCTGGGTCCAGCCTGATCTCTTTTGTATACACTTATACTTGGGCATGAGATATTGCTGATTCTATGTCCTAAAGTCTCTCTTGGTACACTTTTCTCTGGGAATATCCCTTATTTTGGGATTTTATCACTGTGGAATCAAACACTGTGGATTCAAATCTTGTAGCCTTCAGCAAATTTCTTAATTTCTTCTAGTCTCGCTTTCCTCCTAAAATTTCTGTGTTGGCTAGCCGAAAGGAGTAAATGAGATTATTCACTTGTCTATTTTTGCTTTTGTTGCCTGTGCTTTTGGTGTCATATCCATGAAATCAGTGCCAAGCACCAACATCGTGAAGCTTTTCCCCTGTTTCCTTCTAGGAGTTTTATAGTTTCAAATCTTAAATTTAAATTGTTAATCATTTTGAGTTGATTTTTAAAAAAATTTTAGAGAGAGAGCTGGAGCAGAGGGAGAGAGAGAAAATCTTGAGCAGACTCCCCACTGAGCACAGAGTCTGACATGGGGCTCAATTCCAGGACCCTGAAATCAGGACCTGAGCTGAAAGCAAGAGTCAAACACTTAACCAACTAAGCCACCCAGATGCCCCCATCTTGAGTCAATGTTTGTGTATAGTGTTAGATAAGGATCCAGTTTCATTCTTTTGCATGTGGATATCCAGTTTTCCTAGGACCATTTATTGAAGTCACCATCCTTTCCCCATTGTAGATGCTGGGTACTCTTGCGGTAGATCAGTATGGATTTATTTCTGGGCTCTTTCTTCTATTCCATTGGTCTATATATATTTATGCTAGTACCATACCATGTTTTAATTACTGTAGCTTTATAATATATTTTGATATATATATATATATATATATATTATATCAAGTGAGATGCCTCTACCTTTAGTTACCTTTTTCAAGATTTTTCTGACTCTTGAGGGTCTTTTCTGATTCTATGTGAATTTTGGAATTTTTTTTTCAATTTCTGTACAAAATGCCATTGGGATTTTGACAGGGAGAGCACTGAATCTATAGGTTGCTTTGGGTAGTCTGAACATCTTAACAATATTAAGTCTTCCTATCCATGAACATAGATGTCTTTCTATTTTTTTTTTTGGTATATTCTCTAATTTCTGTCATTTGTGTTTTATAGTTTGCAGTGTATAAGTCTTTCACTTCCCTACATAAATTTATGCCTAAGTGTTTTATTCTTTTTGATGATACTGTAGATGGAATTGGGTTTTTTTTTTTTCAAATTTCCTTATCAGGTAGTCTGTTATTAGTGTAAAGAAACACAATTTATTTTTGTGTATTGATTTTGTATCCTGCAGCTTTACTGAGATTACCATACAGAGAGAGTCAGGTATGTAAAATGCAACCAAGAAAGAGTAGGTGCTATGATTGTTGTCCACAATGTTATTGCTATTAGTTTCACCCAGAAAACTGTAGTAGCCCCTAAACTGGTCTGCCTGCATTTAGTTTCATTTCCTCAGCTAGAGTCATCTTCTAACACAAAGATTGATCCTGTCACCTCCATACCTGTGCTTAAAACTCTTCAGTACCTTTAAGATAAAACTTGTACATCCTTGGAGTAGCATTCAAGGTCATTCATGATATAGTTTCTCCATGACCCCATTTCTCTGAATCCCTCTGAGGGAGATATATAGCAAAAAATTCAAGGCTACCTGGACATTACTCACCTTCTGTCCCCATACTGCTCTCTGCTGGGAAGACTTTTCACTTAACCTCACCTCCTCAGCCCAACTAATTTTTTTTTTTTTTGAGAAAGAGAGAGAGAGAGAGCACATGCCCATTAGCTGGGGGGGTGGGGCAGAGAGAGAAGGAGAGAGAGACTCTTAAGTAGGCTCCATGCTGAACACACAGCTGAAAGCAGGGCTCGATCTCATGACCCTGAGATCATGACCTCAGCCAAAATCAAGAGTTAGATGATGAACCGACTGAGCCACCCAGGCGCCCTAGCCCAACTAGTTTTTATATATTCTTCAAAGTAATCTCAAATTGTAGAATAGACTTCTGGTACACAGGACATCTCATATCTCTCAGTCATTAAGTCAAACAAGATGAGCATACCTCAAAAAGCTGCTGTTCAGTTATTTCAAAGTTAAATGGCTAATAATCATTTTTCCAGAAAAGGAAAAGGCAACAAAATGGTGGCACCGATATAAAAATACATAAGGATATAATATTTTCAATTATGGATTTTTTCCCTAGCATTTAAAAAATGTTTAATCAGGGGCGCCTGGGTGGCACAGCGGTTAAGCGACTGCCTTCGGCTCAGGGCGTGATCCCGGCATTAAGGGATCGAGCCCCACTTCAGGCTCCTCTGCTATGAGCTTGCTTCTTCCTCTCCCACTCCCCCTGCTTGTGTTCCCTCTCTCGCTGGCTGTCTCTATCTCTGTCAAATAAATAAATAAAATCTTTAAAAAAAATGTTTAATCATACATCAAAGCTGACTTTTACAGTGAGCATTTGTATACTCACCACCCATATTTTGCCATTAACATTTTACTGTTTTTGCTTTATAACGTATCCATGCAACTATCATCCCTCTTTATCAGATTAGTTTTTATATTCTGATAACCTTACACTTAAACATTAAATCGTCTTTTTAAAAAAATAACATAGCTGTTTCTATATTGGTAAAGCAAAATAAACTTGTTAAAACAATATAAATTGACTGCTTTCAAACTCAGTCCATTGAAATATCCATTAAAAAGCAAACCAGAGAATATAAAACATGTTTTTTTAATACTCCACTATACCTGATTAGACGCAGACCATTAGGAAGAATTGTTTTAATTAATGGGTCTGTGTTTGCCAAGATACAAAAAGCCTGAAGTTTTCTATTCCAGTGAAATATTTCGTGAGGACTGTTTTTTCTCCATCTTTATAAAATTTAACTTTGACCTTTATTTTGTTAATGCACCATGGGTTAAGCTATACTATGACATGTGCTAAATAGATCTGGCAGTTTGGAAATTGGATTTTTTTTTGTTCCTTTTACATTAAATCCCCGTAACACTTTATTGATTAATTTGTATCATTACCATTTTAAAGAAAACTCTCGGACTGGCAGGTGTGAATTAAAAAGAAACAAATCAACGTGGTAAGCCCACCTCCAAGCCAATCAACATGGAGTCAGTGTGCCCTTCTAAATTAGTAGGGCATAGCTTTCTACAAAGTCACAGCATGACTTTATATCTTCAGTAGTATTGCTAAAATAATGGAGAATACAGTATCTTTCATATGAAATGTTTCTTTTCTGTAAGTTTCCATGACACTTAGTACACTGCAACGACCACATTATTCCGTTCCAGAATTAGTAGCACACCATTGTGAAAGGTTCAATTTGCAGTGTGGTTACTCATTCAACAACATTCTTGAGGGTTTAAGATGTGCAAAGAATTCCATTAAGTAGTGTACAGGCAGAAGTTCTCAAATGCAGATGATCTGTGAAGATTTCTTCAATCAGCACAGAAATGAGAAAAATAAAGAGTGAAAGAGAGAGTGGGAGAGGGAGTAGACCGAAAAATGATATAAGCTTGTCACCTGCCTTTCTTGGGAAAGCCTGCCCTTTGTTCCGAGAGCATGTTCTTATGATTTTTAGTTGTTAAAATGCCCTTTCAATTACAATACACTGGTGACAGTATATGGCGAGCTTTGTGTTGTTTTAGTAGTTATCCAGCCAAAATTATAATTTGAAGTCTGTGTCAATTATCATTTGCCACAACGATGCTGTGAAACAGGCCACCTCAAAACTCAACAGCTTAAAACAATAAGTGTTTCTTTAGTTTACTAGCTTGTGGCTTGATTTATTTATTTGTTTTTATTATGTTCAGTTAGCCAACATATAGTACATCATTAGTTTCTGATGTAGTGTTCAACAATTCATTAGTTGTGTATAACACCCAGTGCTCATCACCACATGTACCCTCCCTAATACCTATCACCTGGCTACCCCGTCCACCTCCCTTCTATAAACATCAGTTTGTTTCTTGGAGTCCAGAGTCTCTCATAGTTTGTCCCCCCCTCTGATTTCTTCCCATTCAGTTTTCCCTCCCTTCCCCTATGGTCCTCCGTGGTATTCCTTATGTTCCACATATGGGTGAAACCATATAATTGTCTTTCTCTGATTGACTTATTTCACTTAGCACAATCCCCTCCAGTTCCATCCACGTCAGTGCAAATGGTGGGTATTCATCCTTTCTGGTGGCTGAGTAATATTCCATTGTATATATGAACCACATCTTTATCCACTCATCTTTTGAAGGGCATCTCAGCTCCTTCCAGTTCGGCTATTGTGGACATTGCTGCTATGAACATTGGGGTGCATGTGCCCCTTCTTTTCACTATATCTGTATCTTTGATATAAATACCTGATAGTGGGGCGCCTGGGTGGCACAGTTGTTAAGCGTCTGCCTTCAGCTCAGGGTGTGATCCCGGCGTTCTGGGATCGAGCCCCAAGTCAGGCTCTTCCTCTGGGAGCCTGCTTCTTCCTCTCCCACTCCCCCTGCTTGTGTTCCCTCTCTTGCTGGCTGTCTCTCTCTCTGTCGAATTAATAAATAAAATCTTAAAAATAAACAAATACATACATACATACATACCTAATAGTGCAATTGCTTGGTCGTGGGGTAGCTCTACTTTTACTTTTGAGGAACCTCCATACTGTTTTCCAGAGTGGCTGTACCAGCTTGGGTTCCCATTAACAGTGTAAGAGGGTTCCCCTTTCTTGTGGCTTGATTTAAATTGGGCAATTTTTTCTGCTCTGGCCCAGGCTAGTTTGCCCATCTGGAGAGTGCCTAGGAACACGTGTCTGAGGATAGCTGGATCACCTCAGCTCTGCCGCTCATATCTTTCTCATTCTTCTTTCAGCAGGTGAGCCCAGGCATGTCCTTTTGGCAAAGGCAAAGGTGGAAGAGCAGGAATGGAAATATAGAGACAACTTTTTCAAGCCTCTGTTTCCATCAAGCCTGCTAATATTTACTGGCCAAAGCAAATTTTACTTTACCGCCCAGTGTGGTAGGCAGAAAAATGGCCTCCCCCAAATGTTCCCATGTCCAAAACCCCAGAATTTGTTGATATGTTATGGTACATGGTGAGGGGGAATTAAAGTTGCTGAAGAAATTAACATTGTCAATCAAGTGCCCCTGAGATGGGGAAATTATCCTGGATTACGTGGACGGGCACAAGAGAATCACAGGGTCCTTATAAGCAAAAGAGGGAAGAGGAGAGTGGGAGTCAGTGAGAGAGAGAGATATGAAGACGCCACACTGCTGGCTTAGAAGAAGGCAAAAGGAACCCCTAGCCAAGCAATGTGGGTGGCCTCTACTCACTGGAAAAGGCAAGAAAACAGATTCTCCTGCAGCTTCTCCAGAAGAAATACAGTCCTACCAACACTTGGATTTTAGTCCATGAGACCCATTTCAGATTTCTGACTTCCAGGGCTGTAAGATCATAAATCTGTCTTGTCCTAAGCCACTAAGTTTGTGGTAATTTGTTACAGCAGTAACAGGAAAATAATATACCCTCCATTGTCCAATATTTTCCATAACATCTATTATTTTTTTAAGTGTTTTTCTTAAAATTGGGTGTCTTTGTTTTTTGCTTTTAGCTTTAAGTAATAATACCTGTAACATTATAGTTTGATGTGCTAGTGTGGGTTTTTTAAATAATCCATCCACATGAAAATAAATGTTAAAATTTAAACTGTTCCTCTGTGTAACACTGCCAGTCAGCTCCCTACCTATAGCGTTAGGCAAACCACATTTTGGGAAATGTGGGTCCAGGTGATCTAAGGGAGCAAGAGACTGCAAAAAATGAGAATTTTCAAGAGAAGGAGACATTGGGCCATTGGGTAGAATTTGGGGCAGACAAAGGTGGAAGAGAAAGGCAAATGTTCCAACAGAGTTCTAGCCCACTATTTGCATTTGTATAGAGTAATGTGAAGCTGGTTCATCTTGGCAGGTCTGGATGCTGGTGGATTTATTGTTCTTTCCACTGGCAGAAATGTTCACCAGGACTCTTGCCTGTCTTCTGGCTTAAGCTTAGATTTATCCTACTTCTTAGAAACATCTTCTCCCAAAGTCCCAGCTCTCCCCCAGCTGAGATATACACTCACTCCTTTCTATAAAGAAAGCCCAGGGGTACCTGGGTGGCTCAGTCAGTTAAGCATCTGCCTTCGGCTCAGGTCATGATCCCAGGGTCCTGAGATCAGGCCCTGTGTTGGGCTCCCTGCTCAGCAGGGAATCTGTTTCTCCCTCTCCCTCTGCCCCTCCACCCACGTGTGTGTGCTCTGTCTCAACTAAATAAATAAACCCTTTAAAAAATTAAAAAAAAAAGAAAGCCCAACTTTTCTGCAGCACCCCCCGGTCATTTTGATATCATAGTAAGCAAGGAAGGTGTCTCATGGCCTAGAATATGTCCCAGGGCTGAGGCCAATCAATATCTGAGGTACTTAGAACCTAAGCACGGCATGTGTTTTTGGTACACCCATGGGAACCTGTCTTAAAACATTTATCAGTTGTGAACTTCTTGAAGGCAAGAATTTTGTCCTGTTATTTCTTCTATTCATCATTCATTCCATGATACGTGGTAGGTGTGATGGTTGATTGAAATTGATTGTCGATTGGTAGGTAATTGTTGATTGAAATAAAATTGAATAAATAGCAAATGACTTGTTCCTGGTCAACCACTTACGCTGCTTTATTCTCTTCCCTTTGCTGCCTTCCAGTGCCCGCTGTATCCACCCACAGGCCGCGTCCGTAGGCCAGGCCCGTCTTAGTTTCCAAATTAATCGGAGTGGCTCTGGTAGTGCAAGCAGAAATCCAGGCTTGCTATCTGGTGGGATTTCTCCTTCAGATTGTGGGGCTCACAGACTTGGTGTTCAGTATGTGAGGAATAAACCTGGAGTGCCTAACCCAGGATTTGAAAGTCCCTGCACTCCTGACTTCCTTTTTTCCCTCTTCCCCCCTTGCCTCCCTACTGGTCCGATAGTTTTAGTAATTTGGATACTAGTAAACCCTTGGCAGTTGTTCTTACATCTGTTCTCTAGAAGCCGTCACAAGTGAGTGGAGGCACGATGGCACTGGGCGATAGAGGAAAGAATAAAACCAAGAGTTAGAAGCCCTGGGTTCCAGGAAAAGCTCCGGAGTGGGATTTAGGGCAAGTCTCTGAACTGCTCTCGGCATCAGTCTCCCCATCTGTGAAATAAGGTTAATGGTATCTCTCCTGCCTGTGCTTCAAGGTTGTTTGGAGCCTCATATGTGTCTCCCCTACCCTGCCCATAGAGCGTATAAATCTCAGATGTGTATGGATAGCCTGTACTGTTCTACGGTAAGCTTATTATTTCCAGGATTCTTCAAATCAGTGATCAGCATTGATCCAGTTCAACATAATCATATATTAAGCATTAATATGGGAATCTCTCTGGTTATTGATGTTAATGCGAGTGTGTATAGTTTATCTCAAATAGGACTGGACTGTACTATTGATATAAGTCATCAATGTATGTTTTTAGTAGATTTGTTTTCTCAACATAAGGATCCTTTTGGCCTAAAATTAGTTAGACGGCTTAAATTTTGGTTAATCTACAAAAAAAATGATGACATCAGAAGAGCTACTTCTTTTAAATATAACTTCTTTCTTACATTGAACCTAATCTTTCATTTAGGACAAGGAAACCATGTGGTTTGAAAATTCACTGACATTACAGAACTAAAACAGTGGCTTTTGAACCCTCTAGCAGTTTCGTTTTTCTTTGTTTTACAAATGGAATGGTGATATTTCTGAGTGTATATGAAGCATACTAATTGACCCCAAAAAAGTGTATTTTGCAAACCTCTTATTTAACTATTATTCTCTTTTGCCAGCCACCTAAGAAGCCTTCCTCTTTGTCCCTAGGTTGATTTCCTCTCCTAAACCTTTTCAGTTCTAAGCCCAGACAAATTGCTGTGGTTCTTTGAGAGGCCACACAAAATAAGTATTGTCCAATGCTAACACTTTGAAATGTGATATTGTAATTACTTACCAAGTGAACATTAATCACTATCAGATTAGAATGGAATTACCTGTTATATTCACATTAATAGCAAATGAGCTTTCCCTGATTGATGTTGTTATAATGAATAAAAAAAGAATTAATAATGATCTGGCATTCACCAAAAGAGGCATAGTCATTAAGGCCATACCATCAAAAGGCAAGTAATACTTTACAATAAGCAAGTATTAATTAAAGTAAAACCATAATGAACTCCTGTTGAATTACTTATATCTGCATTACAAAGATATTAGACTATTGGGATTAATGTGATTGTGATACATTTTGTAAAAGTTAATAATGAATGTCCACTTAAAATATTTAGGAAGCAAATACTTGCTTGTGTTTGCTACATAGCTCCACCAGCTCTGTTGCTTCTCTGAGTGACTTATTAGCATAGGGACAGTGATGAATAATACCAAGCATTAGATATATTAAATTGTATCTTTTTATCTGAAAGTATGCATTTTGTTTTTCAGAATTTTTGTGCATTTCCAGTAGAATATTCTAAAGGGCCTCTAAATTGTAGATGTAACATCAACTAATTTCCATTTTTAAAAAAAGTATTTAAAGGCTGATCTGCTGTGAATATTGAACCAGATGTTAAGGAACACCCTAGTCAAAACTGAGACTTGGGAGCAGAGAGGCAGAATGAAACCATTCATATACAATTTCAAAGGAGTAATTGAGCATACACCTATCAAGGGGGATAAAAAGTCAGGCTCTCCCAGTCAAGGTGCTTTCTTTCTTTAAAAAAAAAAATAAGATTTTCTATGGCAACAAATCCATAGCAGAAAGCAAAGAGTTTTGCATCAGTTACATGATAAGAAAATCATTCTTGTAATTTTGCTACGTTGAACATTGTTTAGAACAATTTAGAATGATATTAAAAGAGCTATAAAACACATTTGTCTAACATAAGAGTTAGCATTTAAACCAGATTAGAATAATTATGTCTTCAAAAGGGTGCGTGTTAAAACTGGCAAAATCTAAATGAGCTCTGTATTTCAGTTAATAGCATTCTACCAATGTCAGTTTCCTGGCTTGGATAATGCACTCTGGGTATTGAAGATATTATCATCCGGAGAAGCTGAGTGAAGGGTACATGGGAGCTCTCTGTACTATAACTTTCTTGTGAATCTTAAACCATTTCTAAAATAAACGTTATTTTTCATAAAACTAAATATATATTTGAAGAAAATGCTATCTTTTCTCTCTAACCAGTGGCTAACTGCTCAGTCTGAAAGAGTATGTGGAGGTAGTTGGCAAATTAATTACATTTCTGACCTCGACTTAATTGATGGTTTTTGAACCAGTAAGGGAATATGTGTGCCTACATATATTGTGGAACATATAAATATAGAAGGTAAAACGATAGAAGTTAATTATTTCTTAGTGTGTTGCAGTGGGTCCATTTAACGCTGTTTATGTAGGAAGCTACGGCGATTATAAAAATGAACACAGCCCAACAGCCAAGTCAATTAATTGAGCCTTAAAGGTGTCGTGCTAGAGATTTGAAATGAAGCTTATGATGAGCTTTGCATTTATTGTCATACAAGGTAGACACCTTTTTTTTATTTTAGTGCTCCACATTATATGCTACAGTATCAAAGAAAAACTGTAAAATAGGTGCTCGAAATCCTGATGTGCCCTCCCTTCCAAAAAGGCAGCACTACAATGAATCCAACCTTCAGAGTTAATAATGTCTCAGAACCAACCCAGCAGTTGTACCAGCATGATTTAGCTCCTGCTGTGGCTATTATTATTTTTATTTTATTAATTTTGCAATTAAATTGACGAGTTAAACTCAACCTATTTCAAGCTGTGGCTTTTTCCCACTATCCTCAGAAGTTCATAGATAACTTCAGATGTTCAACAGTGAAAGAAGACAGCCTGCATATTATTTCCGTAGCACCAATTTTGTGTGGGGAAAAAAAAAAAAGATTTCACAAAATCTCGCAGAAGTTCCATAACTACTTGTATTATATATCTAAAAAATAGAAAAGGTTAAAAGAGCAGTGCCGATTTTTAATACAGCTACATTGTGAGCCAAATACACTGCATTTTCATCAAGAAGTTACTGAAGCACCGTGTGTATACACCACCACCAGGTATTTGAAAAGAGGCAGGAAGATAGAAAACTTCTCTAACCCTTGGGAATTGTGCCTTCTAATAGTATGTATGTAGCAACTTTATTTTTTTTAATTTTTTGAAAGATTTTATTTTATTTGCCAGAGAGAGAGAGAGAGCACAAGCAGAGGGAGTGGCAGGCAGGGATGAGGGAGAAGCAGGCTCCCCGCTGAGCAGGGAGCTGAACTCGGGGCTCGATCCCAGGACCCTGGGATCATGACTTGAACCAAAGACAGATGCTGCACTGACTGAGCCACCCAGGCGTCACTAAATTTAGCAACTTTAGGTGGACTTAGTAACATCTACCTCATTTATCTTGAGGCTCAATATATATTTTGCAATTGTGTAGGAGCCATGAAATATTCCACACAGCATTTAGACAGGGACTTTTTCTAGAGAAGGTGACATTTGTAAAGGATTTGAAGAAATGCACCTGGGTGAGTAAAATCATAGTTTTCTTTGGACTGCTGGAACGAATTGGAGTTAGCTTTATATCTGATATGGTCCAATATAATGTGCCATTTGCTAAAGACTGAGGAGAGAAGCTACATAGGGGTTACAAGTTAACAGAGCACTTTGTGATTCAAAGAAAGAAGGAAAGAAAGTAGAGTTCCTGTGTCCCCCTTTGGCTTAGTGCATCTCACTTTATTTTTTTTAAAGATTTTATTTCAGAGAGAGAGAGACAAGCAGGGGGAAGGAGCAGAGGGAGAAGCAGACTCCCCACTGAGTGGGGAACTAGGCACAGAGCTCAATCCCAGGACCCTGAGATCATGACCTGAGCCCAAGGCAGATGCTTAACTGAGCCACCGAGGCGCCCCAGTGCATCTCACTTTAGTGGTTAAGTAAAGTGCTGGCCATCTGGGCATCTTTCTGGCTGTGTTCCCATATATCTGAGTATTCATGGACCACTAACTCAGCCTTGCAGAACATTCGATTCCTTGCCAATAGGCAAGATTTCTAAGTTGCCTTTCACATCCACATTTCTGTGTTTCGCTCTAAGAGGATCCTTCGTGCCGGAATTATCCTGCAGTGGGGCATAGTGATGAAAGCATAACTGTGTCTGAACGTTGGCTACGCTCCTTTCACAAGCTCACAGTGTGATCTCCCGACAAGCCTCTTAGCCTCTCTAGAATTCATTTCTATAATGTGAAGAATAGAGGTTAATATTGTGAAGATTAAGTGAAATAAGTTATAGAAAGTACTTAGCATAGTGCCCTGCATATCATGAAGGCTTAGTATGTGTTAGTAGCTTCCTTTTATTATTATCATGATTATCATTGTTAATCATAATGAACCCTGGTTATTGGAGGAGTTGGTTTTGTCCTCTTATCTCATAGTCAAAATAGGTTTTAAAGGGTCTTTTATCTCTTCTTTCTGGTGGCACATTATAAATACTTAGAGTAATGTGCTTCGTTTGTATATGGTTCTTTTTTGTGTACAAAGTGCTCATTTATGTTATCTTACTAAAATTTCAAAAGCGAGTGTAAAAGAGTCAGAATTTATAAGAGTACAACTGAGGAGTAAATATTTTGCTCACTGATTTTTTCACTTTAGCTGACTCTTATCTTCTCATGCTGCATATCGCCTGTCTTGATGAACAGAACGCCAACCTGAGGTCAACCTTGTGTGTACATATTTGTTCAGCCTGAGAAGGATCCAGAGGTACAAATATTGGGATAATCCCAATTTCCCAGGAGAAGGTAGCATACACAGTACAATTTCCAGGAGGTCCATAAAAAGTCTATTAAAATGTTAGCTCAAATCATACAATATTTCCAGTGTTCAAATGTTTGAGACCTACAAAATTAGCAGGGTTTTTTTTTTTTTTGCATGTTTCAACCTAATAGCTAAAAGAAAACTATGTAGCTTGAAGTTCCAAATTGTTACCAAATATTGCACAACAAAAAGTGGAGAGGAAAATAAATATTGCTAATAAATTATACCTGGGCAATTCCAGGCCAGAAAGAGATGTGTCCCATATAGAGCAGTACTTATTTGCAGTCTTCCAGTGGTCAAATTTCAATAATCACAAGTCCCACCCCCCTTATTGATTTCACCCCCTGACCTATGCAGTTGGCCAAATATTTTGTTAGCAAAATTCTTCTTTCCATGATCGTTTATAGGGATTTCTGGTTAGAACTGGTAGGTTATGACACTTTATTAAAATGAGAATAGGGGAAATAAAATTATAGATTTACCTACAAGGAGAAAGAATATGGGAACAGCAACAAGAAAATATGAGCAATGACAAATTTTGAGAATATGTAAAGGGAGCGGAGAAGCTAGCATCTCTAGGAAAACTGAACACCAAGTACCTAGAACCTAGAAAGTCTTAGAAATTGGAGGCTCCAGCTACTACAGAAGGCAGGGATGACGATGGGGCTGATAGTAGGGACATTTGTCAAAAGTGTGTCTAAGAAGCATTCAGATCCCCATGCCTTTCATGCCCTTTTCATGGAATCCAACTTGTTGCCTCTTCCCTAACCAACCAGAAGACCAGAGGTCTGTTCTCCAGAGAAATTGTACTAGAAGAGCTCAACATTTGGGGACATCAGGTAGAGAAGAAGACAGGGGAGAATTTCCACCCTGAAAACAGGAACTAAATGAAACTACACATACTGAATAGGATCCCCCGCTCTCCCCAAGGCTCAAGTCCTAACTGGCTCCAGGTGTACTGGCTGCAAGCATACACTCAGACTAAATGTTTTCCTCCAGAGAAACTGGGTAGCCTTAGAAAATAACCTATTGCTACTCTTATTTGGAGGTCTTTGCCCACATGCACAGGATGAAATTCACCTGGTGAAAACCCTACAAGTAAAGCTTACCATTAATTTTTCAGTGCCTAAATCCTAAATAGGGATGAGAAATGAGAGCAAATTATAAAAATGGGGCAGGGGGGTAGAAAGAACTCAGGGAATATAGATACCTATAATTAACATCCCTGAAGACCAAAGCGAAAATATTTGATCCATAAAACAAGAAGATTTTATTAAAAAGAAAAATTCAAAAAACAAGAATGTACTTCTGGAAAATAAAATGTAATAGCAAAGATGTAAAATTAAATTGAAAATGGAAGGTAAATCTCCAAGAAAGCTGATAAAATAAAGATGAAGAAATGAATCATAAAAAAGAAAAGATGGTAAAATTAAAGGATTAAGTCCAAGAAATCCACCATCTCACTAAAGGAATTCTGGAGAAAATATACAGAATTTATCAAAAACATATATGTGAGAACATTTCCTGGAAATGAAGGACATCAATTTTAAGATTGAGAGTGCCCACCAAGTTCCCAGCACAATGTTAAAAAAGAGAGAGAGAGAGAGAGAGAGAGAGAGACATCAGGACATATCATGTGACATTCCAGAATAGCAGTAAAATTCTAAAACCTTCCAAAGAAAGATGTGGGTGTGGGGAAGGAAGGAAGGAAGGAAGGAAGGAAGGAAGGAAGGAAGGAAGGGAGGAAGGAAGGAAGGGGCAGAAACAGACAGAAGGACAAAGAGAAAGAAATTAACAGTTAGAAACCATGTCACTAATGAAGGATTAAAAATCAGAATGACATCAGACCTCTTAACAGCAGTACTTGTTTACAGGTGCTAAGGAATCCATACCTTTACAATTCTGAAGGATTATAATGTTCAAATTAGAATTAATATATTATTTACTTCCCAAGTACCTTCCTCGAGAAGCTCCATGAAAATTCAATAATTAGACAACAGAGAAGAAAACATGGAACCGAGGATACAAGAGGAGGGAGGGAATGAGAAGGCCTGGTATTGCAGTGGTGCTTGCAGGCCTAGAGCACAATCTACTTCTGACAAAATTATGGGCAAGCCGTCCTGACAAAACTTCTTATACAAACTGACAAGAGATGCAGGGTGAAATATAACACACTTCCATTTAAAGCTGAGCTGAGCTCTCAAGAAAATAAGTAAAATACCCAGGAACTAATAAAAGAGGAGCCAAACTCTCACCCTGGATGTTTGCTGATGAACAAGAAGCTCAGGTTCTAATAGTTTCTCAGGGAGAGGAGGAACAGCCAGGCTCGGGTGAATAGAACTGAGATCCCCATGAGAAAGCAAAATCCTTAAAGAGCTGCACACCTGTAGTGAAAGAACAGCCCAGGGAAAAAGCCATTTTAGCAGCAAGAGGAGATGGCAAGGAAACTTGTCCAACTCAGCCTGAGTTCTGGGTAAGGAAAATGTCTTCTTGAAGGATTTGAGAAATCCGGAATTCCTCTCACATGTTTGGGATCTGAATTAATACTACCTTTGTGGTTCTGAGAAGTCTCAGACTCAGAAATTTATGGGAAGTATTCATAGGTTGTTAGCATCCTGAGGATCCAACACTTTCTTAAGAGATTAACCTGTAACTCAGGCCGTGCGGTTTCCACAGTTAATACCCTACCTACCAGACATGAGCTCACAATCTCAAATTATAAAACTTGCGTGGAAATGCCATAAACAAGAGTCAGCTGGGGAAAACTAGATTCGCCTTCCATATCTTCAGATAATGGAATTATCAAAATCAGAAATTAAATGAGCATGCTTGAAATGGTTAGAAACACAAAAGAATCAAAAGCTTAAGAAAGCAACAAGGTAGTATTAAAAAATAAATTTGAATAAACTCCCAATTAGTCCTCTATATATTAAATATGTAGTCAATGTAATAAATAAAACTCAATGGACATTTTAAACAGAAACTTAAAACTGGAAAAGAATTAGTGAATGAGAGGTGATCTAAAGAAATTACTCAAAACACAGCACAGAAAGACAAGGAGATAAAAAATATTTTTAAAAAAACTTGAGCACCGGGTGTTATGTGCAACTGATGAATTATTGAACTCTACATCTGAAACTGATGATGTACTATATGTTGGCTAATTGAAATTAAACCAAAAAACTTAAGGCATATGGAAGATAGAATAAGCATAGCATCTATCTAATTGGAGTTTAGAAAAAATAAATGGGAGGAAGCAGTATTCAAACAGAGGTTTCCAGAAATGCCAAAAGACATGAATACTCAAGTTTTGGAAGCCAAGAAATCCCAGTGTGGATAATGAAAAAAAAAAGTGTACCTAGACTCATTGCAATGAAATCATCAAATATTAAAGACAATGAGAAGATCTTAAAAATGCCTAGGGAAAGAAAAGGAGATTCCCTACAAAGGAAAAATAGTAGACTCCTCAACAGTAGCAAAAGAAGTAAAACTCAAATTTCTATATAGAATAATACACCTTACTGAATTATTGTTCACAACTGAGATGAAATAAACCATTTTCAGAAAGCAGCCAGTCAGAATTCAAACATAAGGGTAAAGGGCTCTCAAAAGAATTTTTTGATGGAGTTTGGAAGATTGGAGAGGAAAATGGACAAATAGAACAATTGCTGTGTTTGCACTTGGAAAATCACCATTAGAGTGGATTTAAAATTCTGCGACAGTGACTGCCAAGACATAAGTATATAGACATTTAAAACTAAGGAAAGAAGAAATATGTTATTTCAGGAAGAACAGAAAGTTATACAGAAAAGGAAATATTATCACTGTACCAAATACTTGACCTAACAGCAAACAATCTTAGTCAAAATAAGATAAACCCTAAATATCGATTTTTTTAAACTTTTTTGCTTTGAAATAGAGATACACAGGAAAGAAGAATAGTAGAGAGAGAGGTCCCACATACCCTTCACTGAGTCCCCCCCCCCCTCCAGTGGTTACATTTTACATAGCTCATCCATCATATGCTATCAAAACCAGGAAATTGGCATTGGTACCATCCATGTGTGCTTGTGTGTGCTTGTGTGTGTGTATTTGTGCCATTTTATCACATGTGTAAATTTGTATAACCACCACCATGATCAAGGTACAGAACTATTTCATGCCTACAAATATCTCACTCATGCTACTCATTCCCTTTGCTCTCACCATCCCTACCATCTTCCTGCTAATCACTGATCCATTTTCTATCTCTCTAATTTTGTCATCTTTCGAAAATTATATATGTGAAATCATAGAGTTTATGACCTTTATGGATTACTTTTTTTACTAAGCACAATGCCCTTGAAATCCATCCAACAGTGCACCTGGTTGGCTCAGTTTGTTAATCATCTGCCTTCAGCTCTGGTCATGGTCCTGGGGTTCTGGGATGGAGCCCCATGTCCAGCTCCCCACTCAGCAGGAAGTCTGCTTTTCCCTCTCCCTCTGCCCCTCCCCCCAACTCATGTGTGCTCTCTCTCTCTCTAAAATAAATAAAATCTTTATTAAAAAAAAAAGAAATCCATCCAAGTTGTTATGTGTGTCAATAGCTTATTCCTTTTTATTGCTGACTAGTATTCCACAATATGGATTATCAAATTCTATTTAAACACTCACCTATTGAGGGACATTATCGTTATTTCCAGGTTCAGGCTATTACAGTCTATGCTGCTATGAACATATGTATACAGGTTTTTGTGTGGGTGTCAATTATCCTTTCTCTGGGATAAGTGCCCAAGAGTAAACCTGCTGGGCCATATGGCAATGTGTATTTAGTTTTTCAAAGAAACTGCCAAACTCTTTTCCAGGTGGCTGTATCATTTTACATTTTAAATTCCCACCAGCAATGTATCAGTGATGCAGTTTCACTGCATCCTCATTAACATTCGGTATTGTCACCACATTTTTTCATTTTAGTGGTTCTAATAGATGGGTAGTGATGTCTCATGATGGTGTTCATTTGCATTGCCCTAATGGCTAGTGATGTTGAATATGTTTCATTTGCTTATTTACCATTTAAATATCATCTTCAGGGAAATGTTTCTTCCTATATGTTACGCATATGCTCTTTAGAATTTTGTTTGTTTGTTTGTTTTTAGTTGCTGAGATCATCCACATGCATGCATGTGCAAGGAAGTAGAAATATGGGCAGGTAAAGGAACACTAGCTCCTCGTCTTCATGAGGGGTAATCAAGAGATAATGACTAAAATTGGTAACTAAAGAAATTGGGTTATAAGCATAATATTTAGGCATGTGGGTTAGGGTAGAGGTACATTGTTTTTCACTCTAAGAGTATTATTGCATTTTTTGGAACTTAATACATGTGATACTTGGATAACTTTTTTTATAATAATATTTTTTTCTTATATTATGTTAGTCACCATACAGTACATCCCTGGTTTTTGATGTAAAGTTCCATGATTCATTAGTTGCATGTAACACCCAGTACACCATGTAATACGTGCCGTCCTTACTACCCATCACCAGCCTATCCCAATCCTCCACCCCCTCTCCCCTCTGAAGCCCTCAGTTCGTTTCTCAGAGTCCATAGTCTCTCATGCTTCACTCCCCCCTCTGATTACCCCCTTTCTTTTTTTTTTTAATTTTATTTATTTATTTGACAGAGATAGAGACAGCCAGCGAGAGAGGGGACACAAGCAGAGGGAGTGGGAGAGGAAGAAGCAGGCTCATAGCTGAAGAGCCTGATGTGGGGCTCGATCCCATAACGCCGGGATCACACCCTGAGCCGAAGGCAGGCGCTTAACCGCTGTGCCACCCAGGCGCCCCTGATTACCCCCTTTCTTTATCCCTTTCTTCTCCTACCGATCTTCCTAGTTCTTATGTTCCATAGATGAGAGAAACCATATGATAATTGTTTTTCTCTGCTTGACTTATTTCACTTAGCATTATCTCCTCCAGTGCCGTCCATGTTGCAGCAAATGTTGAGAACTCGTTCTTTCTGATAGCTGAGTAATATTCCATTGTATATATGTTGTACTACAAAGCCGTGATCACAAAGACAGCATGGTACTGGCACAAAAACAGACACATAGACCAATGGAACAGAATAGAGAACCCAGAAATGGACCCTCGGCTCTTTGGGCAACTAATCTTTGATAAAGCAGGAAAAAACATCCGGTGGAAAAAAGACAGTCTCTTCAATAAATGATGCTGGGAAAATTGGACAGCTACATGCAAAAGAATGAAACTTGACCACTCTCTCACACCATACACAAAGATAAACTCCAAATGGATGAAAGACTTCGATGTGAGACAGGAATCCATCAAAATCTTAGAGGAGAGCATAGGCAGCAACCTCTACGACATCGGCCACAGCAACCTTTTCATGACACATCTCCAAAGGCAAGAGAAACAAAAGATAAAATGAACTTGTGGGACTTCATCAAGATAAGAAGCTTCTGCACAGCCAAGGAAACAGTCAAAAAAACTAAGAGGCAGCCCACAGAATGGGAGAATATATGTGCAAATGACGCTACAGATGAAAGACTGGTATCCAAGATCTACAAAAGAAGACTGGTATTCAATACACAAGAAACAAATAAACAAATCATAAAATGGGCAGAAGATATGTACTTGGATAACTTTTAAAATTAAAATGTAAAACATACAGCTTATTATTAAACCAAATTCTAGACTCTAACCTCAGGATCAGCAAATAGAATTTATGTATCAGTCTCTCATTGACTGCATTGTAGAGCCTGGAAGAGTTATAGATCTGATTGCTTAGGCACTTCGTAGCTAATGGTGATTTTATCTCCACTGTCAATATCAGACAGCTCCACTTAAAAGCCCCAATGTCTTCGAATCCTCTTCCCTTAGTTGCACTACTAATGATAGCATGAATTTTCTCATACTCTCATACTTCAGACTTCAGACTTTCTTTGCAGGGCTTCAAGGCATTGAGACTAGGACAGAGATAGGAGTTTCTGAGGTAGGATACAAGCATGTCAGCACTGGACAGACATCACCTTTATCAAACCGTCCCCACGTAAACAGATCCTAGTACAATCTCCTGACGTCTTCTAAGAAGAGTGTTTATATCACACGAAGAAGCGAGAGTGGGCTTTGGATACTGTTAGCTAATAAAACTGCTGTCCTGTGATTTTTGATAAGAAAAGAATTGATTCCTATGAACCGAGGAATATTCAAAACAGATCATCTAATTCTACTTAATAGAGCCAATTTATGTCTCACTCACTTCACCTACAGCCTCTAAAGTGGGAGAATGTTCCTACCTGCTGAAGACAGATGGTTACCACATTTGAAAATTGCCCATGTGTGTCTTGTCCTTGTGGAGAAAGCTCAAAAAGCAGTGGAGAGAAATGTAGAGTGGGGAAGGGCTACTTGCCTGGATGTTCCACTGGATGGCTAATGATCCAAGGGGCAAGTGCCAAGAACAGTTACGACCTTTGTGCCTGCCATTGTGAAAAACTACGGAGCTCTCCCAGACATCAGCAACACAAGCCTGAAGGGTTTTAGGATATGGATGTTACTCGGTAGACCTCTATTTTTATCTGAGAACTCTCTCTCTCTTCCTCAGTCTGAAACCATTTGTCTTGCTAGCTTTCACACTCATTCCCTCTGTATTTCTATGGGATTCTTTGCCACCCTCTCTTTCTCTGTATAGATGTGACTGTGGATGCCATTTTACCACATTCGAATACATATAACCTTCTGAATATATACACATATTTGTGAAGTGCTTCTTTTTCTTCTCTGTTCTTTCATCTGTGTTTTGCTTGTTCTTTCTTTCTTTGCTCCATAGGTTCTATGTGTATGACTGTGTCTCCCTTAACTCTGTTTTTTCTTTTCCTTTTTTTAGATCTCTCTCCCATCATTTATCATAATAAAGTAAATTTATTGTCGTGCTATTAAAAAGATATGCACGCCATCTTATATTATTCATTGATAAAAATTAAACTGATTCAGTTTACCTACATAGCCTTCCCTTGACATGTGTGTCTGTGCATTTGATTAGAGATGAAAACACTGACTATTAATAAAACAGAAATCCCCACCTCTCTTGAAACAGCTATTTTACAATTGCCCTTGTTTTAAGAAAAAATGTTTCATAGAACCCATGCAATCTGATGGGACTGAATATATATCTTTTTTTTTCAATTAAGGGTAAAACGTTTCTTCCAAAGATTTTCTAATGAAGTAAGAAACATTTCTACAATGGACCAAAGTAAAATGATTCATACATTACAGTTGTGGTGACCTGGAACATGGAATCACTATCTGTCTTTTAAGCAGTTCTCCATAAATATTGTATATTGAACCTCAACTTTAGAAAGGAATGTGTTGTAGACGTTGTGAAGTTGTAGAGAATTCTCTGGCAAGAACACACACTACAATTACTCTGTGTTGTTGAAAAAGAGCAGACCCAAATATTTTGACAAGGCACAGTAAGGCTAAAAAGTCCTTTTGTTAAAAATAAAAAGGAAAGATAAATCTTTGTGACCTTGGATTTGCAATGGATTCTTAGATATGTTACCAAAGCATGGGTAACAAAGGAAAAAAATAGATTAATTGGGTCTCGTGAAAATTTAAAACTTTTGTATGTTATTTAAGAAATCAAGAAAGGAGAAAAGACAACCTCCAGAATGAGCAAAAATATTTTTAAATAGTATATTTGGTAAGTATCTAGTAGCCACAATACATAAAGAACTCTTACAACTGAAACAACTACAAAAACAACTCAAATCGTAATTGGGCAAAGGACTTGAGTATACATTTCCCTGAAGAAATACTAATAGCCAGCAAGCATATGAAAACATTCTCAACATCATTGGTCATTAGGAAATGCAAATAAAAACCACAGTGAGGTATCACCTCACATTCATGAAGATGAATTTTAAAAAATGCAAAATAACAACTGCTGAAGAGTATGTTAGAGAAATTGGAATGCTTGTGCATTGCCACTGGGAACATAAAATGGTTTAGCCACTGTAGAAAACATTTTGGCATTTACATAAGAAGTTAAACATAGATTTAACATATGACCCAGCAGGCCCACTCCCAGGTATATACCCAACAGAACTGGAAACAGGTGCTTAAACAAGTTCTTCTATGTGAGTGCTCATAGCAACACCTATTTGTAACAACCAGAAGGTAGAAACAACCCAAGTGTTCATCAGCCAATGAGTGGATAAAGAAATTGCAGTATATACATACAATGGAATATTATTCAGCCATGAAGAGAATGAAGCACCAACACATGGATGAACTTTGAATATATTTTGCTAACCAAAAGAAGATAAATACTAAAGGACACGTTTTCCATTTTTATGAGATATCCAGAGTAGGTAAACGCATAAAAACAAAATACAGAGTTGTGTCTGCTCAAGACATGGTGAGGGTGAAATAGGGAGTAACTGCTTAACAGGTATGAGATTTTATTTTGGAGTTTTGGAAATAGATAAGAGGTGGTAGTTACCTGTATTGTGGAATACACTAAATGTCATTACGTTGTTTGCCTTACAATGGTTAATTTCATGTTCTGTAAATTTCACCTCAATAAAAAAGGAAATTGAGAGGATGTTTTAAAAATGAACTAAATAAAAATAAATAAATAAAAAGTCACATGTCCTGGCTTTAGCACATTCATCTGTTCTACCTGCAAGACAGTACCCGTGCCACCAAAGCTAGCATGCAGTAAGGGGCTCCATAATTCTGAGTAAATGGTTAATGAATTAATAAATATATTTCATTCTGAGTTCCCCAGAAGCAGACCCAGAATCAAGAATTTAATGCAAACTCTGAGTCACAGCAGACCTCGAGACAAGGATTTCCTTGGGAAGGGAATAAAATATCCATAGATATAGAGAAAGGAAGCAAGACAATGGAGAGAAGGCATTCAGTAAAAGATGCAGTATCAAGTGAACTACCCTCAGTCTAGTGGAATTTCACCGCACTGTGGCAACTCAGTGTGTGGTGCAAACACATGCTTTGGAGTTCTCCTACCCAAATGACAAGGGAGCTGGGCTATTTCCATAACAATTCCTCATAGTCATTGGTTGAGCACAGCTTTCAAGGGGAAGTTATCCCCCCCCCCCCCCGGCACTTGGGCATGCCACATGGGGAAGAAAACAACTTTCATGGCCAGAGAAAGCCAGGGAGAAAAATAATGTGGGATCTCACAATCTGAAGCCAGGTTACAGTTCACTGAAGTGGTGAGGATGGGTTTTTTAAAAGTTATTATTTAAAAACGCTCATCTAAGGAAGAGCCCTATGATGGCTGCATCATAGCCACTAATATTATTTTGATGGGTCCAAGGTATGTTGCTTGAGAGAAACTGGGGAGAGGTTGCTTCCCATGAATGTAGCACAATTGTACTCTAATAAATTTTCTTTTTATGAAACAGAATTGCCTCTTGTAATTATAGAAAGCATTTAAATCATATGTGGATCCTTTTTTACTAGAGAACAATTTTCAGCAGTCCCTAGGAATATGTCTTGGCAATGTAAGGTTTTCTAGGACTCTAGTTCAAGATGCATTTCTCTAATTCTCACCTGGGGCCAATTTTATCCCCAGAGGATATATAACAAGGCATAAAGGCCTTTTTGGTTGTCACATTGAGGGTGGGGAAGCTACTGGCTTGTCATCGGTAGAGAACAAGGATGCTGCTCAGTGTTCTGCAGTGCACAAGACAGCTAGCTCCCTGCAACAAAAAAAAATTATTTGGCCTAATATGTCAATAATGCCAAGGTTGAGAGACCCTATCCTAAACCAGCACTGTCAAAAAGAATTCTCTATGATGATAAAAATATATTACATCTGCACTATCTAGTACTCTAGTCGCTAGTCCCACATGCTGTTAAGCACTTGACATGCGGCTAGTGTGACTTACTATATGCCAGATGTGGTGCAATATACTGAGGAAATAAATATGGCTGTAGCTTTGCAGTCATTGAAGTCAGAGCTCATGGTCTAGTAGAGGAGACAAATTCTTAAAAATAACTTATTGTAAAAGAATGTGGTAAGTGTTATAACAGAGGATGAATAACGTGCTAAATTTGAGGTGTCGGGACTCAGGCAGACAATCAACAGTTCTCTAAGGTGAATTTCCACTCTTAGCTCAGAACACTGTAATGTGTAAAAGCTGTATTCTATGCAAAAAAAAATTAAATCTTTAGTCATGTAACTCATTACTTTATCTTATTTTACCCCTTTTGTCAGAAAACACATAGAAAAAAACTGGAATCTGATGGGGAGTTCTGCTTTATTTAACAATCCTATTGAGTTTCTCAAAATAGTTTACCAAGGAAGTCCATTAAAGTATTGATTTTTTCATAAAGGATAATACAAATGGCATGACAGTCTCTTTAACATTTTAATCAAGCTTAAAATTAGTCTTGCATTTGAAGCCATCTTGCCCAGAAAAATTGTTGGAGAACTTGTGGAAAAAAACTTAACATAAAAAATTGATGGGCCACCTAGGCTGTGAGAACATTAAAATCTGAATCTAAAATATGGTTAGCCATTGTGACATCTTTCTTTGAAGCTTAAGTAACTCAATATTCCCAGTAGGCTACCCAGTGATTCAAAGTGACACATATACTGTCAGCTCATTCCCCTTCCCCGTGTGCTGGGATGATTTGTATCCACAGAAATATGTTGAAGAACCTATTAGTCTTGACTGCCAGAACCTACCAAAAAAAAAAAAAAATCCGTTGTCACCTAAACAAATAAATTAATGATAATGTAAGATAAACAAACCTATTAACTTACACTGGCCCCTAAGAGACAAAAGCCAGTTTATGGATTTAGAAAAGGAGAAAAATGAGACTGGCCATACAGCAACAATCCAGATAATAATGTGTTTTCTCTGTTCACTGAAAAACCATCTTTGCAGGCTAAATCTTCCTTATAAAAGAATTCCAAAAAATGTCTAGATACTCCCCTTCCAGGAGGTGAAGTTTAATGTTCTGTTCCCCTGGAGTATGAGCTGGATGAGGTGACCTGTTTTCAAAAAACATAGAAAAGGCGAAATAACTTTACAATGGAGAGGAAACCTGGCACGCACTACCTCCTTGACTAAGTGGTCAAGTTTAACATCACGAATGACAATTATGTTGATATCACATCCCCCATGATAGAATGTGATGAGAAGGGTGAGCCCCATAACCCCAGTCTGATCATGAGAAAACCTCAATCACAACTTAAGAGACATTCTGCAGTATACCTGACTTGCCCTCTTCCAGAGTGGTAAGCTCGTGAAAAATAAGAAAAAACTGAGAAACTCTCAGGCCAGAGGAGACCAAAAAGACATGGTGACTAAATACAACGTGAGATCCTGGATTGGATCCTGAATCGGAGAAAGGACATTGGTGGGAAAACTGGTGAAATCGCATTAAAATCTGTAGTTTTGTTTATAGTGTCATGGGAGCATCTATTTAAATATTTAGATGAACATACCTTGGATACAGAAGATGTTATCATTACAAGTTGTGGCTCAGGTACCTGGCAAAGTGTCAGATACATACGTACCTTTTTTAAACAAAGTAATGAATGAGCAGATAGTATGTGTTTTCTTAAAGGCTGATTTTCTAACAAGTTCAAATTGTGGCACCTATAGAAATATATGAGGGACGCCTGGGTGACTCAGTCTGTTAAAGGTCTGCCATCGGCTCAGGTCATGATCTCAGGGTGCTGGGACAAGCCCCACTTCAGACTCCCTGCTCAGTGGGGAGTCTGCTTGTCCCTCCCCCTGCTTGTACTCTCCCTCTCTCTCTCTCAAATAAATAAATAAAATCTTTTTAAAAAAGAAAGACATAATGAATATGTGCCAAACATTTTATTAAATCATTAACTAATGAGAGAATCAGTAAGATGTTGCAGTTGGTTCAAAGAAGGATCTGAGGAACAGACACATATATAAACAGTCAGAAATGCTGATAAGTATTTGATAACAGATGCCATACTGCTGACTCTCTGCATAGAGGAATCAATTGCATTCCAGGAGGCAAACACATTTGCATTTCCATGAACAAGAATCATTTGCATTACCATCAGCCCTCCAATAGTTGACTTTTTTTTTAGATTTATTTATTTGAGAGGGGGGAGGGCAGAGGGAGAGGGGGAGGAGACTCCCCACTGAGGGCCGGAGCCCCACCCAATGTGGCCTCCATCTCAGGACCCTGAGATCATGACCTGAGCTGAAACCAAGAGTGGGTCACTTAACCAACTGAGCCACCCAGGCGCCCCTCCCTGAGTTGAGTTCTGATTCTACAGCGGTAGAAAATGGCACAACCAAAGACTATGCGGTAGACCCTTAAAGGATCAGATAACCCCTGAGGGTTTTGTTAGACAACATAAAGAATTCCATGGAAAAGGCACACAGGAATCTTTTCATCATTTCAGAGTCTTCCACACTTTCTTTTAAGAGTTTGTCTGAGGAGTTTGAACCAAATTGAATTGAATTGAATCAAAAATTAAGGACAGCAGGCATTCGTTTGCATAAATTCAAACTAAACCCAATGCAAACACTAATGTTTTATTATATACCAGATCATAATTTGGCTTTTGTCTGTTTTGTTTTCTTTACTTCACAGTAGTGTGAACAAGAAAACTACAGTTTTAGGTTTTTTAGAAACTATAAAATGAAAGCAAAATCAAAATGTCAAAATATTTACCAAATCTAAATAGAATCTATATACTTGGAGATGGTACCCCTGGCTTGCTCTTTATAAACCTTATTTTATTGTTCTTGCTTCGTTCATGATTTCTAAGCTGGTACACAAAATGGTATCTCCTCGTTACCTGGGTTTTGGACTTTGGCCCTATTTTTAATTATCCAAGTAACTGTGAGAAAGTTTGTTAACATCTTTGTGTTTCTGTTTCCTCATCTGTAAACATAGGATGATAATGAAAATACCCATGTCATACGGTTGTTGTAAGAATGAAATGGGGAATCCCTAGGCAAAAAACAAACAAAACCAAAAACAAAATTTCAAATAAGCAAGATGAATAAGCTCTAGGGATGTGCTGTACAACATTGTACCTTTAGTCACCGATAATATATTGTACACCAAAAAATTTGTTAAGCTGGTAGATCTTGTGTTAACTGTTTTTACAACAATAAAATTAAAATTATAAATATACTAGTATCTAGAATATATTAAGAACTCTTAAAACTCCACAGTGAAATAACAATCTAGTTATAAAATGAGCAAAAGACATGAAGAGACATTTTAACCAAGAATATATAGCAATGGTAAATAAGCACATGGAAAGATTGTCAACAACATTATCCATTAGGGAAATGCCAATTGAAATCATAATGAGATATCCCTACACACCTATCAGAATGGCTAAAACAAAAACAGTGACAATACCAAATGTTGGCAAAGATGCAGAGAAAATGGATCATTCATACATTGCTGGTAGAAAATGTAAAATGTACAGTCACTCTAGAAAACAGTTGGCTTGTTTTCTATAACACTAAATATGCAACTATCCTAAAACCAAGCAATTGCCCTCTTGAGCATTTATCACCAAACTTGTACAAAAATGTTCATACCAGCTTTATTTGTAATAGCCAAAAAGTAGAAACTAATCCAGTGGTTTTCAACAATGAATGAGTACTAACTACCATACATTCATACCATGCAGTACTACCCAGCATTAAAAAGAATTGAAATACCAATGTATACACCAACTTGGGTGAATCTCCAGGCAATTATGCTTAGTAAAAAAAGCTAATCTTAAAAGGTTACGTACCACATGATTGCATTTCTATAACATTCTTGAAATGACAGAATTATGGAATGGAAAACAAATTAGGAGTTGCCAAGAGTCAGGGACAACGGGGAGAGAAGAGAAGTGGGTGAAGCTATAAAAGCGCAGCACAGGACAGATCCTTGTGGTGTTAGAACTATTCATTATCTCAATTATATCAACATCAGTATCCCAGTCATGGTATTGTACTAGAGTTTCACAAGATGTTACCTTTGGGGAAACTGGTCAGAGGTCCCTTGGCTTTCTCTGTATTATTTCTTACAACTGCATGTGAATTTATAGTTATCTCAAAGCATAATTCTTTTTTATAAATAGGATCCATGCCCAGCGTGGAACCCAATGCAGGGCTTGAACTCACAACCCTGAGATCAAGACCTAAGCCAAGATTAAGAGTGGGACACGTAACCAACTAAGCCACCCAGGCACCCCTCAAAGTATGGTTTTAAAGAGCAAATAAAATCAAATAAAAAGAATCCAAAGGGGCACCCGTGTGGCTCAGTCAGTTAAGCAACTGACCCTTGGTTTCGGCCCAGGTCGTGATCTCAGGGTTGTGACATCAAGCCCCGTGTCGGGCTCCATGCTCAGAGCAGAGTCTGCTTCAGACTGTCGCTCCCTCTCCTTCTGCTCTCCCCCACCCCTAAAATAAATAAATAAACCTTTTTTTTAACAATCCAGGAATTTTAGGACTTCAACATTCATTTTATCTCACTTATTTTACCAGTAAGAAACCTGAGGCACGAAAAGCTAAAGTGAGTCGCTTTTCTGCTTCATTTAAGTTCTTTTTTTCTTCTCTCCTTCACTCACTTATAAGCTTCTATAATAGAGAAGGTATGTCTTGTATTTCTTCAGCCCACATATTACTTCAAGTAATGCTAGGCATAAATTAACACTTTAAAATGTGTGGTCTGAGTAAATAGGAAAGAGAGATTTATTCATATATGTAAACATTATATTAACATGTTTTGTTAATTAACATGTTTTAATTAACATTAAATGTGCATGTAGAAAGTCTAAAAATGATCTCAAATTATTTGACTTGATTAAGAGTTTTTTTAAAGGTGATAATTTATGGGGTTTTATTTGATTTTTTCATATTATTTTTGCATAGGTAATCATTTTCATGGTTCAGAAATCAAAAGGTATACAGTGAAAATTCTTTTCCCCATCATCTTTGCGCTCTCCACTCAGCGCCTTCCCACAGGCAAACAAATTATCAACTTCTTGTGTATCCTTCAGGAGATATTTATGAATTTTCAAGCATAAGTTTATGTATAGATGTGTGTTTTTCTGTGTACAGATGTATTTACCTAAGTGGTAGCATACTGTACATACTTCTTCAGAATCATGCTTTTTTCCTTCAACAGTGTATCTTAGAAATTGGCTTGTATCAGTACACAGAGTCTCTTGGTTTACTGTGGCTGCCACGCCAAAATGCTACAAACTGGGGGTCTTAAATAGCAGAAATGTATTGTTTCATGGTTCTAGAGACTAGAAGTCTCAGATCAAGGTGTTGTAGGCTTGTTCCTTTTGAGGGCATTGAGGGAGAATCTGTTCCATGCTTTCCCCCTAGCTTTTGGTTATTTGCTGACAATCTTTGGTGTTCCTCAGCTTGGAGATCTCTTTCTTCATCTTCACATGGTGTTCTCAGTGTGTGTGTGTGTGTGTGTGTGTGTGTGTGTGTGTGTGTGTGTGTGTGTCTCCAAGTTTCCCCTTATAAGAACATGAGTTATACTGGAGTAAGGCCCAACCTAATGATCTCATTTCAACTTGATTTTTCTGTAAAGACTCTTGTTTCCAAATAAGGTCACATTCTGAGGTACTGAGTGTTAGGACTTCAACATTTGAATTTGGGAGAGGGACACAATTCAACCCGTAACAAAAAGCTTAGCCATTCTTTTAATGGCTACATAGTGTTCCATTATGTAGCTGTATCATAATTTATCTAAGCAATACTGTAGACATATTATTGGTTTTCAATGCAGGGGTTTTTTTTCCTAATGTAAGTGTAAGTTTCATAAAAAAGAATTATAGCATCTAAGTCTTACCAAATAGTATTTAAATCGTGATTACCCTATAAACTTCAAATGCCTTGAAGGCAGGATGTATTAAGGGAGGAGGGGAGACTTTTAAAGTTCATATAAAAAAATAGATACTTAAGACTAAGGATGTAGGAAAAAAGAATAAATGTCTCTCTCTGCGTTGGAGATCAGGGAGGGTCCTGCATTACCCAGCATTAAACTTTCTATAAAGCTTCTGTAATCCATATCATGTAGTATTGGCACAAAAAGAGACAAATAGATCACTGAAACAGAATTGTGAGTCCAGAAGCAGATCAAATTGTTTTTGGAGACATTATGTGGCAAAAGTGTTATTCTAATCCAGTGCGGAAAAAAAAAAAAAAGATGTTTTATTCAATAAATGCTGCCAGCACTCTTTGCAGTCCCTCTTGGAGAACAGTTTATCTCTTTGCTCATGCAGTATAAAAATAAATTTCAAGTGCATTAAAGTTTTAAATATAAAAAGAAATATCCTTGGAATGAGGAAGACCTTTTCTAACAAGACAGGAAAACCAAAAGTAATAAGGAAAAGACAGACCTGCTTACTACATTAAAAATAATGAAACACAAGGTCAAAAGACAAATGACAGATCACGTAGATATGGTTTGTAACATATATGACAAAAAGGATGTATACCCCTAATATACATATACCTCCTATATGTTAATTTCTAAGGAGACAAACAACCTGATAAAAAAAAGTGGTCAAAGCATAGCAATACGTGTTTCACAGAAGATACCCAGGCAGCTGGTGGGGGTGCGGGGAGACTATGAAAAGATGCTCAACCACGTCATCATCAGGAAAATGAAAATAAACAAACAAGACGCCATTTTCCATTCAAGAGATGGACAAAAATTAGGGGTGATAACTTCTAATGACGGAAAAGATCACTCTCAGGCATTGCTGGTGGGAACATAAATTGCTATGGTGTTTAAGGAAATTTTTCTTATTTTTTTATATTTTTATTCTTTAAATTTATTAAGTTTTTTAATGCACCTACGTTTTGATCTGCCACTCCATTTCTGAGAATGGATTCTACAGAAATAGAAGTATCAATATGAAAGACTATATGTAGAAACTATTTACTGTAACATTGTCAGTAGTGGTCAAAAAGTAGAAATAACACAAATACACATCAATGGGGGAATTTTTGAAGAAATTGTGGGATTATGATGGCTTTACAGAATGAATTCCTTTTCAGTCTAGTTGGATCTGTGCCTGCTGTCCTGAAGAGATAGTCATGACATCTTAACAAACAAAACGAGTTTCAAGAAACATGTGAACCCATTTGAAAAATTAAAAAGACAAAATTAATTCCCTGGGGTTATGTGGCCATGAGGTAGGAATGGAAGGATATACATGAAGTTATTAGTACTGTAACCTTAGATGCTCAAAGGCGAGAGCAGGAAAGAAAAAGAAGAGGGGGGAAAGTCTCAAATTGTATAAAAAACAAACAATTGGAGTATAAATATTACCACGAATATATAACCATTGAACATGAGCATGGACTAGAAACTGTAAGTTAACACAGAGAATGGCATATGTCAATGTATAAATTACACGATTGGGTTAAGTTCTTTTTTGTCTTTGAATGTTGTTGTTTTACATCTTATTCTCTACAGAAATATGGGGTTTGGGGAAGCCCTGACGAGCATAGTACCTACCATGCGGACCCTCCATTAATAGTAGCTGTTTATTAGCAGTAGAGTGATAGTGCAGAACTCCCCATCTACCCCTGGTAGCCCTGAGTCTGCCTACGCTTTAAGCCCAGATGTCATTAGTATTATAGAACTAGTTGTAAACTTGAGTCTATAACTAGCACCGTTGAAGGAGGACCATCTGCGAGTATGACACAGATTGGGGTGGGGTTGGAGGGGTCGTGCCTTAGGCACGCATTCTCACTCCCGACAGTCTACCCTAGGACCTCTCCAGGGAGCAGAGTCCCTGCCTGCCTGTGTCTTTACCCCTCACCCCATTTTTGCATATTCGTTTCAGCCTAAAAGGGGAAGAAGCATGAAAACTGAAGTTCTCCTCCTCGTCCATCACTGAGGTGTAGTGAAAGTTTTGTGAGGGTGGGTCAGCAGCCAGTTAGGCTTCCTACAGAGATGGGATCCTTGCCCTCGATTCTGGATAAAGTTCGGAGCCTTAAAAAAAAAAAAAGTTTGGAGCCTTTAACTGCCGGAGCTTGTGAAGTAGGAACTTTGGACACTTCCCTCAGAAGTTTCTATAATTAGCATGCAACTTGTTAAGCAGTCTATGACTCACAAAGGGACTGCTGCGGATTTGCACTGGGCTGGGTCTAAGAACAGGGCAAAGGGAAGCCTTGGAAAGTGCTCTACTTTTGAATCATCTTCCTTAGTACCTAACTGGCCCACTTGCCACCTGGACGTCCGGGGAGCCCATAGGAAAATGAGCCATTTGTGGTAAATATATTGACCCCTCAGGTGCCTGAAATTATTCCCGAGGTCTGGTTTTTGGTTTTGTTTTTGTTTTTTAATAATTTTCCCCATCCTATGGAGGGAGCCTCAGACTATGAGAGTCAGGAGATCGCATTCCGGCTGCTAACTCTGCTGTCACACTTCGAGTAAATTCTGGAAACATTCGTTTTTCTCATCAGTCAATCAAGAGGCTTAGCTAGATCTCTAAGGTCCTTCTAGGTCTGGATTTCATACTTCAGTACTTTGTTTATAGAATCGAGTTGTAGCTTTTCATTTTAAATGCTGGGCCCCACCAGTGATTCTAAGTCTTAAGCACTCATGCGATTTCAAATGCTTCCAGAACAAGGCACTCTTTGTAGAGCCCATTTTGATACGTCCTTCTCTGTGATATAAGTGAAAGTGAGTTTGTGGGCCCACTGAATCCTCCCTCCCTGATTCCTGTGAAGCCCATTCAGCATTATGAAGAGCTCATCTTTGGGCTGCCTTAGGTAGCGGGGCATTGACAAGTTGACAATTCAGACATGGTTCTTTTCCTCCATAGTCACTCATTTTTTTAAGTTCAAAGATTGTAATTCTGCAACAATTAGAGAGCTATGTGTCCTATTTGTTAAAAATTGCTTCATTTTCTTAAAAGCAAATCATCTTGCTAGACAGAGCATGGCTCATGGACCACAAGGCTCTGCATCACTGGGGAGCTTGTTAGAAATGTGGAATTTCAGGCTCCATCGAGAACTGTTGAATCAGAATCTTCATTGTAACAAGATCCCCAAGGAATTTGTACGCACATTAAAGCTTAACAAAACACCACAGTATCACACATATGCATACGTGGAATCATGTTCAACGCGAAAGAGAGAGAAAAGGGTGGGACCACTAGTTCTCAGATGGAGATTAGTTACAACCTTTACCTCGGTGACCTTTAATGTTCTCATCTGTATAAAATGGACCCTAAACAATATTTCACAAGATTTTTACTCTGGAATGCCTAAGGCTACCTCGAAAGAGTAGGAAAGTCACCCAAGGTACAGATCACTTAAGAGCTTTCCACTTTTGCAAGAGTAGAGGTGTGATTTCCCAGGAAGAATGTCTAACAGCAAACAACAATGTGGAGGAGAAGGTAAAAGGGCTCTGGTAAGCACCAACAGGGAGTGGCCAGAAAATGTAAGGCAAAGAAGAAAAGAATTGAATGGCAAGCTGAGCAAGGGAAAAAGTCAAAGATAGGAGAGTGGCTAGCAGTACCGGGAACTATGAGGAAGCTGCCAAAACTTGATGTGAACACTCCCCCTTACAGTTTCAGCAAGTAAGAAGTTCATGATGATGTAAGCAAAGAATTTCCAGCACACGCAGCTAAGCCATGTGATTGTGGTGAGTTGAGATTTAGGGAAGTGGAGATCAGGGCTAGAGAAGAAGATAAAAGGAATCTGAGAAATGGGGTGATCACTAGAGAGGAATATAGGAAAACACAAAGCCACCATCCCAACAATGGGAAGGCTAAGATTCGGAATTCCTGAGCAAATGATCAAATTAAAACTCACATTAGCATAGTAACTTGTGCACTCACTCACTAAATGATAGCTGAGAAGTATCTTTGCTTTTGAGAGAGATCATTGTAGGTGAAAGTCATCTTCCAGTAGTGAGATGTTTGTTAGTGCCATCTTTTTGTTTTTATCTCGAGTTTTTGTTAGTTTGAATTCTTTCTCCTTATCCTGAAGATGATGTGGTAATTTTATCTCTCCTGAACTTATTTAAAAGATGAGTTCAAACTCCTTTGGCAGATTTTCTGCTGAGTGTCTTCTGACAACTTCACTGAGATTTGCATTGAAAGTCATTGAACTCCAACTAGTCACCAACCTTAGTTAGATAGGCCCTAGGCATTCCAGTTTATTTACCCCTTTCAAAGAGATCTGGAGATACAATTGTAGGGGAAGAAGGAAGAAAGGAATTCAAGAAGAAGCAAAATGAAAGAAAATTTGGCTTCTGGAAGAGAGGTCTTTTTATTACAGTAATAATAATGCCAATAACATATATGCACTCCATGTATATATAGAGGGAAGGAGAGCAAATTTTACCTACCAGCAATTAGATATTCACCTGAAGAGAAGAGTCCCTCCCTCTATAATACATATTACTCATAGATTGCCACTCTTCCGAGCTCTTCATTCCTCCTTAATATTCTTCCTTAGATGATTCACAAGACACTCAGTTATCTTCCAGTATTTTCCGTCACTTTTTATAAGCAAAATTATCCAGGCTGTATCCAAGGGAGTGAATCAAACAGCGTGCCAGTCTTCTCCCAGTTTTGCAATGTTTTTATTCTGGAGTGTCCAAGGCAGCTTTGAAAAAGAAAAGAAGTCACCTAAGGACAGCTAGAGGGTAAGTACATCAGGGAGAAGTGGAAACCCCACCCCTCTTAACCCGACTGATCATTTTCTAATCTGAACTTGTACGTGAGTGTCATGTCTTCACTCATTTTATGTGTATGTCAATAAGAACCTCAGAGCTGCTGTTTGTGCTGGTTCGGAAAATATTCTTTTCTGCCTTCTCCTACATTCCACCCTTTCTTCTTCCCCTCCTTCCATGACTCAAACATTGTTATTAATTAGCCTCCGTCCAGGACTCAAGTGCTGTTATTCATAAGCAGCTTGGGGTCATCATTTTGATACACTGTTGTTTGATTGATAGACTCATTAATTCAATCAATAAGCATCAATTGAGCACTTTCTAGGCATTAAACAGTGCACTCTCTGCTGGATTTAAGGTTGTAAGTGACAAAACCCATGGCCTCTAGTCACCTAGAGTGCAGTTGGCAAGACCGATGAGCCTATCAGTCACAGTGCAACATGTCTGTGTTAAAACAGAGGTTTGTGCCATATACCCTGAGCTGTAGAGGTCTCTGATGCTGCCCTGGGATATTGGGGGTGAGAGGACAGTGGAAAAGTCTGCTACTACTAGAGTCATTACCTGTAGATTTTGTGAAATCTTCTTACAAAATAGTTTATGGTCCACATGAGCTACTGTCTTGCCTTTTTTGTAAGGAACTACCTAAGTTGTGTATCATGGAATTCCCTGGGCCTCCTCCTTGCCCTTTACCTGCCAGTACCCTAATCATCCTTGACGGACCATCTCCCACAGCTCTTCCAGCCAGCTAGATTTGTCCCTTCTTCCAGACTCGATAGTTTTTCATTTGTATGAAGTTGTGTTTACTTTTGGAGAACATTTTCCATCTTTATAATTAGGCTGTAAACTCTTGGAGAATATATGTTTCGTCTTTGTAGCCCCGTGCAGTATCTAGTGGACTGCCTTGAACAAATGGGCAGTAAATAAATCCCAGCAATGAAACTAATATAACCCTGTATGTTGACTCTACTGGGATTAAAATAAAATAAAGGAAAGAAAAAATAAATCACAACAAATGTTAAGTTAAACTGCTCCAAATTGTATATTTAATTTTACATTGGCATTCAGTGCTAATATATGTTGAAACAAGCTCCAAGGTCTAACTAATCCTGTTTCTGATTAATATTTAAATAATGACCTTCTACTACAATTATGTCCTTCAGTGATACTTTAGATCTAAATTTATTTTTGCGTTGTTTTAAATGTCATCAGATGATTCATATCTTGGGTTTTTTAAATATTCTTTGAATGGATATATGAAAGTAAGCAAGTGTCATCAGAACGTGATGCTTTTTTTCAGTTCAACATTTCCTTGATGAAATATTTGTTTGTGGGCTTTTTCTGCTATAATTCTTTTCTAGATGTGGTCTCACAAATCACTTCAGAAGGTAGTGCATTTCAAAATGTTGTTCTTTTGTGTTTCTTCACTTCTTAGAAAATCAGATCTGTTCCTTAAAATTACAGCAAATGATTAAGCAAATTAGATGAAATAAAATCATTGACTCCAAGATTCCCCCCCCCAAGAAATTCAGATTATTTTTTTGAACTTCCCATATCTTCTCTATTGTGTGGGGAATGACCTCAATGCAGGGGTGGCCTTCAGGACACTACCAGGAAACCAGCCCCAGAGGTCATGAAACAGAAAGGCTGCCAGACCAAACTGAAACACGTGAATCACACAGATGATTAAAATCAGTTGAAGCACACAGTGGGAAGCCAGGGGGAAAGCTATGGGGTAAGTGAACCACACTTTGGACAGAGTATAAGCAGGCTGGAAGGGCCACACTACGTAAATTCTGGGGTACACAGTGTTTATATGTCCTCTCTCTCTACTACATCAACTTTTACGACCAATAGTGTGCTTGCAAGGACAAGAGTTGAGTTTCCAGCAAGGAAGCCAACAATGGGTATGCCTGAGCCGAAGACACACACTTTGTCACACACAGAGACAAGTATGCATGGCCACAGCTGTAGCTTGTTGGTGAGCCTGATGAATAACCATGTCATTCTTAGGCAAAGGACTTGCAGAGCTAGAATGGGGATCACCAGTAGGTGGCTGAATTAAGACCTTATGAACATTGGGGGTGCCTGGGTGGCTCAGTTGTTTGGGCATCTGACTCTTGATCTCAGCTCAGATCTTATCTCGGTGTCATGAGTTGAAGCCCCGCATTGGGCTCCACACTGGGTGCAGAGCCTACTTTAAAAAAAAAAAAAAGACCATATGAACATTAAGTACACATGTGTATTTATTTTATCTTGAATATTTAGTGCCTCTTATATATTTAGTGTCTCTTGCATATTTGGTTTCATGTATATTTAGTATATTATGAATATTTAGTGCCCAGGTGCCTCATGAATATTAGGTATCTTTTGGTCTTTCCATCACTCACTATGTTTAGCGCACACATGCTCTACTTGTTAACTACTTACTTTATACTTAACACATTCCGTGAATTATGCTGGTGTCTAATAAACTTTTTCTTACTACCTCATTATACCTAAAACATCTTAAAAGGTGTTGCCAGTGTTTTACAAACTCAAACTTACTCACCTAAAATTACTGAATATTCACAAAAGCAAATACACATTATAACCCAGTATGTAGTCTTTGTTTATTTGTTGCATGTTTCCTTTTGACCACAAGTCCTTGGTTATTAAAAAAAATCAAGGGCTATAATATTTGAGCTGGATTTGATACTCACTACCCAATCCTAGTAATCCTTGTAAGGACATAAGGAATGCTTTTCTCATTATTTTGCTCAGGTAGAGTGTGATGCTGGTAACTCTCCATCCCAGTTTTAATCCCTTTGTGGGCTAATTTGTTTTACTTAATCTGGACCACCCGAGATTTTGCCTGCGCTGTGTGGTTCACAAATACCTGTCTTTGGTCAGAAGTATGAGTTTACAGATGTGCCAAAGAAATGCACCAGGACTTAGAAAACAGTAGCAAGCCTGTATTATTTTTTTACTCCCTGAATAAAACCTCAATAGCTCCCAATTGCCCTCAGGATAAAAGTGGCTTGTAACCATAGCGTTGTGCTGGAATCTGCTCATAGAGGCTCCTAAGAGCCAATCGTGTGCATCTCTTTCCACTGAAGTCTTCATTCAATGACATCAAGTTGGAAACTTGAAATCAGCTGTAGTGGGAGTATTGACACCACAGAAATTGGCAAATATTATAATTAGGGCCATGCCCCATCAACCCTAGTGCTGGTTATTTACCATTTACCAAGATTCCACTGCATATGTGGCCCTTCATGCTCCCACCCCATGTGATCCCTCAAGCCCCATTCTTCTTTACTGAACTCCACAATCAAATGAAGTTTCTTTATTTTTCTGCCCCTCCATGCAAATAGCGCTGGTTGGTTGGTGGGTCTTTTGGAGGTGCTTAAAGCATGAGTGCGGAGCCCTAAGGAATGGAATTAAAAAGCCTTATAAGAGAGGCTCTGAAGAGCTCTCTAGCCCCTCCCAGCACGTGAAAGCATCAGCTGTGAGTAAGGAAGAGGGCCCTCACCGAACATGACTGGCTGGTGCCTTGATCTTGGACTTCCCAACATATAGAACTATGAAAAATAAGTTTCTGGTGTTTCTAAGCCACCCAGTCTGTGGTATTTTGTAATAACAGCCCCAAGCGGGACACAGGGGGAAGGGACCCAGGGCCACTGCCTGTCTGGCTCTTTTCCAAAAATCCTAAAATAGAAGGGGACTAACATCTGGCTGGTACTGAGGACCCGGCACTAGGGATTCTCCCCACCAGCCACCAGCTAGTACAGATTACAGTCCTTTTTAAATAATGTGAAATGCTTAGATTAGGGGAGACCTCCAAGGCAGTGGCTCCAGTGGTCATTAGAATCAACTGGAAACTTAAAAACTGTCCAGGCTGCCTCCCTGGCTACTGATATAAAACTCTGGCGGGAAACCCACCTATCAGGGTTTTGGGGTTTTTTTTATTCCTAGGGATTGTAGTCCAGTCAAAGTTGAGCCCCAACTAAGGACTCCAGCTCTCATATTCTCTCCTTCTAGCATAGGTAAGAATTAAGGGCAGAGATTAACAGCCAGCTTCTCCACACTCTTAGACACATATATCGTCTCATTGGTAATTTGTGAATAGTTGCGTATGTTAGCAAAGCTTGACTGCAAAAAATTCTCCTCCCACACATTCTGATCCCATCTTGACACTGCATAACTGTTGGCGAAGGCAATTTCAACAATGAAGAAGTGGGAGAAATGACTACATTTTATGTAAATATGTGTGCATTTAAAATCCAAAAGACGTATGTAATGATATCATTTAAGATTTTAAATGAAGGACAATACTTAAAATAAGATTCCTCTGTAATCAAATTTCTCAGCAGTAGAAAACATTGTCTTTTCTTTACAGCTATTAAACTTATGGCTGAACGAATCTTATTCTACAAGCCTTAAGATTTGGAACCTGACTTCATATTAATGCATACAGTTTATCGCGCCATCATGTGCTTTCCCGTTAGATTTGAAGAGTAGCTATCACTCTCTTTAAACTTAAAGGTAGTTGCTGTAGGTAGGATGTCAATTATATGATACTCCATTGGGCTTATGTGATGATTGTTAACGCACTAAAGTACTTGTATATTTCTTACTTACTAATAGATTTTGTAAAAAGGATAAGACCCAAAATGGCCTGAGAAGAGTCTACTTAATCTTTCTTGCTTTGGACGGGACACACAATCTCTTGCAACTAGTTATCTATTTCTACCTTTAAAGAATATGGACTAGGTAGACACTGTGGACTCTATGGTGTATAAATGAAAGATGTAAGTCAACATCTAAATGATGCAAATGCCCAGAAGAGGATCACTGCTGAGGGAGGGGATGGTAATGTTCCTTCAGAGCTGAACTCAGCTCGGCGTGTCCCCTTCCTGCTGTGCTGCTTCTCATAAGGTGAACAGGGACCAGAATCCCCCAGAGGGCTTGTTAAAAGCCCAGACTGCTGGACCCCACCCCAGAGTTTGATCTGTTCAGTCTGGAACGGAGACTGAGCATCTGCTTCCCTAACAAGTTCTCCACCGGTATTACTGGACCTGGGATCACAAGTTGAAATCCACTGTTCCAGACCAAAGGGAAGCGTTCTCTGCTTGCTAGATTGCCCTAAGCCTTATATTCCGGTGTCCCTGGGGAAACTCCCAGGCAGTAGCTTGCTTCCTCCCTTCCCTAATAATCATCATCATCATAGCAGTAGCTAGTATTTCTTGAGTACCTAATACCAAACACTGTACATACAGCACCACAGACCTTTGGGGAAGGCATGGTTGTAATCTCCATTTTGCAGGTGGGGAAACAAATCGGAAATTTGCCAAAGGTCCCGTAGCCAAGATGAGACCCAAACGCGTGTCTGTTTAGCTCCAAAGCCTGGAATCTTAATTTGTTTCAGATAAGCTCATTTTTTTTCCTCTGATTTTTCACAACCAAAACATTCTGAATGCAAGGCTGAGGGTAGTAGTCGGACTGGAGGGAGCAGCCTAGTTAAACAGGAAGTGTCCTGGCAGAGCGGCCGTCAGGTAGGATCCGGAACATCTTAATAAAGGAAGAAGCCAGTGACTGTCTCCTCTTCCAAGGCCACCCTGGCTGCCATCGCTCCTCCCCTCCAGCATCTGAGAAGTAATAAGCACTTCTGTTAGCAGGATCCAGAACTTTCTGTATGAAGGACAGTGTTGGGGCACTTGTTTCTGGGGATGTAGCTGAGATCCTAACAGTGTACATTCAGGTGCCATTTACAGTCTTCTTGGAATGATACAAATACCATGTCAAGAGGGCCTCATGACGTGAGTCACAAAAGAACTTCAGACCTTAAATTATATGTCAGTTATGGGTTTTTTTGTCCTTACTGTTAAGTGACAGATCTTTATATAAATGTTTATTGATATTTTTCTTTAAGGGAATTTCTCTTCTTTTTTGAGTTAACACATTATATTTACTCCTTTACAATGTTTACCTTAAATATAGAACATCCAATTATGAAATTGCCGTAAGGTTTGACACTTGCTGTTTTGAAGAACTCTGACCTAGCCCTTGAAACTGAAATGGTTTGATATGTGTGGAATTAGAAGTGAACCTAGAGCGATTCTCTAAAACTCAGGAGTTTCTATGTCATGGTTTTCTAGTCTTAGGTAAGATTTCACTTTAAAATTGGAGGGATGGATTTAGTTTAAAGGAAAGAAATACAGGAAGTTTTGCAAAGCCAATGAAATCCTGTGAATATAATACGTGCCTCTGTTTACTTCGCTACCATGTGGAGTACAAGAGCCCGTGTACTGTTGGGTGGGTGCAGATTGGGGGTCGCATCTAATATCATGTAGAACAGGTGCTGTGGATACAGTGTCCGTATCCACTTAGTTCTGGGGTGCTGGGTGGATGTGTGGGCCAGGCCTGTAGTGCCAGGGTACCTTAACCAAAATGCAATAAGGAATGAGAGTAGGTCAATAAAACTTTCAGCTTTCTCTCCTGTCATTGGGATAATTTTGAGGCATTCTCCACAGATTGTCAGAGGGTCCCCAGGAGCACTGAGCCCCAGCTTCCCACATCCATAATCTACTCAATAAAGCATCCTTGATTGTTTCTTCCCCTTCCTCTCTCAGCTTCCTATTCCCCACAGTGCTTCCTAGGATCACCTCCGAAATAAACTGCTTGTACCCAAATCCTTTTTCATTTTAGTGGGAACCCAGACTGAGACACTGTGATTGGCATGAATATGGTTACCTTGGGGCTTTAGTGGACATAGTTACATGTTGGAGATATTATCCTATGTGTGTGTATATAACTTGTGTGATATTAAACCATGCGTTATTAGGATTACTTACTGACCAAGATTTCCCATCTGTATTGGAAATAGTTAAAATAAAAACTGAATGAAATTTCAAATGAAACAGTTAAACTTGGGCAAAGATTTTGCCCTAATGCTTTGTATCCAGTTGCATAATTAAGCAGGAGGAAAGGAAATTATTAGCAACTCCATCTTTAAATGCGACCGATGTCCAAGGAAGTCATGAAGAAAACTCTTTGTGTTGATAAAGCAAAGGCCTGTTCTAGCAGACTTCTGTGTTTATTGTTCTGTTTCTGACCATTTTATTCCAAAAAAATGGACTTGCTTGTCATTATACCCCACCCTTCCCTAGCACAGGGCCCCCATTCTTTGAAACAGTAACTAATTCAGTTCCAAGGAGAATATGAAGAAGGCGGGTGTCTATAAAAGGACTGAAGAGAAAAGTGGGGCACATTTCCATTGTGGATGCCATGGCAGGGAAGACTTGATGGCAGAGTATGGTGGGAGGTCTGAAGCATCAATTGGCTCTATTTCCAGGAGATTCCTGAGGTTCACATGCCACCCTGGAGAGTGGCAAATGTTCTTTCTCACCTACCTTGACTTATACCTTAGATGATTCAAAGACAAAGACTGATGAGATATAAATGGGCTGCTTGACTTGTGTTTGTGTGTTGAGCAGTTTAGAGATTTAAAAATAATCTCCAGTGTAACCTATGGGGTAATATATGCATTGAATTAAATATCGTAGCCTATAATTGAAAATGCTGCATAACTCCACACAATCTCTTGTTCAAAGGTAATGTTTTTGTCAGAGAATTATGAAGTCAAAAACTCATAAATGATTTTTTTAAAATATCTAGAGGAACTTATGCTGTATTGGGTCATAATTTCATAGGTATGAACTTATAAATACATTTTGGGTTTAAAATTTTCATTTGGATTTTTTCAACCAAGCATCTTCAGTGAAATTGGGAGAAATACGTCTTTTGTGTCAACATGTAATGTACAGAGAAACATAAAAACTAACTGATGCGTTTTATGAAAGAGGGTATAGAGTGTACCAGGCATAAGAACTTTGAATTCTATTTGTTTTTTTGGAATCAGAAAAGATTGTTCTGGGAATAGTGAATTTCATTTGGGAAACCTAACACACACAGAGTAGCCGAGTTAAGATACTGACTTGAGGGTTCATTTGAAAAATCCTACAGAATTTTTGCATGTTGGGAATAGCTTTATATTCTTAACACACTGCACTTAGGGTTTCTATTCAAAGCAAAAATAATTTTGCATAGATCTTCGCTCTTTTTTCACACTCTCAAATAACCCATTCCTTCAGGATGTTGCTCTCAATCCTGATTTTGTGACCCTTCAGATCATCTTTAATTTACTCCAAAGATTTTTCAGAAGAATCAGAAAATCATTTCCTTTAAAAAAAAAGAAAAGAAAATCATTTCTTTTAACTTAAAACACAGATGAGTGAAATACAGGTTTTTGAAAAGACAAACAGATAAAGAGGAGTCCAAGAGGTTACGTTTAGTTGCTCTCCCTCTTAGCATTCATGAAAATGTTGTTTTGGCCAAGCTTCCTTATTTCACACAATTTCAGTAATCTCCACCCTTCTCATTTTCATGGGCCTTGCTGATACCAAAAAAGCTACCAGACTGAATCACTATCTTGCACACCAGAAACTTATATAGCACTGTACGTTAATGATACTGGAATGAAAAATAATTGAAAGATTAAAAAAAGTTGCCAGAGATTACTTTGAAATAGTGTCCTTTCTGTGGCAAGTTTATAAATCACTTTGTCAAAATCGAATTGGCATATTTTTTGTACAGTAGAAGACACGGTTTTTTGAAAAGTTTGCTACTTAGATATTCTTGTGTGTGCACGTTGTGTTGTGTGTGCGGTCTAGCTGCATGCTGTAGCCCTCCTATTGAAACAGTGGATTTATATGAGAATGTTATATAAGAAATGTTATGTAAGAAACATGAAGACATTTAGTTCAAAAAGCAATTTTCTAGTTTACTTCTAAAAAAGCTGAAGTAACCAAAAAGAAGACTAGCCGATCCTGTTAGTCTTTTTCATGATGCCACCATTAAAAAAAAAAAATTGCAAAATGACTTAAATGGAACCTGAGGTGAGGGGTTAACAGCTCTAGAGTACTTTTCTCCTCTTTTCCTCCCTGGCTTTTCTTTTCCTTCATGACAACATTTTTCCTCCTAAGAATTTCAATTCCCACTCCTTTTGAGCGTAGGAGTCCGAGAGTGAGGGCCAGGAGGAAAGGCCAGGCAGGAGAGGTGTCCTAGCATCAGGGGGCTTGAGACTCCCCTAGAGAGCGTTATGAAAAATGCAGAGTCCTGGGTCCCACCCCAGAGGTTCAGACTGAGCAGGTCCGGGCAAGGTCTGAGACTGTGCTTCTAATGAGCTCCCAGATGTCTTTTGTCTGTGTGATTTTGCCGAAGTTCCTTAACTTCTTCAATTTCAGTTACCACAACTGAAAAGTAAGAGGGCGGCTCCCAATCAGGTGGCTTTCAAACCATGCTTCAAGGCGTTCAATAAGTACTACGGGGGGCCTCAGGGCCAAAAGGGGAGATGGGAGGAGGGGATCCAATGAGCTCTTTTCTTTTCAGGGCTCCCGACCACCCCTACTTCAACACTTTCATCTTTTACCTCTTTCATGTATTCTACTTCTGAGTGAGGTATCATTAAAAAAGATTGTATAACTCAAATTTGAAGGAAATGAAAAATCCCGAGTCTGAAAATGACTCATTGATTTTTAAATGTACAGAACCGAAGACTTGGGATTTAGTAGAGTTAAAGAAATTCTCTGGTCCTTCCAGGCATCCCAAATGTGCTGCAAGAGCAGGCAGCAAATGCCTTCTCTCTGTCCATGAATGTGACACTTGATCCCATATACCAGGAGGCCCATTGTCTGATGTGTTTTTAGCTAAACAGACTGAAGAGAGTAGATGGCAACGTAAGCATTTCTCTGCAGAGTCACGTCTGATTCATTAAAAGTCTAACCTTCCCCCAAATAGATATTAATTACCTTCTGTTGCAGAATTTTTTAGAACATAATTCTTAATTATATCTCCAACTATTATGTGATTTGACCATTTTGGAACTAAAAACCTATCCCGTGGATTTCCCCTTAGAGGAGTTTGCTCCAACTCTTGTCACACCATCAGTTTGTCTATTTTATACACCATGCTAATTTTTCCATGGTGGCAGTATTTCATTATAATCAGCCTTCATTTTTAATAAGACCATGTATATATCACATTGTAGATTTCAGTCTTTGTATGAGTTGAAAGCTATTAATCTTCCCAGGGTTAGGTTATGTTAACCACATTGTAATGTTCTTTTTATTATGTTCCTTAAATCCCCTTTATCTCATACTGCGCCAATACCTTTCTACTATCTTGGAATAAATTAATTCCAGTTATGAAATGAAAAATTTTGCTGTAAAAATAGAGCCTACAGTATAAATTTTTGTCATACTATCACCCGAAACTGGTATGTTTTGTTCTAACTAGAAACTTGATTTTTAACAGTGGGATGGGAAGATGAAGATTGGTATCATTCAGTATCTATTCATTCACTTGTTCAGTAACCACGTACTAGGAATCCTATGTGCTAGGCACAGGGGGAGTATTAGAGGTATGAAAGTAAGACTGTGTCCCTGCCTGCAGGCATTTCCCAGTCTGTATCATAGATAAGGAACTATTCTGTGGGTGACATGTGACCCACATTGGCTCTGACAAGAGGCGCAATGACAACAGCAGCTTACTGGTAGAGAGAGGAGGTGAGAGGGACTTTCTGGCTGTTGATGTGGCAAGTCCCCAAGGAAAGGAACCAGCTACTCTAAAGACAATGACCAAAGGCAAGTTGTAAACTTAGGTCTAATATCCTAGAGATGTAAATAAAGGATGGCGTCTAGTAGAACGAGAGGAAGGTGTCAGGCAGCACTTTGGTTTGGGAAGGGAAGGCAAGGTAGGTTTTATCAAGAGAGAAACAATACCTAAATAACAGCAGGGTTTCAGTTCCTTAGAGAAAATTGGCAAAGCATAGTCAGGCACCCAGGGTTCAAAGCCAAGTTCTAATTTCAGCTAACGCAGAGCCATGGAGTACAAACCACCACCAGAGCAGTCCAGCCTAAAGAACTGAGGACCTAAGGTAGTTGCTAATTGGAGATGCTGCAGCCCGAGGAAACAGCGCATGTGCGCTGGCTACTGGCATGAAGCTGATGCACTGCGCAGAAAGCACTTAATACGCTGCATGGCACGACACAAGTAAGTGCTCAATAAATGTTTGCTGCTAGTACTGCTGCCACTGCTGTTTGTGTTATTACGAGACTCAAGAAGATAATCTAATACAGGAGTTAATCTGTTGGTGGGCCTAGGGCTTCTAAGATTTGACTGGTTGATTTTTATTGAACCAAGATTAGACACAGTCATTACTTCAGAAGCAGCAGCTGTAAAGAATCCAGAACAGGCAAAGAATAATAACTTGCTGTAGCCTGTCACTCTCTAGCTGGATGACCTCTCTCTGCTTCGATTTTCTTACGTGTACGATGGAGATAATACCAACCTGAAACCTCATTGGGCCGGTGTTGGGAATTAAGGGAATGAATATACTGGATTCATTTAGGACAATATCTGACACGTAGTGAGTGCTCAAGGAAGTCTCAGACCGTGTCTGCTGGTGGGCGCCTGGGTCCTGATACCCTCTGAGGCGTGGGTTTAAGAAGTTCACTGGTTTAGGGGCATTTGGGTGGCTCAGTCGGCTGAGCATCAGACTCTTGGTTTCAGCTCAGATCATGATCTCAGGGTGGTGGGATTGAGCCCCGAGAGGGCTCTGTGCTCAGCACAGAGTTGGCTTGGGGATTCTCTCTCCCTCTCCCTTTGCCCCTCCCCCTGCTTGCTTGTGCGCACATGTGCTCTCTCTCTCTCTCTCAATCAATCAATCTTTAAAAAAAAGAAGTTCACTGGTTTAGATCGGGAAGGGCTGATCTTTCAGCCTGCAGGTCTCTAGCAACTGTGGCTGGTAAAGTCCAGAGCAGCTGAGAGTTAACAAAGCCTTGTCAAAAATCGTAAATGCCCATTTTCACAACTTTTATACTATTTGTCATTTTCCCCCAGAGTACTTTTTTTAAGGCAAGGAGAAGAATAATTACTGCAGATAGCACACAGTGTTTTTTTTTATAACATATTTTCAAAAATTGTGATGAGGAAAATATATGATTCCTGTGAAGAAACAGCATAAAGAAAACGATTTGAGAAATCTTGCAGAAAGACGTGAGGTTCTTAACCTAAAACAAGTGTCAGAAGGAAGTCACGGGAGGCGGAAGAAATTATAGTAATCACGATGAAGTCTAGGGCTTGCATCAATCACCAGAATGGCAGCAGCAACATTCATCCTACACCTCTTCGATGCCGGCCCTGAGTGTTCAGTTGCCTGGCCAGTTAGGGTTGGTGTGGGAATCAGAGAGAATGGGCTGTGGGCTGAAGGCTCTGGGCCCGGTGCTGAGTACAGTTGGAGAAAGCAGAGTCTGACCATGGCCTCTGACTTTGGTCTTGGATTTGATTCCATGGAACCACCATATTTTGCAAAATACCTTGAAGACTTACCACTTTTCCATGATACCGAGCAAGAGTCCTTAGAGTCTTGGAAAGACTTAGCCCTTTTCCATTCTAAGAGTAAGCCACATCTAGATTTCTAGAGATAGAGAGACAGCAGGCTCTGACCTTCCTTCTGGAAGCCCTTGCCTATTCACCCAGAAGTATACAGTGCTGTTGCCTTGGAATTGGATTTCAATTTTCATAGTTTGGGGTATGTCAAAACCACTCCTGCTAACCCTCTGTCCTCTGGGAACCCCAAACCTGCTTGTCTGGAATCTTAGACTCCACTTGACTCTTACTGTCTTACCCAGCCAACTTCTCTATTTTATTCTTCTCCTGTAGACTTTTGAGCATCACCCAGACTTCTCAGTTTCTTTTCGAACTTAGCCTATTTTCTGCTAAGTTTAGTTCTATGCCTAATTTCTTTAGCTGAATCAAAATTCCTAGTCCTGTCCCTGACTTACAGCTCTTCATTACTGATCTAAAATGTACTTCGACAAAGTCACAAAGAAAATTCTTGTTGGTTCACTGTTAATATTTGCACTCAAGATAACATTTGAGACTGTGCTACTCAAAGAATTTGGTGACAACTCTATCACTCCCATATCTCATCAGGCATTGAGTCTTTTTGCTTCATAAAAATGCTTTTAGCTCTTTAAATACTTTTCATATCTGTATTAGCTAGGATAGGCTAACTGCAATATTAAACATTCCTCCAAATGTGTGACTGTAAAATGGCTTTAAAAAGATAGCAGTGTATTTTTTTCTTATGTAAACAGTCCAAGGTGATTTCATGTTTGTTGGGGTTAGGTGTGAGCGAAAGGAGAAGGAGTAGCAATCCACAGGGGCCAAAAAGGCTCTTCCATCTTCAATGCCCAATTTCCAAGATTGTCCTTCTGGAGACATTCTGGAGCCAAAAGGGGAAAGACAGGCAGGCTGTCACAAGAGGTGGCCCACAGCCCTTGCACTCACCTTCCTCTGGCTAGAGGTCAGTCCTCTGGCCACAGGTAATAGCAGAGTGGCTGGAAATGAAGTCTAGTTGGGTACCTAAAAAGAAGCATAGAGAAGTTTCAAGAAGAGTTAGCAGTTACCGCACCATTATTCATGCCCTGCTCTCTATTCACACGGACCATGTATCACCTCTCAACTAGTTGGCTGCATTGGCCTCTTATCTCTTAACCCAGAGCCTTAGTCTCCCTCAACTCTCTGCTACACTTATGCCTGGGATATTTTTTTTAGATGTGACTAATCTTCCACAGTCCTAAGGATAAAAGGTCAACCTGCTTAGGTGAATGCATGATGCCAATCCCCCCTGTAGACCAGCTCCCATAACCCCGCACACAAAGCCTTTACTCCAACCATAGTGGAATTATTTCTTTTTCTAATCCATAACGATAACATGTTGCAAACACTGATGTGGCATCAGGCACAGCGCTGACCAGTATATTATTAACTTGTTCATTTTGCACAATAACCTTATAAAGTAGATAACAGTCTTTTTTTTTAAAGATTTTATTTATTTATTTGACAGATAGCCAGCGAGAGAGGGAACACAAGCAGGGGGAGTGGGAGAGGAAGAAGCAGGCTCCCAGCAGAGGAGCCTGATGCGGGGCTCGATCCCATAACGCCGGGATCATGCCCTGAGCCAAAGGCACACGCTTAACGACTGAGCCACCCAGGTGCCCCAAAGTAGACAACAGTCTTATTCCTATTTCATAGGGGAAGAAATACAGAGAAGTAGCATGCCTGAGGTGCTACAGTTTGTAAATGGTACAGCTTGGAGTACAACCTAAAGGGTGGGGATTCTGGATTTTTACTCACTGTATTATCTTGCTTCTTGCAAAGTTACTGTATATGCCATTCCTTTCTTCCCTGAATGCCCTTCCTCTGTTTTCATCCAGCTCCCACTCAAACTTCAAGAATCAACTCCAGCTTGCATCTCTTCTTTGACAGCAGCCTAACTTAGTTCTAAATCAGTGCTCCCTATTAGTTCATTATTCAGTGACATTAATCAATGACATCATAGGAAATTGTTATGTTATACTTGATAGGTTCCCAAAGCACTCCACAGCAAACTCTCCAGAGGGCCAGGTTTCGTATCACTGAATGATACTTCTTTTCTTTCTTTTTGGACAGAAGCAATTTTATAAATTGCAATGATTTTTCAATTGTCCAGACTCAACATTTTTGTAGGGTTCGAATTTGTACGAACAACCCCTTTCTCTTGCTCCTCCATGTGGAAACACTGTAGAAATTATATTTTATAGGTAGTGTAATACTGCCCGAGAAGGGTTTCTAAGTTTTATGGACTTAGAAGAATTACCTAGTTTTTTTTCCCTACTTCTCAGAATGGAAAATCCTCAGAGCAATTTTCATCTGGAAGTGCTGCATTTGGGTTATTTCACAGTCCCCCAACCCTGAGTCAAGTATCGGTTGGTGTACGGGCAGCAGTGTCTCTTGGCTAATCAAGAGCATCTCCTTTTGCTACACTCAGTGTTCAAGAAGTGGGGAAAGTCAGCTGGGTTTAGAGATTAGGTAAGAGACTCAAAGGCATACCTTTTGATAAGTCTCAAATCATTTCCTGTTTATAAAAGCACACGTTAAGACACCCATAAAATCGCCAAATGAATGGTGTTTTACTTTTCCTTCAAAATCTCAGTGGGAAAAGGTACTTCTGACTTTCCAAGTGAATACAAATAATGAACCCTGATTACCAGGTATGTTTAAACTGATTTGCAAAGCAAGTGGAAATCATCTTAGTGTGTAGTGATAAGCATCTTTTAGACATCAGAGGGCAGATTGACTTAAGGGTCTGTATTTTTTAAACTAGTGAATATTGGGATGTAAGTGGCTGTTACTCAGTTTGAATTTGTCTTCTCTATTTGTATTCACTTAATTAAAAATGGCAATTTGTGAATATTAAATTTGTAAGTTTTCCATAGCAATCTAGTGTTCACTTTGGATATTAAATTTTGATACAGAGGGACTAGAACATTATTACAAACCGGTTTCTGTAGTCTGTCTCTGAGTAGCAATTGCCAAAAATTGGGGATTAGCAGGTTACCCCCCACCAATACCAATAAGTTCCTGCACTTGCTTATCTGAAATGCTTCTATCATTCTTCAGTACCTGACTTCTCCATTCAAATGTAATAACCACAGAGATGGGGACCACATCTGTCCTGTTTACCACTATATCCCCAGTGTCTAGCCCCATGACTAGGACATTTACAGATGTTGATTCGGTTTCATTGTTTACCAGTTCACACTGGGACAAAAGTCTTTGCAAGTGTTCTTCCACCATTTGTGTAGATTCAAGCCAAATATGGCTTGTATTGATATTACAGATGTTGCCTCTTCTGTCCTACTCACAATTCCTCCTCCTCCTGCAATGATTAACCTGATTGACAATGGCCCCTACTACTTATAACATTGGCCTTTTAGGGGGTGCTCTTGTCACTACATCTTATGTGATAGTTTTATGATGTTGAAGACTATTTCCTGTGATCATGCTGTGTTCTCAGATGGCAAACTGAGATTTATTTATGCTTGTGACCCAAGGCAGGAAGTTAACCTTGAAAATAAGTTAAAATTTGAAAGGTAGTAAATCATAGGTCTGGGATTTATAATTTAGCTCAGTAAGGAATCTAGAGACCAGGTGTGAAGGAAGAGACATGAGCTAAATGGAAAAAAAAAAAAAAACAACCACCAAAAAACAAAACAAAAATAACAAAACAAAACAAAAGAACCAAAAAAAAAAAAAACCCACAAAATCCTGGCTTCTGTTCCAGCACTGAAATTAAGTTTCAGCAAGTTGCTTTACTTTTCTGGACCTTAATTTTCTCAACTCTCAAAATGAAAGGATTAGCCAGATTGGAGAAGACAAATCAGTGGATGTCTTCCACTTCTCCCTCATTTGCCCATGGGAGGCATCACTAATCACTCAGTGCTGTATTAGAATACTTTTCAAGACAATGCTCCATGCAGCTACCCCCCATTAATGTAGTTCACACACAGACGAAACCTCTTTGTCATCCCTAGGCTGTGTGACCTTTAAGATGCTCTCTAGCTTTAAAATTCTAATAGCTCTATTAAATAGATTGAAATTTAAGAGTTCAATAATAATCATTCCTCACCATCAAGAGGCAGTCTGAAAAAAAAATGAGAACTAATAACCCTTCTCTTTTACTTCTACTCAGGGCCACCATGAAGTGTTGTTCAGGTTGTAAAATATACAAGTCACTATGTGGATTGTACTTCTTCAGTGTGTTCAGTGCCTAACCTGCACGGCTGTTCATGGCCCTCTGCTTCCAGAAATTCATTTCTAAATAGCTGTACCTCAGTTCTCTGGCTTCTAATTTGTTTAACTTTATGTATTCTTTCTAGAAGATTTATGACCTGTGAAAAATATTGCTACAGGGAAAATTTTGATATTCCATGCTTTTCATTATAATAGGGTTTTATAAAATTATTTCTCTTGATTTAAACAGAAACATGTATACTGAGAACTCACAGGACATTAGCCATTGCATATAAAACAATAACAACAAAAAATGTAAACTGCCAGTGATTAGAAGGGAGTATCATCTGATGCGAGCATACATTTCCTTATACATTTATTTCATCAATATTTGTTGATGTTCCAGATACTATGCCAGACACTAGAAATGCATTGATAAATAAACAAGACCGGTTTGATCTCGCTCTTCTTTGACCTGTAGTCAGACGGGGGAGGACAGAAATTAAATAAGCACTGCTCTATGGGAAGAGCAGGGCTATGGAAAGCGCTAACAAGATAACCCGATTCGGTTGTGGTAGGGTGGGGACAACTTCTCCAAGGAAATCTCACCTTGGCTGAGACCACAGGAGGAGCAGGAGTTAGCCAAGTCAAGTCAAGGGTTCAGAAGAGGAGTGTTCCCTGCAGAACGATGGTACAGATAAAGGCCCGGAAGTGGGACATGTCATAGCAACTCAAGGAACCAAAAGAGAGTCAGTCAAGTGAGGATGAGGAGTGAGCTTCAGAACACAACGTGGCGGGGGGGGGAGTCCAAGTGAGTGATGATGATGATGTGGACGAAACTGTGCTGATGGAGATGGAGAGTGGTAGGAAGTACAGTTTTTGTAGCTATTTTGAAGTTAGAATCAATGCTATTCTGATTGTTAGGTTATGGTAGGGGACTTGAAGGGAAGAGTTAGGTCAGTTGTCTAATTTGGACAGTTGGGTGGGTGGTGGTGCCATTTATTCAAATCCTTTACACAAGAGACGGAGCGTGTTTGAAGAAAATAGAGGGTAATGAAGCAGGAGGGGTGGTACTGAGTTCCGTCCTGCACATGTGCAGTTTGAGTTACCCATAGAGCATACACAGGGATATGTCCAAGTAGCTGGGTGGATGTGGTGTACCTATAGAGAAAGTTCTGGGCTTGAGATATTTCTTTGGATTTTGTCAGTAGGTAAGTAATTAAAACCTCTCAAGGGTTTAAAATGGTTTAGGGGAAAGTTTGTAGATGGAAAAGAGAGGGCCCAGGAGTGAACCCAGAAAAACACCAACATTCTAGGGAAAAGCAGAGAAAAATATACTTGAAGAGGAGACGGAAATTAGCAATTCAGTCGGTAGGAGATAAACCAGCTGCATGTGATATCATAAAAATCCAAAGGAAGAGGCTTTCAAGAAACGTAGCCTTCAGAGTTATCAAGGACTATGAAAGAGACAGAAAAGATAAGACCAAAAAATATTCCATTAATTTAGCAATCGAAGAGGGTACTGATAACCTTAGTATAAGTAATTTCAATGTTGATTTTGAAGAACCCAGTAATTACTCAGTGGTAAATAGAGAACCCAGATTGCAGTGGGTTGAGACATGATTGGGAATTGAGAAAATTAAGGAAGAAGTGTCAAACAATTCTTTGAAGACTCATGGCTGTGATGGGGAAAGAGAGGACCGTAGCTACAGAAAACGGATGTAGTGGCAAGAAGAAAAGCACGGTCATAAGAAGAGAGAGGCTTGGGAGTACCTTGGTGACTCAGTTAGGTGGTCCACTCTTGGTTTCAGGCTCATGCCATGATCTCAGCATCGTGAGATTGAGCCCTGAGTCAGGCTCTGCACTCAGCGGGGAGTCTGCTTGAAGAGTCTCTCCCTCTGCCCCTTCCCACGCTCATTTGCGCACGTTCGTTCTCTCTCTCTCTCTCTCTCTGCCCGCCCCTCAGATAAATAGATCTTAAAAAAGAGAGACTTGAGCATGTTTAAATGCTAGTGGGAAAGAGACTGTAGAGAGGGTGATTTTGAGGATGCAGAAGAAAAGAGGGAAGATCAATAGCCTTGGAAGGAGTGAAGGCACATCTTCTGCAAGGACAGAGGAGGAGGGAAGGATAGACGTAGCTGCTGGTAGTGTTGTAAATGTAGCAAAAGCTTAAGGTAGGGTCCTTCTACTGGAGTATTTTTCTCATTGAAGTGGAAGCTGCACCGAAATGCAGAGTGATGGGGATGGCATTAGAGTCAGAGATTCAAGCAGAGTGGCAATTTACAATAGCTGCTCTGGGATATTAGAGTAAGTGTTGACTACAGAATCAGTGGGCAATGAAATTCTTTTTGTTTGCAGTTTTTTGTTTCATTTTTTTTAAGAGAGCAACAGAGATAGATGATAGATAGATAGATAGATAGATAGATAGATAGATAGATAGATAGATAGATGGATAGATGATAGATAGATGATAGATAGATACAGAGCACATGCACAAGGGCGGGGAGGGGAAGAGGGAGAAAGAGAATCTCAAGCAGACTCTACGCTGAGCACAGAGCCTGACCAGGGCTCAATCTCACGACCCTGAGATCGTGACCTGAGCCAAAATCAAGAGTCAGAGGCTTAACTGACTGAGCCACCCAGGCGCTCCTTTGTTTGCAGTTTTAAGTCCCTTTCTGAAAGTTTAGGAAAACTGTTTCAGAATCTTCTTTGCATTTCTTATTTCCACCTCTTTTCCCTTTTTTCTCACCTCCCCAATTTAAACCTTCCCCCCCCCTTTTTTCCCGAAATTAGGCCCCATGCCCAGGGTGGACCCCATTGCAGAGCTTGAACTCATGACCCTGAGATCAAGACCTGAGCTGAGATCAAGAGTTGGTCACTGAACTGACCGAACCACCCAGGCGCCCCAGCCCTTCCCTATTTTTTAAATTAAATGTATGCCAACTGCCACGAAATCTGCTGATAAAGATACTACAAAGTAAATTTAGATTTTTGGTTTGTTGTCTTGTTTGTTATTATTAATCCTAGGCCACAGAGCTATCTTCCATAAAATGAGGAGGTTATAATAGAGAAGAATAGTTTTAATTAACTCATTTATTTAAGACCTTGTGGCTAGTCCAAACAGATAATAAAGGCCATGAAAAGTCTACCTTGAGATTTTAACTCCCGGGATAGGTTTTCTACCTAATCAAAAGAACCCAATAATTACTCCATCTCCTCTTAAATGGTTTTGTTTTCTGTGCAAACTGTTTTACCCTGTAGCTGATTTCCTAAGTGTTAAATTAAGAAAGATTCTCCTGGAAGGCTTGTTCACCATATCCTAGGATCTTTGCTGAGTTAGGGTGGTCCGACTTTCACAGTGCTTTGTTTTCAAGGCACAGAGTACCCGATCTAAGTCATGATATCATCCTTTTACAAGAGAAACGCTTGGGCCAGGCTGGGACCGTGTCCATCATGGTCCTCCCTGGGGCCTGACACAGTGCTGGACTCCTGGTGAGGGCTGGGTCGTTATCTGTAGAATGAATGAACGAATGGACCATGGCAAATGAGAATCCTGCGATCATTCTGAGGAAAAACTGCTGTGACTTGGAGAATTGGAGGTGAAGAAGGGGTTAGAACAGCCATACAGTAAACCTGACTACCATTGGGAGAAACCACTGGTCCAGCACGGAATGACCTACCAAGGTTACCAACTCCTTGTCTCTCATCATTAGCCCTCTTTGGATGTGTGCAGTTACCTGACTTCCTTCATAACTGATCAGTTCATTACTTTATCATTAATTTATCTGATTTCCTTCATAGCTGGTCAGCAGATATGTATAATTTGCCAGATATCTTTGAAGTTCTGTGATTAGGGATTTTAGATTGAAACTCGCTCTTAATCCATGACTTATGAATCAAAATTTTGAATTTTGTTGTTTGGGTTCTTGATTGTTGTCTTTTGTTGTTTGGGGGTTTTCTTTTCTTTTTTTTTAATGTTGCTGTTCTCCTTGGGAATGAATAGAAATATCTTGGAAGAAGTCTTTGATTGGCATGGGAGCCCCCATGAAGTCATTTTTGTACATGTAAACTTGGTATTAAATGTCAGGTATGAAATACGTAAGGGACGAATTACTTCTCCATAAAGGAGAACTTAATAAATTTCAGGAAAGCAAATTCTTTCCAGTCTGCCTTGATGACAAGCGCAGAAACTTTGATCTTCATTTGCTGAGAGGAATATGGCAGATGATACACAGTAGATGTTGGAGTAATGCTCACGTACATTCCTTTTTGTAAGAAAAAAAAATTCTTTCAAGAAGCTATTCTAGGATTTTTCTCTTGACAGTGTCCTAGTTCTTATCTCTGCCACACACAGGCTCACAAACTGTTTTCTTTGAAGGGCATTTTGTTATTGGCCCTCTTTTTATTTTTCCTCCCATAGTAAACAGAACCGAAGGTGTTTACTCCCCATGGTGAGAAGGCCCCTGGGTGCACACACAGTGGTGTGAACCTCTGGCTTTTCTCTGCTTCTCATTCCCTGAGTGTAAGGAACAGGTGCAGCGATCTATTCACCGCCCTCAGTGAACCGCGGGCGGGAAGGAACCGGCATGTCGCAGACCTTTTGTTCCTTGGAGAGAATGAGTCTGAAGAAAGGCTGCCTCGGCTGATACTGAGAAAACATAAGGACTCAGGAGTTTTTTCCCCACTTTATGGATGGCTATAAGTTTACCCATCCCGATTAGCTCAGGACAGTCCCAGTTTATGTCTGTTGTTCTCATGTGATGATTAATAGCACCCCTGTACACTCTCAAAAGTGTTCACGTTTGGACAATAAATTATAGAGTCCCCCCAATTGCATGGACCTAAGAGTAGAAAACCCTGTCTGTATGCCCTGATGTGAGAACTTGGTAGTTTAGGGAAACAAAGTTGTGCATGAGACATATGCAGAGCAGGTGACTGAAGCTAGATAACTGAGAAATGTATCCCCATTTATTGAGTGCCTACTATGTGCTCAGCGTGTGCCAGGTGCTGAAGCAGAGGGGTCAGCTGTATTCTCCAGACTTCACCTCCCATGTGCAAGCCGGGCCTGGAAGCACACTGTCTTTCCTTAGGATCCCTTCATTCCTCCCCGTGACTTGATATATGAATCAGGTTTGGGATATGCACTGCTGGGCTTTTATTTATTTATTTGGGAGGAGCTTTAATGGCATTGTATCATGTTTTAATTAATAGAACATCATGTTATGAAATTGTTGAATCAGATCTTTTCCCTAGGCATCAAATGTGTTGTCAGTGAAAATTTGACATCTAGATATGAAGAACAAAAGAGATAAGGAAAATAATAATGAGATTTCTATAAAGGATGAAGACGTAACATTTGGGTATTTTAATGTGTTGCCACAACCTCAAGTATTGTAGGAGGTATTTCCTTTAGAAATAACACAAGACATCAACCCAGGGCCTTCCTCACTTTCTACCCTCTTTGATGGGAAATTTCATGGCTGTGACAGAGAGGCATGTTGAGAACGACCAGAGTTTCATTATGTGTAGACTTTTAAGTGACTAAAGGAAGTTACTCCTAGTACTAGAAACAAATGGAGAAGCTAACTCTGAAGGTCAAGGTAGCAGTCAGAGTTCAGCACAGACAAGAGAAACCACTGTAGGTATGATCATCACAGAATGGGTTAGCTGCATACTCAGTCTGAGGGAAGGCTGAAGGAACAGATTTTAGACTTGGCTGCCAGGGTGGAATTCTAAAGCTAGATAGAACAGACTCACTAGGGAATACATACCATTTCCGAGGTACCACTCAAGCAATGAATTCAAGAACGTTCTCTGTAACTGTGAACTAGGATTCAGGAAGTTGAAATCTAGAGGCTAAGCACTTGTGTAGCTGCCATTAGCAACTGCCTTCCTTCAACCAGGAAGCTGGAGAATAGACTTTGGAACTATGATGTGGGAAATCCCATGTTTCTATGACTAAGCTGGCCAACAGAAGTAGCCAGAAGGAGAGGAGAGATGGACTGGACCTTACTTCCACCATCCAAATCCCTCACAAGCACATCTACTTGATGTAAAGTTGCCAGATTTAGCAAACAGAAACAATGCATGGAACATACTTCGCTAAAAAAATAAAATAAAATAAATCCATCATTTATCTGAAATTCAAATTTAACAGGGCACCCCGTATTTTATCTGAAAGTCCTAACTTATTGAAACCTAATTCTTCTGCATAACCCTAGCTGCATAGAAGTCTGTCAAATGCAGTCTTTAATTTCCAGCTGGTCTGGCAGTGTGGGGGTTTCAGTGAGCCAATCCACAGCATTAACCAATGTAGAGTTCCTTGCAAGAATGGCTGAAGCCTTTCTGCCCCCAGACACTTTTGCTACCATCTGAATATTTTTCACTTTGCTTTCTCATACTCTCTGAAATCCTACCCATCTGTGATTCATTTGGTTTAACTCAACTTCCTCTTTTTAAAATGCACGAAACTCCTAGGATGTGCAAGTGGCCAGACTGTGCTCGAAGAATATGGTTTTCAACAGGTGGGAGAGAAGGAAGGCTTACGAGGACCTGAGGAAAATGTGGGTAGAAGAGGCTGGGCACCAGGAGGTAGAGCGAGATGGGCAGGTGCCCATTCAGATCTCCTTTGCTGACTGTTCTGCATTGGACAGACTCAGGATTCAAAGAGAAATATTTTCTTTCCATACTTCCTCTTCCTTTTGTACCCCCCAAAATGCATGCCTCCCAAATCACATAGCCCAAAGTAATGCTATCAAAATGACAGAGATCATCGACATTAGAGATCAAATAGCTGTATATTTTCTGGCCTGAAATATATATGACTACCGTTTCCGTGGAAATTTGAGTTTTGGGTTCTGAACCATTGACTTGCAAATGACTTTGGGTTGCAGAACTCTTTGTAAATTGGGGACTGCTTTTACTTATTTCAAAAGGTAGAATGCTGTATTTGCACCATGCTAATTAACTATTTAGTGAGAAGAAATGTCAGCCTGGAGCATGAAAAGAAATACTGCCTCTCGGAGAAGTCAAGGCTGATGAAAAACAATCAAGCCAGCACAATGCCACTCTTCAGAAATGCAGAAACTCTTTTTTGTTCCCCCATTTTCCCTAGGATTTTCTCTTCTGCAGTTAAAACAGTTGGGTAGTTCAGGTTTCAAGGCTACTGATTGTAACAGAAAATCAGGAGTAATTGGAAGCAGTGGGATGTTGGATCAGTAATCGAGGTAGCTGCTCTCCACGTTATCCTGTAGGACTTTGCGTGGCAATGAAATCAGGCAGTGAAGGTCTGGCTGAGTGAGGGCAGCCACACAGTCCTACTGAGAACGGTGCAGTCTCTTCAGTCCTTTTTATCTCTGGTGCCGAGTGGGAAGGTGGGGAATTCTTTGGCAGAAAACTTTGTCCAAGGGTTGACGAGTGTTATTTAGCTAAAAGAGGGTATTGTTACAGTGAAATCAAATTTTCAATGAATTGTTTGCTGTTAAGGCAAATCAAAAGTAGCATTCCATCTTTGAAAAGGGAGGTGAGTTTTGCAGATTAACTTGTGAATTTTCTTTGGAATAAAGGAGACATAAATTTCGTTCATTTCAGAGGTACAATAGGTCCATTTTCTCTTTAAAAGTGGACTTTCCTTGAACCTGGTGTCTTCTGCCTGTCAAAATGTTATTGCTCTGGAAAGCACGGTAGCTATTGGATGAGAATTTGTCATCATCAAATCAGTTAAAGACCCCCAAATTATTTTTTACTGACTATAATTTAATTTCATACATCTAATGGTATTTTAAAACCCATTAGTTATTTTGTAACTCCCAACATCACAAGGATAAATTTGATTCCATAGACAAAGTGTTGTGCCAGACGAATTATTTCATTTAGTCAAAGAGAGAAACAGAAAAAAAATTAGTGGAATTTTCAGTGCTCTGTGTAAGTCAGACATCGTACGGCTTTTTCATCCTGTGAAGCTCCGCATGATATATTGAAAAGAGAAGATAATGAATAGATGGTGTTTAAAAGGCCCCAGTCCTCTTCTAAATGCTTCAGAATCCATTATTTAATTATGATCTTAGATCTAAAATCTGGTCTTTTAAAGGACTTGATGTGCCCTGAGTGGTAGAAAATGTGATTTCGAAATTGTATGATATGATTAGCTCTCCATGTGTAAACCAGTAGCCCAGTAACAAAATCATTTCCTATCACTCGGTAAATACCGTAATTGGAGATACTTATGAGCAAGGATCTGGGTAGGCCAGATATTTGGGAAATTGCAAAGCTTAAAGTCACATTGATTTTATAGTGAAGAATCAGCCAAGATACTCTTGAGGTTTCAAAAATGGACCTGCCCAAGGAACATTTTCTTGCTTTCTCAGGCACCAGGCAGTTTTCCAGGAGCAGGCATTCATCCATTCAGGGAACCATACATAACATGTAGTTTCCCCTTTTCTAGCAATGGTACTTAAAACCAGGAGAAGAGGCCATAGGATTTATGGAAAGCCACTTCTCGGGGCCAGCAAATCCTCTTGGCTTTCACTGGTCCGCTTGTCAGCATTCACCTCCACGTTTGAGGAATTTCTTGCAACCTATGAAGTCTTAAGATACAGAGTGAACAGAGGAGGGTACAGAACTCTAATTCATATTCCTGGGCTTCTCTCTCAATGGAGAGGCTGTCTTATCTTCTTTTATTTTTTCCTAATCAAGCCATTAGCATGAAATAAGGACATGTAATCTTACCAGAGCAAAACTGGGGTCGTGCCGTAGGCTAGCTGAGTGAGTGCCCCACAGCACGATGACGTATGGCCACCACACAACAATGCCGCCACCGCATCAGATCTGCCCTTTAATTACATTCTAAATCTCATTTGAAGAGATTTTATCATTATGGAAATTGCTCTGTAAATGTGCCCATGATGAAACCCAATAAAAGTTTGCTGAGAAGAATCGAAGACAGAGGGAGATGAATCAGCAGCTAAAACATTATCCTCAGACAGAGTTTTCCTGGCTTTTGGCAATTCCACCCATGCAGTAACAGAGCGTCACCATGGACTCAGAGGTGTATCTTCCTGATTATTACAGGGTTCTTGTGCCTGTGGTACTAGCTGTTCTTCCAGAAGCCGGAGGAAGAATTCTCCATTCCAGCTCGGCTGGACCCTTTCTCCCCAACCTCAAAGCCATCGCTTGAATTTCTAGTGGCCGAACTAAATCCTACGCTATTTGCCTCATGTTCTGGACTCCATGCATGCATGCAGAGTGGGCCCAAGTTTCTTGAAATGAAAGATGGCTTTCTTTTTTTTTTAAGATTTTATTTATTTATTTGACAGAGAGAGAGACAGCCAGCGAGAGAGGGAACACAAGCAGGGGGAGTGGGAGAGGAAGAAGCAGGCTCCCAGTGGAGGAGCCCGATGCGGGGCTCGATCCGAGAACACCAGGGTCACGCCCTGATCCCAAGGCAGACGCTTAACAACTGAGCCACCCAGGCGCCACGAAAGATGGCTTTCTTTTCACGAAATAAAGAATACCTCTGCTTTCTTCTCAAGGTCATTTAAAAATATCTAGACTGCTGGGTTATGGAGAGTACATGAGGAGGATTCATAGGGAAAGAGCAAAGTCAAAGTGTTCTTTTCTCTACAATAGAGATTGTCTCCTACCTGTGCAGCACGACTGATTTGAAGTTTCCTTTTAAGCACGTTCTTGATCATCGATCATCTCTTTCTTCGATCTTGAACCATACCCCTGAGCTATTGAACAAACATTCTGGGACCATAGCTACACTTAACCTGGAGCGCCAACCTCTGTGTCTTTCCACGGGCCCCTGGCTCAATGCACCCTTTTCCTCCATGTCACTCCCCCTCCCCCTTTCATGGGTTGTTTCTCAAGAAGATGGTGGGTCACAATGGAAAAGGGCCAGGTTACTTGAATGCGGCTAGAGTGGTGGGCATTTTGTAGCACCCAAGGGTGTCCTCTGACAGGCCCCCCCCCACCATGTAGTCACTTTGTGCCTAGGATCAGTGAGACTAATTTCAAGATACATAAGTCAGCAAAATCGTATTGTAGTCACATTTTTCAATGTGTTCTTCTTCCTGGGAATTTTCCGTTAAAACAGTAGTTGAAAGATCTGTTGTCTTCATTAATTCATTGTATTTCTTGCAGGTGGAGGTAGCTGCCAGCAGGCTACTGCCTCTCTATTTACTCTCAGTGGGTCTTGGAAGCCCATGAAATTAGAGGTCATATTTTGTGGTTATGAGTATTTCTGCAGGTTTCTCAGGACAGGATCCATCATTTTCATAAAGGCATTCATGACCGCCAGGAGGTTAAGGCCCATTATGCAAGACCGATGTTCATTCCAAAGAGGGTCGGTCCTGGAGTAGCTGTATCGGCATCACTTGGAAACTTGTTAGAAACGCAAATTCTTGATCTCTATGCCAGATCTACGGAATCACGACCTCCAGGGTTTGGGCCCAGTAGCCTGTGTTTTAATAAGCCTTCCATGTGATTCTTAAGCTCGCTCAACTTTGAGGACCACTGCGCTGGACAGGTTACCAATACACAATGCAGAAGTTCATGTTCACGGGTACATGTGAATGACACAGAGAAAACACACCCCTCTCTCCCACCCTCCATGGACCTTTCCCTCTGGCCATAGAGAGTTGCTCAGCTCTGACGTGTACTCTTGTCTCATCTCAGCTCATCTTCAGCTTTACTCTTGCCCTTCCCAGTGTCTCGAATTTCATCCCCTCACTTCTCTCCTGGTCAGCTCCTCCTCATCCCTCAAGACCCTGCTCACCTAACATTATGGGTGTGATGGCATCTGCAAATGTTGGTGACAGGGCTAATTGCTCTGTTCCTGTTGGGCTGTGTCCGCTTTAACATTAACGTATAACATTATCACTGAAGACTTTTTCAGGAGACTCTGGGGTCCTTGAAATAAGAAACTTATCTCTTGTGGTTTTACGATTATCTTTGAACATGATTTTGGCGAGACCCCCATCTTGCTGCCAGTGCACAAAAGGAGAAAAGTCAGAAAGTCAGAAAGGAACAAAACTCCAGCAGAACCAGGCAGAAGGGTTTTCAGCAAGCCCCTCTATTTTCTACTCAAGATAACATTAATAATTAGGTATCATCCACATTGGTTTCTTAGTCTCCTGCTGCTGAGGTTTTTCTCTATTAAACTCTCAACTACATCAGAAATTTCAGCAGAGATTCATGACAACTGAACAGTCCCTCCATCCCTATCTGAGAAGAGTAGACCAAGAACAGTTGTCCACAGTAAAGCACTATGGACAAAACCTGTTTACCGCTTCTCTTTTTTGGGGTGACCAGACTTCTTGATGTACATTCCAGATCAGTGACAATGACGAAATCCATCTCTCATTTCTCCTTCCTTACTCAGGGCACTGTGAAGCAGGTTTCCACTGTTTTGTGACATATTCCAGTGTAACTCCCACATAAAATTCTTATGATGTAAAATAATCTATCAAGACCTCCTTTTCTCTGATCTAGTCCTTTATTAAAACTTATATAATTTATCTCATGGGCATGGAAAAAACCTAAGCTTTTCCAAACCTTACTCTCCTGGAGATAGTTTTTCAGATGTACCTATTCTCAGATGAAAGAAGCATCATCACATGGCCAAAGGCCAAGGATGCCCTGGGTCTGTTTCAGCAAGTTGGTCCAGGTCTCTAGGATGTTCCCAACTGAACTGAATGCTTTGGAAAAGATTAGTTGGTATGCAACAGAAGACTCATGAGTGAGTTTCTGGCTTCAGCATAGTAGGTTCTAGGAATGAAGAAACATCTTAGATATTTTGCCAGATGCTATTTTGGCAGTTTTCTGATTTATGAGATTTCCTTTGGCAGCTAGGCCAGTGTTATCTATCTTTACAGTAATGTCCATGTGCATATACCTTCTTCTTCCTTTTTTTTTATACATTGGAAAAGAGTATATTTTTTCCCAGTCACCGTCCACCCTGTTCCGTGAGAAAAGAAAAGCTAAACAGGGGAAAGTAACTCCCTGGGCACAAAAAAAACCATTACACTCTCCAGAAAAAGCAATTTGCTCTACTTGGTAGTAGACAGAAATTAACTCACCAAAGAACAGCAGGGAATCAGACCTAATTATGTCAGTAGGACTTTAGTTAACATTGTGTTACTAGAACCTTCTTTAACATTCACACTTCATGGATACCTAGAATTCATTTTAAAGGTACTATCTCTAAGCTTTTGATAAATGAATACCCACAAATGAATAGGGTTGTGTCCAATGTATGTTTGTGAATTATTAGGAAACTGTCCTGCTATTTAAAGTGAAAAAATATAAAATCATCTTAGACTTATTATGTCATTAACCTATTCCAAACAATTGCCTTAGTGTTGGGTTGTTTGTGGCTGCGTTGGGATATTAGGAGGGGTTTCTTTGGAGGGGTGGGGGCCGGAATAAAGTTCTGCATTTACAACATTCATAATTAAAACGAGCCAGAGGAAATTAGCTACGTGGCTGTTATGATTTCTAGTGTATTATCAAAAATAATTATGGCACTTTGCCATATGTTCTTGCCTTCTTCTTACATATTGCTGTTGGGATAAGATGAGACTTGACATCAACTAATTGCTTATTTCTAATATACAGTCTTGAACTACACAAATTCTCTAGAGAGAAAAGAAGGAGCTCTGTGACAAAAAGATTCAGGAAATAGGAGCTTTTCTAACTTTCAGTTCTGTACATAATATAGACAAATTGTGTAGATAAATATAACCAGATGTGTATTAGTCCATGGGAAGATAGTTGACTATTTTAAGAATAAGAATGTGTTCTGTTCATTTAGAGCCATTGAAAATCATGAAGGGTGTGAGTTCAGAGTTGACTGAGGAGGGATAAATAAGGAAATATCTAACTGGAATCTAATTCAGTTGCCTGACCATTCCTCTCAGAGCATCACAGAAAATTGCACAAACTATCACACAAGTACCTTAATGAATTAATTGTGTTGTATTACATGTAGCCCAACTCAGAAGATACTTGCTTTGTATTTGAAGACTGGGGAGGAATTAAGGGGAGTCAAAAGAATACCAATTCAGACAGATCTGTGCCCTCATCCTGCTTCGACCACCTAACAGCCGTGAGATTCCGACAGGTTCCTTCCATCTCTCCAAATTGTAGCTTGCTCGGCTGGGGGATAAGAAGGCCTACTTCACAGAGTTGATGAGGAGGATTTATAAGGAGTGTGAGTATTAGTTTCCTGCCCCGTTTTATCCCTCCGCTCCACTCCCCACCCCTCATCGTGGCTCTGCAATAATAAATATGTTTCAGTGTCGGAAAGGCCCATGTGGTCTTTCTCAGATAAGGATAGTTATCTTTGAACGGGCTGAAGCCTGCACGTAAAACATAATACACAACCAAAAGTACCGTCAACATCGCAGACTTTTCATATGTGGCTGTCTCTGTGATTTAAATGTGCCATCTCGAGTTTAAGTGTGAAGGCCTTTCAGGATTACCATTGGCAGTGATCTTCCGAAAAATGTCTCAGGGAGAAAATACAAACCCAATTATGAGCAATGAAGCCATATAGCAATATCTGGAAAAATATTGTAACACAGTATAGGTTTTTATATGAATTTTAGATATATTAGTGAAAAAGAAAACAGCCTGCCTAAGGTCTTATTTTATCTTCCACCACCAACATCGTGAAGGCATGTCATTCCCTTTTATAATGTAAGTGCTGAGCCAAATGGGTACCAACATGAGCTCCCCACTGTGTCCATGGCACATTAGCTCTTTAAAACACCCCATGCTGTGTTACTGTACCCACCCTTTCTCAGGACTGGGTGTCCTTTCAAACCCATTCCCATATACTTGAGGAGCCCTTCATAGATGTATTTGGGGTGGGAGTCTCCTGCGTCTTTGTGTCTGTGTGCAGCTTTGGTGTCTGTGCCTTTGTCTTGTCATTGTAATTTACGTGGTACCGAGGGGTGAGTGCGTGTATATGTGTGTTGAAAACACAGCATCTATAGAGGGGCACCTGGGTGGCTCAGTCGGTGGAGCGCCCATGTCTCAGTTTCAGCTCAGGTCCTGATCTCATGGGTCACAGGATCGAGGCCCGCGTGGGGCTCTGTGCTCAGTGGGGAGTCTGCTTGAGATTCTCTCTCTGCCCCTCCCCTCCTCTTAAATAAATAAAAATAAATCTTTAAAAAATAAATAAAACACAGCATATATAATGTTTGTCTTCTGGGGAAAGGAAACTTAAAGTAACATTTCTGCCTTTAAAATGCTTTTCTGAACAGTTATCGCTTTGCCTAATTCTACCTTCCAAAGGTAGACCAAGGGAAGGATGAAAGTGAGGCACACATGCAGCTATTTGTGTCGTTTATGGGCACTCAGTGATGGTAGTATCCCTCCTCCTTCCTTCCTGGTTTCGGAGCCGCCACGTTATTGGCTCCAGAATGTCTAAGGCTGCCTGTCGGCTAATTTCCTGCCTCCATTCTTTGCCTGCTGCCATTGCCATTTACCCGGAAAACTGCCCCCCAAGGTAATCATTCTCAAATACTTGGATAGTATGTCGTGTCTGCTGTGGTGAGAAGAATGGTGTACATGTGGTGTGGGGGGTGCTCTTTGGTGATGGGGATCAAATAATATGTACAGATGGATTTCTTTGCTGTTTATGCTGTTTCTCTTTTTGTTCATCCTATTATGCTGTGAACCTCAAGAAGGTAGAAGTTTGTTTTTCACCCCTGCGGGCCTAGATGCTGATATGTGAAATATTAGTGAGAGGAAGGAAAAGCAGGAAAGGAGGGAAGAGGAAGGAAGGAAGGAAGGAAGGAAGGAAGGAAGGAAGGAAGGAAGGAAGGAAGGAACTAACTTTAGGGCTGGGACTACATCTTTCTTACATTGTATGTGTTCCCGTAGCTCGTAGTGAAGTCTTGGAAGTACGATAGGCACATAAGTGCTTGTGTGGTGGGTCAATACGCAGCACACTTTTGCACTGTGGCAGAATAAAACAAAACTAGGAAAAACGTGACCAGAAGAGCAAAGACACTTCTCATCTTACTTCCAACCTAGTACATCCGAAGTGAACTCTTCAATTTTAAAAAGTAATTTTAAGGCTAGAATCAAACCAGAGGGTCAGACAAGGAGAGAAAGCATCACAGGTTACCCGTGTTTGGAATTGCTTAAGGCGGTCTGGCAGATGGGATTTTGCTCAGTTTCCTCCAGGGTAACCCACCCTAGGCCAGGCATTTTTAAAGATTAGATTTTGAAATAAAGGCTTGCACCTGGGAATGTACTGAGGCAGGAGAGCATATCCCTTCTCTCCACTGTTCTAGTGCATAAGTGTGAGAATTTTCGAATGAGATAGGAAAGCAAAGACAACAAACCCTGCAGGATAATAGTCTCTGAGGACCTTAATAACAGCCATTTTTAAAGCACAGCCCGTGGACTCCTAAGTCCATAGCCGCTGGTTGTAAGATGCACTGCGACGCAGTGGACCCGAAAACACACTCCTCATCTACCTAGAGCAAACAGGTTCCAAGCCAGACGGCAGCCCTCACATTAACTCTTGTTTCTCTTGGGATGGCAACCTGCTGCTTTTAAAAGGATTGCAACGGCCACATATAGAATAGGGGGAAACAGTCACACCCTCTGTGAGTCTGGACCCAACTGCATTTCCAGCATGAGTTAGGAACCTCTGGTGGTTAGGTTACAGTCCTTATAAGGCCAAGATTGTAGGTCCAATTCCTTTATATGGGTGCTTCTCAAAAAATCCATTAGGAGGGATAATTCTGTTTTGTTTTGCTCGTTTTAATGTCCAATCGTACCAGACTGATACTTTTGTAACATGCAATAAAAATGAATTACTTTAAAAACCTACAAAAACCAGACACAAATTGCAACCCCATGCTTTTTATTTTTAGATTGCTGTAAACGTTTCTAAAGATTTACTCTCAATTTCTGTTCTCATAATGGGATATGGGTGGGGTGTGTGTGTGCGTGTGCATGTGTGTGTGTGTGTGTGTGTGTTCTCAAATCTCAAGTATTTCTAGCTCCTGTTTCGCAAGTCATTTTGGATAGCAAAGCTAAGGGAGGTTTACTTTTGTATGTGTATTTTTGTTTGTTGAATTTCTTTAAAGCATCAACACCTTTTCAGGATAACTATGTTGGATAAATTCATTTAAAGAGTTTTATATATACTGCTTCTTTCTTAAATAGAGTTTACCGAACATAAACCTGCTTTTTCTGCTGAATTTAGGATCTTCATTATGAAAAGTAACGATTTTGCTTCACATGCAAGCTAGGTGATGCCTTCAATGGCTAGTATGTAAGGCTGTAAATGGCCGCACTGTGTAACCCGGGTCACCCATGTGTCCCGCAGCCTCTTCTACACCTTGCTGGTTCTCTGTCAGGTGTCACTCCTGGCCACGTGCAATGTAACAGGAGGTAGCTCACAGATACCTTCTCTCCTGTTTGGGTCTTCTGTTTCTGACATATTTTAAGTTCTTGGAAATCAGATCACCGCTTTTTTTTTTTCCCTATCAAGTGTATTTGAATTAGGTAAAAGTTATCAGTAAAGAGGAACTAATGGCCTTATCATTATTCGCCTACTAATTGCTTTCAGAAAAGATTAGAGACTGTGTATCTGTAATGAATTTTATAGGGAGATGTGGTCACTTATGTTTGTTCTTCCTGCATCTTTTTGTCCATTTTCTTGATGACTTTTTGGTCATGTTCAAGATAGGGAGGTCATCATTTGTTGAGTTCTTTTTTAGAGACAAATAATTCCATGTACATAGGAAAGAAAATATTTGGATAGTGTTACCCAGGGTGTTTTTGAATAGTGTCATAACCATTTGTTTGGAGAATAAAAAGAAGAGTGTCACCCTAACTGACTCTTGACATCTCTCTTCTGTATTTTGCTTCTAGTAAAACTTTTATAACTTTTCATATTCTTCCCCAGTTGTCTTATTACTTAGGGACCCCATGGATCATTCTACTTGTTGAATGAGATAGTACAAATGTAATATTCCATGATCTTGTGTTTGTCCTACTTTTTCTTGTGAACTTTAATTCTCAGTGGCTTCCTGGAAGAAGGTCTTCATCCCGCTTAGTTTAAGGACCTCGACTACATTCCATCTATTGCTTCCTAACACACATCATGTGTTCCAATCAGGCCGTGGTGTTCATTGTCCCTGCTCATAAGCCAAACTCACTCCCATCTTCTGCCGTTCTAACGCTCTTCTTCCCAGTGGGAATGCCCTCTTCCCTCTCCCTCTCTCAGTCTTATCCATTCTTCAAGACTCAAACCAAGTCACATGAGTTCATGAAGTCTATCACTTCATTTCCACCCTGATTCTCTTAGAAGAGCAACCCTTATATTAGCTATTACTTATTAAAGACCTGTTGTGTTCTGGGCACTGTTCAAAGTATTTTACAAAAATTATTCCATGTAATATTCACAACAACCCAGCAGGGAGGTATTACTATTTAATATTTAGTGAAGCCAAAAAGATTAAAGAGTTTTCAAACTTACACAGCTAATAAGGGAAAGAGAAGGGACAGACTCAAACCATGTCTGCTTAACGGCACTTCACCATTGCTTTTCCCTGGAGGCTGAGAAAGGGCACTTAGGACAGGAGGAGGCTACGCTCTCGGACGAGAAGGGGGTCTGAGATTTGAAAAAGCTCTCCAGGAAACGGTATTCTCCCTACTTCTAAAACCGCTGCACTGTGAACATACCACTTGCCTGACCGCTGAACTTCTTGATGTCACCTTGGAGATTTGCTCTGTAAGTGCACAGAACTAAAGGCTCTATGGTTCTTTGGCAGGGTGTGGGGCAACAAATTATGTTTTTTAGTGGCACCCATTTTCTCAATTACTTTATGTTCTCTCTTGTTGTATTGAATATGTCTCTGTCCACTGCTTCAGATCTGTTTAACGGTCTCCATGTTATTAAGACCATAGAGATGCTCAGGGTACAGAAACCATTACTCTGCATTGTCTGATGGCAGTACTAGATTTGCTGAAACTGAGGCGGGAGTAGGATTAACAGGAAAAATTAATTGGGAAAATTTTTATTTTTTTAAAGATTTTATTTATTCATTTGAGACAGAGAGATACAGAGAGAGAGAGAGAGAGAAAGAAAGAGCATGAGCAGGGAGAGAGGCAGAGGGAGAGGGAGAAGCAGGCTCCCCACTGAGCAGGGAGCCTGACACAGGGCTCCATCCCAGGACCCAGAGATCATGACCTGAGCCGAAGGCAGACGCTTAACATCTGAGCCACCCAGGCGCCCCTATTGGGAAAATTTTTAAATCAATAGGAAAAAAAAATCTCAGAGGTGACATAGCCTAGCAGTTAAGAGCAACAGTCCCTGGAGTTCCAACAGCCGGGGTTTAAAATCTGGCCATGTGGTTTATTAGCTGTGTGACCTTGGGCATTTTTACTTAAACATCTCTGAAATCTCATTCTCTTCCATGTAAAATGCAAATACTAGTCATGCCTGCCCCCGAAGGTTACTGAGAGGCCTCATCGAGCTCACGTACATCCAGTGCTCTGGCCGGCATCCGGTACAGAGGAAGTCTTATACATGTTGTCGCTGCCACTGCACTTGTTTCTGTGGTTATAAAACAACTACCTTTTTTCCCCTGCTCATTTGCTATTGTTCTTTTTATTTTTTTTAAGATTATATTTATTTATTTGACAGAGAGAGAGTGAGAGGGAGGGAGAGGGAACACAAGCAGGAGGAGTAGGAGAGGGAGAAGCAGGCTTCCTGCCGAGCAGGGCTCCATCCCAGAAGTCTGGGATCATGACCCGAGCCGAAGGCAGACGCTTCACCAACTGAGCCACCCAGGTGCCCCCGCTATTGTTCTTTTTAAAGAATATGATCACAAAAAGAAGAGAAAAATTAGATAGCCTGCCTTGGATGTGGCAACTCTGGCTTTGAGATCTTTTCTAGTTAAGTCAGAAGTAAAATAAAGCTACTTAAAAATGCCTCCGAAGGTTTGTTTTTGTCCAGGTGGGCTATCCTCTGAGAATTCCCTTTACCCCTCACTCCTGCTTTTCTATGGCCCCTGAGTCAAAGGTTCATCTTAAGCTACCATCATGTTAGTTTTATGCAGGTGTTGAGTGTGTCCCTTCCTACATGTCCTGTCAATGTCTCCTCCCATCTAGGACTCATGCTGCCCACTTGTATTGAGAAATCTCCACTACAGCATGGCAGCCTCCAAAAAAAAAAAAAAAGCCTTGCATTCCTCACTGATACCTCCATCTTAGAGCAGGCTCCCTGAGTCCCGTAACCTGACAGGTTCCCTACCAGCCTGCCATCCCCAAAGAACATGGGTGAGCTACATTGATACCGACGTGTCAAGTCACTACTTAGTGTCATGTTCCCGTGGTTCTCGTAGACAAAGGAACACATTGCTGAAGGGAAATTTTCTGTTCTGGCAGCAAAGATACTCTATAGTAAGGAGACCTCAAACACTTCCGGTTTTGGCTCACAAATGGTCCCAGATGCCCAACTGTCAAATAAGAAGTGGAAAAGGTAGTCAGGATTCCACATTTCATTCAGAATAAATCAATCCCTGTGGGTCAATTTCTGATCAAAATCAGTAATGCCGACTTTGCAGGTGCTTTTCCCTCACCAGTTGTTTTTCCCCTCTTCTCAGCAGTAGCCTTGTTCAGCTTCAGCAACTACTGTCTCTTACAGCCAGTGCTCACAGCAGATGGGGCAGTGGGAACAGCCCAAGATCTTCTGGAGTCAAAAGAACTTGAATTCTAATACTTCCAGGATAGGTGACTTTAGGCAAATCAGTGAAACATCTCTCCCCTTCAGTGCTCTCATATGAAAAACAGAGAAGGCATGTAGTTCACGGGACCAGTAGGAAGAATAAAGAGGTACATTTGTGTTTTGTACCTTTTACCATTTGTGTGTCATGTGTTGTTGCTCTCACCTAGCACCATGACCCAGAGAAGGAGTAGCTGACTGCCAATGCCAAGACTTGACCTCAGCCCCTCTGAACTTCCAAGGGGAGGGAGAGTTTTTATCCAGACATCTATGAGGTGTGGCAGGAAATTCTCATCAGTGTTTAATTGGCAATATGAATAAATTAAATAAAAAGCACTCACTAGGTTTTAGGAAACGTAAAGACAGAGCTGTCTCTTGCATACCTCTCATTTTCCCGCAGTGCTGAGACTAGACAAATAGTCCTCCAAAAATACTGGTTTATCAATTTTACATTTATTTCTTTGTTGATAATACAACAAAGATGTTTCTATGTGGTGTAATGGAAATGGCAGAGATAAAAATTAGCGAATTAATGGATCAACTTTGTATTTATGCTTGGGAAGACCTCTCATTTTTTCAAGAAGGTGTTGATGACGTCATGATATACAGGATCTTGAGGAACTACTGATTGAGCCCGGGTCTCAGGCTCAATGCAGGATATAAAACTTCACGTGAACTCTCATTTATATGCATGTTAATGAAGACAGCTGATTGTATAAGTCAGAATGTATCTTATTTTCTTCAACAACTAAAGGTTTGGTTTCAGTCCCCTAAGTGTGTCCTCTGAGGCAAAGTTTTCAATCAAATACAACAAGAAGAAGAATAAAGTAAAAAGAGAAAAGTGGGGGAATTATGTGGATAACTTGGATCTGTTTGGTTTGGAGTCCTGATTTATCTAGATAAATTAACCTCACTTTTCTCTTTCCCTACAGAAGTGGCAGATTCAGGAGGGTGGGTTTTGCCATGTGGGTACACACACATAGAGGAGATATCTGTTTGTTTGATCCGGCTCTGTTCTGTGAGAAGCCCAAAACCAGTTCTCCACCACATGAGCTCGTTTCAAAATCAGGCTATTTCCTTCCAGAAGGAGCCCGTTTGTGATGGGATAGAGAGAGAGGCTGCTTGGTCTGTTGGAGTATTTCCCTTCTTTCAACATCGGATATCCTTCCATCCGTATTCCCCCTCGTGACTTCCCGTCACAGAGAATGGGACTGAATTCTCTCTTAGGGTCCATCCATGATACTTTGGCTGCCAAAAAGAGTGACGGGAGCCATTCATCGTCCATCCACCTGACTTGTGCAACATTCCGAGTCTAAGAGTCGGTGACTGAAAGCGCAGGCCAGTTCTTCAGAATTGCTAACGTGTTACCGCTGCCACTGCCCCCTTACCTCAGAAAAGTAATTTCATTCCATTTTAGAAAGAGGGAGCGGGGAAAAAAAAAAAGGTCCTAGTTACACAGATCAATCCAATTGTTCAGAGCTTCAGAATGAATTTTTCAACTTGTTGAACAGAAGCATAGAAATCTCTAAAAGCAAGGCAGATAATGTACAAAGCCTCCATTCATTGTGTAGGCAGAAAGGAATGCTGGTCCCCGGCAGCTCTCTAAGGAATGTTCCTTTGGCTTTGACTGTTCTGTTGGGAACAAGGAGGGAAACACATATATAAAATGAATTTATAATGTCTCTGGCTTATAATGGCAAAGTGATAAGAAAAGTTGGCTGTTTAATATAAACTGTCAGTTGCATATTCCAGGCCTCCTCTCTTTGAGGTCCCTCCCACACCCACGGGCCTGGCCACCGTTTGGTGAGGAGTACAAAGTGGCTGTTTATTATTATTGACTGGTGAGGCCTGTGCTCTGAAATTCATTCTGTCAACAGAATGTAAGCGAAGTCGGCGTTTAAAGCAGGGCTCTTTCAGTCGCTGGTTTTTCTCAGGATAGCTATGCAGCAGGATCAGTGCTGTAGTCCCCGGTTCAAGCTGAAAATGTTACACAGGAAGACATACCATGTAAAGGTCAGATTCTTCTACTGTGATAATTTTCTTGATCTGTGTATATACAAATGAGGTGGAATGTGTCATCTCTTATCATAACTCTTATCAAGGTGCAATGGACTTTCTACCTGTGAAGCCTAAAAATACGACGGTATTTTAAAGGGGAAATCTTACTAATAAATGTATGATGCTGTAATAAATGTGCGATGCTATAATGCCAAGGTGAACTTACTGTGTATTATCAAGAAGAGGCTCTCCTATGATAGATTCCCATTAATGTGCTGGAGCTGCTGACCGAGAACAACCTTGTTTATTAGTCTCTCCATTGCTTTTATGGTCCGAGTCAACTCTACAGCTTACTTAGGTGCATGGAAAATATGACTTAACCCGTAGTGTGATGAAATGATTGGCCCTGGGGTGCTCTTCATCACGGAATTTCATTTCATATCACTTCCAGTAAACATCGTCTTTCATCTGTGGCCCGGTCGATGTAACTTACAAAATTTGTAAAGTTGCAGATGCATCATGTTCCAATTCATATTGTCGAGGAACAAATTTATTAGACCTAATAAGGTGCCCACTGCCAATCTACATAATCACATGAAGAGATAATGCACCAAGAAGAGCGAGCTGGACGTGCATCTTCTTGTTAGTTGGCCCAATTGAAATGTCTTTCGAACGAGCAGCTTATTTTTTTGCAGTTCTCCAGATTAACGTTTAGCCAGTCTCTCTTGTTTGGTAATTCCGCTCGTGTTCTTCTTCCTGCTGTCTCATAGGACCTCCAAGGAGAAATCGAAGCCCACACAGATATCTATCACAACCTGGATGAAAACGGCCAGAAAGTCCTGAGATCCCTGGAAGGTTCTGAGGACGCAGCCCTGTTGCAAAGACGTTTGGACAACATGAACTTCAAGTGGAGCGAGCTTCGGAAAAAGTCTCTCAACATTAGGTAGGAAAAGATTGGGGGCAAAAAAAGCCAGAAATGAAGTAAAATGGGAAGATTTCCTTCGCTTTCCTAGCTCAAGCGGCTAATATCTCGTATGTTTATGTAAATCACCCAATTTCAAAATGATTCATTTTATTTTGAATAAATGAATCATTCATTTGCTTGGTATGGAGATGATACTTGAGGGTTCAGATTAGATTAAAATGGCGATGTTTTGTAACTACGGGAGAGATGCATATTAAGACATTAGAGAGAATTTAAATGAGGAACACAGCTACCTAATTTGATAGAGTTCTCTCTTGGCTTACCACAGGATTATACAAAAAGTGGTAAAATTAACGTATGTTTATCATGGAATTCTTTCTTTGGCATTACCCTAAATACGTAACAGAGGACATTCCTTAAATACCCTAACACTTTCTCGAGGTGACCTCTCTGTAGCTCCTGCAGCTAGGGAGAGATTACAGCAACTTCTGGTCTTTAGCTCCCTCTCAGATTTTGTCACGGCGTCCTCTGGAGACTAACCTTTAGTTGTTCTCTGCTCTCCTCTCTTGTATAGTTGCCCCTTTCTTTGTATCGCCTTTCTGCTGAGAAGCTAACGGACGCAGCTCAGCATTGTTGTAAGGAGCGCAGAGTGAAGCTCTTGCTATATCCCTTGCCAGATGGTTCGGCGAAAGGGCAAAGAGCAGGAATGGTCGAGTGAAATGCCCAGAGTCATGTAAATGACATGGGAAGTACGGGGAGTGGAAGTCGAGTCTCCTGCTTTCTAATCAGTTGCTTGTCCTAATTCACGTGTCTTTATAAAAATGTGTCGTGCTCTCTTCTGTGTCTGGAAGAGGGGTCGGAGTGGAGGGTGGTAGAAGAGGGCAAATGGGCATCACGGTGGTTATGAGGGGGCGTGCGAAACCCTGGGAAGAGGTACAACCTTTAGGTCATAAGATTGCAGAATGGAGATTTCTTTTTCTTCTTTACAGTTCTTCTAAATTGGCTAGACTTTTGACATACAGCGTATTTACTTCAATAATGAGGGAAAATATCACTGAAATTTCATAATTCAAAAGCACTCTCATAAAAACCTGTACTCAATGTGAGGTAATAAGAATGATAGCAACTAACGCACGGCACATCACAGATCGTTACATGCCCTGGGCCCTTTATATTTCTTGACCCATTTAATGCTCTCAGCAGCCCAACACGATAGGCTCTGTTATTCTTCCGTCTTTATATTTAAAGAAAGCGAGGTACAGGGGGGCTAAATAATTCTCCTGAGGTCATTTAGTAAGTGGCACATCCAATATTGAATACAGGGAGTCCGGCTCCAGGGTCTGAGCTTTTAACCATCATATTATCCTGTAGAGTAGAAAGCAGAAAGGAAAAGCTAAGATTCACCTAACTCTGACACATAAATACATACTAAGTGAAAGGATGAAAAAGACAAACAGATATTTCTAGTAGTAGGAAAGGATTCTTTTTTTACCTATAAAGATCCCCCCCCACCCTGCCGCCAAGTTTGCACCTCAGCTTCCAAGACACTCATTTTTATCTTCCTGTTTGGTCCATGACATTTGTATCGATGTGTTGAGGGTGCCTTGGGGACAACAATGGGCAGTGGCATTTTCAAAGGCAGCGAGATTCCACTTGCTTCCCATGGCTTGAACTCGAAGAGAGGTCAGTGTGCATGATGACAACGGCCACTTTTATCACCTCTGTTGTTAAAAAGGAATGAGACGTGTGAAATGAGAAAGATACTGGCAGAAAAAGTGAAAGAGAAGAAAGTTATTCTTTTTTGCAGGGAAGGAAAAGAAAGATGCTCTAACTGTTCTGCACATCACTCAGTGCCTTTCCTCTCCTTCATGTGAACTTGATAAAATGAAAGGGGAATCGAAAGCGGCAAACAGCGTGTCAGCCAAAATATGGGCTCTCCGTTCTCAGCAATTTCCCATATGCCAGCCCCTGCAGTTTAATTCTTCCTGTCATTAATCAAGTAGGACACAGCTACCTTGGCTTACCTAAGGTGCTGCGAATTCTGGAATTTAAATATTCCGATCAACGGTTTCAGCTTCTAACAAGACCTCTCTCATAGTGCGCTTTGTTATAAGCACTCACTTACAAAAACACAAGGAAGTAATTCTTCACATCAGAGTGCTTCAGTCTCTTTCCTGACACGTCGCTGAAATAACGGTATCCGTCAGTCCGGACTGAATGGCAGGGTTCAGCCGAAAGCAGCCCAGTGCAGGCAGCAATTTGGGATGGTGATGAGGCAGGATAGCCGGACCCTGGAAGAGTTAGACACAGAACCATTCATGATGCTTAGAAGCTGGCTTTGTGAATCTAGTCACTTCCTCCATCAGCATAATTTTACAGTGAAAAGTCACCAGGACTAAAAACTGGCTTCAAAGATAGCCCAGAGAAACAGTCCTGTGTTTGCCCAAGCTGTAACACATCACCCTACAAAAGATGCCTGTTGGTTCATTGTCTTAGGAGGGATTCTGAAGCCATTTTTCTATTTCAAAGCATAGAAACATCAGTACTTAATTACACAGGTGTCCACTTTTTTAAGTTTTTATTGAAATTCCAGGTAGTTAACCGACAGTGTAAATTTAGTTTCAGGTGTAGCATTTAGTGATTCAACGCTTCCATCCATCACCCAGCGCTCATCACGACAAGTACCCTCCTTCATCCCCGTCACCTGTTTGGAATCCAAATGATTTTGAAGTATTCCTTTGCGTTCCATTGGCTCATAAGAGGTATCCTTGTGTTTCCAGTTCCAAGTCCATATTATGTCCCTTTCCCTCCATTTATTCTCCTTCTGCTCTATGTCTTTTCTCTGCCTGTGATTATGAGTCTTACATAAGTCGCCATCATGTCGTTTTATATTGATAGATTTGTCTCTGTTCTCTATGCATTGATATCATCTATAACATATTTACAAAAATATTCTTCCTCAGACATTTTGAGCACATTATTCCCTTGCTCAAGAACTTCAGTCTTGTCGGTGCCCATATTTTACTCTTTCATTCGTTTCTTTCTTTCATTCCACAAATATTTACTGAGTCTTTACTATGTACTAGTCACTCTTCTAGGCACTGGGGATAAAACTGAATGAAACAGGCAAGAGAAAAATCATTGCTCTTGTGAAATTTATGTGTAGTCATCAGAATCTAGTGGCCCCTCCACTCTCTACCTGATAAGACCCTGATAATCCCTTCTTTTTCCTGTTCTTCCTCTGCCTCCCGGTTCCTTCCACGCTGAGCAGCGATCTAATTATTCCTTGGCAGGGATTCTCTGAGCCAAGGAAATTCTGCCTTTTCACCCCATTGCTGCTCTCTACCGGTTTTCTCACTCACATGTATGAGTATGTGCGTTTGCTGATCCTCACACTTGGGACACCATCCCTCCTCTCATCCTCCACTTTTTCATCCAAATCCCACACTAAGTATCTCCCTATCTGACTGTTCCTTCACTACGAGGTCTCCCCTGTGCTAGTCTCATTTACCCTTGATGGCACATTCCTGTAAGTATCCATGCGTTGTTTCATAGGCTGTGCTTGCTGCCTCCAGCTAAATCAGATAAATAAAAACCCTGCAAACTCTATTTGAGGGGAATACTTTGAGAAGGACAGGTATTAACCCTTCTTTAAATATTTGGTAGGATTCACCTGTGCAGCCATCTGGTCATGGACTTTTGTCTCTTGGGAGTCTTTTGATGACCGATTCAATTTCATTGCTAGGAATCAGTCTGTTCACATTTTCTATTTCTTCTTGATTCAGTCTCGGAGCGCTGTATGTTTGTAGGAATTCATTTGTTTCTTCTAGATTGTCCCATTTGTTGGCATATAATTTGTGTAGTAATCTTTTATAATCAATCTTTTGTATTTCTGTGATGTCCATAGTAACTCCTCTTTCATTTCTGATTTTATTCAAGTCCTCCTTCTTTTTTTGTGGTCATGGTATCTCTCCTGCCAGGTAAGTAGTGAGTCATCCTTTGAGTCTGACTCAAAGCTTATCTATTTTGTTTATCCTTTCAAAAAACCAGCTCTTAGTCTCATTGATTCTTCCTATTGTTTTTAAGTCTCTTATTTCATTTGTTTCTGCTCTGATCTTTATTATTTCCTACCTTCCACTAACTTTGGGCTTTGCTCTTCTTCTACTTCCTTTAAGTATAAGATTAAATTGTTACTTTAGATTGTTCATGCTTCTTGAGGTAGGCCTGTATCGCTATAAACTTCCCTCTTAGAACTGCTTTCGCTGCATCCCAAAGGTCTTGGACCCCTGTGTTTTCATTTTCTTTTGTCTTCAGGTATTTCTTGGCTTCCTCTTTGACTTTTTCATTGATCTATTGGTTGGTTAGTAGCACGTTGTTTAGCCTGTATGTGTTTGTGTTTCTTGCAGTAGTTTTCTTGTGATTGATTTCTAGTTTCATCCTGTTGTGGTCAGAAAAGATGTTTGATATGATTTAGTCTTCTGGAATGTTTTGAAACTTGTTTTGTGGGTTATCACGTGATCTATCCTGGAGAGTATTCCATGTACACTTGAAAAGAATGTGTATTCTGCTGTTTTGGGGTAGAATGTTCTGTAGGTATCTGTTAAGGCCATCTGGTCTAACGTGTCATTCAAAGCCACTGTTTCCTTATTGACTTTCTGTCTGGCTAATCTATCCAAGCTCTAAATGAGTCAGTGAGGTAGAGTAGAAGGAGTCCTGGACCGGCATTTGGGTGACCTGCTTTCTCGTCTGGCTCTGTTACTAACAGCCTAGCAAACGATCTTGAGCACATCACTTAACTGCTTCAGACTTCAGTATTCTCCCTCACTGAAGTGAGGAGATTTGACCAGAGACACGGGTGGTCTCTTCAATTTCCCTAGCAATTCTACCAACCTGTTATTTTTAATTCTGCAGTTACTTTTTATGACCCTAGGCAAATTATTGAAACTTTCTACATTGGTTTCCTGATATTTAAATGGCACTGATTAAGTTTAAAGACATGGTGTAAGAAAAAGTAAATAAGATATCTTGGAGAGAAAAGAATGTTTTAATTGAAATCGTATAGTACCATCTCAGAATTTCGTTCAAGGAAAGTATATGCCATCTGTTCCATATGCATTATCACATTGCGTTGTGGCCAAGAGGTATAAGAAGTAAATACTCAGTGAGAGTTGAGTCCCACTGAACAAAACAAAACACTGTTTTAGGTGGGAGACAAATAAAGTAAAAAATTTTTACTTGCCTGCACACACACATGCACGTGCACATTCACACACACATACACACACACGCAGAGTTATTGATGACATTATCCAACATCAGAATTGTGATCAAAGAAAGTGTTTCTCATTCTAAAATGTTCCATTTCTACAACCTTACATTTTGACTTTGAAAATATTAATAATTTGGGAAGCAGTCTAGTGAATTTTTTCCATAAGAAATATGTATGCAGATTTCAGTTCAATCTGTCACCAGATTATATTTTCCAGATTATTGTATGTACTATTAGCCATGAGAAGTACATATGTTGTGAACATAATTTAGCAAGATTTACGTTCTGTGAGGTTTTTATACTTGGGAGAAAAACTTGTAAATGTTATATGCCAATACTCACTTTTATGGAATTCTGAATGCTAATTTGAGAGGCAAGAATACCAACATGATATAGTCAACAGCAATAAAACTCTTAGAGAGTAATTGGTATTAGAAGTTAGAATAGCTTAGGGGGTTTTCTATGATGGAGAATAATTAAGAGCGAGAGGAGGCATGGTCTTTCTACTTTTGAGGAAGAAAAAATGCAACTTAGACATTGACTATTTCTGACCTCTTTTTCTTACTCTTGGAATGTTAATTATGTTTGAAAGTTGGAGTTTATGGCCTAGCTGGACAAAAAAAAAAAAAAGTTTACTTCTCTTTGAGTTTAATTCTCTCTCCCTATTTAAAGCCCTCAAAGCTGCCATTTTGTGTCTATGACTCCTTATTACTTCCGCATTCCTACCTTCTCTTTCTATATGCTTTAGAACTATCTTATTACACAAGGGTACCCAAGATATACAGGAGGACGTCATCAGTTTCATAAAGGGAGTGAAAGTGAAAAATGAATTCAGTATAACACATTTTGCTTTAAGAATACATGCCTTTCGGAGTAAAGTTTTATTAAGGATTTCAAACTAGGCATCAACCCAATCGTACTTGAAATATCTGTGTCTAGAGAACTAACAATTGCTTTAGCAGCCCCTGTAATTCTCAGCACCCTGACACTGAAGAGTTCCTTAAAGACAAGCATTGTATCCCGACACACCTAGAGCTTCTGCAGTTTAACTCAGCCTTACAAATTGTAGACATTATCTGTTTATTAAAGATCAACACTTGCCTTGTTAAAAGCTAGTAGCCCCTCAGCTCCTGTCTTCATTAATAAAGATTAATAGAAAAACGGGTAGGAGCTAAGTATGCCCCTTCAAACTCCACGTTTATTTTCCGTTGTGTAGGTAGGGTAAATAGAGTATATTTGCCAGTGAGCAGGAAGGATTTTTGCGCAGAGATCCAGAGCATTTGCTGAAAACCACGAAGGTTGGGGATTTCCTCACATAAGGAAAGTCTGCAGCTTCCACTTCCCATGTCTAAATATGACAGTTCAGGTTATGTGTGCCTCGGCACTGTCTTTAAACGTTTTCATCCCAGCTCCCACATTTGCAGAACAAGAGGGTTGAACAAAAATCTCTAAGGACCTTACAGCCCTAAGGGCCTATGATAAAACCAGGAGGGGGAAAAAAAAGTCATTATGAATAGAAAGAAACATTTTCCAGAGAGACATTCCCAGTACCAACATAGGTTAATCATTTAGAAAGATTTGCTATAAGATCTTGAAAATAAAAATAGGGCAGCTCCTTCCAACAATTGCATTAGAAATGTGTCTTGAAGACTCTTCACAAGCTTAGCGTAGCCAAAGAAAATGTTTTCTGAGCTCGTGGTGTTTTATTACATTTAGATCACCTTCAACATCATGTCCTTGACAAATGCCACCTTTGCCCTGTGGAGACCGGCTGGTAATGTTTAGGGCATACAGGAAATACTTCAAGAAATTCTTTCTTAAAGAACAGTCTTGGAGTTCACCTGCTGAGTTGTGAGGGTTCTTGTTAAAAGTACAGAAAGTCTGGAGGCAGAACCTGGGAGTCTGTACCTAACACAAGCCATTTGCGTGTTTCTGAAGTGTGAGAACCAGGGCTTCAGGTTGGATATCTTTGTAAGTGTGGGTTTCAATCAGGAGCCATGATCTGACTGCCTTTTTCCTCTCCCACCCTTACCCAGTATCCCTTGTCCTTTATGAGCCTTTTGCTTACGTTCTTGTCACCACTCTTATGCGTTAGCAAGGAAAAGAAACAGTCATTTGATATGGAGTTAAGGTGATCAAACGTTCTGAAATGTTACCTGACTCCAGACTCCACGTGCGTGAGAGCCTTTTGTCACCTAAAGTCCGAGGTCCTTCTTCTGTCCTCTATTAACTCTCTGGACTGTCCTGCCTCCCTGGCTCATAACAGTCTCCCTGTCTCCTGCCCTGAAGTTTCTCTTAGATCCTTTAGAACCAAATTCCCCGAGTCTCAGAGCCACGTTTTCCTCTTGGAGACACAAAGGGTTTCATTGACCCAGTAATGATTAGTCAACCCCATTTCACCTAGGCCAGGGTGGTGGCAATGCCTTGTGTGAGTGAAGACGCAGCTGGATGCCTCACTGTGGCCAGCCTGCCTTTCAGCACCTTTATCCTCCCCCAGACCTCTCCACCACAGGGCTATTTTGTTTCCTCCACCAGAGGGAGGGAGGCCAAGCATTAGGCATTTCTACATTCTTACCTTACCTTTCGCTTTCTCTACTCCCAAGGCCTTACGGGGATGTAGCGGCGCTCAAAAGTTCTTTATTTACCCAGAGCCTCTTCTCCCACGTGCTGCTTTTCCACATCTGGACTGTGCCTCTCTCCGCCTACCTTCCCACACGTCCCGCTTGACATCCTTGCTCACCCTCAAGGGGACCACGCTGCAAATTCCAGACACCCCAGGGAATCCCTGTAACCAGTAGGCATTACATGCCATTAAACAGCTAACATCTTGCATAGGGAATTCTCACTTGGGCTTATCATGGAAGCGCGATAAGTGAAAGAGAAAGGGAACAGAAGCAGCCAAGAAGGGAACTCTACACTCTATGCGGTCTGCGCTCTTATATTGAATCCGTGGTCTTTATGGTATTTCCGGATTCCTTAATTAGAAAATAATGCCCATGAACAGTTTAATTCCTCTGATGGAAGCGCCTCTCGTTTTTGTGGACGCAACGTTTGTATTGCTCGTAATAGAAAGACAGTTCTAACAATTTGGAGTAGAAAGCTGAAGGAATGAATCAGTTCTAAATCTACCTCTGGGGGCTACACTCATTGTCATTTCAGAATTTTTTTGTGCAGAGTCAAGTGTGTGCACACAAATACATACATGAACATTTTAGAAAAAATCGATTACAGACTTTTTGGAACCTGTTTTCTCACTTAACAATTGACAGGGTATATCTCCCATATCCCTAAGTATTTGCTGATGCCATCGCATTGACTAGTGTGTAGGATTCATAGGATTTGAACATCGCATTGTATGAATTCACCATTACATATGTAACTGGTTACCTAGTATGGAATATTTAAGTTGTTTCTATTTTGTGTCAATCATAAGTGATGCTATATATAACATTTTTTTCTGCCTACGTCTTTGTATGATTTTCCAGTTACTTCCTTAGTATAGATTTTTTGAATTTAAGTTATGGGTATTTGTATTTGCACATTTTAAAAACTTGTAAGTATCGTCCTTCAGAAAGAAAACGATCCCTCGGAAAGTTTGGAACAATTTAATTCCAGCGCATAGGCACTATTTGGCGATTCTGTTTGACTAAGACCAGCAGGAGAATTGTATCTGAAATGTCAGGCTAAGTTACACAACAGCAAAGGGAAATGTTTTTCTACCTGGTTGCTTTACACTTCAATCTTTGCAGCACTCAAGACTGTATTATATTTATGTTATAGGCAGCATTAATTTTTATGAATTAATTAGTAATTGCTGATAATATGTAAGTAATGCAGCATAATTCTTGATTTACCTGAGGATAGAGCTTTGCTAATATTCCACATTTCTTCTTTGTTTTCCGGATGATGATTTATTTGGTTAATTTAGCTTCTCATCCTCAAGTGAAATGTGGATTTTATAGCACAGATCATTCATTCGTATATTCTTAAATGGCTTCTGCGGATTAACATGTTCTAAGTACAGTTGATGGTAAAGCACTCATTCTCCTGCCTAAATTATTCATGTTTGGGGGAGGCTTTCAGGCAAATGTCTGATTTTAGTTTTCCGCGTGAGTTGTTGTCTCAGTACATTTTACACAAAGGAAACAAAGCGGAAAATGTTGGAACTTGGTGAAAACAAATCCCAGGTGCACACCAATAAAGAAGGGTAGAGGGAAAGGAGAAGCATATGGGAAGAAGAGCAGAAAGGAACAGATGCCAGATGGAAGGAGTCAATGGAAGAGGCTGCCTAGAGTGCAGAAATGGAAAAGTCAAAATGTGGGGGGAGACCTTTCCATTTCTTAAAGGAGGAAGAATTCCAGTACTAGCATGAGTCACTTGAAAACTGAGTGGTTTATATTAGTCACCGGGAGCCATTTTTTTCTACCAGAAACATTGAGAATCATTGACTGCAACACTATGGAAAAGCAGTCCATTCCAGTGTATGTTTCATGCCAAAAGTCCCAGAATTCTTCATGAGGAAATACGTATATGGCTAAACACTGTCTACCCTCAAAATTGCCGTCAAAACGCCCCCATTATATGGCTTGCAAAAGCAGATCGCTAGATTTTTACTAAGGACTGCTAGACGGTTCATGATAGGCTTGCATCCTATGGAACGAAACAAACCAACGTACCTTCAGTGGGACTGTTAGACGCATTAATGACCCTTCTAGATATTTTGACCTAGTTTGCTCCTGCTGCTTTTCAGGTCTCATTTGGAAGCCAGTTCTGACCAGTGGAAGCGTCTGCACCTTTCTCTTCAGGAACTTCTGGTATGGCTCCAGCTGAAAGATGATGAGTTAAGCCGGCAGGCACCCATCGGAGGCGACTTTCCAGCAGTTCAGAAGCAGAATGACGTACACAGGGTAGGACGTTTTTAAGACTAGTGGCTTGTACAGAGTAAACATTTTTAATGATGGTTTTGAAATGCCTTTTGATTGAAATTAAGTTGACTAGAAATCTTCATTCTGCTAGGGTCTAGGGGTCAATTATAAATAATCCAAGCCATTGTTATTGTAAATGTCAAAAGCGTCTGCGTTAATAATATCCTCTAAGAAGTTGCCTTTCTCTTTTAATGATTTTTAAAGACATTTTATTGTGGTAAATACAAAACATATACCAAATCAGACAGAATCCTGTAATAAACAGCCATGTACCCATCAAAACTTCAACAATTATTAGCTCATGGCCAATCTTACTTCTTCAAGACTTCTACTGGTCCTCTATTATTTTGAAATAAGTATCAGGCATGGATCATTTAATTCATAAATAATTGAGAAAGTATCTCAAAAGATAAGGATCCTCTCTTTCAAGGTAACCACATGGCTACTGTAGTGCTTTTCAAATGTCAATAATTTTGTTCTAACAAATATCCCAGCATTATTCAAATTTCCACTTTTAACATAACACATCTTAAATGTTATAACATATTTTTGTCTAAATAAGAATTGAAATAAGGTTCACACATTGCACTTGGTTCATTTGTCTCTTAAATACATTTTGTAAAAAAATTTTATTTTGAAATAATTATAGATACATGGTGAGTTGCAAAAATCGTAGTTTCCCTATACTTTTCATCCAATTTGCTCTAATGGTTACATCTTACGTAACTATAGGACCTTAAATATTGTCATTTCAACAGACACTATAAAAAGGTACAGTTACAGCACAGCTCAATTCAGCCTAGCCACATTTCAAGCACACAGTAGCCCAGTGTGCCTCATGGCGGCCATATTGAACAGTACAGTTCAACAGGTTTGATCATATTCAGGTTTGACTTGTTTTGGTAAGACTGCTTCATAGATGGTTGTGTATTCTTCCATCATCAGGAGGTGTATAATGTCTTGCTTTCTCTTTTCCATGTGTGATTTTGGCTGCTGTTCATGATCAATGACTAGGGGTTGCAATGTGGTAATTGCCTATTTCTATCATTTCGTCATCATTTATTAGCCAGAGTACTTCTGTGGGGAAAAAAAAGTCATTCATCACTATTTGGGCACCCAGTATACCATTCACATTTGATAGGCAGGATACTTTCCCAGCCTTCAGAATAACAAGTTGTTCACTAGCATTCTCCAACAGTGATGAATTGTTTCTCTCTCTCTCTCTCTCTCTCTCTCTCTGTCTCTTTCTCTCTGGTTTGCTCATTCTTATATTTCTGTTTTCTCTACTAGGCTCTGAGTGGGGAAGTCAGAGATTTGGTCTTGCTTACCTCCAAGACCCTAGTACCTAGCAAAGTGTCTGGCATACATTGGATACTGATAAGTATTTTTGAAATGAGATTAAAAGCACAAGAACAGAAATGAATAGCGAACCAAACAAATGACTATCAAACAACAAAAGTTTGATAAAATGGTAGCACTTCTATATGTTCAACACTTAAAGAAGGATCTCTGTGGAGACACAGACAAAGGTGGCATCTTTGAAGCCAAGGGTTTATATTATTCCAGAGAAGAGGATATAGACAATTACTCAAAGGGAAGGGAGCATGAGGGAAGATCCAGGAGTCTCTGCAAAAAATTGCCAAGGAAACTGACATTTTCTTCTTTAGCCATTCCCCTTCATAAAATTCAGAACATTAAATTAGCTCTGTCGTAGGGTGAAATATAATAGTGACATTTTTTAAATGTTCTAACTTTGAATAAATAGTCAAAACACTCTGGTGTATGTGTAGAAGAGCATTCATTGAGACAGAAGGGCATTTTAAATAGAATGCATTATATGATATAAAGAAATGAGACAGAATTTCTACAAAAGGTGTAATCTTAGTCTAATTCTAGAAACCAAAGATGAATCATTGGACAAGTGCACTGGTAGTCAGGACAGACTGTAGTCACATTCCTCCATAAGTTAGATTGTGGTTGCTACTTTGTTCTTCAGCTGTAAGATGAGGAATTTGGTCCAAATAATTTCCACAGTCCCCACTAGCCAGCACCTTGTTATAAATACTCCTTCAGTATCCCTAGTTATTGGCTTTGGTTCCTTGCTAACAGTGGTAAAATGTTAGTACTTATTCTCAGTCCTTCTACACAGGAATCTCATGACCAGTAATATGCTTTTGGGAGATGGTCATGCTAGAGTGATGGGTAACATGCACCGGATTGAAATGAATTAAGCCCCACTTGGCTGGTGTGCTTGTTCAGATACCCGTCTGTTACCCTTCTTTGACCTCTCAGGACTTCCAACCCGTGGATAACTCTGTTCTAGATGTTAGTTCCACTGCTCCTCTATCTTCGTCTCCCTCCAAATGCAACTTAGATTCAATCATAAAACATTTTAATAACTCTTTCCCAAGACCCTAAGGTCCTATGCTTTATTATCTTTTCATGGCTGCCATCTGCAAAACCCCAAAGCTTGGAAGATCTAACTAAATACTTTCTCCTTTCCAAACAACAACTGAGCAGACCAGTAGAGTCACTTTTTCAGGTTGGCAAACCAAGCCTTCTTTTGACAAGCCCAATATGTCACTGGATCAGTTTATCTCCAAAATAGTTCCTGACTCTGTCTATTGCAGTCATCACCATAGTTACAGAAGACCATTTATCCTAACCTTTCTGTGTCTACTCTTGCCACCCTACGCTGCCATCTTTACATTTCAGCCAGAGTAACTTATGTAAAAACATGTATTGAATTATGTCAGTCCCCTTCTTAGCACTCTTTAGTGGCTTCTACGTGCCGTGGAGAAAAGACCAAAATCCCCAGCAAGGGCCGCAACCTTCTCTTTTCTCACTGCTCTTCCTCTTGCCCTCTGGACACGAGCCATGCCGCCTTCTTTTGGTTTCTGCAGTTCTCTGTGTTCTTCTCAGGTGGTGCTTGGAACATGCCGGTCCTCTGTCTGAAGCCCCTTCCACCTACTCCCACTCCTTCATAATTTCCTGGCTAACATCTGATAATCTTTTACATCTTGGCTCAGACATCAAGCAGGATTTTTCCCTGCTGCCCACACTTGACCAGACCTTCCTCTACATGCTCTCAGATGCAGCCTACTTTTCCTTCTGCAGCTTAGCATTCTTTGTCATCATATACATGTGTAAATATTTGATTCCCGTCGATCACCTTCACGAAACCATGTGCTCCAAGAAGCCTTCTTTTGGGGAGAGGGTTGTCATTTTTATACCCAGCACTTTATAAGGTGCCTGGTACACGGTGGACACTAAATAGGTGAAGAAACAAAGGAATATAAGGAAGAAAGGGAAGGAGGAAGGCAGAAAAATCAATCAGTAGTCTGATCTTAACCTTGTTCGTTCTTCTCTAGTTTACTGAGACCAAGGGCAAGGAAAGAAAGGAGGAGGAGGGATGTGCCTTCCTCACTGCAGGATTTTTCTGTTGATTCCCAGCTCAGCGTCCGCGTGTACCGTGGAGAGCTACTTTGATGCCCACTGTTTTTACTTGTGGTCTGGCCCAATGTTTTCACAAGCTTCTCTTTGTATCCTTAAGAAAAATTCTTGTCACAAAACACTCTTCCTCCCTCAGAGAACATCATCACTCCGAAGTGTTGATGAGAGAACAATTTAGCACCCTGTTTACTCAGAGTTTTGTCACATTTATGCAGTAGCCCTTTCAGAGTTGCAGTGGAATGCCTGTCTCGTTAGCAATGCTCGTGGCGCCTGTTGGCAAGAAGAACAAAGGAAAATCCTTGAAACTGGGCCTCTTTATCTGATCTTCTGAACTTCCTTAGGAAGAGAGAAAGGAAATATAATCAGTGCAAACCTCTGTCAAGATCTAGTCTTTGACAGATTTTGTATTTGTACACTTGTTTTACATTGCCACATTCCTAGGATTATAAATTGTCTTCCTCTTTGTGGGTTTCTGGATTCAAATACTGTTGATATCGAATGTTTAGTATCAAGATGGGTCACTGGTTATCATAAACTTATCCCCCATGTATTTGGTGTGTTACTTTTTTTTTCAAATCCCCAGCTCACTATCTGTTTGTAAATTATTAATGCCCCTGGCTGTTGCTTTTTGTGGGAATCCAAATCCCATTAGAATGTCAGAAGTCGAAACCGTAGAAAAATATTTTTCACTTTTCTTTTCTATAAATCAGGATGTTTATAAAAGAGGTAATTTATACCTTCTTTGGATATCATTGCAGATTAATGATAACACTTTATAGCAAAATATCGTTATGTGTTGTACTCTTAAAGCAAAAACATATAGTCATTCTCAATCACTTTGATGGAGGAGTATATGGTTTTCTTGTAGGTAAAATTCTGAAACAGTCCATGCAGGTAGTTAGGGGCCGCAGGCTCACTCCCCAAAGCAATTTGCACACCCATGGGAGTGGATCTTTGTTCCCCACACCAGCTGGGCAGCACAACTGCAACTGGAAGGGCCCTCAAGCCTAATTAATAAAATAATGCTCCATATGCGGTGAAGTGTTATAAATAATTAAAGCTCAAATATGCCTTAGCAAATACAAACTGACCAATTTTTATATCTTTTGAATATATTATCCTGGCTTTTACGGTTCCTCATTACTTGCCTCACTAGACTGACTCATTTTCAATTAGTGTGTATTATTCCGGTCCAGATATATTTTTAAAACTGACTTCCTTTGTTTTACTTGAGCAGTCACTAAAGTGATATTTATTACTTGTCTACTTCTGTGATTAACCTAGAGAGAGTTTTAAAGGAGCAAATCATAGTGGGAAATTTCTAAGGAGAACTGCAATAAACCATGAGCTTATTTAACTCCCTTCGTCTGACCTCAAATCCAAATGGAGATTAGGTCTTGATTATAAGAACACTGTAGGTAATGACTTTTTGTTTGCATTTGTACTAATGAAATTGTTTGTCATTAGGCTTTCATCTTTCAATTTAAAAGTCTCTCTAATTCCTTCCCTTGAGACCATTAAGGACACCTTCAAAGCTTCCTGAGATTTTCTGGTTAAGATTGAGATGGAAGTAATCAATACATACATTATTAAAACAGTGGACAGAAAGCAATTATTGCGTGGAAGCTGTTGACAAATGAAAGGGCTTGAATAAAGTAGTTTACTTGTTCATTTGTCAGGTCGTATATTATGCATGTTCGATTTCCTCAGAAGTCACCACAAAGTGAGGGAGAGGCTCAGAAATTCAATAAAATTATCCTGGAATCACGCTGTTGATTATACATTTATTTAAGCTAATTCTGTTATCAATGCAGGCCTGCCTCCTTTGGGTACATTTTAGTATGTGTGTCCGCTTGATGAGTTCCCTGTGTTTTCTTTCCACAGAAACGGAATACGTCTTTGGGTGCCATTTGTGAATGTTAAGATTCAAGTCAGCTCTGTGTTAAAAAAAAAAAAATGCATTGTTCCCTAGCACCTCTGAAAAACAACAAAAAAAGGTTGTGATAGGGTAATTCATTCCAACATTCAATGACCTGGCCTCTTAGAGTTTCTAAACAAGTTTGGTTCACCTACAAATTCACTATTAGTTTTATTTACTCTATGCTGTCTGCTTCGCTATGTTGGAGGAAATAGACAAATAGACATCCTTTTTTTTTTCCTCAACAAATCCAAAAGTTTATTCTTTTAAAAGGTTAAGAAAAAGCAACAAGCTCATAGCAAGACTGATAAAGAAAAAAACCCAGAAAATAAAATTTGACAGTATCAAGTGGGGATGAGGAGAACATGGCTAACGGAGCTTACCGATGTTAAGATAATAAAACATCTCAAAGTAACTTTTCACTAATAAATTTCACAATTTAAGTAAAAAGTACAAATTTCCTAAAAACAAAACATTCAGCTAAATCAAGAAAAAATTAGGAATTTGAATATTACTTTGGAAATAGACATCTTTCTGTTCTTCATCCTTAATGGAGTAAGCTACTTTTGTGTAAGTTTCATATTTTATGCAGTCATATTTAGGAATGCTGAATAGAAAAGATTTTAAAATTATTTTTAGAACTACATTTCTAGGCATTTGAGGGAGTCTTCTGAAAACTAGCTATATCATCAAAACTTGAGAATGGAGCCATCTAGGATTTGCCACTTTTCTTTAATGAGTATAATAAAATAAAATGTGAATAATTTACAAATTAGCTTCCCTACCAAAGTCCTCTTTCTAACCACATCAAAACACTGATATCTTGAAAAATATTCTTAAAATAGTATTTGTATAGGACTTTGCCTTTACAGGACACTTTTATACATTCATTTAATTTCACATAAACCCCTCTGATCATTTTCTGTGTTCTTCCTTTTCTTTTTCGTTTTTTTTTTTATTTTTTTAATGATTTTTTATTATATTATGTTAGTCACCATACAGTACATCCCCGGTTTCTGATGTAAGGCTCGATGATTCATTAGTTGCGTATAACACCCAGTGCACCATGCAATACGTGCCCTCCTTACTACCCATCACCAGGTGTTCTTCCTTTTCCCCAAAAAATTATTTTAGGAAAAACTGTGGCATAACTCAGACTCCTAGTATGTATCGGTTCTTTCAGCTATTATTTATTGAGGGCCTGTCCTATGCTGGGGCCGAGGATACCAAAGTGAACAAAATGAGACTCTGCCCACACAGATTTTCAGATTATCCTGAGCGAATATGAAGTAAACCAACGAATTAGCATATAAAGTCCTGTCAAGTCAATGCTATGAAGGGAAAATAAACACAACAGGACTAGAGAAAGAATGAGAATAGCGGCCTTCCTGAGGAGGTTGTATTCATTCACACAAAGGTCTGAGTGAGTGAGCCACGCAAAGACCTTGAGTGAAGAATATTTGAGGCAGAAGGAGCAGCGCATGCAAAAACCCAGATGTGAGAACAGGTTTGGTGTGCTCCAGGAATAACTAGATGGGCTAAGGATGTGTTGTAGAGAGCGGCAAAGGCCAGAAATAGTTGGGTTACCTGCTGCAGCTTGGAGTCGATTTTATTGTGTGTGTGATGAGATAGCCCTGGAGGGCCATGAGCGGGGGTAGTGTGATGTGGTTTCGTGAGTCCTAAAGTTGACTCTGGCTGCTCTATGGAGAGTTGACAGTAGGAGGAGCAAAACTGAAAGCAGGGAGAAAGTTGGGAGGGTGTTGAAGTCATTTAGGAAGAAGATGATGATGATTTGGCCTAGAGTGGAAGTGATAGACATTGTAAAAAATAATTTGACCCAAGATCTATTTTGAAGGTAGAGCTGATTGAACTTATGAGAGATGGGATGGGGAATGGGAAAGAAAGTGAAGAGTCAAGGATGACTCTGAAGTCTCTGATTTGAACAACTGGGCAAATGATAATACCATTTATGGAGATGGGAAAGACTTTGAAATGATCATGGATGAGGGCGTGTACGTGGAGCAAAACAAGGGTTCCATTTTTGGATTATATTGATAGAGAGAAATGGTATGATTCAGAAATTTTTCACCACTTACACTTGACAGTCTCAGATTTTGGCTGAGCCTCTTGAGAATGGATATAAATTAATTTGTCACAGGGTCTCCTAATAATCCATTCGTCTGTACTGTTGTTCAGAAGGAATTTCCAAAATTTAGGGTTTAGGTTCAATGACCTAAGACCTAATTCTCTAGGTGACCATGGGAACAGATTGAGTGTTTGCCAGTGATTTCTCAAGGTCAGCTCAGAACTTAACAACATTATTTCAGTAGGAAGTGACTTCCCCAGTGGTTGTTGGAAGCAGCCCAGGACTACGATTGAGAGTCAAACAGCTGTTCAAGATGCTGCGTGGGCACTAAACTATTCCTCCATAGTATCACAGATCTGCAAGCAGGCTGGACTCTCTTGTAGCCCATGCCCTTGATCTCAGAGAACACAACTTTTAGCTTAAAGGACTTCCAAAAAAATAAATCTCAACAAGGAGTCGGTTAACCGCGTTTCCCCCCCTCAACACTCAAAAATGTTTTCTCATTGGATACAATTAGATTTTTAAAAATAATTTCAGGCTTGAAATATGTCCATTTATTTTTCAACTTTGCTTGAAATTGATTCAGTCTCACTTATGAATTGCTATTGTTCATGTTGTTGACTCTCTGAAACAATAGCTCAATGTATCTGATACAGCAATCAATGCCTTGTCTTCACTTTTCAGTGGACTGGAAATGGATGATGATGTAGTCAAACTCTTAGAAGTAGAGAGTAGAAGGGTGGTTGTGAGAGCCTGAGGAGAGGATGAAATGGGAACTTGATGTTCAATATAAAGTTTCAGTTGTACAAAAGGAGTAAGTTCTAGAGATCCACTGTACAGCCTAGGGCCTAGAGTTAACACTCCTGTATCGTGCACTTAAAACTCTCTTAAGAAGATGGATCTCATGTTAAGTGCTGTTAGCACAATAAAAAGAAATCAAGATGATTTAACCTTTTCTTTATATCCCATATGCTCCATTTGCATAACTTCTCTAATGCCAGCTAGTTCAAGTGATTATTAAGGGAATCCTTTGTCTTTTTGTTCTGTTGTTGTTGTTCTTTCAAATTTCCTTTTTCCATGAACCCTGTGAATTTGCCTAGATTCTTAGAGGCAAAATTCCTGCGACTCCAGTTAACCACATTTCTGGATCTTGCCCTTTTCCAAGATCCTGGTTTCGAGTACACTGGGCATTGATGGTCCCTGTATCAGCATTGAGTAAATAAAGTATTAATGATGTGTTTGAGACTCAATAAATATGGTGCCTCTTTAAGTGAGGAATGTTATTATGGTGACAGAATGTATTCAGCTTTCTTATCAGAGATAAAAACAATATAAGGGGCATATAGAAAAAGTAGAAATAATACAGAGACTAGCATGATAATATAGGATGACAAATCTAAAACCCTGATCAATTTGTAGATATGACTGCGTTAACGTCCTTGTCCTGTGCCCACTCAGGATCCATTTGTTGAGTGGACGGCACCATTGGAATCACTTCAAATTTTAGGGTCTGTGTAGTGTTCTCCCATCTCTTAGCTAATGCTTCACACTAGAGGGAAAGCCCCAACCAGCAGTTCAAATCGTGGAACTTCTGAACATGTGCACATACACATCTCCTCCAGGGAAGAAATCACTAGGATTAAGAAGGCAGAGCTAATAGGGCCTCCTCTTGAGGAAAATCCACTCAAGTAACTGAAAGGTTACACTCAGCTTTGGATCCGGCACATAAGAATAGGCCCAGAATAAGAGCTCTCAATTTTTCCCAATCGACAGCATTTAATTTTTTCTCTAATAATTCATGAGCCCAGGCTTTCACCCTCAAGCATGTTCTGCATCTAAATCAAACTGGCCTCCATGTAACACACTCTGGTTTTCTAACTGGGTGTTCTCTTATGTATTCAACGATATTTATGATCCACTATGTGCCAAGCTGTTGCTATAATTTTTATCATTAGTAACAGTGCCTAGAAGAGACTATCTCCAACTGCCACCGTGTAACAGGCCCCTGACCAATTAATGACCTAAATGACCTAACCGTTTTGATTATAGAATCTTCAAACTGGGGCACATGGGTGGCACAGTCGGTTAAGTGTCCAACTCTTGGTTTCAGCTCAGATGGTGATCTCACGCTTGTGATCTAGAGGTCATAAGATTGAGCCCCATGTGGGGCTCAGCACACAGTGAAGAGTCTGTTTAAGATTCTCTCTCCCCCTGCCCCTCCCCCCACTCAAATAAATAATTTTTTTAAAAAAGAAATATTCAAACTAGATGTTAGAACTTTGATAAGGTGTTTAGCAAACCCCCACATTTTAACAAATGAGGACACAAGGGCTCAGGGAGATCTTATGACCAGTCGTAGATCACCCAGCCAAGCTTTGGCCCAGCCCAGACTTGAACTTTAAGTCAGCTGCCACAGCCCTCCCTTAACCACTTTAGTCTGCCTCAGAGGATGATTCTGTCAAGTTCTGCTGACACATGTGAATAACGTAGAGCCATTCTGTGAGATTTCAGTCTGAATAACACAAATACAGTCTTGCCACTTCAGTGGGAATATAGATAAAATTCAGCTCCATGGAAACTGCCCATGGTTGAAAGAGCTCTGTGTTTTGAAAAGCAAGGGCTTCTACTTATAACCATAGCGACAGGACCGGTATCTCTAGGTGAAAGCAGTATATATAGCTTTTCTCTCAAAAATGTCAGTCCCTGGGGCTCCTGGGTGGCTCAGTCGGTTAAGCCTCCTACTCTTGATTTCAGCTCAGATCATGATCTCAGGGTCCTGGGATCGATCCCCGCATCGGGCTCATACCCTCAGCTCGGAGTCTGCTTGGGATTCTCTCTCTCCCTCTCCGGCTGCTCGTCCCCCCTCTCAAATAAATAAATGAATATTTAAAAAAACTGTCAGTCCCTGTGCCCAGAGCTCTCATCCTGCCCTTCTCTCCTCAGAAGTACATCAAGCACGTCGGTATCTCACCCTGCATCCCCTCTACACGTGCTTCTAAGCTACTCCACTTTATGGTATTAATAGGTATTTGAGGTAATATTCACCCTACTTGGCAGGAGAAGCGGGGGGGGGGGGAATCAAACAATCAGTGACTCAGTTGTTCTCTTACTTTCAGGTTTTTAAAATTTCTGACTTGCTTCATGGCCATTAGGATTTGCCACTTATGTATCTTCCAAATTATTATAATTCAGGGAACCTTCATTTTTCGCCATCACTCACCTCCAGCCTGGCTTCAGAATTTCAAGATTTGGATTCTAAGCGACTGGTGAACTGATGGCCTTAGGTAAATAGTAACTTATCTGTACTTCAGGCTGCACTGGTAAAACATTCACAGTATGAAAGTATCACCACAAACACACCTATTCAACCAAACTACTGACTCCTTCAGGACAAAGATCCAGTTCCTACATCTTCCCTCTCGTACACATAATAGGTTCAAAATTAATATTTTTCTATTAGCTAGTTAATTTGCCAGCAGTCAGTCACCCAGTTGGTTAGTATTTGTGATATATAAATACTATGTATCAGGGACGCCTGGCTGGGTCAGTCGGTAGAGCATGTGGCTCTTGATCTCAGGGTTGTAACTTTGAGCCCCATGTTGGGTGTAGAGGTTGCTTAAAAAATATTTTAAAATAATAAATAAATACCATCTATCAGATCATTTCACCTTAAAATAAATGGATTTACCTTGGGATGTCCCACTAGTACAATTTTGTAGTGCATGCTTCACATAAATTATTCTGTGAAACTTCAGAAGCTGAAGGAAGGGAAAATGTCACACTGGTATGCCTCATTTTTTTTCTCATTTGTAAGACAGAATGTTACTTTCTTTTCACAGAGGTGCTCTAAGTCTTTTGTAGTTGCTTCTGATTCTTCCACATCACTGTTTTAGGCCCTTGGGCCTGGCTATCTTGGAAAGGCGAAGAGGAAGCTGTGGGGAAGAGGATGAGTTTTAAAGAAAATAATTTTATCTGTTCAAAAGATTCAGGAAGTAAATATCTTAACATGTGAATATTGACATGTAACTAACATAAAGATTATTCTGTACGTGTATGGAGAAGGGGCTCTCTATCTGATACCTATTTCACACCAGCACATGAATGAACCAACTTGTCCAATTTAAAATATTAAGCATAACCTCTGAGGCAAAATCAGCATAGTATAGGAGTGCCTATCTTACCAAACATCACTCAAATAGACTTTCTTTGAGAGACAAGACAGTTATCAAAGAGTTAAGGCTCTTGACATTGAATGTTCTTGTTTTTGTTTAAAAAATGTCTCCGTTTTCCTTCCTCTTAAAATGCAGTGAACTCTCATAACATGCAGGTTATGGTGAGTCACTTAGATACTGAAAAATGGGTTTTCCCTTATTTTAAAGCAGTATCTTCACTGGTTTTTGTCATCGTTTTCTTTGTTTTCGCATTGACTATATAAGCCTATCTCTTTTAGGGGCACCTGGCAGGAGGTCAGTCGGTTAAGCATCCAACTCTTGATTTCAGCTCAGGTCATGATCTCAGGGTCATGGGATCAAACCCCACATCGGGCTCTGCACTCGATGTGAGTCTGCTGTCCCTCTCCCTCTGATCCTTCCCCCACTCCCCTCCATCTCTAAAATTAATTAATTAAATCTCTTTTTTTAAAAGCCTATCTCTTTTAAACTCCATGCTACAAGGACCACTGATGCTTTTTGCCTAGAAGAGTGGCTTGTACAGATAGGTGCTCAAAATTTGTTAAACGAACAAATGGAAGAAGACCTTTCCTTCTAACCATGCTTAAAAATGACAGGTTCCTATTTATGGTTTTTTCCATATGATGAGAAACATTACCATTTTCTTTGTCCTCTGATTGTCTTGAACCAACTATTTCTCCCTTTTTCCTGGGGTTTTTAACCTTTCTTACATTTCATCTACATGTTCCCAAATACTGAAGATAGAGCACATAACCTTCTCTTCCATCCACCTTCTTTTCTTAATTTCAGACAACGATGTGAAAATAATGGTGCTTATGTCTTTGTAATGACAGAACTTCCTTTGTCTTTTCTGTAGACTCTTTTTAATCCTCAGTGACTCATATTTAAGAAATGAACTGTGCAGCTGTGATGGTGCTGAGCCCTTGGCAACAACTCGAGGGGCAAACAAGTGGTCTCTCACAATGGGTGTTCGCTTGTAACAATGGAGCTGCATCATCAAACAGTGTCTTAGACTTTGTCAATTTGATGGGACCTTTAAGATCTGCTTCCGTATTTTACAGACCTTACTCCAACAATCATCTCCACTTCCCCCATCTAGGTCTTTAATAGATTCCTCTCTGCTATGGTAACCAACTGTCCTGGTTTGCATGAGACTGTCCCGGTTTTAGCATTCAGAGCCCCACTTCATGATGCACTCCCCAGTCCCCGACAAACCGGGATGATCAGTTACCCTCCTGCTAGCTTCCATCTTCCACCCTGTGTGAAAACCATTCCTATCCTATGAAGAACATGTATTCCTTTTGCATCATAGTCTGCTCTGTCCTCCTTCCTATTTTCCTTCTTTCCCCGTCAGAAAAAAAAATATGTTGCACAGTGTTCATCTAAAATACTTATTCCTTCTTCTCCCAGTCATTCCTCAGCTAAACCTACTTCTTTTTTTTTTATTTTAATGTTTTTTTATTATATTATGTTAGTCACCATACAGTACATCCCTGGTTTCTGATGTAAAGTTAGATGATTCATTACTTGCGTATAACACCCAGTGCACCATGCAATACGTACCCTCCTTACTACTTCTTTTTTTGTTGTTATCATGCATTTTATTTTTTTTTAATTTAATAATGATTTTTTATTTTATTATGTTAGTCACCATACAGTACATCCCCGGTTTCCGATGTAAGGCTCGATGATTCATTAGTTGTGTATAACACCCAGTGCACCATGCAATACGTGCCCTCCTCACTACCCATCACCGGTCTATCCCATTCCCCCACCCCCCTCCCCTCTGAGGCCCTCAGTTTGTTTCTCATAGTCCATAGTCTCTCATGTTTCATTCCCCCTTCTGATTACCCCCCCTTTCTTTATCCCTTTCTTCCCCTACTGATCATCCTAGTTCTTATGTTCCATAGATGAGAGAAATCATATGATAGTAGAAGGGCATCTCCTTACTACTTCTGAGGCTACTGCCCTCCACTGAAATTGCTCTCACCAAGTCCGATGAACACTTCTCGGTGCCCGTCTTGTTTTACGTTTCTCCGCCATGGTTGGAATCTCTCGGTCACTTTCTTTCTCTCTCTTCCATAGTTCTACACTTCACATTTCCCCCAAGCTTTCTACCTGTCCATTCCATTCTTTCTTGGCTTCTCGTGGGATCCAGGTCCTCTATCTGCCCGTACATTTTGTATATTCTCCAGGATTTTCTCTTTAGACCACTCCACTGCCTGAGCAATCTCATCTACTAAAGTAATTGTAAGCCTTGTCTCTATGCATAATCATAGGCACTCAGTGGATGTTAACTGAACAAATGGCTCCTAAATCTTCTTTACTTCTCCCTAAACATCAGACTTTGATATTTATTTCCTTCTGGAAGGAATGGTACCTCTCCAAGCTGAGCATATCATATCCTCTTACTCTCTTCTCCAAACAGACTCCCCCCTCATGTTAGTATTGGGGTTTCATATTCATCTTCATTACTTTTATCCTGAATGTGCACATGAGGTGTTCTGGATCAGACATAGATTTCTTTTAGTTACCTAACAGGAAATATCATTGCCACACCCCCATCCCAGCCTTTGCCCCAAGTCTTACTCCTAGGGAGACGTGAGGAGAGCCAATGGAAAATGTTCCTACATGACTGACTGTGTATTCCCTAGGCCAGAGACCAGGAAAAAGGGTTTTCCTTTCTTGTAAAGTGGAAAGAGGCCTTTTCCACCAGAAAGGGTCCCCGTCTCCTTCTGAAAGGGTCTCCTTGAAAACATAAATGGCCTGAATCCTGATTCCAACTTTTCTAGAAGCCAAAGAGCCCCACATGCCTCATATTTTACAAACTGGAAATGCCAAGGTCTGTTTGGTTTGTTTTTTTTCCCCAAACTGTAAAGACCTAAAGAGATAGCCACTCCAGTCTTGCTGACAGCTTGGAGCTGAATCTGGGAACTTACTCTTGGTTCTAACCATTGGTCTTCTTGGATGAGAGAAATTAACTAGACACATGACTGCAGATCTAGTTCCCATGGTATGGGAAGGTTCTCAGGAGCCAGAGCTTTTTATAGGCATGCTGAGAAATCTGGAAGACTTTATTGCCTCACATGCAGGTTAATTGCACCCGGCATTCACTCATCTCCCCAACCTGGAAACTAGAAGTCTTCCTTGCTCCTTCCTCTCTCTATTCAGTCACCAAATTCCCACACCTCTACATACTAAACATTTTTCTCCTCTATCCTTTTTGTACCTACTGCCCTGGGTCAGGTCCTCATAATCTTTCACTAAATTCGTGCAATTGCGTCCTAACTGGTCTCTCTAAATGCATTTCTGTCCTTCTCAAATACTTACTCTGTATTTATGTCAGGACATCTATTTGAAACACACACCCGCCCATGCCACTCCCCTGCTTAAATTCTCTCCAAGGTTCCTGGTTTCCTGCAAGAAAATACCTAGGCTTCTTAGCAACTCAGAGATTGAGCTTCAATTTCTAAATTAAAGGTCAAATATAGTTTAAGATAATGACACTGTCTTAGTTGTCTCTGGATATGTCCTCTCCTTGTACTTTATGTTCTAGAAACTGGGTCTACTTGAGATAACTGTACATGGCACACTGTATTATGTCCTATGTCTTCACACATGTATTTTCATCATTTTTCTTCCTCTTCCTCTAACCTGCACTTCCCAGACTAACTCATGTTCATGCTTAAGAATTCTTTATGAATGGTATCTTCTCTAGGAAGCCTTTCCCAATTTCCTTTCCCATATTGTGCAAACCTATAGCACTTTCCACACTGTGCTGAAATTAGGGGCGCCTGGGTGGCACAGTCGGTTAAGCATCTGACTCTTGGTTTCTGGTCAGGTCATGATCTCAGGTCTTGATCTCAGGGTCGTGATCTGAGGGTTGTGAGTTTGAGCCCCACATCAGGCTCCCCGCTCAGTGTGGAGTCTGCTTGAGATTCTCTCTCCCTCTCCCTCTGCCCCTCCCAAACGTGCTCGTTCTCTCTCTAAAATAAATAAATAAATCTTTAAAAAGAAAGAAATTATTTATGTGTTTGTCTCTTCTACTGTATACAAGTTTCTAAATGGGAAGAGTTATTTTGCATTCTACTTTTTTCTAGTTTCTGATACAACCACTGACACATAGTAGTTCAAAAAAGGAACAATTATGATTTTTATAATTAGTAAAGTCAGAGTCAGTTGCCTCCTGTCAAGTCCAAATGGAGAGACTAGAAAAAATAATAATTTTCTTGAAGTTGGGAAAATTAGATGTATGCACAAGAGTTGTATACACATACACACACGTGTGCATGCACACACAGAGATTTCAAATGAAATATTAGAGGGAGAATCAGCCTTACATGTAAGCAGGTAAATAGTCCACCTACTCTGTATTATAATACCTACTCTGTATTATTTCAAGGACACAAAAATATCTCACTGTACAGAAACTACATCCCCATCCACAGACTGAATCTTAATATTTCACTTAGGGAATTATATTATTTCAATTCAAACACTTTGCTTCTCTTTAGTGAATTGTAACTAACTATGGAAGATGAATCATTTTGCAAAGTATGAAACTCAGGATTTTTCTGAATGATGAGGATTTTATTTATAGATGTGTCATATAATACAGTTCTAGAGCATTCCTACAACATGATATACCCAAAGTTCAAAGGAGATACAGCTGAATTTTCCCTTAAATTCATTAGGTAACATTGCTAAAAATAGGGCAGAATTGGAATAAAGATATGAATAATTAAGCCCTAGCTCAGGGTAATTATTATTATTATTACTTTTGCTTTTACACAGATCAATTAATGTTTATGTGGTACTTAATACTTTCATTAACATTTTTACTTCTGAGATGGCGGAATATGGTCAATGAGTATCTTCGATGGTTTCCAAGTATCTGTCAATTTATTCTAGCCTCACACGATGTCTCACAAGCCTTAGCACTCAATTACGTATGAAGTTTATTGTTTTCACTCTCTTTCTAGTGTGTTAGTTTTCTCCCTTCTTTTCATCCAGAAGCTTCCTGAAGGCAGAAACTATGCATTTTGCTTTCCTTTTAATCCCCTGTATCAGTGAAGATTACAGATTAGAGATTAAAACTGGTAACTAGCCTAGATGACCCCTAGAGACCGATTCTAGGCCTACCCTTTTATAGAAACCTGTTCCCACAATTCCTACTTCCAGTATACCTCAGAATATTCTTACCATTCTCAAAGAAGTCACATTGGATAACATATTGGGTACTTTCAGAAGTGCTGAGTTTTTACATAGTTTACTGTTAATATTTCATTTTATTTGTTGTCAGATATTTTGACAGAATTAGCTGGTGGTTATGAATTGGATTGGTTGTATATTTCAGTACAACCTATGTTCTTCCAAATGGCCCTTCAGGCTCCCTACTATGTTCTGGATAACCATTCTTTTGGGTGAGTGGAGTATTCATTAGCCCTGCTAGGGTTTTGCAATGTGTATCTTGCAACTTTGGCTTCAGATTTCAAGTTTGACAGTCAGGTTGTACAAATAAATCACTCTTATCTTAATGAAAAGACATTAACATATCTTGGAAGTTCCCCCCATGCTCTCCAGAATAGCTTTACACACACCATGGCTTCCTGATTAACACAAAGATCCATATATAGCCTTCTTTATCATTTTGGGACTATCGGTTTAGAAAAAAAGGAGATAGAAATTGACCTGGGAATTTCATAACCAAGTTCTGAACACCCAGGATTAATTTTGAGAAGAATGCCACAAGCCAAATAAGCATTTCTTTTCATCTCATTTCACAGGCCTTCAAGAGGGAATTGAAAACGAAAGAACCTGTAATCATGAGTACTCTTGAGACTGTACGAATATTTCTGACAGAGCAGCCTTTAGAAGGACTAGAGAAACTGTACCAGGAGCCCAGAGGTAATTGAATGTGGAACTGTAATAACATATTGATAGAAGGATCAGTGGTGACAGAGCAACCCATCCATTCTTGCTGCCAGGGTCTGGATAGCTCTCATATTTTCTAAGTTAAATAGAATCGATTCAAATTAAACATAGATGTTGAAAAAGAAAAAGGAATCATAAACCACCATGCCTAAATCTGTTTGCACATTCATAAACAAACAGTAAAAGAGATTAATTAGTGATCAGTTATTGAAACATTTAGAAAATAATAAACAAAAGAGATTATCTGTGAGAAGGAATGCTATTGTGACAAAGACTACACGCTAATTGTCAATTTAAGAGCCTGACTGAAATAAATTAGAGCTTGCGGTGTGCATTTCTCCACTCAGTAGCTTAAATGAATCTTGGATTATCTGAATGGTAGAAGGTAGAACAGATACACTCAGGAGGATAGACTCGAGATGGGCTGGACACTATCAAAATTTATGCCAAAGTGTAAAAGAGCCATTAATCAGCGGGTTGGCCTCTTGTTAGACTGTACTCTCTTTCTTCCAGGATGACCTTTTCAACAATGTTTTTTTTTTTTTAAACAAAAATGACTGTGGCCTAAAACCTTGTCATATTACCAATTTAGAGCTGCCTCCTGAGGAGAGAGCCCAGAATGTCACACGGCTCCTACGAAAGCAGGCTGAGGAGGTCAACACTGAATGGGAAAAATTGAACCTGCACTCAGCAGACTGGCAGAGAAAAATAGACGAGGCCCTCGAAAGACTCCAGGAACTTCAGGAAGCAACAGAGGAGCTGGACCTCAAACTACGTCAGGCTGAGGTGATCAAGGGATCCTGGCAGCCTGTGGGTGACCTCCTCATTGACTCTCTCCAAGATCACCTCGAAAAAGTCAAGGTACCATCTATTGCTTTGCTTCAGAGCTCTTTGAGAGACTCAAAAGAGGTTCTGATCTGAACTTGAGTGCACTATTTTCTTCTCACAAAGTTAAAAATAGGGCCCTTAAGCTTTAGAAATCAGGCTGTCTTTCACAAATTCAAAATCATCTTGCATGCGGTATTTTCCCTAAGAGGAGAAAGTGATCTAATCATCTCTGTCCTTAGTAATGTGAAATGAAATATTGAAAAGTTACAGAGTTAAACAATCATTCTGATTTTGCTATTAGGAAATGAATTTAAGTGTTTGTACTACAATGATCTGATTTGTGTGTGTGTGTGTGTGTGTGTGTGCGCATTCTTTGTGAAACTTAGTATCAGAGTAGGGAAAAATACAACACTTAATCAAAAGCCAGGAGTCTAGGCTTTGGCCTTTGTGCTAACTAAATTATATGACTTGGGTGAGTTATGGTACTGTGAATTGAGACTGTTACTGCTGCCCTTCTCTTAGAAGGCAATGTATATAATACAATTCTGAGTTGTATTAGTGCACTGCAGATATTAGGACATATCATTATATATTTGGAATACTGTCCCTGAGACCAAAGTTAAATTCCCCTGTGGCACAAAGATGATAAATATATTTATAAAGAAAAAATATACGTATTTAGGAATATCATTTTGAAAACCAGCAACTTGAAAACATATTTTGTTTACTCATCTAGCGTCAAAACCAACAAAAGTCCTCCCAGGTTCAAATTCAAAAAAAAAAAGTGAAACTCTCACCTGCACTCGGTGTGTTTGCCAGCAGCCTTGTTTTGGAAGGTCTCTTCTCCCTTGCTCTCCATGGCATTGTTTCATCCACATTCTTCTTCTTCCTTTGTTTTCCTTTATTTTCTTCAATTCTGAAACTCTCCCCACCCTTCAGATGTTGGCACACCCAAGTTTCTTACTTTAGCTCAATGTCCTTTGTATTGTGTAAATGCTCCCAATTTGAATTGGCGAGGACGGTGACAAATACCAATTTCCGGTCTGGATCTTTTTCCGATCTCCTCACCCGTATGTCATTAGAATCAAAATGCAGCCCTTCTGAAAGCAAGTTCCTTCATTCTCACGTTTGTCCATTCCCCTGCTGCTCTTCCCTTTCACCTGCCCTTTCTTCTGTGTTTCCAATGTCGAGTTGCTCAGGCTTGAAACTTGAGTTCCTTCCTTAAATCCTACATTTTTACTGATTGCACTTGGCCGCTCATTTTACCTCTGAATATCTCTTTTCTATTTTCTCTCCTCTTTTCAACCAATGTCCTGTTCTAGCCCCCAGCGTGTGGTAGTCAGATTGTTGTCTTATAGTTCTTGAAATCCCATGCCAATCCCATCTTTAATCCCATGTTCTGGCATACCATAAACACTACATTTTCTTTTGTTTTTTTTAGGTTTTATTTAAATTCCAGTTAGTTAACATACAGTGTCACGTTAGTTTCAAGTGTACAATAGAGTGATTCAGCACTTCCCTACAACCCCTGGTGCTCATCACAACAAGTGATAAACACTGCATTTAAATATTTGGTTAATGAATGAATGAATGAATGAATGAACAGTTTCTTTACTGGATTTCTACATTATCCATCCTCTTCCAACTCCAGCCCAAACTCATCACCAGAAACTGTCTGCCTGAGAATGAAGTCCAAGGAATGAAGAGGCCGGGTGGCCCTTTTCTTCCTTGCCCTGGTTTAAATTCCTAATTGTTACTCCCATCCTTCAGGCCGTTCTCTATACTCTTGCCCTACCAAGCCTTTACCCAAATATCCCTGCTTTTCTCCTAACTCTCTGCCTTTGCAAATGCTCTTCTCTTGGCCTGGATTACCCCCCACCTTTTGTGCCTGGTGATCTCCCACTCAGCCCTCAAGGGCCAGCTCAAATGGCTTCTGTCTTTGTAGTTTGTCCTAAGTGTCTCCCAGCCACAGCTGCCTCCAAGCAGAAGAGATGGCCCCCAGGCAGTGCTTTCAGAGACCACCACACATCCTCCAGCTGTCGGCTTACATTTCCCGTAGCTGGTCACTTAAAGCGAGGTTCCCAAAAGCAAGGGTCACGCTGTGTATGGTGGAATGCGCAGCTCCTAGCACAGCGTCCGCAACATCTAAAGGAATCTAATTCTGCTGCTTTGTTCCTTTGCTCACCTCTGGTTTGTGAGCCCCCGTACAATGTGCTATCACATGTAGCTGTGAATGAAGCAGACTTGGTCTTTGCCCATATGAAGCCTACAGTCTAATGTTGAACTGAGTAGCTCTTCATTAAAATAGTAGGTGGAGATTGAAGAGAAGATTACAATTTGGCTGTATAACTTGGAAAATCTCTTCCGCCTTAACATTCTGTGACCCTATGACTTGCAATTAAAACAGTGGTTAACATTGCTGGCTACTTGGAAGTTAAAATAATGTTTTGAAATATATTACCTTGTATTTGTTCAGCATTAAAAATAGTACCTTTATTCGAAAATATAGGAACTATTTTTTTTTAAATCTTCCCCCAAAATGACAAATGAGTTTAGCAGAATGTCCCAAAGGAACCAAATCAGTTGATAAATTAATTAAGTGGCCGAAGCTGTAGGCTTTGTAGCAGACATAAGGGGTTCATTCTTAGCCTATCTGCCGCACAGGCGCCCTTGTAGTCTCCTGAGTACGGATGGAGAATGTACGCAGCACGATTCAATAACCAAAAAAATCACTCGAAGTAGAACAGCTCAAATATCAGCCAACCCTCACTGAAGCCTATTTGCATCTTTCCTCTCACTTCCCTTCTCTTACCTGGTCTTGATCCTAAGACCAAGTTTATTTGCCACACCGTAATTGGTAAGAAGCTCCTTCTGGTCCCAATAACAACAAAACCGAGATGCACTCACTATTCCTTCCTAAAAGAGCTTGTCCATGCCAACGCTTCAGACAAATCAGTTTTCTCTGTTGCTTCTCAACAACACTGGCTTTGAAACTCTGAAGCCTTGGTGGGGGTAGTTTATAGGGAGTGAATTTTATTAACTAAAACTTACTTTGAAAAGAAGTAGAAGAGCACTTAAAACCACCATTCCCATTTTTCTATTCAGCAGTTTAAGCCCTCAGAGGCTCCACGCTGTAGGGAACTCCAAACTGAGAGCTAGGCATGCAGCCAGAAGAGCATTTTAGTTACCCACTTCAGTTCGTTTTCATCTCCCCTAGTGACTCTATTGTAATACCCACCTCCACTCTCCTCTTACTTGTTAAAGAAGCGGTTATACAAGTTAACTGTGGCATGTGTTTTTCTGTGGGATTGAGCATTGTATCGTTTCCTTAGCAAATGTGGCTTTGTGATTTGGCAAATGGAAAAAACAGCACAACGAGGTCCTGGGACTCTTTGGAAGTGGCACTGTTGCTGGCTAATCATCTTCAGGACAGTGTATGTGTGGTAAATCCAGAGAAAGGAGCGCAGTGTCAGTATTGACTGTTTAGCTTACTAAGAGAATCTCAACCTTCCAAATAGAGCTTCCATAGGAGTAACCCCTAGAATAAAATCGAAAATGTAAATGCTTCTTTATTTTTAAAATTCATGATTTATACAGCTTATCCAATATTTCAAGGACACCATCATGATTTCTCATTTAACTGGAAATAATACCACCAGTTCTGTGACTGCACAAGTATTCTTACTTTCCTTATAGTAACGGGGAGTAGGAAGAGCTCCTTGAATCACTGGGTGCTCTACTTAGACCTGGAAGTGGAATATATGCAGGTTTTAAGAAAGTGGAACGACTTTGGAGCCTAGAGTCTACATATGACATTTTCGTTCTGGAGAACACTTCCCATGTGAAAAAGTTCAGGAGTTGTTGGTGCTCCAAGTTTTCCTTTTTGTTCTAACGTACCATAGTTTCTTTACACAGAGTGGTATATCATTCTTGAGCCAGGAATATTTCACTGCCCTTAGTTTGCCCGTCGCCTCGAAACACAGTTTTTCGCACTATCACCATAATTAAACTCCCCCAGGCTGCCATTTGGGATTATGCAAATTTGTCGTGGCTATGTAGTTATTTCTTTTCTATTTTTTTTTTCATCAGACTTTTAACTCACATTTCTTCTTGCAAAAGGTCAAGGACAGGGATTCTCTGAGTTTATCCTTAAAGTTCTCATGATGAAATCTTTGGATTAGATCTTTTTTGGGAATTATCATTGAGAACAATGCAGTAACATTTGCACTAGACCAGGGACTATAATGAAGCCATCGCCACCAGGCCGTCCTGACTTCTGTATGTTCAGCATTCACATCTAAAAATGGAAGAAGAGAACGGGCAAGTGCATCTCTTCAGGCCAACCATCCTGAGTCCCTGGGGTTTGGTTTAGCTGAGAAATTTGTCAAAGAAATACTGTCTCGGACTCTGACACTGAGAAGAGCAAGTATGTTTCCTCCTGATAGCTAATGTGAAATGTGACGTAACATAGTAGAATTTCATCTTCACCTTGGCAAGCGGAAGCTTTCTGCCATGTTCACTCAATTCTCTCTTCCCTTACTGCTTTTCTCATCTTAACTCTGGTTCTGTTTTATTATTGTTTTATTAATTTTGTTATATTTGTCATTTATATGAGCCAACTTTCAACCCTTTCTCATATGTGAGTTTTATAGAGAAAGCTTATAACCCATTCTGGTAGAGTTAGGGCACGCCAGGTTAGACAGAACGATCACAAACAGGGCCACCCGGAGAATGATTCAAACTATGAGCACTCTCTCAACTCTGAGTAAAGAAATGATATCTCCATAACGAACGAGGTGTACTGCCCATAGTTGGAGAAGAAAAGTTCACCAATATTTTGTTAACGGTTTTAAACAGCAAACGAATTGCTCTGTGGAGGCTTTTGTTGTTATTTTCCTACAAATGCTGTGTGTATTAGGTAGCCTTTGGTTGAGAAAAAAATAAAAGCAAAAAAGATGTAAGCCTTTATAAATCTGGGTTAAATGTGAAACTAGCACCTGTCATATGAAGTAACCTGGGTTTTATCCCGTTTTTTAAAGCATGCATCCGTGATGTTTAAAAGCATATCATATCTTTAATATCATACCTTTATAATATGACACCTTTAATATCTTGGACTACTTCTGTAAGAAGGCATATTATGGTAAAGCCTCACATACTTTAAAAGTGTCGTGTTTATTCTTTAAAATAGAATGGTCATTGTTGGCTATAATAGACCTTAGAAACTAAAGGAGGAATTCGTCATCTTAAAAATCCTGACCAAATTATTTGTTCCATGTACAATAAATTGTAAGTTAGCATTCCAGAAGGGCTTATTCCTTAGTTCCCATGTATTCGCTCTCATTTCCTGCTTTGTTTATAAAGCTAAAAGCAAATTACTTAGGACAGCAGTGTCGAATCACGTTTCTTACCCAAGGCATCTGATTTTAGCGAGTGCTGTGTGTGTTTTAAAATCCTCTACCTCGACTTAGGCAAATAGAACCTTCGTTTACCATGCTATTCCCATCCTGCCTTTGAAACTTCTGAAAAGCCAGTGCAGAGTAATTGTTTCAGACATCTGCTTAGCATACTTTGAAGTGCATATAAGTTCTTTTTCGGTTTCATTTGAACCCCAGCTGTCTTCACCGAAGTCTATAATCAATCTGAATTAAGTTGTCCTACTTCTCCTAATAAGTCTCTTATTAAGTTCTGCATCAGCCTCTTAGGGAGACTTAAAAGCTAATTCATGTAGAATTGCCATTTTCTACTAATTCATTTGTCAGCTCTCCAAATTCCAACGAAAACAATTGCAAAGACTATTAATTTGGCTCTTCATAAACAACTTATGTAAGTGTAGTATACATTGGAACTGAGCAAACGATTTAAAACAGTGGGTGGGAGGAAATGAGTTGATGACATTCAACACACTTTCTTTTTGACTGTTTCTAGATGCCGTCTACATTCAAAGCAGAAAGGCCTTTATTTAGTAAGAAACATCCTTCTGCTTTAACTTTCATAAATAAGATAATTACTGAGTGAACTTTGCTTAAAGATAGGGAAAGGCTTTAGAACAGTTGGAAAAGGAACATGGGGTTTTTTTAATTATTATTGAACTTATTTTAATTTGGACTTCTTTGTATTCCTTTGATGGGCTGTGATAAAAGAAGGAGCTAGAATTGGTTACCATTGTTACTGCATTAAATCAGAGTTGTACAGCTCCTCTTCTGGTCATGGGATATTTAGGAGAACATGGATAATCAAAATGTTCAGCTAATGAGTTCATCTGACATTATTCTGCTAAGGAAATATTTAATTAGATAATGAAAATTTCTCCAAAGAATGTCATCCTTCCTACTCTTTGAAAACAACCGTATCAAAACCTGATCCTTTAATATGCCAATCCTGTTTACTGAGGATTTACTCCAGAAGCTTTGTTTGTGGCTGGTCGTAATTATAAATACTATTCCTCAAGAGTCTTAGATCATAAAAAGACTCTTCAAAACAAAAGCTTAAGTAATAGACTGTCAGCATTAACGGATCTCAAAATTCAGTCATTCATTCATTCATGACATGGTTAAAACCTATACCCAGAGAAGTCTGATCTCATTATGGAGTGTGAATGTTTATTTCGTGAATAAAATTGTATTGGGGATCATGTTAATGGCAGCTTAGTTTTTCTCAACATATTATTATATGGCATCAAGCCGAGGGAGCAAGAATTTGTATTAGCTTGTGCGTTCATGTCCACGTACCACGTTAACAAGAAACAGCTTGGAAATGTGTGTGTTATTTACCTGACATTCCATATTCCTTAGAAAATGGAAGCATACAGCCAATGTATGTTTTCATTCTCCTTTGGAATCTACCAAAGTCATAACAAGTTTAGAGTTCACAACTATGTTACTCTCCTACCATAAGCACAAGGCATGATTTGAGAACAAATAACCCCAGGAGTGGACTCCTACTGTGTTCCCGTCATGCTCGGCAATTATAGTTTTCAGAATTACACGGGAAACGTTGGCACCAATATTCTGCCTTATGCAAACTTACACTAACTAAGTTAAACAATGGCATTGAATAATTGTTCTTGGTAAACCAGTTCTGTGGGTATTATGGGAACACATGTGCCTATGAGACTAATGTAGCCCTATCCTTTGAAGACAGTTAACTTTTTCATAATAGGAAGAGTCCATTTTTTTCATAGTAAGATTATTTTGTACTAAAATAATATTTTCAGTTACATTTTATGTAGTGCTTCTCAAACTCTTCTACTTCTCTTCTCTTAACGGCCAAGGAGTTGAAGCCTGATAGCTTCCCCTCTCACCTCCTTACCTCCTTTTACCAGGAGCATGAAGTTCCTTTGATGTTTCTTGTTTTATTTTTTACATTTCATGTCAGTTTTGTGATCTTCTCTGTAAGGTATTTATTGTGTTTTAATATGAAAGTGTTTTTCTCCAAAATCTTAAGTGAGATGAATCCCCCAGGACATTTACCCAAGGGTATGAAAGCATAATTTGAGAAGCATGATATGAAAAAATGCTTAATTTGGGCAGGCTTCATCTTTTTCCATCAGCTTCTTTCTTCTGTGCACATCCACAAAGAGTCGATCCTTGCCATTTCCGATTTATCTTTTGCAGTTTTATCTGATCACTGTGACCCACAAGGTCCATGACTTAAAGCTTTTTGTAATTTTGAACACGTATTCTTTGAGGCTTCTGTGCAGCAGTCAATTAACTAATGACTTAACTTGTGTTATAGGTCACGTTCCCTGCAAACAGACCCTGAGAACAGGGGTCCGGGTGCACATTGATTTATAGACAGTCTGCTTTCAGGAGAACCCTTTATGGGAGTTAGAGAAGCATAATAAGGGAGAAGAAGAGCCAAGCAAGTATGCCATCTCCAGCAAAATCGAGCTCTGTGTCCTGATCCACAGAGTTGTGGATCCAGAGTGTGCTGGAGTATAAACCGCACAACAGAGTTGTCCTTGCACACCCCAGCTCATCGCTGCAGAGCTTCTGAGTCAGGAGTTCTGGAACAGGGCTGAGAACATGCATTTCTAACCAGTTTCCTGGTGATGGTGATGCTCTTTGTCCAGGGACGTTTTGAGGACCACCATTCCATTCTGAAGTTGTAATATATATATAGTTTATTGGTAATAATTCATCAATTCTTCAATAATTCTTCCATAAATATATCACTTATTACTTCTTCTATATTTATCAACATCCAGAACATTTAATTTAAAAATGAATGCAGGCACATGGCCTTCTGTGAGAGTGATTGATAGCTTAGGTAGGGAGCATAGTTTCACTCAGAAACCTTGAAATGAATAATGGCCTACCCTTTCTGAGTCTCTCTTGTGGAAGACATGCGCGATTATTTATTCCAATTTTCCTTTTGGTATTTTACTGGCACTCAGACAATTTGGGGCTGCTTCCAATGATTTAGAGGTTAACTTGCCTTCCCATTCTTGATACTTTAAAATTAAGATATTTAGTCACATAATTTTTCACCCTGTCTACGTGTTATCACGTTCACCAATGACAACAATTAAATTTAAAAATTCTCCTCAGATCGTCTCCCTCTCCTTCTGCCCCTCCAGCTCGTGCTCTCTCTCTTTCTCTGAAATAAATAAGTAAATCTTCAAAAAAAATTCTCCTCAGAATTTCCTGCTCAACATACTGAGTATAAACAAGTACTTTACAGAGTTTCTGAAATCGAAGACCTTCAGAATAGTTGGGACTATTCAACGTTTGAAAATTAAAACCTGCTTGCTAGATACGAATACTGGGTAGCTTATCCAGGAGTTCCTACATTTTATAACTTGTCACCCCACTGAGGCTCTGCATTCAGGGGAGGCGGGTATATGTGTAGAGAAATGGAGACAGATGTGGGGTGACACTGGGAGGAAGCAGGAAGCAGGCTGAACTGCAGTGACTGGAGAAGGGGGATTTTTTTTTCCCCAAAGGTGGTGCAAAATCCGTCTATTAAATACCTGTGGGAAAAATTCATTGTTGTGGTGTGGGGTGAGTGGTATATGTATGAAGAATCATGGGATAAATATAATAGAAACAAATGTCTTTAAATATGCTTTGATGTTAAACAAGAAACATTCCAAACAAACTTTCCCCTTTATTCTGGGCTCCTGGTGGGGTTAGGGGCAGGGGTTACATTAAAAGTAATTTGATTAATGTTCAATGTGAAATTGAAATAACTATGTATAAACCCACTCAAATCAAGTATACATTAAATAATTGAGTTAACTGAATTAGGCAGAGTAAGGGCACATTGATTTTCAATGTTTTTAAAAATTGGTCCACATATCATTGTTATGTTTTTGTTTGTAAACTTCAATATTTATTAAGTTTCCACAGTGTGTTCAGTCCTGAAATGTCAAACTCTCTTAACCAGAATGAGGCTGGAGAATCTAACACTAAGATAGATTTCTATTTCTTTTTAAAGAATCGATTTTTATGGTGAATTTTTTTTCTTCCCGCAGCAAAGAGCCTGCTGGTTCTGTTTCAAAGCACACATGTTTTTAGAAGTCTTATTCCCTGGGATTCCACATTATTATGGACTCAGTGGGCTAATTTGTAACTTTTTCCTATCAGATATTCAAATCCTATTATCATGATCTTAACATGGCATTAAACAAGTTGGCGAAGAGAATAAAGTCAATTTGTCAGCCATATATGCCAAAGTATAGTAATTAAGTAGAAACTCAAGTGAGTGTGGGAAGTAAGCAGTATATATTGGTTTGTTTTTCAGAACCAGTGACAAACCAATACTGAGTTTCGTCTTACTTACTTATTTTCCTGCTTTAAAATATTTCAACCCAGTTTGGAATCTATATATTGCTGTGAACTTAAATCCTATTAGGTCTTAATTAAATAATTCTCATTTAATCGCTCTGTGGTTTAAGGCTTTTGTGTGTCCCAAGGACAAGTAGGCCACATGCAACAACATTTCACCCACTTCCCCCTCCACTTGTCAGTTGGCTGTCAGCCTCAACATATTTCTAGCAGAGACAGGGCTAAAGCCAGAGAATGGTTCATTGTTGTCAGCCTACACAAACCCAGTACTAGAATGGCCACCAGGGTTACCCAATAGAATGGTAACTTTTGTGCATCCAGGAAAGCATAAAATTAAAAGAAATATAAGCTAAACAAATGAGCGTAAGTTCCATTGATCCTTTGGCTCACACAGGGAATAAAATATTACCTTTGGAAGCACCCTGACATTTTGTTACAAAGGTTGAAAGAAGACATTTCCAAGGTTGTCTCAGTGTTAAAATTGCCTGGGGGTTGGGGTTGAGTGTCAGATGCAAGATGGGTCTTAATGAAATGTGACCCACTTTGACTTTCAAAAAAAATCTTGAATTCTTAGTGAAAAGATTTTTTTTTCAGATTTTAAAGCCTTTTTTCAACTGAAATAGTATTCTCCTTTAAATAATCGATACAGCATCACTCACCCAGATTTTTGAGGATGCTGAGTCATACTCCTTTTTTGAAAAAGAAAAATAGTCTATTACTGTTAAAGTGTGATGTCTTTGTTACTTGAATACTAATTGTTTTTTTTTAAAGCTAGGTTTGGCCAGTGACTTTGAGGTTTTTTTTTTTTTAATAACATTGAAGTACGTTGATTAGACAGCTTGACACTTAGACACATTTGTGTAAGTAGTAATTTATTCATCATTCATATGTACTTAAGTGGACATTATCATGATAGCAGTTGTCAGAACAGAACACAACAGGCTATGAATTTAGATCTTATTTTAAGATGTGATCAGAAAAATCAGGGGAGTATCTTGAAAGTGAAAGTTCTCAATAATAAAGTGAAAAACAGGAAAAACTGAGTCAACTCTTGGTTCCACTTAAGAGGCTAGATCTTTTGCACACATGTATATACATTGATATAAAAATAATAACCACTAGGGTGCTTGGGTGGTTCAGTCAGTTAAGCATCTGACTCTTGGTTTCAGCTCAGGTCATGACCTCGTGAGAGTGAGCCCCGCGTTGGGCTCCACGCTCAGTGCAGAGTCTGCTTTTCCCTCTCCCACTCCTTCTGTCCTCCCCCCCTGCCTTCTCTCACCCTCTCTAAAATAAAATAAAATCTTTAATAATAGTAATAATAGCCACTAACGTATCTGGAAAGGCAACATGGCTTGCAAGTAAATACATAAGACTTTCTTTTTTTAGCCTAGGGATATAATGAAACGAAGATGAACCATTGTAAAAAAATTTACCAATCTAATTTTTAGACGTGCTGTTGCATCGATTTTAATGAAGAAAATCCATTTTATGTTCATTTCGTATCTTACTCTTTTGTTTTTCTATTTGTAGAAAAGAAAGGTATTTTGGAAAGACTAAAACCATTTATTAAACACAGGAGCTACAATAATCTGAAAAGAAAAGTAGATACTGAAGGGCATTTTACAATCCTTTTTGGTCCTCTCCCACTTAATTACTTTTATCTTAGCTCTTTGAAAATTTATATTCATCTCTGGCTCAGTTCTGTTTTCGTATTTCTAAGTTGATAATATATTGAATGGAAAATCAATTCAGCAAAAATTCATTTTGTTTCAATGGTGAGTGCCTTCCCCGTGGAACTAAAAATAAATAATTGTGCCCAGTATAAAGCATACTAGGTGTAGCGTATCGCACAGGTAACCTCACAACCCTAGATTCCTCTATTAATTATTATTCATACACCCTGAGGTAGCTTAATTTGTCTTAACAGAAAAAAAAAGTCTCTCTTTGGAACTAACTACTACATGCAAGACCATACCATACTTTGTCCTGCATTTGCTTGGCCAAAAATGTGGCATTTGGTAGCTATGGGTACCTTTTGGCTTGGGATTTGTTTCTTTATAAGCCTTGTAGAATAACAATCACCATTTAAATAAAATTATAACCATTAGAGGTAGGCTGCATGGTTATAGGAACATAGTCTCTTTTGTGCACTGCCATTTCCCTGGCATAAATAGGTGCTCAATCATATTATTTGGAGTGAGAGAATAAATAAACTTGCACAAAAGCACAGGACAAAATGGTCTCTTTCAGATACGTAAGACCTGTACAAATTATTTTACAGATGACTTGCTTCCATTTGGCACCATTCTAATTTGAGCCATTGTTACTTCTTGCCCGAATCTACAGACACTCATTTTCACTCTTTTCTCCTTTCTGAAATGACCACAGGCTTACACTTGTCTACTTGATATTTTCTAGATGAACATGCCATGCCCGGAAGAATGTGACTTTCCTGTGATTCCCCACCTTATCTACTCAGGGAGTTGCTTCTGACCTGCCTTAGTCTCCTCTGCACTTTGCAAACCTTATTGACACAACTTCTCATAGCATGATTATACTGTTCTTTCCATAACCCACGAAATTGTGTATCTCTTGTCACAAATGTGAGTCTGGCACGAGTTCCATTTTCCCAGTGCCCAGTACATGTATACGTAGTACGTATATATACATAGTACACAGTGGATATAAAATAAATGTTTTCGACTGAGTAGTCATGAAATCTAACTACAAGAGTTGCTGAGAATATGCCAATTCCCCTTTGCAGAAATCTTCATTATCTGCCCTGCAAAGGCCACTCATTCATGCCGATCACAACCTTGCTCCAAGAAAACACCCACGAGTGGCTCCTGGGTGGCTCAGTCAGTTGAGTGTCAGACTTTTGATTTCGCCTCAGGTCACGATCTCAGGGTCATGGGATCAAGCCCCATTCGGGCTCCATGCTGAGCTGAGTGTGGAGTCTGCTTGAGATTCTCTCTCTGCTCCTTCCTCCACTTGCGTGCTCTCTCTCTCTCTCTCTCTCTCTCAAATAAATGACTAAGTAAAATCTTTAAAAAAAAAGAAAGAAAACGCCCATGATTAGTCTTCCACAACTGCCCTATACTTCATGCTTCACCTTATTAAAGACTATTTGTCCTTCCCCGAACACATTAAGCTTTCCTATTTCTTACCCATCGTTCAAGCTCTAAACAAGCATCTTTGCTCCTCTTACCATGCTTCCTCTTCCTTTATCAGTTTTATGTCTAGTTCAAAGAGACCTTATAAAGCTGCATGATGGAGGAGGGAGGAAAGACAGGATTCCCCTCCTCCACCCCAAGGAAGTATTCGGAGTTGGCTCCAATGCCACAGCTACCCGATAAAGGATCTCAGTCCGTGGCTCTCAGGGATGAGCTTACTACCCTCTGCTTTGCAGAGTCTCCATGAGCCAGACCAAATAAGACCTTGTGTGACTTTGTGTTCCCCATGTTGCCTGACGCCATGCTTAACTGGTTGTAGGAGGAGTACAAGGAGAAATAGACCTGAACTTCTCATTCATCTTTGCAACAGTCCTGAGGTGGCCTTTTTCCTATCCCCTTTCTACACAAGAGGAAATGCATGCAGATGGTTGTAAATGAATTTTTTTTCTCTAGTAGGAAACCCTAAACATGAGAGAGAAGAGGAGAGAGAGAAAAACAAAGAGGGTGAGAGACACAGGTCATCCCTCATCTCAGCCTCAACATCTATAAAGTAGATGTTGAGCAAAGTAGAGAAACGTACCTCAGTCTTTGAAGAGAGAGCCTCCTGTGCCAGGGCTCGCCAATTTAGCAGTAGAGCCCCCTTTAGGCTGGATTTGAGCCCCCTCGGCCCCCTTGGGCCAAACACTCTGCAACTGCCATGGAAACCCTGGGATGGAGCTTTTTATCTTTTCCTATATAAATATTCTTAATTTTTTTTTTAGCCTTGCCACAGTGCCCTCCAGAAGACTATGCCAGGGTGTATCACCACCAGCAGAACATGTTTTCCTTAAATAGGTTACTTCTCCTTCTTTCCCACTTGCTCCATTTCTCTGAAAACTCTCTGGTTGGCACCCAAAACTAGAATGTTATGTTCTTGCTCAGAGGCTTAGAGGTATGTCAGAAGTGAGCACAGGGTCCAACATAAAATAAACCAAGTAGCACATCTAAAGAATCCAGTTATGGAAGCTGAAGGAAACAAGCTGGCTTCTTTTTTTTCTTAGAGATTTTATTTATTTATCTGACTGAGAGAGAAGCGGCAGAAGCAGGCTCCCCGCTGAACAGGGAGCCCAATGCAGGACTCGATCCCAGGACCCTGGGATCATGACCTGACCTGAAGGCAGATGCTTACCGGACTGAGCCACCCAGGTGCCCCTAAGCTGACTTCTTTTATTTAGGAATTTGGTGTCAGATTTTTATAGGAAACTGTGGTGATAAAGCAATTTGAGGATAGCTGTTGGTCTGAACTATTAGTAATTAATGCAAAAAGGCCTAATTCTCTTGAGTGTTTATTCTTTAATAAAAATGTATTGAGGGATTATCACGTGATGGTTCTAGGCATACCCTGGTGAAAAAAATAATATAGAATTTCCTTAATGAAGATTAGGGTCTTGGGATGGGACAGATGATGAATTAATAGTCAAATGTATATGCACTTTGAAATTGCCATCTGGGCCAAGAAGGAAGGGTGCAGAGGGGGAGAAAAATAGGGAGAGCTCTCTTCAAACAGGGAAGCCAGGGATGGGCTCATTTTCACGGTCGCATTAAGTGAGATCTGAGGTTCATGAATAAATGCCAGCCAGGCAGAGAGTACGGATATAAAACTCCAGGCTGAGGGAACAGCATACACAAAGGGTCTAAGTCAAGAATAAGTTTGGTGAGTTCTAGGAACATAGCGTCTTCCAAGTTCTTGTTAAAAATGCCAACTTCTCAAGCCCACCCTGGACCTACAGAATCAAAAACTCTGGGGACAAGGGGCACCCGGTGGCTCAGTCAGTCGAGTGTCCGACTCTTGGATTCGGCTCAGGTCACGATCTCAGGGTAGTGAGATCGAGCCCTGCATTGGGCTCAGAACTCAGCGCAGCGTCTGCTTCAGATTCTCTCTCCCTCTCTCTCTCCGTTTCTCCCCCCGCTCGCGTGCTCTCTCTCTCTCTCAAATGAATAAATAAAATAAATAATCTTTAAATAAACAAACAACACTACATCAAAAGCTAATGATGTACTGTATGGTGACTAACATAACATAATAAAAAATAAATTAAAGAAATAAAAATAAATAAAATAAACAAACAACAAATAAATAAAACACTGGGGACAGGACCCTGCAAGCTGTGCATTAACAAATGCTCCTCAGTGATGATGAGGCAGGCTCTTAGTGAGAATCACTGCCTTACAGGGAGGTTCGAGCCCTGTAGGGAAAGGTGAGAGCAAGACAGGGCCAGCAGGAATAGTAAATGTGGGCACAGAACGAGAACATTTTAGACTGTCAGATCCGTTTGCAAATCCCAAAAACCTGTTAACTGTAAAACCTAAGCTGTCTAAAATAACTTCTGAATTTGAATATCAATGTCCTTGTGGTTGATATTTTTAATGGCTTATGGATCATTACTTATTTTTAAATAAGTAAACAGATTTCATTAACTGACATTTCGTTTGATGTTTTGTCACATATAATTAAAATTTCTCAGATAGAAAATATTGGCATTTCTTCTGTTTCCTTAGCAGCCTAAAAACATGGCTTGCTTAAATGATTTATTTAAACTCATTAGGGACCTTTTTATTTTAATTGTGCATATTTTGCATTTAGCCTCTGCAGAACACCGGTGAGCTACCTTCTTATTTCCTTTAACTGTGTCATGCAAAAGCTATGGAAAACTGGAAATATTTTTGTTTTTTATTTTTTGTTTTTTTTGTTTGTTTGCTTCTTTTTTCTGTGAAGAGAAAGTAATTAGCAGTCACAGTTAGGATTACAGAAACAACTTTCCAAGGAAATTAAAGTCACTAGACGTGTACGACTTGTTCTTCTAAGTTAAAACCTGTCCTTCGTGATCAATTCTGTCTTGTTCCTCATTTCTAATTTATATCTGTGAAGGCAAAATGAACAACATGCATAAAAAAGAAGATAGACGCTTTTAGTGTGGTAGAGCTGTAATTCAGCTCCTACTTTCAGAACCTTGAGGTTATGAGCTTCATAGTGAAGCCATGTCCGAAAAGATGAAGAATTACGACGGATGCAAATGAGAAAATGTTAAAAAAGAATTTACGCTTTTGTGTTCAGGTGTGCATTCTTTTTCAAGAAAACGAAGAGAAACTAGAGATCCTTTTTTCGTAAAAACACGGGGATTCTTTATGGGAAAAACACAGCAGTTAATTGCTGTTCTATGAGCGCCACGAATTTGGAAGTGTGGTGACTGAGGGGAAACCGTGGCTAAAATATAGTTACTGATAATTGTTTGGGAAATAAAAGCTCCAAATGTCTTCATGCCTACAAACTTCATATTGTTTTCCTAAAATCTGGGTGCTTTTTGTTTTTAAATTTAACCTCCCTCCAAGTCATCCAGATTATGCTACATCTAGGCCGTTTGTTCTGAGTCTGTTTCATTATTTATGTCCTTATTCTGTTTGCTGGTCAAAAGTGGTCATGTCCAACTATGAAAACGTACAAGAATGGCCCCGAAAGCTAAATGCGCAGAAGACGATGAAAAGAAACAGCATAATATTTTGCCTTCAGGCTACCACAATAAAACCCGATGCTGGAATGGAATGCAGCCGCATCTCTGTTAAAAAAGAGTGCGTGTTTCAATGGCATAATTTATTGTCAAGAATGTCTACCAGCGGCCTAAGTGATACGAAAGGCAGAGGGATGTACTCAGTCAGTCTGAGGACTACGCTTTATGTCTCAGCTCCATACACTCCCTCAGCATTTGGCAGAGATCAAGGAGTTAACATTATGCAAAGGGTGTCCGGTCTCCATTTTGTTGATGTATGGGATAGCCTCGTCATGTTAGTAATGAGAATTCACCTAAGAAGCCTCTTACAAAAAAACAAAACAAAGCAAACAAAACAAAAAGCGTCTGACCTCTGAAGTCTAAGGGTAAAGGAGATTGAGGAACTGGATGAAATCCGTCTATGTAGTAAACTGTAGGCACCCCAGCCAGATTCCTTCACTAAGCTGGTGAACTCATCCCCCAGCAACTCTGAGGGTTGTCTGCCAAAAGACTCGTAGTTGCACCCTTTTCCAGAAAACCTCCCTCAGGCAAAAGGAAGCCACCTGCCCTGGGAAATTACACCACCCCTTCTCCCCTAAGACTGCCAGGGGGCAGCTAGTGGCCAATAACCGATTGACATTGGGGTAGAAAAGGACAACCCCTTTGTCTCAAGATGGAACCAACCGTGGTATAATTTGTGCTCCAGAGCTCCCCATGGGATCAAGCTGATGTTCGGCTCCAGCTGAGACCACATCCTTACTTAGCTTTTCTGTCCTGTCTGCCTGCTTCCCTCACATCAGATCACTCAGACTCCTCTTCTCCAAAAGCCAGCCTAAGTCAGTAGGTATCTGAGACAAATGCTGAACCTCCACCCTGGGCACCACACCAGGCAGTGAACCAACCAGAGTAAAGAGCCAAGAATTACAGTTAACAATGGATATCTCCAAGCCTGGTGCATTTCACGAAAGGCTTGCCTACATCTTGTCTTGTGTTTCTTTGTGATTGGTCCAATGACATTGGAGTAGCTCATGTCCCGCAGGTATTTTAGAAGCTCCAGTAGGCATCTGATCCTCTGGGCAAAGCAGCATGTGGTCCTTGACTCTATTGGCCCCAGTGGCAGGCATTCACTCCCATCAGGATAATGTAGCCATCCAGAAATGCAGAAGCTGCCAAACACAGCTGAGCTGTACCTGCCCCCGGTTCTTGGGTAACTGGGTTCTATGAGGCCTTCCCTGAGCCTCACATAGGAGCTCTAATAACGCTACTCAAGCCCTGTATGTGCAGGACATGATGTCCGTTTCCTCCCCCTCACCTTCTCACTACTAACCCAGCATGAAAAATCCTGGGACTATTCCTAACGCCTCCTCTTTGTAGACTGTTTTCCAGGGATTTTGATTCTCAAACATTTGTTCAATAAGGTTTCATTGTAGAGAGAAATGCAATTAGTCACAACTTCATCTTTTAATTAATATTTGTGACATAAATTTCTCCGCACAGCCTTAGAATAGCCTTTCATCATCAGACCCTACTAATTTTGAATTTCTGGTATGTGACATGGAACTTCTATGAATTAGTAGGTTAAGCTTTCAGGAAGAACATTTAATGTCCCTAAGAAGGGAAGTTTTTCAGATTATCAGTGGCCCCATTAATATCTAAATGAAACACTTTACATGGGTGTGTGTGTGATATTTATCACGTCACACGATTTATAAATAAACTCCTAGGTGGCATTGCTAATTCACGCATCCCAGAGCCTCCTCCCCTTCTTGCCTGCTTGCACAGCTGCTCCTACTGGGGCCTTTCTTGGATTGTCCTGGACCTCCACCACTGACTCCCCTACTTTCTCTCCCTCTACAAGCCTCATCTTGCTTCACTTCCCTCCTAATCCAGTATAGATTCCATCGTATGTTTTTCGATGACATTCTAGCTAAAATTTAAACTCCCTTGTCCCTGACAAAGAGATAGCTGACATGACCCCAAAGCTGGATCAACTGCTTTCTCCATGCTTGCAAGGAACACTGTTGGAGAAGGAGGAAATGGGGTGGATGGGTTCAAAAGTTCCAAAAAAAAAAGGTCGGTCCTGGGCCTCCAATGGGCCCTTGACACCATCTGGCAACCTTGCTAGATTCTGAGGTCAACTTCTGTCACAGTCTCTGTCACACCTAATTCAAATGTTCTCACTTACCCTGAATTCATGTTTTCATTCAATGAATATTTGTTGAACACCGATTTTATGCCAGGTCTGTTGCTTCATACTTCATAGAGGAATCAGAGGCCCTCAAAGTACAAGTCCCTAGACTTATTTTTTTCCCATCCTATAAATTGACCTTTGGTACCCAGCAGCATAGTCCCTTAACTATGAAGCCAAAGCTTCTCCCTCCAAAACAATGTTCCCTTGTTAATAGATCATTCCTTTCTTTTGTTGCAATGTGGTTGATGACTAAAATCCTAAATCTATATTTGAACAAATCTTTAACTACATAAGGATAAGCAATGATCTGACAGCCAATTTAATTTCATAAAAAGAAGAAAAACTTGACATATCAGACTTATATATCATTCTAAATCAGTACCTTTATATCTATAATCAGACAACATTTAATGAAGTGAAAATTCTGCCGGCATGAAACTAGTCATAATAAAATTAGACTTGGTTTGCTCGTTCATGGAGAACATATTCCAGATGTTTAAGTGATTCAAAGAAAAACCCAAAGTATAATGGCTCCCTTCAATGTTTTCTCACTCACTGCTTCCAAACTAGAATGAAATCTCATGAAATTCTGGTCATATTTAAGTAGCACAGGATATTATTCAGAGTTAAGTGTACTTTTTGACGTTTCATGTTCGATGTTCAATGATGTAAACATATATTTATATGCGTAATACTAAAAGCTCTAATATTGGAAGGATAGTCAAACACAATGTGACATCCACGTAAATGACACAGGACACGTATTGAGTCTTTACATAGCGTGGTGTCTTGTGATTCGGTGTTTAGGAAGCCATCCATACTTCTTACTTGATACACTTCTAGGCATTGACAGTCTACAGCAGCAGTGAGCCGTCCTCAGGGGGTACAGAGCTGCCACGGTAACCTAGGTCAGATGCCAAAGTGGAGATTGACTTGGGCACTCTCCCACCTCCTTTTTCTCTTCCTCTCTTCTACCTCCAGTTACCTTCTTTCCTCTGTTCTAAGGGGCTTAGTGCCCTCATGATGATGTCTAGCTGGCTAAAGTTCTTCATTTTGCTTGGTCCCATCGTGCTATCCCCCAGCATGAAACTTCCCACCAAATGATCACTTTACCAACTGACCTTCTCCGCCCCCCCATCAAAGCTTCCATTGATCCTAACAGAAATGTAATCCAGATTAAACTAAACATATGCTTTCTGCCCCCCTTAGTTAATGATGATACCAGTAGCCGTAGCAGTGGTAGTAGAATTTATCATAGATTTCCTCTGTTCCAGCTCAGAACCTAGAGTCCAACAGTTAATTAAAAAAGTCAGTTCAATCAGGGAATCGTAAAAAAGTATGTCTTAAACATTTTATTCGATCTTAAAATAGTCAACCAGGATTTTAATGTTGTGTGAAGGTTTCTTCTTTAAGTGTAGATTCACTGATTAGACTTCTCCATAAATCACACTGATGATGAAGACTTTGTGATTTCCAGTTCCAGTTTCTTTCATGTAGACAGAGTCCATCAAGAAACACGAAAGACATTCTGAATACAGAACCCTTCTAAATTTTTCGGATTATTTTCCTAATCTTTTACAGTTGCCTTGTCTATACCCAATTCAACAATATTTACTTCTCTTGTTCTTTTTAAAGCAACTTTCTAAAGGGCTTAACCTGGTTTTCATAGAAATAATAGCTTATTTTCTCTTAGACTTAAATTTCTTTGGTTTGTGAAATATTTAATTAAATTATGTAATTGCAATACTAACTGGCATACCACAATGACAACTCAACTAATGAGAGCTGAAGGCCATGCATCCTGACAGATAGCTCTAACATTTTATTTAGAGGCTACGATAGGCCCCAGTCACTGTGTTTCACAAAGGCATGAAGACTGGCTAATCTGTTGGGTCTTAAGTAGAGACCAGTTAAGAGAACTTCTACTGTAATTGCTAGATGGGGTGAGGGGGGGGGGAGGAAGCAGAAGCCACCAGATCCCATGATGGTGGGGAGAGAGAGGGGGAAGGAGAGTGAGTGTTCTGATTAATGATGTGTACTGGACCCTAATTTTTAATCGCCTTCATCCTCCAAAACACCAATGGAGGATTAAAATCTGTGTCCAGGACTTTGGAGGGAGGAAGTGAAAATCCAAATATTCTAATAAAAGGCATTTGAACATGTACATGATGTAGTCCAAAGGGAGCTGAAACCTGCATGTGGCTGAGCCGAAGACTCACTGGCTGAGAGGCACGTGGGTGAAGACAGATGGTTAACAGACAGGGTTAACCTGCAGGACTTTGCCTGGCGGCCACACCATCCCTACAATGCTTTCCCATTTCCAGTTCCCATTCATATATTTATTTACGGTTCCTAGAAACATATATTATTATCCAGAAGAGAATGCTTCCATTTTGTAATCTTTGCCCTTGTCCAGGTTTCTCCGTTGACATTTAAGAAATCTGTTTTCTAGGGGTGCCTGGGTGGCTCAGTTGGTTAAGCCGCCAACTCTTGATGTTGTGTCAGGTCATAATCTCAGGGTCATGGGATGGAGCCCCACACAGGGCTCTGTGCTGAGCAGGGAGTCAGCTTCAGGATTCTGCCCCCCCAACACACACACATGCTGTCCCTAAAATAAATGAATACATCTTTAAAATAAATCTGTTTTCTAACCTTTTATTACACAAAACAAAGTGATTATGGATCATTTCCTTTTAGAGATATGAATTTACATCAATGGATTTTACCTCTCTCCATGGGATTCTTTTAATCTCTATATTTATTTATAAGGCAATGGAATAATAATATTTACTATCAATCCCTATAAAAACTTTATCAGACTGATTCCTATGACATTCCACCGACATGGAGTTGAATAAAGATGAATACATCAGATAGGATTTTTTTTTTGCATGTCTGTGGTCAGACAAAGATTTCTTCTGTTTTCTTTCATTTTTATTTTTTATTGATATTTAATTCATGAATGAGAAAATTCACCCTTCAGGGGCACCCAGCTGGCTCAGTTGGTGGAGCCTGTGACTCTTGACTTCGGGGTCATGAGGTTGAGCCCCATGTTGGGTGTAGAGTTTAGCTAATAATTTTTTTTTAATTCATTGTTTCGAATTGTGCAATTCAGTGGTGTTTAGTATATTCACAGGGTTGTGCTACCATCACCACTGTCTCATTCCAGAACATTTTTATCACTCCCAAAAGACACCCATGATTCTTTAATATAATATTCTTAATGCCTGTTTTAAAAAAACATTAAGTTCTATGGAGTGATTATGACAATGTCTTATATTATCTAATAAGAGTCTTATATTCCATACAATACCACATTTTAGTGGTGAGAGATTCAGGTTGATTTGACAGGACAATGCCATTCTTATTTAGAATGTACATACTGGCTCCTTTTCTTTGGAGTGGGAGGGAATCGGAGGGTTATAGATGAAGTCAGTGTAAACAGTGGTTTTATCAACATAGTGAACCAGAGAAATAGGTATCCTACCCAGATCAAGCAAGTCAAAGCAGCACATATAACCGAGTAAGTGATGTTGTCCTTGTGCATAGACATTACATTACACAAACTGTTCTCCTAAGTGAGGGAATTTGTCCCTTAGAAATTGCTCATTGGAACATTTGGACATTATGCATCATGTTAAAGATCCATAAATGTCATCCCGATAGGGTAGATATGATGCATGGTAATATCCTCCCCATATCTGCATAGGGTTCTTCTACTCACTAGATTGTCATGATGCATTGCATCAGAGAATCCCATTCTAGTGCTTCAGAGACAGCCGAGAAGCCCATGGGAGCCTTTCTAAGTCGTTGCTACAAGGACTAAAATACCAGGAGACCAGGAAGTCATTCTTAGGGCTTGACAAAATACCCTAATCGCTAAATGAATCTATTTATTATGCAGTCGGTGCAAAGTATGAATGTAATATTTCATGATTGAGTATATCTTTTTATTGTAAAAAAAAAGGATCCATTTGTGGTTGTAAGATGAGTAGAATTTAGAATCTAGCAGTGTATTTTTTCTGTCACTTTACCAATCCAGAATTACTTTGGAAAGGTATATAATATAATAGCTAAGAATATGTACTCTGGAGGCAAGCAACCCTGGGTATGTATCCTAGGTTCCTCAATTTTGGCCCATTGAACCCTTGGCAAGATAGAACCTGTGCAAGTTGTTGTCTCTTATGTAAAATGAGAATTCTCCAACTACCCATCTCACAGGGTTATTTTGTAGGAATAAAATTATTATTATGTGAACAGAGCTCATCACGGGATTAGGCACCTAAGAAATGCTCTATAAATATTAGTTACCATTATGCTCCTATTCACAAATGTTCATAGTTGCAATACCACTATAATAGAGCACACATCATTAACACTGCACCCCAAACAGAACAAGATATCTTGTAGTTCCCGTGTGTCTGTTTCTTTGCTTTAAATGTTCTAATTTTCCAACTTGCCCTTGACTATTTCACACAGGTGCTTCGAGGAGAAATTACACCTCTGAAAGAGAATGTCAGCTACGTCAATGACCTTGCTCGCCAACTCACTACGTTGGGCATTCAGCTGTCACCATATAACCTCAACATTCTGGAAGACCTGAACACCAGATGGAAGCTTCTACAGGTAGGCACATTACGAGCATTGCAGTTCCTTGTCACAACAAGAGAATATACGGATAAAGCTTGTTTGTAAGAAACAAGAAAAGTAGTTTCTTCATGTGATGTTCTGGATAATATTTTGTGAATGTAGGGTATTTTATATTATTTAGTAAGCTCCTATATAAATGTTTTCAAACCTATTAGTAATAATTTTTGTAGATAGCTTAAAGTTAGACTTTCCCATATCTTGCAAAAAACGGAAGGTAGTGCTGAGTCATGATGGGAGGACTGACTTACTGTCATACAATTACTTTGTACTACTATTGCTTGGATTCTTTAAACATCTTTACCTTTGGAATCCTAATTTAAACAACAGTCAATGGTAAGGCATATTCTAAAATCGTTTTAAAAAGAACATCCAGTGCACCTGGATGGCTCAGTCAGTTAAGTGTCTGCCTTCAGCTCAGGTCATAATCCCAGGGTCCTGGGATGGCGCCCCATGTTGGGCTCCCTGCTCAGCGAGCAGTCTGCTTCTCCCTCTGCCACTCCACCCACTCATGCTCGCTCTCTCTCTCTCTCTCTCTCTCTCAAAAATAAATAAATAAATAATCTTTTTAAAAAATAATTTAAAAAATTTAAAAAACATCCTATCACAAACCTATATATGGAGGTTTTTCATAGGTTTGCATAATAAATCTAGGGACCAGAAGCATGCTCAAGGTCACACTTACTAGCTGTGGGACCTTGGGCAGGTTATTTAACCTTTCTGTGCTTCGGTCTTTCATCTGAAGAAAATGTGGATATTAAATGTTTCTAAAACCAGTCTATTATTAGGACAAGTAAGTCAAAAGATGTGGAAAGTGCTTGGAACAGTGCTAGTTACATAGTAAATGCTGTATAAATTCTAGCTCTTGGTGTTATTGCAGTTATAATGATTATTATTATAGCATACAAGTTTGGGAATCAAACTTACTGAGTGACCTTGAAGTCACTTGTCCTTTCTGTCAGTTCTCTCATATCTAACATGCTTGCTGTAATAATAAACAAATTAATTCATGTAGAGTTGTTAGTACAGTACCTGGCTCATAGTAAGAACTCAGAAAAGGTAATGTGTCTCTGTGTTCCCCATGTGAAGGACACTGTGTAAATACCCCAAAACCCTCAAACTGATTTTACCATAGAATTAGAGAATTGTTTTGTTTCCCTCTCCGGTTTCATAGGTTGCAGAGAGTGTGCTTCTGAGGAAAGACAGGAAACTGAGTTTAAAAATATTTGTTTTCAATGTTTTAATGGGAAAAAAATGCTAAAGCAGATAACTTTTCATATTGGCAGTCCATTTAGGGGTGTGATTGAAAGTCCTCTTGAAGAATTGCTAGATCTTTAATAAAAACAAGTTCCAAATTCAAGACCTCTTGAGATCTCCTATAATTTAATTCTTGTTGTGATGGATAGTTTTGAAATATTTGTATGATAGACTGTTATAAGTGGCATTGACTAAAGCAAGGCAATATAGTTAAGCAATTACATGCCTTTCTATGTCTATTAGTTTTGTAGTGGCTAAGTACTATTAAAACCTTATCAGCTTCATCCTTAATATGTTTTTCACTTTAAGCATAAATAAGGAAAGTAATAAATGTCCAAGGAAAAGCAGTGGCCACATTTGTTCTCTTCAAGCACTCTTGAACGGTATCTTAAAATTTCTTTTGAAAAACAAAATGCTGGGCGCCTGGGTGGCTCAGTGGGTTAAGTGTCTGCTTTTGGCTCAGGTCATGATCCCAGGGTCCTGGGATCAAGCCCCACATCGGGGTCTCTGCTCAGTGGGGAGCCTGCTTCCCCCTCTCCCTCTGCCTGCCACTCCCCCTGCTTATGCTCTCTCTCTCCCTGTCAAATAAATAAAATCTTTTTTAAAAAAAGAAGAATCAAATGCTGCATTTGCTTTCAAAATGTGGTACCAATTTGTGACAATGGCATGTGAGCTTATAGATGAGGTTAAAAGATTATGACTGATAAGGGAAGTTTTTAAAGATCAGTGCTAAATGGGCCATTATAGTCACACTCTTTATTTAGATGTAAAGTACACGAAAATATTAATAGCTTAAGTTTTGCTCATTCTTAAAATGAATAAGGACTTGGTTATAAATATAGGGAAGTACATGAAAGGAGCTGATGTAGTAAAAAGAGGACTGAAGTGAATAGTATTAGCCCTGACTTCAAAACTGAAGCTCATTCTTTGACCATATTATCTTGAAAAAGCCTTTATCCTCCCTCAGCTTTAATTCCCTCATTTATAAAATGAGGCAATCCATTTGGTCTCAGGTCACATCCAGCTCAATCCTATGATTCTGTATCTGGATATCTGGGGGGGGGCAGATATGCATATGACAAAATTTAGTTTAGAATCAATACAGTGGCTTACTCTATTCATATTACAGACGTGGCTCACGGGGATTGTGTTTCTCCTTCTTTCATTTTAACATTTAAACCCCTCATCCGAAGCCCACACATACACAGCTTTCTCCTACTAAACAGCTCAGTGAGTTCATGGTGCATGCTCTTGTGGCAAATTTCACATGTTGCTATTTTTGGACATGACCTTAAGGATATGCTTGAAAAGTGTTTTCGGCAGAAAGCTGATCAATCCAAGGTTTGGGGTTGCACATAACTGAGTGAAGTGGATTCCATTTTTTTCTTTGACCATGGTTGTAACCACTCTGCTATATTATAAATGGGAGTCCTTGTTCAGAAAGTGAACAAAGCCAAGAAATGAGGTTCACATCAAATAACTTCATCCCCATTACTGGCAGAGCAAGTCACATGTCCTATGGACAACATTTTACAGTTAGAAGAATGTATCTGACTAAAGAATCAGCCATCTTCTGTGGAGGGAAGCCGGAGCCCATCATCATTATAACATTCTATTTCTAGAAAAATAAAGAATTTCGTTGTTCACAATCCTGTCAGTTATGACATCATGATAAAAAATTAGTACAAATTCATCTCTGCTTCTTTGTCCACTAAGGGAAAAATTAAGAAATAGAGAGTTGGAGTAGTGGGAAGGCACATATAAACCTAAGAAAACTTCTTAAATTTGGGCAAAATAGTGTAAGAGAAGAGAGTTACATAGTACCAGGCTATATCTACTTGATACCAGAATATCCTGCGTTTAATTAGACAATCCATTAATTTTTATTTTAAAAGAAAGCCATGCTGGGTTTTTTTAGCTGTGTGTAATATCAGTCAAAATGATAGAAACAGATAAACCGTGTATATGTGACATCAATAGCAGAGTAAGACACAGTCACGATTTGTCTATGAATAGAAATAGTGTATAGAGAGCTCTGAATTTATTTGAAATGCACAAACAGAAGTTTAGAGACCTTGGTTTCCCTGTTTGAAACTCTGTAGGAATAAAATCCTATTGTCTGCCTCAGAGTGGACTCGGGGGTCGGGATGTCTGTCCTAGACCACATGACGATGTGTTTTAGGCATAGGAAACCATCACTCCTTGCAGTGAGGAGGAGTTTTCATGTGCATTCACTCATTTAATCCCTATAACATTATGATGATGCCTTACAATTACTTATTATCACTATTCCCTTTTACACATAAAGAGACTGAGACTTAGACATAGAAACTGACACAGTCCTGGTCACAAGCTTATAAGTGTCAGTCAAGGTGTGAATCCTCTCTTCTGAAATGCACCTCCCGCCCCTTTTGCTTCCTCTTATCAAAATCCTGTTTAGTTTGGACTTCACAAAGTCATACTTGAAAGCTAGTTTGGGTGGCACGGGTATGAAATACTTCACTCTTTTCCTGCTTCTCCCCTTTTTTGAATGATCCTCAGGGATACTAACTTTGAAATCTCCCTTTTACGAACCAATGGATTAATGAGCCCAGCTCAGTGTACCCCTTAAAAATCCCACCTGTAGTTTCAAATTTAAGACGTTAAAGCGTTACATTCTTCATTGTCTTTAGAACTCAGCAACCGTCTTAAAATCAACTGAAAGTGATTTTAATGAATTAGCTCTTGAAGTGGTACCAATGCTAGTATTCGACCCAGTAGAAATGAGTATCAAAACCAAATGGGAAGAAAATGAAACTGATGCTAAACTTTTCTAATGTTGAAGCAATGCATACATGTTTAGTGACATAGTCATGCTCTTTATTCACCAAGCACAAGTACTGTAGGGAACATTCTACTCTAGGAAAGCCCTGCTAGGGGATGTTCTAACCATTTCTCTGCGTTACAAGTAAACCCATGAAGAGCAACAGAAGCTGCAAATACACTTTAATATAAAGAGTACATGCTTTATTGATTGTGGGATGTCTGGAATGTAATCACTTGAAAAATATTGAATATGAAGACATTTCTAGGCATGATATTCTTTAAATATGTTTAGGGACAGTATCATGAATTATGTATGTCTTTAAAGGTTTCCTAAGGTTCTTCCAAAGTCATGCAGACAGTTATATACTCCGTCTTCACATCTGTGTTATCTTTCTGTCACAAAGATATAGGCCCTCGTCTTCTGCACATTCCATTCCTTCTTTCACTCTTTCCTTCTTCTTCCATTCAATCAGCAGTGATTGAGCATCTCCTGTGTACCTAGCAGACACTGTAATCATCCTGTCTGGTCCAAGGACATACTGACCAAAATCACATTTACTGCTTATGCCATCTTAGGAAAAATTTTATAGATGGGTTTTCTTTTAATACTTCTGTAATTGCTCACTCTTTCTCCATGTTATAAACAAAAAATATGCTATTATGACACTAATACTATAAAAGTGGTACCTTTTCAGATCTCTAACTTAAAAATTCTTCACTGATTTCTGACCAGGAATTTGGTCTCCATAATCAGACTAGTAAGATTGTGGAAGGACATGGGCTCATATTTAGCTGGCCAAGAGAAATATTTGCGTGGCTTTGTTTTTTAAAAAATTGAACAAGAGTTTTAATTGAAAAATTAAAAATTCCAGCAGAGCAGCTTATGATCTTTACTTTGGTGAGGTAGGTTTTCAAAGCAAGCTTCTATCTGTATGTACGTGTGTGTTTGTCCTTGTCATCATTGAGCACAGGATTTGATCCTTTAAATGTGTTGACAGATTCTGAACATTTTCTTCATATTTTTTTAAGGATACTGTACTAAGCATTTGGCATTATGGGGTCCCTTCTAGGCAAGGAGCCTAAGTGAGCTCTGCCATCTGCTCTTACAAATAATGTGGACCTATTACTAACTGAGGGTAAGGAGAGGATATCTGACTTTGGTCCCTTTGGTTGGCCAAGGGTTATTTCTACCAATGTCTTCTTATCATGTCCTTTTTCGGCTGTTTCTTTAACAATACCTAAAATAATTCTGCCTGTGGTTAGACCACAGAACCCAGGAGAAAATGATGAGACTGAGGCCATTCTCAAAGGAAATGTGTTTTCCTCCATCAGTGGTTCTCAAATGTTCGTAAGCATCGGGATCACCTAAAGACTTACTAAATCCTGGGCCCCACTTCCAGAGTTTCTGATTCAGTAGGTCTGGGCTGGGGTTGGACATTCTGCCTTTCCAACCAGCTCCCAAGCGAAGCTGATGCTGCCGATCCAGGGACCACACTCTGAGAACCATTGTCCTACATTAAGTACTTGCCAGGTACAGCCAACTTTAAAAGATTTTAAAAAGTGTCTTATGTAAGATACTTTGAGAAGTTTATGGTCATACTGTGGAAAATAAGCCTAATGCCATGCAGAAAATTCTGTACTAGAGGATGTTACAGTGCTACAGCAACCTGGAAACCCAAGCCTTTAACTTGTCTTCCAGGCAGAAAGAGAAGGGTGAAGGGAAACTTCTCGTAGATTCCTTTTAGTAGAATGGAGATATGTTGTAAGTGTAATATACATATCGGGTTTCAAAGACTCAGCCCCAAAAATAAAATATTTTTATATTGGTTACATGTTGAGGTGATAATATTTTTATGTATTTGGTTAAGTAAAATATATTATTAGAATTGATTTCACCCATTTCTTTTGTATAATTTATATGATTAGTCATAGTTGGGTATTTTTCTTGAAGACGAATAAAGTGAGCCTGTTGCTTCAAGTAAACAACTGACACTGTTTCTTTTTACCTTTTTTAATGTGTCTGCTAGAAAATTTAAAATGACGTCTGCAGCTCTCATTATATTTCTATTGGATAGTACTGGTCTAGAACGAAAAATCTAGCACAGATAAGATTCAGCTGCAGAGCTTGTTAAAACACCCTCACCACCAGCCCCCACCCTGCCCCAAGAATTAGTAGGTATTGGGAGAGGCCTGTGATTCTGTCTTTCTAACAAGGTCCTGGGAGAAACTGTTGAGATATAAGTAGTACTTCCATCATGTAGGGATCCCCTAATTCTTGGAATGTTAATAAGGGATCCACGGACTTGAAAAGATTGTAGTCCACTATCCAAAAATATTGTAGTGCTGTAGGAAAAACTACCCTAACGTGTTCTAAAATGTAAGTAAACAGACTGTAACTACAATGCTGAGTTTGATGGCTCCCCTGGCAGGAGTTTTTCAAAAGCTGAGAGTGAAGGAAATGAGAAGAACAAAGAGGAAAGAATGTGTTTGTTTTAGAGAAGGTTAGGTCACAGAAGGATTTGTTGACGTTAGGAATAGACTGACCCATGAAAAAAGGACAATTAAGTTCTAAGAAAACATCTTTTCAGTGAGGAAAGAACAATCATTTATGCTTAGCCTCATCTCTGTTAAAAAAAAAAATAAAAAGGAAGTGCACAAATCCCTTTAAAGATTTGAAGCAACGAGGAATGCGTGCATCTCAAAGGCCCAGGATAGTGCCAGCCTTTAGAGCACACTGAGGTCAACGTGTACTGTCAACCTTACAGACATTTACCTCAGTCAGTGTGGCTTCCAATGTTTTGACAGCTAATTGTACTTTATTCAAGAAGAATGATACTGAAATTGCCTGTGTAACCTTGAAAGTAATGTGACCCAGATGTTCCAGAGTCCGGCCTCCGCACTCCAAAGAACAGTCTAGTTTTCAGGGGCATTCTGTGTTGTGAAAAAAAAAAAGGTCATTACGATGTGTGGGATTAGAAGGAGAAAAGTGAATGATGTAGGGAGTGTGACCAAAAAAATTATATGGGGTACAAAAATGAAGCCAGTGGAAGTCAAAGAAATATTTATTGGTTGAAGAGAATGAAAGGCGTATTAATGTTTTCAGAGCTTTTATAAAGTGAACCCAAACCTTCATGAACTCAGGTTATCTGATCGCTTGGTCCTTAATTCCTGATTTGTTTTCATCGGGAACTATTTTTGCGAGTTGTGAGCTAGCCACTATGGTAATCCATGTCACTATTTTATTGGTTTAAAAAATGGCACACGTCCCTGTCCAGTGCGCTCAAACAGCAGCTTTATGGATGTCCGTAGTTCTTTTACTTTCTCAGTATTGCTCATTCCTTTTCAGCAACAGTTAAAACTGCCATTACGCTCACGCTTTCCTTTCCCTTCTTTCTTCTTCCACAGCTGACATTTGCCCTTCCCTCCGAGTTTTCCCTGCTTTATTCTTCATTCTTTCAAGGGCCCTTCGCTCTGCAGCCAGACCTCGGTCCTCCGCAGCAGCCTGCCTCCGCCCCGCCCTTGCTTGGGGCACTTGTTTGCCCTGGCTGTTTGCCTCTTTGCTTTTCCCACTGTCCCGCTGCGTGTGAAACACTCCGCCAGCAGCTGCTCCCATTTCCCATGCTACGTCACGCGCAGCATTCAAAGGGCTGCTGTTCCCACATTTCCACCCCAAAGACTCCCCCTCTCCTCCTGCCCTGCACATTCCTCTAGAAATAACCCCCTTTCAGACCATATGAAAGGCTGAATGTTAAGGCCCACTCCGCAAGTAAGAAACTGGCTTATGAAATTCAGAAATGCTCTGTTTAAAGGTCAGTGCCACAGAGTGAATTCTAAGTTACCATAGTTTATCTTAGTGTTTCTTCATTTTTATCAGTTCTCTAAGGTCCTTAAAATAATTGCCATCCGGATATAAATTCTCCCCTCAATTAATATATTCATTAATTTCAAAGGTAGATATGTAGATGAAAAATACGATAAATTAGGAAGTCATGATTCTATTACAAATACACTTCTTACACAGGGCCATACTTTATTTGGCCAATGGGGTTGCACAATATAGATCTGAGAAGAGTTGATTTTAGTGAGAATTGTGCATTACTGAAATTAATAATGAGCACTTATGTGGCACTTACTGTATACCATTCACTTTTCTAAGCTCTTTTACGTGTACTAACACTTGTAAGCATTGCAGTCACCCTAGGAAGTAGATTCTATTTTTATCCTCATTTTACAGATGAGGAAAATGAGGAACCAAGAGGTTAGGTGGCTTGACTGAGTTCACATAGCTGGTGAGAGTTGGGATTTGAACCCAGGCAATCTGGCTGGAGAACCTCTCAGAAATAGCAACTGTACAATACCTCCTCTCTAATAGACGGCAAGATTGACATGACAGTATTTCCTCTTCATTTACAATTCAGCCCTTTCAACAAAAAACATAACTTCCCCCTCACGTTTATTAATTTGTCAGGAATCACCTACATCAAGAGTTTAGGAAGTACAGATTTAAAGTAGGATGATTATGTGAATCTCAGACCACAGTCTCAGGAATAGATTGTTTAACCCAGAATCTAAATCATTCACAGATTAAAAATGAGAATCTCTCAGGGCACCTGAGGGCTCAGTCAGTTGAGCATCCAACTCTTGATTTCATCTTGGGTCATGATCTCAGGGTTGTGAGATGGAGCCACGCATCGGGTTCCTTGCCCTCTGGATTCTCTCTCTCCCTCTCCCCCTGCCCCCACCCCCCCTAAAAAAAAGAGGGGGGAAATCTCTCATCTGTAGTACCAGGAAGACTTAATCACCAAACTCTTTCTGAAGTGAGCACAACTACTCCTTCATTAAATAAATATTTTCTATTCAATAAATATTTTTCTGCCATCTACCCTCTGCCAGACTCTGTGTTAGATAATAGGCATGCAGTTGTGGAAAAACCAGAGTCTCTGCCCTCTTGGCGATTAGTTTCTTGGGAAGATACACATTAATAAAGAAAAATGGCTCATATAATAATTACAAATCCTGGTGGGTGTCATGAGAGACAAATGCAGGGCATATAGTGAGGACCTGTGGGGTGGGTGGGTGGGTGTGTGTGTGTGTTGCTGTGAGGGTGGGAGTTAGGGAAGGCTGACCAGGAAGGCTTCGCAGAGAAAGTGGCCTTTCAGCCAAAGCCTAAAAGACGAAGACAAGTTAACTAAGTGGCTTTTCTATTCATCTGTAGCTTTTATTTTAAATGGCCTGGAGCTTGTGACTAACTATAAACAGAGTAGTAAAATTCTGCTGTGCAAATTTAATAACTGGGAATCATTTGAAGTAATGGACTGCAGAGTTAACATATAATTAAGTCACATTGGAAGATTTCTTATCACTCTGTATCACAGAGAGCATCCTGTTTGAATTCTTCACCTCCCTTACGAAAATCTGTAGCTACGTGAGTTTGTTGACTTATTTATTGAAAGTCCATTTCCCGCACCTGAAGGACAGCTCAGTGCAGGCGGAGCCCTAAACACCTTACCTACTGATGCTTGGCATTCAATAAATATTTCTTGAATTGCTGAATGCATGAAATGAAGCAAAAATATTATTAAAAACTATAAAATAAATGGAAAGTTATACCACAGGGGAAAAATTAGGAAATGAAACTATCCTTTCTGGATAAACAGTATTCATGCCTAAATCTGTAGATTCATAAAGTTAACCAGTGCTTAAATAATTTTCCAAAGATTCCAAAAGAAAAGTAATTGACCAAAAATTAAATATTTATCTTTCCCTTTATGGTGGACCGGATTCAGCAATTAATGATCAGTGTGCTCTGAACAACATAGAATATACTTAATGTTACCTTTGGAGGAAAATGAGATAAAATAGCTTCCCTTTCTCCTCCTCCCCCTTTTTATGAAGGTACAATTAACATACAACATTATATTCAAGTGTAACAGCATAATGATTAGTATTTGTATATATTGTGAAATAATTATCACGACAAGTTTGGTTAACATCCATCGCCATACCTAGTTACAATTGTTTGTTCTTATGAGAAATGTTAAGATCTACTCTTTCAGCAAGTTTCAAAAATATAATACAGTATTACTAACTATAGTCGCCACACCATGCATTACAACCTCATGACTTATTTATTTCATAATTGGAAGTTTGTACCTTTTGACCTCCTTCACCTTCCCCCATTTCACACACACACTACAACCCCACCTCTGGTAGCTACCAGTCGGTTTTCTGTATCTATAAGCTTGTTTTCTTTTTAGATTCCACATACGAGATCATATGGTGTTTGTCTTTCTCTGTCTGACTTATTTCACTTAGCATACTGCCCTCAAGGTTCATCTATGTTGTCACAAATGACAAGAGTTCATTCTTTTTTATGGCTGAAAAATATCCCATTATATATATAAATTTCTTTATCCATTCATCTGTCGGTGGACACTTAGGTCATTTCCATGTCTTGGCCATTGTACGTAATGCTGCAGTGAACATAGGGGGTATGTATATCTCTCTGAATTATTGTTCTTGTACCTTCCCTTTCTGATAACAGCTTTCTCGAGGTATAATTAACATATCCATATTTAAAACATACAAATTGGTAAGTTTGATAAATGTATATACCTGAGAAGCCATCACCACATGGGTATGAATATATCCATACCCCCAAAAGTTTCTTCATGGCCCTTGGTAATCTCTCCCTCCCACCCCTCCACTGCCTCCAAGCAACCACTGTTCTACTTTCTATTGATGTAAAGGAATTTGCGTTTTCTAGTTTTATATAAATGGAATGTATAGTCTTTTTGGTCTCATGTTTCAGGTACCATAATTATCTTGAGATTCATCCATGTTGTCACATGTATCAATAGTTTGTCCCTGTTTATTGCTGAGCAGTATTCCATTTTATGGGAACACTCAAATTTGTTTATTCATTCACCCTTTAATGGACCTTTGGGTTGTTTCCAGCGTGAGACTGTACAGATAAAGCTGCTCTGAACATCCGTGTACAAGTCTTTGAGTGGACTTTGTTTTCATTTCTCTTGAGGAAATGCTTGGGGGAGGGACAGCTAGATTTTGTGGTAGGCATGTGTTTCACTTATTAAGAAAATGCCAGACTGTTTTCCAAAGATGTTGGACCATTTTACATTCCCACCAACAGTGTATGAGAGTTCCAGTTTCTTCATATCCTCTCTAAAATTTGACTGTGGTTCAATTTTTAAAATTTTAGCCATTTAAATAGCTACATGGTGGTATCTCATCATGGTTGTAATTTGTGTTTCCCTAATGGCTAATAATGTAGCCATTCCAGCTTCCTTCTGATTACTGGTGGATGGTAGAACTTTTCTCATCCTTTTATTTTTAGCCTATTTGTGTCTTTGTATTGAATGCGCATGTCTTGTAGGCAGCATATATTTGGATTTTGCTTTTTTCAAATCCAATCTGACTTCTTTTAATTGGGGGATATTTGGACTGTTTATATTTAATGTGTTTATCAATATGGTTAGGTATAAACCTGTCATCATGCTTTTTGTTTTTGCTCCATCCCATATGTTCTTTGATTGTTCCTCATTTCTGTCTTCCTTTAGATTAATGGGAATTCATGAATTCATTTTATCTTCTATGTTGGCATATTAGCTATAACTCTTTGTTTTGTTATTTCAGTGGTTGTGTTATGGTTTATGGTATATATACATCTTTAATTTATCATAGTGTAACCTCAAGTGGTTTTAGACCACCTCACATATGGTATAAGAACCTCTCAATAATGGATTTCCAGCCCTCCCTTTCCAAACTGTGTGCTATTGTTCGATCCTTTGGCATCTTTCAAGATTAGGCGGGATTAGACTGACAGTATAGGGCTAATTATCCCCCACTAGTGAGGCAAGACTCTTTCATGTGCTCTACCCAAGGCTCTGTGAGTCATGAGGTTTCCAGGATGACTTGTAAGGAACAGGCACTCCTTCCTGCCATATGAGTGCTGGACCTTGTTATCTCTGATCCCTCCCGATGATTCTTTACCACACACGTGCTAATCACTACTCAGCTGAGTACTTGAGGGAGATCATCTATAGATCTCCGGGCTTTTCTCTCTGTGAAACTCTGCTCCCTGGCTTCTTTCCTATGAACTTTAGCTAACCTAGTCTTCTGGGTCTCTCAGTTCCAACTTCTCAGCCCTCAGGATCTGCCAGGATCCTCCTGGGTTCTTCTTCCCCCATGCTGTGAACTGGAAACTCTCTCAGGGTGATAAGCTAGGACAATCCTGGGGCTCACCTCATATGTTTGCCTTCTCTTAGAGGTCACTATCCTTCCTTGCCTCATATCCATCGTCTTACACTCCATCGCTGCATACATTTCGTCCATGTTGGAGTTATTTCAACACCGAGGGTAAATTTGGTCCTTATTACCCCATCTTGTTCAGTAGCAGAGGTCTGAAAATATCTTCTGAAGCACAGTTTTGTTTTTTCTTGATTTGGAGATCATGTGCCAGAATGTTGGAAGAAAACAGGTAATTAGCTGATAATGTGCAATCCTCCAGACATAGAGATGCTATTAGTCACTTACCAAGGTTGCACATACTTTGTTTTCCTTTCACAATAGCGGTCATTGCCTTATACCCTTCCATCATACTTTTTGCCTAGTTGTATTCAGGGCCTTGCCTTTGCAATCAAGTTGGCTAAGCCTCAGGTCTTAGTCTGTATCTGAAAAATCCGATCAGAGCCTGAAGCCAAGGCTATGTAGCAAGGTGCCCCCAGCATAAATCAGCCAACAGTACAGCTGCTAAATCTTTTAAAACAGCTGAATATGTCAATGTGCTTTATTGCATGGAATTACTGAATATTTTAATATTCCTAACCATACACTTCCACAGTCATTCTTTAGCAGGTTCTACTTAATTATTCTTAATACTATATGATTTAATAACCAGTGTGCTACCATGCATGAGGTTTCCTTTTAGGAAAGATAGCCTGTTAAAGTTGTTACCGCCCATCACTTGAGGGTTTTAGTTCTCAAAGTCCAGAAGTCCAACCCTTGATTTTACAAGACATCACCTGATATGTCATAGTTCACAAAGCTAGTTAATAATGGAACCAAAACCAAAAACTTGCTCTATATTCTCCTCACACACCCTTGAGTTTTATTCTTAAGAATGCATTCTTCAGTCTAAATATTCTGTATTCTAAAACATGTTTTAAAAGGAATTACTTATCCAAATCCTGCCAGCCTTGCAAGGTCCATGTGAAACAATGAGAGCAAGTCTGTAAAAGTGCTTCAGAAACTAGTAAATGCTATAAAAATGGAAGTTTTATTGTTAGAACCATAGTTCATTTCTATGAAAGCTTGCTCAACTTTTTTCACTTTTCTGAACTTGATTATACAGTATCTTTTCTAATACATTTGTTCATCCTTTATAAGAATTTAATCCTTTCTGCCCTGCTGGGTTGCAAAAAGAAGGCCTCTCTTCTTTTCTAGAATCTATTCATATTTTATAGTATTATTACATCTCATAGATTCCCACTAAATACATGTTGAGTAAAACTGGACCAAAATCTTTCTACGTCTGTGGGGGGAACAATATTTTGATCCTTAAAGAGAAAAGGTATTTTCAAAGATTAGATATGGTAGCTCTTGCTCTTCTAGATTTTAATGAAATTGTTTTAATCTGGCTTGTACTCAACTGATGCGTCATACTTGCATCCCTTGGTTAGAATGGAACCAATTTCTACAAATATAGTAATTTGTAACAATAGCTGCCTATACTGGGGGAAGAAGTGATATAAAAGCACGGTCATGGACTTCAGATTCATCCCCTGCTTTTGGCATTCCTTTCCTCTGAATTATAGCTTACATTTCTTTATTATCTCAGTTTGACTTAGTCTTTCTAAATATTCACTTCTCTTTCCATCAATAAATATTTACTGAACTACCTCGTAATATACTTTTCTTTTTGTAACGCAGAAAATTCACATGTGGGTGGATTACTGTATGTGGCACTTAGGAAATATAAAAAGAATTTGCATTGCTACAGACAAGGCAGGCACGCCAGTTCTCAGGCATGGCTTTCCCATTAGACACACGTCAGGGGCCATAAAGCCAGCCACAGGGCCACAGTCGTGGGGCTGCACTCGGGAATTCTAACAGTAGCCTTTTGAATGAAGTCCATCATTCATCACATATCTCTGGATATTTCCGTGCCGTACATAGAATTTTTGTTTCAGAGTGACCTTTCTGCTTCCTGAGTACTACCTGCTGCCTGTCTGCTGAGTGTACTCTGTTAAGCTCTCTCCTTCTCCATAGGTAGTGGCCCCTTTCCCGCTGGGCAAATTAGATGCTAATCCTAGTCCCTCCAGCTTCCTTTCCAGCCTTTTCTGCTCTGACACCAAGCATGAGAATTCTCTGCTGGTCGTCAGGATCTATCTCTGGGAAAGTGGGATGACTTGTCCTCTGTTAGGCAGGCCCCAAAGGATTATTGTTTAATCTCCAGGGTACAGTAGAGACACTATTATTTCCCTTTCTGCATATGTACTCCTTCTATTGTGGACACGTACCCCTTCTCCCTTGCCAGCAGAGACCTGGCTTGTTCAGGAATTACCCTACCCCAGGTGACCATGTGCATCCAGGGAGGCCTCGGCCCTAGGGAATTCATCACGATTGTACTGACCTAGTTCATGGTGAGCTGGTGGTCCCAGTCTCCTTGGCAAGGATCGGACATGGGCATTTTATGCAGTCTCGGGCAATAAGCTACAAAGGGAAGTCGGCCAAGGGAGCATCCAAGAAAGGTTGTCCTCCCCCAGGGAACTTAAAGCAATATTCTTTTCTTCTGGACACTGTGCCTACTTTCCTCTACATGGACTTCTCTTCCCCCCCAGACAGCTGTGTGAATAACTCTGTCACTTTTCAAGTCTGGCTCAAATCTCAACTTTTCTCAACCTTGAAAATCGAGAACCCTATTTAAACAGCAGCCTGCCCTACCTTCCCCTTTTGAGCCATCTCAGTTCAATCCCCCTCACCCAGTTAGGGTGCTTCCGCAGAGATGCCCCCACTGCCACAACCACTGTGAACCATGCCTATGGTGCATCCTGTCTAGGCCCCTCCCACGCTGGATCTGGGCTGGCCACGTATAATGAGTTGTAGGCAGCAGAAGTGACAGTGCAGGACCCAAGGCTAGATCAGGAGAAGTCTTACAGTTTCTGTCTCGGTCCCTTGGAACATTCACTCAGGGAGGAAGTGAGCTGCTATGAAAGAAGTCTGATCACTGTAAGGCCACTCTGCTGGGAGAAACCCAGCTAGTCACATGGAGCAGCTACATGCGGAGAAAGAAATTCTTGGCCAGCTCCCAGCTGAATAATGTTTGGTTTTTGCTACATGGTGGGAACGCCAGCTTGAGTGGCACCAGTCCCAGCTTACGTCTGAGTAATTCAGGTAAACTTGGCAAATTAATGGGGTGGGCGGTGTACCTCATGGGGACTGAGAGAAAGCTCACACTGCAGCCACTTTTGGAGTTACATATCCCAACGTGGTTTGTAAGGTTAGGTGGTTAAGTGAGGCACCAGGTGTATGAGCCAAAAGAAAGCCATCTGGGATGTCCATCCCCGTCAAGCTTTCAGATCACTCCACCTCCAACTGCCGTCTCACTGCGAACACATGAAAGACCCCAAACAAAAGACACACAGCTAAGCAGAGTCAACTCAAAGAACCAGGAGTAACAAGTTTTTGTTTTAAGCCACTAACTTCTAGGGTAGTATGTTATACAACATTGGGAACATCTAACTCATTCTTCTGTTTTTTCTTCTTTCCGTAACTATAGAATTAGCATATTTGATATGCGGTTTTGTTGTTGTTCTTGTTAATTGTCTCCCACCATGAGAAAGTATACTTCGTGAAGCCAAGGATCTTGTCTTTTATTTGTTCCTATATCCAAAGCATCTAAGAATAGTTCCTAATGTGGTAAATATTTGTTGAATGGATAAATAAAGGAACCAGAACTTGAGAAGCCATGTTGTTGCCCGTGTGGTGAGTTCACCCAAGGATGGCAGACTGGAAAGATGGGAAGAACCTGAGTGCTGACGATGCCATCGTGCTTCCGAATTACCCAGCTGTGGAGCAGCCTTGCCTCTGCGCTCCTTGACTGGTCAAGCCATTTTGTGCTGGGTTTTCTCTTCTCTGCAGCAGAAAGCATCCCATCTGGCGCATGGTCTTTCGGACATTTCTGATTTGCAGCCATAGGACTGACAAGTGACTGAACCACAGGACGAATCCAAGTGGCAGATACCATGACATTCTCAAAGCTACTCTTCTCCTTGCTGACAGAGGCTTTCCTACTGAGTGAAGCAACTAGTTTATAATACGTCTTTCCTGAGGCTTGCAGTAGAAGTCTGAAGAGCCCCCAGTCTCTTAAAGATGACCGTAATGCATGCCTGGGTATGTAACTCCAGAAGCAGCTACAGCTTGAGCTTGCAGTCCTAATGAGATACACTGCCCAGCCCACCCATATGCCACACTTCTCTGAGTTTCTCAGACTAAAGCTGGGACCAGTGCCACTCAAGCTGGTGCCTCCATAGCAGAAACCAAATAAGTAAATTAAGTCACTCTTCGGTTGTTGCTTATGTCTGGAAATCACTTTTGCCTGAAAATCAGTTCAGGATCTTTAAGTGACTACATTATGGTAGACACTCTTTTTGGCAGTAGGGACAAAAATGTTCATGATGCCCCCTTGTCAAGTATGATTGATACATAAACTACAAACGATACCGCGAAGACCCCTCTAGAGATGTGAGGGGGAAAGAAGTGATTTTAATGCGCAGAACAGCCAGCAATTAGTTTTGCTGCAGGGATGACATTTGAGCACAGACTCAAGCATTGAGTAGGGTTTCAAAAGGTAGAGGGGAAAAATGGAAGGGTTTTCTAGAAAGAAGAGACGGCATAAACAAATGCTTAGACATCCATGGAAATCCGACTTAACCAAAGGTGATTAGAGGTTCAAAACCAATAAGGTATCAGGTGTATTGTGGGGAAGGGAGCAGAGACAAAATAAATAATATCTAAGCAAATGAAGTACATGTAAATAGGGGAGAGGAAACAATTAAATCTCCCTTTGACTTTTTACATTTGTCACTCATAAATTACATTACAATGGTTTTTACCTTTTCAGCTTCTTTGGCCCAAGAAAACAAGGGACAGAAAGTTTTTAATGTAGGGGTGCCTGGGTGGTGCAGTCTGTTAAACACCCAACTCTTGATTTAGGCTCTGGTCATGACCTCAGGGTCATGAGATCGAGCCCCACGTCAGGCTCCAAGCTCAGCATGGAGTCTGCTTAAGACTCTCCCCCCACCTCTCTCTGTCCTTCCCTCTCTCTTTCTCTCTTTCTCAAATAAATACATCTTTTAAAAAAAGAAAGTTTTTAAGGTAAAATTTTCATTCAGCCTGAAAGAACGTTGATGATTTCAGACCATTTAATGTTAAATATTTTAGAGTTGTAGATTATTTCTCTTTGGATGAGCAGAATTTCTTTTTTAGACTTTGAAAATACATGTTTAGTTTGTAACCGACTAATTGCCACTTTCATGGCAGTCTCGTGGGCATCAGCAGGTTCAAGTTCAGCAGGAAGGCATCTGGCCTCTGAGAATGTAGCCGAGAGTTGAGGAATGTACGATTACCTCTGTAATTACTTGAGAGGGGTTCTTGAAATCCTGGTGGGGGCGTTGGGGCCACCAGATAGTAGGAGTCAAGAATGTCTGAGAGATTAGGAATTCAGACTGGAGCTGTGGCAGGGAGGTAGGGGAAACACGTTCTGAATATAAAAGGTCGGGAATTCAAGCTGACCATCAGGAAACCCAATCTTAGAAATGTAAACCTCACTTTAACCCAAATGCTCTCCAAACTGGGACTTTGTAATAAACTCGCCAAGGCAAGAGCTAGTGTCTGTTTACCTATGCCATTCTAGAGCATAGGGGATCATAGATCACATATTGGTTAAAATGCTTTCAGCAGCCAATGACAGAATGCCCAATTTAAAGGGCCTTATATTTGTTTTTCCCACACTTTTCTGGTCATAAAAATCACCAGGGGCACTTGATTAAATGACTAATTCCCAAGCCTCTGCGCTGGCAAGTCTGAATCATTAGGTTTGGGAATCTGTTCTTTTAACATGAACCCCATTGGGATCGGGCAAGTTTTAAAAAATGCTATCTTAAATAATAGAGACAGCTGATAATCCACACAGTGGTTGCCAATCTGTAGTATGCATCAGAATCTCCTGGAGGGCTTGTTAAAGTACAGGCTGATGGGCTCCACCCAGGGTTTCTGATTCCGTAGGTCTGGAGTGAGTAAGGTCAGAGATTCTGCGTTTGTAGTAAGTTCTCAGGGGATGCTGATACTGCTGTGGTCGGGAACCACACTTTGAGAATCACTGGTCTAACACAACCAGAAGTCCAAGGTCATCAGATCCGGGGGTGATTAATTCAGCAGCTGAACTATATAAAGACTCCAGTTCCGTTTCTTTGGTATCTCTTGGCTTTCCTCTCAGGATCCCAAGATGGCTTCCCACTGCACCAAGCAACATAGCTTCAGACAACGGTATCCACGGCAGGAAGGGAACAAGGTAGAAGGATAACGGTGTGGGGGGGGTGTATGTGTGGGTGTCGGAGAAGAAAGAATTTCCCAGAAGTTCCCCAGCATATTTTCCCTTGTGTATCAGTCAGAACTGGGTCTCATTGGATTCCTTGAAACCAGTCGTTGGCTGTAAGAAATAGTATTATCGTGATTGGTTTGGGCCAAATTTGAATTCTTTCTCCAGCACAGGTCCACTGATGCCCAAAATCTGATCTTAACTGAGATGAAGAAAAAGAAGTGAATAGCTGTTAGGTAGGCAACTACCTGGGAATGTTCCAAATGGATTCCGATACTAGTGTGCTTTTAAGTAGGTTCGGAGTAAAATAGGAATCCACCTGCTAGTAAATAATATGTTATTAGCTTTGTCGTCACCATTTGCAACAGACTAATAGACTCATGAGGAATTGGGCCCTGCATATTGGGGAAAAAGTGCCCTTTCAAAGCTCATGGGATACATGTAGTCATCTTGCTTTTATTATACCTGTATATGGAATTGCAAGCTGTCCCTTCAGGTAATGAAATTTAGACAAGTTGGAACCTGTATAGCAGCAAATCAATACTGAAGTTATAGGCGGAGCCTGTACTTGTAGAGCCTAACACATAGGATAGAAAGACTTCGTGACCAAAATTTAACAAATTCCACATTTATAGGTAGCCCACATAGAAAACAATGTATAGTGGTGTGTCTTTTTAATATGTTTGCATTTTTCTCCTCATTCATTCTTGCAAGTGTGTGGGTTTTTTTTCTTTAGCAAACACTCAGCTGTGTCCCATATGCCCATGGCTGATGTAAAATGGAAAATTGAGTTGTTTATTTGGGCCTCACGTCATCTAAACCCTTCGTTAAAGAATGCATGAAAGGTCTCGCCTGGATGCTAAGGAAAATTTCCTAAGTTTTCTGTGTTCTTTTGGTAATGGAAGAGAGTGGCTAATGGGAGACAATCTCCGGTTTCATTTTTGTTTCCTTGCAAGAGCTAGCTTTTATTAAGAAAGCTGACCTCTTTGAAAGAGGACCTAAGCTAAGGGGACAAAGAGATTTTCTGTTGGTTGGTATCAAAACCGTCCATGATTTTTTTAAAAAAGTGCAACCTCCAGTGGGAAGTTGGCATTTCACACGGTGAAACTGGCGTCTGCAACATTCTTAAGGGTCACATAGCCTGACAGGGTTGTTGGTTTCGGGGCCACAGGCTTGTTGTGCCCAGAGACGGGGAAGCTGAACTTCAAAGAGGTTCGACTTGTTTAGCTGAGCGAGCTACTGCGTACCATGCAGTGATGGTTCGGACACAGTCCGTAGCCCTTTGCCCTGGCCTCGTTCAAGAGAAGCCTGTGCAGTGACCGTGGCAGCCCATTAAAATCCACATTTTTAGGGACCTCTCCCTGCCCTGGGACAGATGGGAATTGGACGCGGGGCAAAATTGTGTGTGATAAGCAAGAAAGGGAAGCTTCCAGAGTGCTGTGGAATCACTGATAATTGTAGTACACTTAAACATCCAGCAAGTTTAATGACAGCATTTTCCCACTGCTTCCTTTAGTTGTGAACGTTCGGGTGTTTTTTTTTTTCTTCTGGGTTGATTGCCTGGAAAACAGCAGACGGTGTTTTAGAGCCTCCGCCGGCAGAGAGTGATGCGTTTAGCGTTCCTGCCTGAGGTCTCCCGGCAGCGGTCCCGGGGACGCATTCTCTACCCGTTTCTCCCATTCACGCAGCTTTGTGGCTGCTCCCAGATACTTGACTTTCTTCTCTGGTTGAAGCAGGCCCTGGTTTGCCAGCAACTTTGAATTGTTGTTGTTTTTGAAGACCATGCAACTAACAGATGTTTGTTGTTGGCTCCATATCTACATTCTTTGAAAGCTGGAGAATCAAATTGCTGACATTCAGACAACACTAATTCCCATATCCAGGGAGCCTAATTTGCCGTCCCCGAGATCCTGATTCCTGGTGTTCAGGGGTTTAAAAACCATTTCAGTGACACAATGTAAGAATGGGCTTGGGAGATGCAGTGCTGTCTCCACTAAAGATAATCACATTTTATAAACATCTGCGTCATTACTGGTATGATTCATTTCTAAGCTGTATACAGCTGTGTTTCCAGTTTCAATTAACAATCCCTTAATTGCATATCCATCTCATGTTACTAATTTAGTTAATTTATTCATAATTAAGAGTATTCTGTTTTCTACCAAGGTTTGTCGAGCTCAGAACATTATAAAGAGAAATATTTTAAGGCAGCATCTCTGAGGGATTTTGTTTCTTATAATCACATCACAGTAAAATGTCATTCATGCACCCAAAGGAAGATGAATTGCTAAGGGTTTTTTTTTTTTTCCCAGTAAAGTAAGAAGCCATGGGAAGCTGCAATGTGTTGTGTTTCTAAACCAAGTTAAATGCTACGTATTTGGTTCTTTCCTTTCTCCTTTCCTGACATCCTCTCAAAAAACAAAAATCATTTGATTTGGATTGTTATTTAAGTATCCCAGCAGATCCGGTCACCAGCGTAGATAAAAACTGTCATTACTCTGTTAGGTAATGGTGTCTCTTAAAATCTAAGCTATGAAATCTGTACATTTCCGAGGACGTTAAGATCACAAATTTTAAAACTGCTGAAGTCTAAGCAAGTGGAATACTTCCTTGTGGGAAAGGAAAGGCCGATGCTCACAGGATACTAGGCAGTTCCTTCACTGTAGTGGGACCTTTCCTAGAAAAATGCATAGACCCTTGCAGCAAGGGTCTTGCCAATGTTCGTGTATGTGTCTGTATGTCATTAAAAGCGGCAATGACAAAAAAAACAGATGTCTAGGAACTGCCATTTACAGGCTTGACCTATCTTGAAGCTTAAAAAAAAAAAGGGTCTTCAACAGGGCAGCAGCCTATAGATTCTGCACAATATAAATAAGCCATCTTTTGCTTTGCCTGAATTCTATTAAAATTAAAAATCCACCATCCCTATCCCCTCTTCCCACTCTGGCTCTTTCCTTGACCTTCAAGAAGCCATGCATATTGTTCACATATTCTTCCACAAATTCAATTATTCATTACCTATGTCATTGATCTCCTACTCCATATCTAGCTGACCTGTCTATCCCCGAACTTAATCATTCATTACCTAGTCTATTGGACCTCCACTACTGCGCAGCAGGGTTCTAGGTACTGGTGCTGATATGATGATCGAATAGTCCTAATTTCTACCTTCGTGGAGCTTTTGGTCTGAAGGAGGAACCAGACATAACTCAGATAATCCTAGGAGTAAATGTACAATGGTGCTGTCGAGAGAAGCCAAGAAGGTAGACGTACTGAACAGTGCTAACTACCTTTACAAACACCTAACAAGACACCTAGAGGATTTTCAATGAATGATGATTGAGGTCTTGGAACCCTGTTTCTGTTTTCCCTTCAGTAGTTTCAATCTGGACCACGTTTAAATTGTTGATGTAGCTATGAGGGGGAAAGGTCTGAGTGTCAGAAACAAGGGATATTGTTGACTCCTAACATACTTTTCAAAGTAATTAGTGAAAGGGAGTATGTGGTAGTATATGTATCTTACCCTATCCCTTTGGATTCTGAGCCATTCTATTTCTGTTAAATTTTAATTGATAAGAAAGCAAAACACAAAAACAAGTTTTCTAAACTGAGTGACAATAAACATTTATTTTACTGTTTAGCCATTGGCTATCAACATTAACTTAAAATTTAGGCATGGGACAAGGTACAATCATAAACCTTTCTGGAAGTCCCACCTTCTCCCCATTTTTACCCCTTTTTTGTGTGTTTTTGCAGGTTTATTTTGTGCGTGTGTTCGTTTAACACCTTAAATTGAAATTAGAGTAGGAAGTTAAAACTGTTAGGTATGTGTTTCCCAAGGTTGATGACAATTTTAAGCAAGATCCAACCTATTATACTGGTCTGTAGTCTTTCAGATGAATATCTTCTCAGCTCCTATGGAGAGTAAAAGGTTTTTGAAGCCCGAAAAGACTAGAGATCATCTAGGCCAAACCCCTTATTTATCAATGGGGGAATAGATTTTGGATGACTTAGCCAAGCTGTTCTCCTTTGTTGAAAGCAAGATCAGAACTCAGACCCACCTCAACAGTCTTTTCACTACACCATGTTTTCTTCTTACGGAAAAGAAAAATATATCCTATTCAAAAACTGATGCTGTTTATCTGAAAAAACATCCCTATTTACATTATATTTAGCCATTTTGCAATACTAATTCATTGTGGGGGCCATTTTCTGATAGGACTGTTTATCTGGACATACTGAAATCTGCATGTAATTGTTAAAACCAGGGATTTTAAAAGTACAGATGACCGTTTTCATTGTTCCATGATCTCTTACATTAACAACACCCAGAAAAGATAACCAAGTTTAAGAAAGTTCTCTCATTTTTCCAGAAGTCATGGGCCAGAAATGTGATGTTTAGCCTTTATAACTCTTATTTGCTTATTTCATTCCAAAGCTCTTTTTACCCTCTGTTATTTTGTGGTTGTATTAAAAAAAATCTCTGTGAATTCACCCAAAGAGCCCCTTTGAAAGGAAAGTAATTAGCATGTCTGAAACCTAGGTGAACATTTTTCTTGCTCTCTGCAAGGGGAGAAGAGAACTGAAATGCAACCTCAAATGGAAACTCCACTGTCTGCTCCTTGATAGAAATGAAGTTTCCCCACTGCACCTCGAATGGTAATACTTGCCACCCACTCACCTATTTCACAGCATGGACAGAACCCCGGGAGTCATGCCTTGATAATCCACTACAGTCCATTGTTGGAAACATGAGGAATGGCAGAGGTGGTGAAACTTGGTTTGAATCCTTGGATTTCAGGTGGTACTGGATGGGAGCAGGGCAAAGATTCCAAGTTGAGATAACAAAGAGGTCAGCTGATGGCTGCAACCAAACAGGACTCTTGTTAGAGCTAGAGAGCACGCCTGGGATGGATAGGCATGTCTGCAGGGGAAGGCTACTCCCATAACTTGCTAATGCAGCGGTTGGATGGAACAAGGGAGTCGTGTATCAGTAACATATAACTTGACTTTGCTCTATTTCATAATGTGTTATAGGAGAGCACTAATACATAGAAATGAGGATCACAGGCACCACAGTGGCCCAGGTCTTTGTTACCACATGGCCTGGAAATACTTTGCTTTGCTGGAACATGAAGAGCAAAATTGCATACCCTCTGCATTTATTTGCCAGTTCTCTTCTAAAGCTAAGTTCCTGTGTGGTGATCCAAAAACAGACTTCTCTTTGATATCAGGTGGGAGTTTGGGTTTGGATGAACTTCCTATTTAAGGGGATAATGACATAAACCTTGCCTGAAAATTATCTGAAGATGTTTACTCTTGAGGAAGAGGCAACAAACAAAAGCACCTTGAAATCTGGTTCTGGATTTGCCATTAATTGATTCTGGACACATACGTGCAGTTTGATCTATCTAAGAAAAATGACCAACCCCTAAGTTACCTATCTTCTCTGAGCTTATTTTCCAAAACCAATGTATTCTGATTTTTTTCCACAGAGAAAAGCAGCATAAAGAAATTAAGTTGCAAAACAATAGTACATTCTTAACCTTCTAGAAAACACCAGGGTTTTTTTTTTTTCAAAGTTTTGATTTTTTTTTTCTTTTTGGCAGACAATAAGATAGTTAGAAAGGAAATGAGGAAGATTAGGTTAATTTGGTAATGTTAGAATAAAGGAAGAAATAAAAAGAAGACAGAGAGAGGCAATATATATGAGTGGATACCAACCAGAAAGATTTTCAAGCTCTGAGAAAAGAAAAAGGAGGAAAGATGGGCCTAGTAATAACATAACCCATTCGAATATTGTATTTCTGCTCCCACATATGCATCCTCTTGGCCCGGGTCCCATGTTCCTGCTGCTGTTCTACAAGCCATGCTCGTGAGCACATCTGATTACTTCCTTGGGCTTCACCTTGAGATTTTGAAAGTAGTGGAGAACCGGGGATCTGGTCCATACTGAGGCTTTAATCCATTTAATGAGGTCAGAGGCATGTATTAAGCAACTCTTGTATATACAACATTGCTGCATATCCGCTTTCCCTAGACTGCTGTTCTATGAGACAAAGTTCTCTGCCCCTGCAGAGCCTTAGAATCCAGTTCTAGAGATGGGTTCAACATCTTCATTACGTAATTATTTGAATCCAGTTGTGATGTGCACTGGAAAGGAGAAATACAGTGCTGAGAGAGCGTAATGGAAGAACCTGATCTGGTCTGGTAGGTTGGGAAGGTTTCCCGGGGAAATAGTATTTTAGACACACACACACACACACACACACACACACACACACAAACACACACACACACACAGAGAGAGAGAGACATGCAGAATGTACTCTTAGTGACTATGATAAATGCATTTCTTTTTTTTAAAGGGTTTTTTTAATGTAATCTTTACCACCCCCCCATTGTGGGACTTGAAATCATGACCTCAAGATCAGGAGTCACATGCTCTACCGACTGAGCCAGGCAGGCGCCTCAAATGCATTTCTTACTATAGGTTGTGGTCAAAGTTTGAAAAACAGGGTTCTCATAATTTCAGGAAGAGTAAGGGTCATGTGACCTGTTGATTACATGCCTCACCCAAGTCACTACTGAGCAATTGCCTGGTAACTGAGACCACCTCAGTCATCACTAAAGGCAGAAAGGAGCCTTTGCAGTCACTGGAGGAGAGCTAAGGGTCCCAAGACATTTGCATGAAAGTGTACACAGGGTCTACACCTGATATTCAAAGCATGTTACAACACTTCTCTTTGGGTAAGGGGAGAGTTACAGCTCAGTGGAATCGTTTGTGGATCAAGCTTCTGTGCTTTTGTAAATAGGACAGGCAATAGCAGATGGAAATGGGGATATGTAAGTATAGGCACCTTTTCTTCTGGGCATCTCCTGGCTCCTCCTATTGACCAGTTTAAAAGCCTGTGCCATAATACAGACTCCTGTTTCTTCTCAGTGTGTCTTTGGGTAAGTTGAGAGTAGCCAGAAGAGTACTACTTGAAAGCTTTATAGACAAAACTTTATTTCACTCATTTTTTTTTTGGTGGGGCCCCCTCTTATAAATGGGGAGGTTAGGAAATCACCTAGAGGTATTTAATGGTTGTACAGAAGATTCCCTGACCCCAAATCTTTATCCATTTACCATTCCACTAGCACAGTACCTTCAATTCTACCTGCTGTGAACCAACCTAAATCAATTTGGCTACACAAAGCTCTTAGGTTGTTTTTGGCAAGTAATGGAGAGCCACAGAAAAGTTTGAGGTGCTTGAGTGGCCACCTCATCACAACCTCAGACCAAACTATTAAATAGGGGAAGGAAACAATTTTCCCTCTACCCTTCTAGATTCTTGGCTGAGACATCCCCCCCCCCGTGATAAAAGACAGATGAACAGCAGAAATACAGAAGCTTAATAACAGGTACACCACCTGTATACATGGGAGAGACCCAGCAAAACTGAGTAACTCCCAAAATGGCCCGAGCCATCACCTAAAATCCCATGTCCAGCTAAAGACAAAAGAAAGATGTTGGGGCTATTAGGAGCCTACCAGGAAAAGTACAGCAAACAAGAGAAAGGATATTACTCATATTTGTCCTTACCTTACCAACTGATAGATTTCTAGGGATTTACTCATCCTTCTCTTCCTGTTAGAGGGAGACACTCTTACAAATGGCGATTTTTCCTTGTAAACGTATAGGTTTCTTACGAAAGGGTAACTTCTACTTGTTTTTCAGAGCTTCTCCTCTGTCCACTGTTTCTTAAAAATAAGCACCTCATGACAATCCTTATATCAAAGACACTTATTGGCAAATTCTGGTTGGCAAATTCTGCTCCCCTTCAGAGCTCCTAGGGAATTTACATTACAGGCCACTATTTTCTACAGCACGCACACATTTGGGACATTCATTATGTGCATTACCAAAACCTCTGAGGTTCATAAAACTAAATAGTGCAGTAGTAGCAGTCTTTGTGTTTTGCCCTTTTTTGTAAAATGAGGGCTGCACTCTCCTGGAATGTGATTCTTGATTAAGATAACCAGTTGCCTCTAGAGTTGAAGCTTACACTAATGGTATGTGCAACATATCATGATCTCTATGTTGCAATATTTAATATTAATTATAAACACTGTAACACCACCATTTAATTTAAATTCTAATAGTGTCTTTTTGAGCATATAGAACGTCTCTTCGAGATGTGGTAACACCTTTAATCAGTCAATAAACCTTTAGTATTATGTTGCTTTACCACCAGGACAGGCCTAAGGCACACACTGCTTATCGCCATCACTTGGGGAGCTTATAAAAGTCCTGATGCCCAGGCTGCAGTCAGACCGCATCACTGGGGGGGGAGGTTGCGATGGTGTGCTGCAGGCACTAATATTTGTGAACACTCCCTGAATGATAGAAAGTACAGTCACATTTGAGAACCCCTGTGGCAAAGGAATTGGGGGGAGGTATGGCTGAATGCAAAGCAGAATCAGGAATAGGGAGGCTTTTGGTAAACATTAATATATCTATCCAAGGGAATTTTCATGAATCAAAATTCTGAGACCCAGATTTTGGTTATGATGAGTTAAAAAAAAAATCTCCTCCCATCTTGCCAGTCTCTAGATTAGAACTAAAAGGAATTTGTGGGAAGAGATCCGTCTCTTTCAAAAGACTCCAGGCTGCACCTGCCTCACTCTTGACTCCAAAGGAATCTTTGTTTCTTAAATAAACCTCCACATAATGAACCTTCCCCGGGTGGCGGGGGGGAATTAGGGTACATAGAGAACATGTACTTCCAGATGGCTGAATACTATCCCCTCCGGAGCAATGAAAATGACAGCTGTCAGAGTCAAATAAGATTCTGTGAGGACAGAAGTAGAAGTCGGATATTGGCAGATCGGGATTTTTTTTTTTTAAGATTTTATTTATTTATTTGAGAGAGAGAGCACATGCAGAGTCTGACACGGAACCCAATTGTACAACCCTGAGATCACAACCTGAGCCAAAACCGAGAGTCTGACACTTAACTGACTGAGCCACCCAGGCACCCCAGGCAGACCAGTTTTGATCAGTGTGTGTTCATCTTGCATGTGCATAGTAAGTTTGGAAGTTGGGATGGACCTGGAGAAGAACTGGTGGGGGAGCCCAGCTAGGATTGCCTGAGTTGGCTTTTTTCCACCTGGGAGTTTGACCCCAATACCAGAAAGCCCAAATTCTGAACTGTTAAAAAGTGCCTTTCAGAGAGACCATTAGGGAATTTTTATTGTTTAGAAAACCATAGCACAGAACTGTTATAACTAGAGTACACCTTGTTCCTGAAATTAATTACCTGGAGTCTTAAAAATTTCTTATCTTTTGCTGGTAGAAAACCTTTGAAACTATATTTGTCTGTAGTATTCACTGCAGTGCCTTAGATATAAAGAGAGAATTTTATTTTCTGTGGAACTTGAAGGCAGATTTTCTGTGTGTGTGTGTGTGTGTGTGTGTGTACGTGTGTACACATACTTCACATCTATTGGTTTTCCCCAAGGATTGTAGAAATCCCATTAAATTACCTGTTTCTTAAATAGTTACTGAAACTCCAGTTTTTCATATTTTCTTTTATAATATTTGGATGCATTTAAGTGAACTTGCAGCATTTTAATTATATCTGTATCAGATGAGCAGAAGAAATGTAAAAGGGTTTGGGGAGAGATTTAATTTTAGATAGTGGCATAATTAACGGCATTTGGAAAAACTAGTGGAACTTTAATTAAATGTCTCTACATTAATTTAGTCATTTAATTGAAAACGTATTGGGATAGTCCTTACAATTTATCACTCTTACTCTTTGAGGGAAAAGGATTTTAAATAACAAAGCATCAGTGTAACTACTTTTTTATTATTTAGCTAGATGTCCACCACTTGGCACTTTGTTGAAATTTCTTCCCCTGTGGTTGCAAGTTTTTTAAAACATTAATTTGGCTCATTACTTTTATTTAAAGAGCTATAAATCTAAGAGAAACTATATTTTGAAACTTTGAGCAAATATTTCTTTTTCTTTATTTTAGATATCAGTAGTCACTAGAGTCATGTTGTAAAGTTTTTATCTTAATATTGTGGCTTTTTTGGGCCAACTTCCTTTTTTTTAGTGGTGTTATGCTGCAGCAGTGTATGTGAATTTTAGCAATGCATTTGACCTGGATCCTCACAATATCTTTTTAAATTACATGAAGAATTATACACTGAGAGAAGTAGAGTTAGGCAGGTTTGGAGGTGTTCCGATAACTATGCCTAAAGAGGAGTGTTGTCTTAAACTGTCAGTGTCAGAGGTTTTTAAATGGTGACAACCACACACTGGATTCAATTCTACAGCATTGCACAACCCCCATCCTATCTACATAATTGGTGCCTCCTAAAAGTTGTGCAGTGCACTACCTGCACAGCTATGTGTAGCTTCCCCTCCTGTACTTCAACCAAGATATTTTTATCTGTAATCTAGATAAGAACATGACTTTTCAAGTGACACATGAGAATGGGAGTTAACACACTGAAAGATCAAAAAGAAAAGTCAGGGTAAGATTACAACAGATGAGGATGCTGGACCCAAATTTTAGAAAATAAAATTTAACAAAAACACTTGTCCCACTGGTAGCGTTTTTTATTTTAATCCTGTGTATAAATGTAGACTAAGGAACATGTGACATTGTGGCAGTTCCTTAAGAAGTAACTTAATTTAACTGTGTAAGTTGTAAAGATCTTATTGGCTTTATTCAGCAATTCATGAATCAGGCAGCATCCAATCTAGAGCTAGAAAGGAGCTCTCATGAGCGGTACAGCATGAGAGACTTCTATAGGCAGAAAGGAGCAGGATCAAGGAAGTTACACTAAGCAAAATGCAAATTGGTTACTGCAAGATTCTGTAAGGGAGGAAAACTGTCCCCTTCTTCCCTTCTAGGTTCTTTGCTGGCCTGATAATTGACATAAGACAGATAAACAGGAAAAAACAAATTTAATTTTGTGTGTATGGGAGCCTATAAAAACGTGAGACTCAAAGAAGTAATGAAGGTAGGCAGCTTTTATACCTTGTAGACAAGGAAACAATAAATTTGTGAAGAATTGACAAGATAAAGTGCTTTGGGCTTGGAGTAGCAAATTAGCGAAGAAGTAGCAAGGTTTGTTTATACAGCCATCTCGGCCCTAAATTTTCTGTCTTCGGTGAGAAGGATGCCTTCTACCCTCCTGCTACAGGGAGAGTACATTTCACATGAGAGATTTATTTCCTGTTTTCAGGGGGACAAGGAAGGGTCAAAGTGTCCTTGCGCTAGCTATTTCTTAAGTAACTTTAATATGTCTAAGTGGCATATTTGGGGTGGCATATTCTGCTCCCCTTCAATTACTCTCCTTCAGGGGATAGCAAGGGTCTATTAGGCAGATTACCTAACTAATGCCAATCAGGCAACTCATGATTGACTGGTTAAAGATGATATTTCTGGGAGAACCAAAACTAATTGTCAGTTTGGTGGTGTGGGGCTTAGCATAAGCAACTCTATTCAGGGCCTGTTGTGTTATTTTTAACAAATAAAAAAGTACGTTGGGATTTTAGGTAACCACAAAGTCAGCATTAATCTCTGGTGTGATACGGTGTGGCTTGTCGTAGAAGGCAGTGCCGCATTAGATCATGCTAATGGAATTAGCAAAGGTTCTGGTGTACTCCTGACTGGTTCAGTCACATCTGCGGTATCATGTTGATTAAGAGCACCACGTTTAACAGGGACACTGACAAATGAGGATACATCTACAGCAGGGCAACCAAGACTGTGAAGGGTGTAGAGATGGTTATCTGAGGAATATTTGGAAGCATGTAGAATGTTCAGTAAGATGACAACTCAAGAGTAGATCATAGTTTCTTGAATTTGGGGAGCATGGGTGGAGGAGATCGCATACTTAAGGAAGACGATGAAAGGGAACCAGGAGCAAGTATTAACGGGCAGCTCTGTAGGAGGAAGGAAAACCTAAACATTAGAGTTACTGTTGGGTAGCATGGACTGCTTCCCGCATTTCCATCATTTCTTAGTCTGGCTGATCAGCTAATAGGAATTATATATGGCTCACCTACCCTTGACAGAGATGCACTGTAACAATAGCTTAAACAATGGAGAAATGCCTTTCTCATGTAAAAATCCAGAAGCAGGTAGGTCAGGGCTCATTAGGCTGTTCTGCTTCACAAAGTCCTCGGTCCCTCTTCATCGTGTTTTTCTGCCATGCTGACCTCAATTCTCGCTGTCAGTACGTGGCCCCATATGTGTGCTCCAAGTCCAGCTGCCACATCTAAGATCTAGCCCCCAGCAAGATGGAAGAAGGCAGAAGGCACACTGGACACGTGCCATCAGGGTTTTAAGAAAAACTGTCAGGAATTGCCATAAAGTATCCTCTCTCGTTTCCTTAGCCAGAACTGTGTCATATGATTACATCTATCTGCGTGTAAGGCTAAGAAATAGATTCTTGACTTCAGGCCTGCATGTATCAAACTAAAAACCGTGAGTTATATTGCTGTGGGAGAAGGGGAGGAAACCTATCAGAGGCAGTCAGCAGTCTTTGCCATAAGGATGTTTTAGAGAGAATTACGCTAGATAAACAAGATAAAGTTTAAGATCCTATAGACTCTTAAGAGTCTATGATCTTGCAATTTATAGACAATAAAGAATCTCTTCTATCAACAGCCAGAATTGGTTTTCAAGGGCTATTTGGAAGTTCATTTCCTTCTAACTCCAAAATGATACAAGTGACCAATGTATACAATGCACATCTTTCTACCAAAAAAAAAAAAATCAAGTTTCCCTTCTGTTGCCATAGTAATTGTATGTCTTTTCTTAAAGCAACACTCTCAGTATTTTGTACTTTTGAACATAGTGGTGTTAATAATAATGTTTATAAAACATTACAAAAATATGCACGCAAAGCACACCAGAATAAGAAAACATAATGGTAGCCTAGACTAAAATAAGTGCAAATGTCCTCTGTTGGTGGCATTCTTCATTGCCATGCTTCTGCTGTGCCTGGGAGCTTTATTGCTATCTATGGGAGGTTGTAAGTAGAGAAGTTTCTTGACTACAGGGAGGTGAACAAGCATTGTAAGTTAGGAAAAATGACTTCATATAAGTTAATGGAGCATTTTTTCCTTCCCCAGTAATGCTGTGTTTCTCATTTGGCACTTAAAGCACCCATACCCTTACATAGAAAATTTTATAGAATTGTTGATTCGTTAATATTGTTTGTTATATGGCTCCTATTAGTCTAAACCTTAAAAAGTAATGTAGGTTGAAATCAGAGGAAGGCCATACTCTCCACTCCTTCCTCTGTTTCATTGCAACTATGAGAGAAGGGTATGGGGCAAAGTAAAGATGGCAGGAGTCCAAAGTGCAGGATATAGAATTTGCGGGAACTCTTACCCAACACGTGTGAAAATACAATCGTAGAAGGAAAATTATACTGTAAGAATGAGACTTCTGCATTGTGAAATGGAGAAAATTTTTACATCTAGCTATATTGCTTCTCCCTGTGGAGCTGTTCTAAGCACAAAATTCCAATTACATAATGAAAAACTCGTTAAATACTGTGCAGCTCTGTATCTCACTAGAAGCACAATGTAGTGAACTCTGCCTCTCAGTAACCTTTCTATATTATGCCTACTGGTGCTGAGTTCTGTAGTGAAAGTGTGGTGTCTGTGCATCTTGGGGTCATTACAGTGCAAGGTTGAAATTCACAATTACAGCGTTCTATGAATCAGGTCGTAGTTTGTATACTTTTCTATAATCCTCTTCTTTATATTAAAGGGTAAAGATCCATGCCACTTGAAAAATGACTTAAGAACTTGAAATCATCCAGTGCCAAGAAAGACTTAGACCAAGTTTTTTAAAATATCGGAAAATTGAACTACTTATTCTCAGGGACTATGGACCCACCATAAGTTTTGTTTACTTCATTGAGAGAGCCTGTTTTATTTGTTGCTATGTAGAAGATTGCATTGTATTAAGGTTGTTTGAGGACTCGGGGATATATGAAATATTCTAGTAGTTATTTGTGGATTGCACTCAAAAGATCACTGAGCACTTTCAAATGATCGTCTTAGCAAATTGCTCCAATAGTCCTGAGAGACTCGGACGTTGTGAGAAGACCCTCCCATCCGCCACTGCCCCCACCCCCCCCACACCCCCTCTGGAGAGTAGGGGGAATCCCCAGTGTAGTAAAGGAGGGCGTGTTGTGTTGTGTTGAGGAGGAAGCATTAATATTGCTGGATATGACTTAGGGAAATAAGCCGATTCACCAGAGCAAAAATGCTGTGATCCTGCATACCATGTGAGCCCTTTCTAGGATAGAGACTCCTAGCATCTAGAAGCAGCCACGGGATCACCTGGGGGAAGTAAATTTAAAGAACACTGGGTTCAGATGCTTTTGTCCGAAAGGATAACCTTAAGGTGCCAAAGTCAAAAGTACAAAGAAAAAGAATTTATTTCTCCAAGCTTCAGGAGGCATTTTGCAGTAGAGAGGGAAGCCTAACAGAGAAAACGGGCCCTCAGACCATTTGGGGTGTTTGAAAGTGCCCGCTTGGTTCCTAAGGGGATACCGTGACAGTGACGCCATCGCAGTATCCTTGCGCACCACGCTGTTTGCCTCTTGTCCATTCCTACTAACTCTGGCCATACTTCTCATAAATGCCTGTCCCTGCTAACTGGGGTGCTGGGTGACAGAGCAGGACTGCTCTAGTTCTCTTCCTGGAGAAACCATTCCGCAAATGATCCGGTAGGGACGCCTTCTCTCATGTTTGCAGGATGGCAAGTGATGCTGTTATGGTGAAGAGAGAAAGATGTCGGACCGCTTTAGGTTTTCTTTTTTGGCATTTATTTCATTATATCTAGTTTTAGGCTGTTTTGAAATTTAATAACTTTTTATAGGGTCTATCTTCTGGTTAAATGTTCTGTGCATAAGAAATAAAGTCAAGAGAAAAAAAACAAGGGTCATGGAACTAATGGCAAATGCATTCTTAAATTCAATAAAATGATACAGTTAAAGACCTACGCTGTGCATGGAGAGATAATTTAAAAATAAAATCAAGCATCACAAGTAAGTAAGATGTAGTTGAAACTTGAAACCCTTTCTCTAATGTCCATGGTGTTCAAAGGATAACTTTGAATTTCATCAGCAGAGTTTCAGAATTTCCAAGTATTGTATTTCTTGATGATAGCATGTATGGAATTTTCTGTGGAGCATCCTATGTGCTCTTAATGGTTATGCTATTAATGAAAGATTGTGTAAAGCTTCTAGAGAGGAACATGATTTAGATGAAGGTGCCTCAAGCGTACTTTCGTAAATGCAGTACAGAGGCCCCAAGCCCCCGCTTTTGTCCACTCTTGTCCTTCACACACCACATGCCTCTACTGTCTCTGTTTTTGAAGAGACTGTATAGGAGCTAAGGCTCTGCAATCCCATGGATTGACTTCTAATCCCATTCCTCCCCTTTGAGAGGTATATGACCTTGGATCCTCCTTGTGCCTCAGTTTCCTTATCTGTAAGATGGAATTAATAAAAACTGGCTTCATGAGGGTTTGGGCAGATTAAAATCGCATTACTCATGAAAGATTCTTGGGTGTCAGAAACAGTACGTGTCCTCTATTATCATTACTATTGATAGTAGTCTTATTTCCTCCACCTGGGACACCAATTCCATAAACTGTGCAGGCCAAAGCTCCAAAAAAAAGAAAGGAAGGAAGTAACTATGTGAGGTGATATGTTAATAGCTTGATTGTGGTGATCATTACACAGTGTATAAATTATGAAATCAAATTAAGTGCATTAAATATATACAATTTTTGTCAATTATACCTCAATAAAACTGAAAAAAAAAGAAAAGCTCCTCACTCCATTAAAGAACCTTCCCTGATTCTTCCAAACGAAAGTAACCAATTATCATCTTAATACTTATTACTTTGCTGTTTGTAGTTCATCCCCAGGTACACTCCCATGTTAACATTAAGATCTCTGTTGGAAAAACATGGGTGTTTTCCATGGCATTGCCTTTACTAGATGTTCAGCAAATGTATATTCAATGAATGTGGACAATCAGTATCAGTCTCTCATTTAGTATTAATATGTTTGAAGTCTCAGGAGCTCATGTTGATTATGATTTCACCATATTTCACATCTTTCAGAAGTCTGAAAGCTGTAACTGATGTACTTTTTTTAATGTAGTAATTGATGACCACTTCTAGCTGTTGAATCTTCTCTACGTATAGAATCTCTATATCTTTCATCATTCCACTCTTGTGTTTTTGCTTTAATACTCCTTGAAGCATGGCATGTACTGGAACTTTCAGTTCTGAGTAGTACTTTCAAGAACTTGTATAGAGTGATTGTAGAGTCCTTAGGAAATTGTCCTGCAATGCTCTTAACATATGGTTTACCATTGTTATCTCTTAACTTTAAAAAAAAAAAATGTTTCAGAAGGGCGCTTAAATCCATGGGTAGAAATCTATTTATATCCACTATTGCTGATAATTTGCTATTCTGAGTTTTTATTAAGCAAATGATCTGGGGACAAGTTTTATGAGAGTTTTTTCTGCTTTCTGAATTTTATAGCTTTTAGTAATTTAAGTCAATATAGTCTCTTATTTCTTGTGAATTACAGATGAATGTCAATAAAATGTATTGTTGGTAGGCAAGTGTCCTATGAAAGTGATTCTTTAAAAGCTGAGATTTTTTAGGGGCACCTAGGTTGGCTTAGTCAGTTGAGTACCCCACTCTTGATTTCAGCTCAGGTCATGATCTCAGGATCGTGAGATCAAGCCCAGTGCCAGGCTCTGCGCTGTGCCTGGAGCCTGCTTAAGATTCTCTCTCTCCTCTGCCCCTCCTCCCCACCTCTCTTAAAAAAAAAAAAGTTGAGTTTTTTAAAAATTATTTCACCTGCTTTTTATTTTTCTGGAAATTAAAATTCTAATACAAGGGCAATGGGGTACTCAGAAATATGCATTGAAAATTTTTCTTATAGGTATATTGATCGTTGCCCTCAGGCACTGATAGTCAATCATTATATACTAGCGTGCTGCTGCCTTTTTCATTTAAGCCTTCTTACTCTGTTCTGATCAGGCATTACTTGTGTCTGGTTTTTCTGCATCCATCCCATACTAATGGTGACACACCATTTTGACTATCACTTTGTGTGTACATATTATTTTTCTTGTCATGTGATACAATTGTAATTACTGCCTGTTTCTTAAATACAACCGAGGTGTTAATTTAAATCAGTGTCTTGATTCTGTGGTCATTGTTTCCCAGAACTCTCAGGGTTTCTTCCAGGAATAGGGCTCAGAGCCTCCGGGAGCAGGCATTTCTCTCTACTTGACATTATTTCACCCCCTCCGTTTTCCTTACTGTTGAAAAGTGTATTTCATTGGTGTTTTGCCAAGAATCCTGCTCTGTTTCATAATAATTTTCTGTTCGCACTCTTTGCACTGAGAAATACCTATTCCATGCATCACTTGCATAAACGGCAATTTGAAAGCATTTTACCGCAGCTGGATATTTTTCATTGATTCTTTTCATCTGAAGATCATTCATTAGAATTCTCTCTTCTCATTTTTTCTTACTTCCATGTCTCTTTTCCTCCTATATAAATGATGCTTTTTTGCATTTTCTATATTTAAATGTAAATTGCTGACTAAAGTTATTCTCTGACTTCATCCCGTGGTCTTCATGAAATCACAAATTAAAATTTTACTACTTTTTTTAACCTGTTTTCTGACTTGTACATCCCAATGCAGTTTACAATTCTTAGACTCAGTCTCCTGGTGACTGATTTCTACCAATCTCTTTGAGACATCTGTGCAGTGTTATGGATTATATCATTGCATTTTGTCCACGTTTGAATTTGCAAAATGCAGCCTACAGAATATATATTGACTAATAAGGAAATGCATCCACATGGTGGATGGTTGTAGAGGGAGGAAATATATATTCGTATGCAGCATGCACTCATATAAATGTAATGTAGAAAAGAGCAGTTAGCCATGTCAGAGTTGAAAATGAAGATTGTAACTAGAAAACATAGAAAGTCTAGAATGTATAAATGGTTTTTCTCCCAAATTCATTGACATTTAAGAGCTAAAAAAAATGAAATACTATATATGCAAGCCTTAATTGTTACATTGCATTGGTGTGTCACTGTGTTTAGCTATATAACTCTAAGTTTAATTTCCATACCCTGGAGTTTTTTACATAACCACCTGAGCATTTCTTCCCTTGGAGTTACTTTGAAAAGGGAAGAGAGAGAGAGGAAGGGCAGCGAGAGGGAGAGAGAGACAGCACTCTGCCTATGTATTTTAAGAAAACATGGAAGAATAAAAGAGGAAGGGAAAGAAAGGGAGAAATCCAGTGATCCATTATTCATCATCCTAAACTGGCGCATAAAATAGCATGCTTAAATCTGTCTACAATATTCATGGTATGATCTTTGAAAAAACTGTGCCCCCTCCCGCCCTCAAACCATTGGGGGTAAATATTTATCCATGTCTAATCAATTCTATGCAGAACTTCTTTATACATATTTTCATAAGATCCTTGAAGAATCAAAGAAAAAGCTATTTTAGACAATGAACAGAGGCAATGATTCCAAAATAGAATTTTAGGAATGCAAAGATAGATGGAATCACAAAAGATGATCTCCCAGGATTCTGTACCCTACCAATAGATTTGTTTTTAATCGACATCCTTTTAATAGCTTCCCGTTTTCTTAGAGGTATGTTCGATTCGTATTTCTCCGACAATCTTGCTTTTTGTGTCAGCATTAAGAAATCTAGCGTTTCTATACACTGAATAAATGGTAATTGAAAAGAAGCACCTTGATATCCATCTTGAAGTCTCTGTTTCTTAAATAAATCCAAAGAGGTAGTTTTTATTTGTGTGCATAAAACCAAGATTTATTTTTATACTATTGGTATTTTTTCAGAACAGATATAACATCGTAGATGATCTGTGTATATCTTTCTCTTCGATATCTTTAAAATGAGTATGTAATCTGGGAACTTGTTCTGAGACTCCATTCTCCCATCAGAAATGTTCTCTTCTTGTCAAGTTTACTGTTGGCAACCTATAAACAAGGCATGCTCAAACAACAGCATTGTTGTTCTGTGACACTTTTTATATAAGGTGAAGATTATAAAATGCTTGCATTTCTCATTATGATTGTAGTTAGTTTCGTTGG